>NC_136720.1:25133926-25821426 GCF_936440315.1 Barbus barbus
TTGTCTAGTGGCATATTTCCAAATCCTACTATGGCCAAGGCTACGCTCATGAATATTAATTAGATAACGTGCAAGACGCTCGTGTGCCAACGTCTTCGTTTCAACCAATGAGATTAGCGCTAGAGGCCGAACATCGCGGTACGTAATTAATATTCATGAGCCCCGCCATCGCCGTAGTAGGATTAGTAAACGCGCGACCTGCGTTACGTGGTGACGCCAGATGTATATGAGCGCACGCGGCGGAATCTCTTTCCCTTTTAGCGCCATCAGAGCGGGAGTCTCGCGCAGCAGCACCGCCTCAGACAGACCTCTGCACATCGGGCTCTCGGTAAGAACACATACCACCGACAGACTGTTTATAAACCGCTTTTTGTTCATTCCAGAAGATAAATCAGTACTTGAGTCGAGGTTTAACACGAATCGAGATGTTTACGTTAGCTCGCGAGCTAAGCGCTCAGTCCGTCAGTTGAGAGACTCCTCCATGATGGAGATGAAAATGGCTGTTCGTCTTCTAAATACCGAATAAACTCAGCTTTAGGTGTTAAACGGACAAACTAAACTGGGGTTTTAATGTTTAAAGGTTTGCTTGGTCGGTTACAAGAGTTGGGAATGTTGTCTTGAGCGTATTTTGTCTTGTTGGGAGGATGATGATGATAGTTTGGTCTGATCTGGCGGGTAAGTTTTTTCTTGGGGGGGGGGGGGGGGGAGTCTAGTCACGTTGTCGGAAAAATGGAAATATCCGGTTTATTTAACTAACTAATCTATTTTTAATAAAAATGGATGTGGACACTTAAGTATGGCACATACTCGAGCATGAATAGGATGAAATGATCTGTACGCATGCTAGTTTAAATTCTGACGTTTTTCTGATGAGTGCTTTGGTAAATTAATGTTACCAGTCTTCTCTAGTTGAGATGGGTTGGTTATAAGGATGTTATCATCAGTCTTCTCTAGTTGAGATGGGTTGGTTATAAGGATGTTGTGCTGCTAGCAGCTTTAACCGGTGGATCTGTGGAGGAACACGTGGTGATGTGGCCTGGTGGGAATTGACCACTGCACTGACCCGTGGACCAAATCCAAGATGATTAACCCAGTTAGTTAAACAGCTGTTTTAGATGAACTGGGGTCGACAATATAATTGGCCCGGTGGCCCGGACGTACTTTTAAAACCTTTTAAAACCGTCAGGGCCACCAGATCGCTCCAACCACTAGCCCGGTGGGGCCAGTAAAAATAATGCCTCGATTAAAAAAAAAGTCTAATTTCACATTAATTACCTGTGGTTCTGTGTTTTGATTTCTGTTAAATCGTCTCGGTAACCACCGCTAGCAGGTTACGTGATCCCGACAGCCTTACAGATGCAGCGGGTTTATGCTCGCTCCCGCGGTTACGCGCGCAAACTGCACACTGCTGCTCAGCACATACCTATAGCTACTATTAAGCTAGGCTACATGTTTCTGAAACCCCCATCACCCGGCCAAACGCCGGGTAAAAAAGAGAAGGCAAGGAAGAGAAAATCACCAGAGGAATTGAGGGAAAGCGAAAGGGAATACGAAAAGAAAAGGCAGAGAAAGTTTCAGCCCCAGTGGCGAGACCGCTGGAATTGGCTGGGCTTAGGGGTGGACGATAAAAATGTCTCCACGATCTGCTTTTGAAGAAATATGGTAGTATCGTGCTACAGCACACATTATGTCAAATACAGTTCTGGCGCCGCGGTCTCTATATACTGTACAACACGACATACAGCAGTAGAGTTACTCTGACAGGACACTGCACTTATTCGCGATCGCAAAAGTACATTATTTGCACACAAGCCTTGCTGGTTAAATGTTTCATTCACGCGCTGGTCTGACGTGCGCTCATACACCTGAAGCACGCGCGCTAAAAAGCCTGTCTAACAGCGCCTGATTACTCAACTAACTTATCTTCTGCGCTAATACTGTCAAAACACACAAGGTTTACATACAGACTGTTGGTTATCTCTAAAATGAAAGTGAATAGTTAAGAGAGAAATGGATGCGTGCAGCTCTTAAAGGGACAGGACACTAAACATGCTGCCGCTTGTCATTAAAGGGATAGTTCACCCTAAAATTTAATTTCTGTCATCATTTACTCACTCACATGTTGTCCCAAACCTCTATTAATTTCTTGTGCTGAACCCAAAAGAAGATATTTTGAAGAATGAGGGTAACCAAACAGTTGCTGGTCCACATTGACTTTGATATGAAAGAACAATCCTATGGAAGTCACTGAGCACCAGCAACTGATTGGTTTTCCACCTTCTTCAAAATAGCATTTATGTTCAGCAGAAGAAAGAAACTCATTCAGGTTTAAAACAACTTTTGAGTAAATGATGGTATAAAAATAAAACATTATGACAGAATTGACAGACAGATGACAGAATATTAATTTGTGGGGGAACTATTCATTTAACGTTAACAAAACAACAAAACACAAAGAGAAAAATCACTCTATTCTTGACTGAAAAACTTTAATACAGTTGCTTTAGGAATCAGTCTATGTAGAGTTTTATTTTTATATTTGTTCATTCAATTTCATTGAATGCTCTGCTAAATACACCTATTGTACCTGAAAATTAAGAAGTTTGTTTTATTTGTATATTATGTGTATTTGTAATGTGTATCTTTGTTCTTATTTTTTAATAAGAAAGATAGAATGATGACAAAGATTTTTATCTTCGCCCACTTTGACCTAAATATCTGCCATGTCTTTTTTTTTGTTTTTTGTTACCTTGAAAGGCTTTGTCTTTCTAGTTTGGCTGTAATGCTCAGACAGCTTGTAAAACCAACATGACAAAGAATCGTGATAAAATCGTGAATCGTGATATTTCTAAAAAAAAATCGTGATATGATATTTTTCCCATATCGCCCACCCCTAGCTGGGCTACGATCAAGAAAAAAAAGAGGTTTACTGTGAGCTCTGCAGATCAATGCCCACATATGCAGACAAGTAAGTTAGAGAAAAGTTAACGTGTATGAAACCTATGGTATGAACATAATATAATGAATTGCTGTGTGACTACGGAGAATGATCCTATGCAATAGGTTTATTTGCACTTGTTTCATGTTTTTGCACAGTTTTGCTGCACTTTGCACTAAACCTACCTTAAAAAAAATTAATGTTATTCATGTTGTTCAAGCAAACTGTTCTTTTTCGTGATTATTGGGATCAATACCCGACGCGTTGACCTGGGCCAGCGAACTTCAAAAGACACTGGCCCGGAGGGCCAGTGGCAAATTTCCCTTATTGTCTACCCCTGTGATATCTTCAGGAATGCCTGGACAGAGTTGGTTAGTTTGATGTTCGTCACATCTGTGTGAAATGTGGCTGGTGGTGGGTTGCCAGAGGCTCTTATTGAATAGAATAATGCTGTGTGATTGAAGTCGGTCAGTATTACCATATTTCATCTGCTATTTATGTTATTGTATATTTCTGAGCGGCTTATTTTTGTGTGACTTGTTACTATTGTTGACGCGGTTTTTTTAACATGGTGTGATTTTTTTATTTTTATTTTTTTTGCATTTGAGTTTGATCAAAATTAATTATATTGTTTTGATGTATAAATAAGAAAAAATAAAGAATTGTGTATAAAATAATGTAACAAATAAACAAAAATATATATTTAAATATTAATATAAATTAAATAATACATTATTTTATCTGATAACATATTATAATAATAATAATAATAATTCTTTTTATTATTATTGTTATTAATTGTAAATTTATTATTAATATTTTTTTCGATTTTTGGGGGGTTTTGTTTTCCTTCCGATCATTTCTGTGTCAGAAAGGTATTGTTTTGTGTTTGGTTTTGTTGCTGCTAATTTTTAATTATTTGTAAATTTTATTGTCTAAATTATGCACAATCCATGGAGTGGACCTGATTTGCATTTCACTGCTAGTTATGTATCATATATACATGCATACATACATACATATATACATACATACAGGTGCTGGTCATAAAATTAGAATATCATGAAAAAGTTGATTTATTTCAGTAATACCATTCAAAAAGTGAAACTTGTGTATATTAGATTCATTCATTACACACAGACTGATATTTCAAATGTTTATTTCCTTTAATTTTGATGATTATAACTGACAACAAATGAAAGTCCCAAAGTCGGTATTCCAGAAAATTAGAATATTGTGAAAATGTTCATTATTGAAGACACCTGGTGCCACACTCTAATCAGCTAATTAACTCAAAACACCTGCAAAAGCCTTTAAATGGTCTCTCAGTCTAGTTCTGTAGGCTACACAATCATGGGGAAGACTGCTGACTTGACAGTTGTCCAAAAGACGACCATTGACACCTTGCACAAGGAGAGCAAGACACAAAAGGTCAATGCTAAAGAGGCCGGCTGTTCACAGAGCTGTGTCCAAGCACATTAATAGAGAGGCGAAGGGAAGGACAAGATGTGGTAGAGAAAAGTGTACAAGCAATAGGGATAACCGCACCCTGGAGAGGATTGTGAAACAAAACCCATTCAAAAATGTGGGGGAGATTCACAAAGAGTGGACTGCAGCTGGAGTCAGTGCTTCAAGAACCACCACGCACAGACGTATGCAAGACATGGGTTTCAGCTGTCGCATTCCGTGTCAAGCCACTCTTGAACAAGAGACCGCGTCAGAAGCATCTTGACTGGACTGCTGCTGAGTGGTCCAAAGTTATGTTCTCTGATGAAAGTAAATTTTGCATTTCCTTTGGAAATCAAGGTCCCAGAGTCTGGAGGAAGAGAGGAGAGGCACATAATCCACGTTGCTTGAGGTCCAGTGTAAAGTTTCCACAGTCAGTGATGGTTTGGGGTGCCATGTCATCTGCTGGTGTTGGTCCATTGTGTTTTCTGAGGTCCAAGGTCAACGCAGCCGTCTACCAGGAAGTTTTAGAGCACTTCATGCTTCCTGCTGCTGACCAACTTTATGGAGATGCAGATTTCATTTTCCAACAGGACTTGGCACCTGCACACACTGCCAAAGCTACCAGTACCTGGATTAAGGACCATGGTATCCCTGTTCTTGATTGGCCAGAGAGTATTGTGAAGAGAGGAAGATGCAATACGCCAGACCCAACAATTCAGAAGAGCTGAAGGCCACTATCAGAGCAACATGGGCTCTAATAACACCTGAGCAGTGCCACAGACTGATCGACTCCATGCCACGCCGCATTGCTGCAGTAATCCAGGCCAAAGGAGCCCCAACTAAATATTGAGTGCTGTACATGCTCATACTTTTCATGTTCTTACTTTTCAGTTGTCCAACATTTCTAAAAATATTTTTTTTTGCATTGGTCTTAATTGATATTCAAATTTTCTGAGATACTGAATTTGGGACTTTCATTTGTTGTCCGTTATAATCATCAAAATGAAAGGAAATAAACATTTGAAATATGAGTCTGTGTAATGAATGAATCTAATATACAAGTTTCACTTTTTGAATGGTATTACTGAAATAAATCAACTTTTTCATGATATTCTAATTTTATGACCAGCACCTGTGTGTGTGTGTGTGTGTGTGTGTATATCAATCAGCACAATAACATATAATATTATTATTTATCTTTTTTAACGATAATTAGACAATATTTAACTGTGTTATTGTGCTGATATCTGACTACCGTGGACAGCTGCAGTTTTTGATATTCTTCATATTCTGTGTGGTCAGTTCACATCAGTGATTAATTTAATCTTTTAATTTAAGTTTAAATTGATTTTTACCCTTAATAAAGCAATTTTTTTTTCTAAAAAAAAAGTGTACATCTTGAGTCAAATTATTACATTTAATCAGTCAATTAAGATAATACACATTTAGGCTGTTACCAAACAAATGAAACCAGTATCATCAAAATTAATCTTTGCAGACGTTGCCTCTAAAGTGTCATTTAGATGTATTTTCACACTATTTATTGCAGCTCAGAGGGACATGGAGTGCTTTAACCAGTTAGAAATGCATAATCTTTTGACATTTTAAACATAAAACATTGAATACTGATATTTAAAATTATTTTAAAAATGAAAATAGGCTTTAAATGTGAAATTAAAACCACCAGTAGGTGGCAGAAAGTCACTGTTAATAAGTGAGTCATTGCAACTGAACCAAATCACTTAACGGTTGATTCATTCAGGAACTCATGTTGCTGAGAGACGCAAAACAGTGCTGTAGCTGTTTGGAATACATTTTTTTTTTTTTTTTTTGGCAAAATGGAGCCAAAACAGGCAATATGGTGTCTAAAACGTAAGTCTATTAATATGAACTTATTGTTAATGAACTGTTGTATAAAATCAATATCACATTTGTAATCATGCTTATTTTTTAAGAAAAATCGGCATGAAACGTAAATATACATTTTCTGCCCCCATATCTTGAATTTTGCGATCATTCTTAATGCATTTTAATAGACTGAATCATACAGTGAAAACACTCTAAATGCGCACGTGCACTGTTTAACCCGCTTCATCACCGCGTAGGCTAATGTAAGCGTGCACTCCTTTTAGGTGTTGTTTGGTTTTTGCAAAATACTTGATATTGTCAAATTGTGCATGGTTAAAACAAGTGCGACATCGCAGACGATATATATATATATATTAAAGCTCTGTATGTGACAAATTCAATCAAGCAAACACAGAGATTGCGTTATTTTCCCCCAGAGCTGAAATTGAGAGTGACTGGTTAAGTAGAAAAATGTAAATATCTGAAAAATATCAGTCAAACTGATTTTGTTGATCTCTAGTTTGGTTGAATGCGTTTTATTTGCTTCTGCTTTTAAGTTTGTGCATGAATTAGACTAGTGACAAGATGGGCTTCTTACGGTAATGAAAAACCAGTGAACTTTTAAAGTTGTGATTTTTAGGTGTGGGAAAAGTGATGCACATCTAGTTGTAGACCTGAAATTGCTATTGAGTGCAATCTTGCGTCATGACTGGCTGGAGTGAATCATGGCAGAGTTTTGGAAATGTGTTGGTCATAAGGTTTGGGAAGCTTAAAGAGGTTTTAACAAGTGCGTTGAACCTTTGCTCCCGGGTCGGCTGGATTTGGCAAAGTTTAAAGGCTTGCCGTCAGCTTTCAGTGCTGAAGAATGGTTATCAGAGTCTGAAGGAAATGTGCCAAGAACTTTGTCCCGGTATTGTGACGTCTTTTTATTTTTTTATTTTATTTATCCTTTATTTAACCAGGAGAAGCCCATTGAGATTAAAAATCTCTTTTACAAGGGAGACCTGGCCAAGATAGGCAGCTGAATTACATCACATCATTACATACATACAGAGACACACAAAAAACATAAAAATAAAGACTAATAAATTAATAGAAACAGTTTGAAAGCCAATTATGCACTTACAATGAAATCTCAATTAAAAACATTGACATGTGAGGGAGTCCAACTCAAAACATCTCATTCTTAACTTAAAAACACTCAAAGGAATCAATTTACTAAGTTTTAAGTTGTTCTGCAGCAAATTCCATGTAAAGGGTGCAGAATAAACAAAGGCCCTTTTACCCAGCTCAGTACTGACATGTGGGACAGAAAACAAGACAACAGCCTGAGAACGGAGAGAGTAACGACCAGCACTTTTTTTCATAAGAAGTGAACATAAATAGGATGGAAGCACACCAAGAATAGCTTTATATATAAATGTATACCAATGACAGAGCCTCCGTGTGGCCAGAGCAGACCACCCTACACGAGAGTACAGCTCACAGTGGTGGCTGCGAGCTTTACAATTAGTAATAAATCTCAGCGATGCATGATAGGCTGCGTCAATCATATGAAGGCATTGAACAGATGAATGCATATATAATATATCACCATAGTCCAGCACAGATAAAAAAGTGGATGCCACTAACCGTTTTTTAACATTAAAAGAAAAGCACAGCTTATTTCGAAAGTAAAAACCCAATTTTAGCCTCAACTTTCTCACTAGACAATGAACATGAGGCTTAAATGATAGGCAATCATCAATAACAATACCAAGATACTTATAAGTTGTAACAGTCTGTATTTCACGTCCGTCAAGAGTAATCACTGAGGGAACATTCAGTGGTCTATTCCGAGGGTCCGTGAAGAGCATAAGTTTGGTTTTGTCTGCATTGAGCACAAGTTTCAGCTGTAGCAAAGTGTTTTGGACCACAGTGAAAGCATTCTGTAAATGTGCAATGGCTTGTTTAAGAGAGGGTGCACAGCAGTAAATAACGGTGTCATCTGCATAAAAATGAAAGTTTGCATCAGACACATGCCGATCAAGGTTATTTATATAAATTGTAAATAAAAGAGGGCCTAACACAGAGCCTTGTGGAACCCCTTTAAGGATTGGTAAAATACCAGATTGAACACCATCATGCTTAATGCACTGGGTTCTGTCACTAAGATAGTTTGAGAACCAAGAGACAGTATTCTCTGAAAACCCCGAGTTAAGAAGCCTAATCTTTAAAACATCATGATCAACCGTGTCAAAAGCTTTTGACAAATCAATAAAAAGTGATGCACAATGCTGCTTCTTATCACGAGCAACAGAGATGTCATTTATCACCTTCATTGCAGCTGTAATGGTACTATGTTTTTTTCTAAAACCTGACTGAACTGGGGATAAAATGTCCTGTACATGCAGGAAGTCTTTCATCTGATCACTCACCAGGGATTCAAGCGTTTTGGCCAAAACAGACAAATTAGAAATTGGCCTGTAATTATTTAAATTTGACGGGTCACCCCCTTTCAATAATGGACAAACAAATGCAGATTTCCATATTTTGGGAATAGTGTTGCTCTCTAAAGTAAGATTAAAAAGGTACGTTAGAGGCTGTGCTACACAATCAGCAGCTATTTTTAAGAAATAGGGCTCTATAAGATCAGGTCCTGGAGGTTTTTCAGGAGCCAGCCCTTTTAAGGCTTTTTGAACGTCAGCCACTAAGAATGGAGTGAGATTGAAGACACTTGTAGAGACTGGTACATCTCTACAAGGTGTCACAGTATAAGGACAAGCAGGGTCAAACAAAGAACCAGACTGAATAAAATGCTCATTAAAATGGTTCAATATCTCCAGCTTGTCATGAACTACTGCAGACTCTTTCATAATAAAAGAAGGAACATTAATACTATCTTTGTCTAGAGAAAGTAATTTTATAGCCTTCCAAAATTTTCTGGGATCATTTAAGGTGTCAGTAGTGGCTGACAAATAAAAGTCAGATTTTGCTTTCTTAATAAAAGAAGAACATTTATTTCTTAACTGCCTAAAAACAAGCCAATCAGACGAAGAGCCCGTTTTTCTTGCTTTGGCCCAAGCTAAATTGCGGTCATGAAGAATATCTCCAAGCTCAGAGGAAAACCAGGGATTGTCCCGCCCCTTAACTCTAAATCTCTTTAGTGGGGCGTGTCTATTTATTACTTGCAAAAAACTGTCCCGGAAAAAGATCCAGGCTGACTCCACATCGGGAATCAGCTCTATTCTACTCCAATCACAATTAAACAAATCATGGCAAAAACCCTGTTCGTTAAATTTTTTGAGATTCCTCTTACATATTACGCGAGGTTTACAGGTCTTGTGAAATAAGGTGATCCGTTGCTGCTATGCTTTGGGAAACTCTTATGTGTGTGTATTGACAGGTTTCAGCTGTCTGATCTTGACGCAGACAGAAAGAGGAAGAGATTAACCTTCAGATCTGTCAAGAATGGATTCTGCCAGGGCGGTGTCAGGTCTTCATGTTATTGATCTTCTACAGGCGAAGAGCAGAGGAGGCTGAGAACATTCTGTCTGTAGCAATCAGCTCGTGAATGAATGAAGTTGCTCGCACTTGCCGCTGGAGGTCTGGATGTGGGTGTCTGAGCCCGTGTTTGATCCGACTGCGTTGGAGTTGGCTCGTATGCAGGTCGGGCCCTGATAAATGGATCCAGTCAGATTCAGAGCTGAAGATATTGGTTCACTTTTTTTGGTGTATTCAGCTAAGAGTTTTCTATCACGAGGATGGCGGTGTGATGGCGTTTCAATACATTTGAACCACCGTTAGACATTTCGACACATCTGGATGCTTGATAAACTTGTGCATATTGGCAGCCTGAGTCATCCTAATACAGTCACCTGACCAACAAGGCCATCAGTGACCGAATTTAGCTTGAGGCTGTTGCACCTAATGAACAGCGTTAACATTTTCCCTTTGTGTTTTCCCTCTAGGAAAAAAAACGGTGAAACAACATGGCAGATCTTGACAAGTAAGTGCTTGTTTGTCTATTAAAGAGCTTTTATTTCTCACGGTCATCTCGTTTGACAACTTATTGTATTGGCGGCCCTCAACATTCTCAGCTAAAACCCCTTCATGTTTGTTTGTGCGGGGAATGGTGCATAAACACCCCTCTTGGCTGATTTTTGAGTAGGCCTCAGGGAACTCATCTAAACATCCAGTCCTAACCTCTTTCCTCCTTGTTAGAGACTGTCTAGGGCCAGCAACACATCGTCTGCATGCTTTCACGCTCAGTGTGGTGTCCCAAGCGTAGGGCCCTATGAAATCGGTTTTATTTTTGCTTGTTTTTAATGGTTAAATGAAATTGTATTAATCAAAAAGCGTGTCTAATTAATTTAAATCTTGAAACTTATTAAACGTTTAACCAAAATTGTTTATAGCCCTATGAAACGTCTTAATTTTTTCCCACTTTGTTTCATTGTGTCCAAATTCTGCGTTTTAGCATGTGTAATTATTTGAATGCATAAAACATGTTTCATTTATTCTTACAATAGCCTTATCTAATCTTTTTTTATTTTTTTTTCTCTCTGGTTATCAAATGAAGGTATAAAACTAATTTATCTTTTAGCTAATGAAAATTAAACATTTTATTTTTGGCAAATAAAGGTGACTTACTATTACATTTAAAACACTGAAGAAATATTGTATGATTATTCCTTAAAAAAATAAGGTTTAATAATACTAATGTATTTCTGCCACAATGTCTTCAAGTTAAACCAAACTTTTATTTTGATGGGTTGCTGTGAATACCTTTTTAAATTTGTCTATATAAGATGCTAGATTTACTTGTATTAAACGGTAAAATGCCCATGAAGTACTCTCAGAGCAGTTCTGGAGATGTTCATGTATTTGTCCTCATTTAGTGAGATGGCAGGCGCTGGAAGTGTAATCACCTACTTTTTGATTAATTCATCCTAACTTTGACGAATTCCTTTACATTCAGTGTTAAACTGTAAATTCCGTTTTTAAAACCTTGTTTTAATTCCATGCGCAACTTCCACATTACAAAAAGCCTAGGGCCCTACAAGCGTCTATGCTATGTCAAACACGTGTTTGCAACCCTACAACCAGGGGTTCACTCACTCGACACTTCTGTGACACGAGCAATACACCTATTGCTCACCACAGCAACTTCCTGTGTGCTGTAGATGTGATGCTATTTCACACGCACCTGCATTTTTATTTCAGCCAAGATAACAGTTGGATATGCTCAGTAGGGCTGCCACTAACGACTATTTTTATTTCGATTAATCTATAGATTATAAACGATTAATTTCCCACAAAAAATCTATTTTTACTTAAGAATATTTTATTAAACCAAATGAAATTCAAATTTCTATGAAATCCTTTTTTAAAGCAAAAGTAAAGTGCAACTGAGTGCAAGAAGCAAGTGTCCATCTCAGTCAAAATCACTGAAATCAAAGTTCAGTATTATGGTGTAAAAATGACAACATATCCACGTGTTCTAGTTAGGGCTGTCACGATTATGAAATTTGGCAGATGATTAATTGTCTTTTTTTTTTTTTTTTTTTTTTTATTGTCTGGCTTTCATTATATAATTGTAATTCATGTATGGGTTCAGTAACTAATTATCTATTTTAGTAACTATATTAGTAAATTAATATCTTTTAATCTTTCTTTAGTTATTATTTTGCAGTGTAAGATTACAGAGTACTCCCAAATTGTAAGAATCGGCCAATACAGATCCAACACACTGCAAAATATCAATACTGTGTTTGTGGAACTAATAGTCGCACTTTTTTAAAACCCTTTGTTAAACGCAATCCACTAAATACTAATTTTCTCACTACAGAGAGAAAGTACATTTGAATAAAAGTATATAAGCTATGAAATTAAACACACAAAATGAGACACGCTTTCTGTGTGTGTATGCTTCAGTGTCTGCGCTCAGAAAACAGGACTGAATTGAGTTCTCTTGCGTCGTCAGATTTTTGCATGTGTCTGCTCTCCTCTTACTCCCACATATTGACTTTTTTTTTAACGTTTTATGCGCCGTGCAGCAAGTGTATTTTAGCTTTTGTCCTGCCGGTTCATATGTTCGCATCCTTCTATGCAGCGGATTCGTTCTGAATGAATCTCTACCCAAATCGTCCCTCCCTAACACTTATTCGTTGACGAAAATGTCAATAGATTTGTCATTCAAAAAGAGTTTTCGTTCGTTGTCGTCAGTGAAAAAAGTTATTGACATTGTTCGTCAACGAAATTAACACTGGTTGAGAGTGACTCTTGAAGGACCAGCACCACATCCTCTTGTACCACTGTTCGAAGAATTTATCTTCCAGAATAGCAGTAAGTTTTAGGAGCTCATTTTTAGTCAATCTCTGCAAGAAAGACTTTTCAGTATAGGAGATGGACTAAAAATTAACAAACTTACTGCGACGTGGAGCTAAGGAGAAAATGTAGAACTTGGAAACATAAGAAAAACAGATTAGTGAAAAGCGTTTAGTTTAAAAGCAAATAGAAAGTCCTGTTTTTTTTTTTTTTTTGCAGATTTGCACATGTACGAGGTTTAAAAATGTTCATGACATATTTTAAAAATATTGAAATTGAGCAGCTGCATGTTTGTGCATCTGCATTCCTCTTGGTCAAAGATGAAAAAAATGGGATTTACAAAATTGACTATTGAGAGAACGTGCTAATTTTTTTATGTTTACAGTGTTATTACAACATTTAACCACTTTTTATTAATTAAAAAATTTTTAAATTCTTTCAAATTTACATCTTGTACAAGAACTACAGCAAAAAAACAGTTTGATGCATGTTTTATCAATATTTTAGAAATTGTATTTGAATATTACCAGTATTAAATTCAATGGATTTCATTAAATTCCTTCGAACACGACTACTCAAAACGGTCTAAATTTATGAAACCTACACATTCAAAACATTATTACTCTGAATTTTTATGTAAATGTTAAGTGTAAGTAAAGCGTTTAGTACTGTAAGGTCTTTCATGACACTACATATGCTGGCGTGTGAATTTGATAAGTGCTTGATATAAAATAAATGGTGCTTAAAGTCCTTGAATCTGGTGTTCATGAAAGAGTGGGAACCCTGTATAACACTGAAGATATAAGTTTAAAAGCATGATTAAGAAAAAATGTTTTCAATGCCAAGCTCTTATCAAGTAGGAAATGCTGATTGCTCATGATATGACTTATCTTAGTCACGTTAGCTCTCTCGGGTCTCTTAGTCACATTAACATTGATAGAACGGAAACATAAGACCCGCAAAGCTAGTTGGGTAAATGTTTAATCCCTGATTGTGTGTTTTCACAGTAAAGACCAGACTGAAATGGACCCAGCAGATATGGAGGATGTTGAAGAGGTGGAGGAAGAGGAAACTGGGGAAGACAACAGTAAAGGTATGACCTTTGACTACTTCATGCAATTTTTCCCCCTCCTCATTTCCTGTGAACAAGAGGTTGACCAGTATTTGGTTTTTGCTGATACTAAAATTGGAAAATAAAATCCTCTTAACTAGTAAATCGCTGTAATATGAATGATAAAGTTTCACTTAATGTAAAATAGTGCTGAACTTTATTACAAAATTAACAGTAATGACTTAATAATATTTTGTAATTAAAATAAATACAAAAATTAGCTAAGCTTCATCACTATTTTATTTTAATTTAATGAAATACCGTCTCTTATTAGGAATGTCTACTGTGCTCACATTTTAAGATGTGTATATATTTTAACTAGCTTTTGTTTCTTTTGCACATAACTACTTCATAAAGATTATTTGTCATTGGCGGTGCATTGCATATCACTGAATAATTAAAAACTATTGCTGTTGATTTTTACGATAAGTGATAGTTCAGCAAAGCAAATATTTGTGCTGGTTAATTGGTAATAACGGCGTCTTGCGTAAACCATCGATTATTGCTCCTATTCGAGAGGACGGGTTGATCAATCAACTTTTGCTGTTTACATTGCAAATCATAATAATCAGACCAGGTTTGTGTCATAAGTTGCAGTGACATCTGATACTTGAGACTATACAGCTTTATTGAAAGCATTGAAAAAAACGCAGTGTTGAATCACTTAATGTCAAATGCTAAGTAGATACACCTGGAGCGACAGCTCAAATGCAAATTTCTTTCAGGAAGTTTCTAGAGGTGATGAGATGAGGAGATCCGATTGGCTAAAATGAATCAGATTTCCCATCACTCTCTCCATCAGTGAGTTCAAAGTGTTTTTATCGTCTAGACTCCAGAGCCTCTTTGCTCTGGTTTTCTTTCTTGCCGCTGTGGAGGAAAAGTAAATGCCGTCTGTCATGGATTCTTATTGCTGACAGTCATTAGGAAAAGGCCATGCACATGTTTGCACTGGCACGTTTCGTGTTTAGTAACAGGATATCAGGCCGTAACCTCATTGACCTTAGCTGTGTTTAAAAATGGGACGGAACCATTGGGCAGGACCATGACTATTAGAGGGTTTAATACTAAATAATACAGGGATTGGATGTGCGCTCACTCATTAAAGATGGCTTCAGGCCCGCTGACCTCACCTCTGTTTGCTACTGTTTATTTTTGGGATAAAAAGAGCAGCATCTTTTTTTTTTTTTTTTTTTTTTTTTGACCCTTGGTGAAGGTAGTGCCCTAGATCTGAGAGACGTATTACAGGATTGTGGATTTTTATTTTATAGATTTAAAATTTCTTTTAGATTATTATTATTATTATTATTATTATTATTATTATTATTATTAGTTTAACTTCTTTGGATTAAATTATTTAAGTTTTTTATTTCTCTTTTTAGATTTATTTTATTGCTTGGCACCTCATTTTCTCTTTCTTTTTTTTTATATTGGATATTTATTTTTCAGACACACCTTATTTTAAGATGTCCTTGTTAGTGTTTTTTACGTTAAAGTACGAGGTGATATTAATTTACTACATGTACTATATAGTTAGGGGCTTGGGATTAAGCTACTTGCATGAAATCATGCATAATTTGTTATAATAAGTACATGTAACGTAGCGGTGTAAGAAAATATCGATACACGCGAGTATCGCGATATTTTGTTTGGCGATACTGTATTGAGTCTCCAAAACAGAATATCGATATAAAAAATCATACAAGATTCATGGCAGTTGTTTCGTTTTGAGTTCATATCCTGACCGCTAGTCTTCATCTCTGAACTTAAACAGTGACAGGAAATACCAGCATCAGGGCACTCCACTAATGTTAGCGTTAATATAGTTCGCTGCCAGTAATGGAGGATGAAAGAATTGTTCCAGCTCTCGTTTCGGTGTACAAAGCTGAAGTGTGGCGCCATTTGGGCTTTTGTGGTAATGTCCGCCCCGGGACCGCGGCGCGAGCGCAACCTCGGTTCTGCCACGTCCCGTGTCCCGTGTTGAAGAGCCTTTGCGCGGCGGGCGGTAGAGTTGCCACGCGGCTGCAGCTTTCTCTCGTAATTCGGGGGCGTTTTGTGCAGTTGGGGCGGTGCTCGCGTCGCAGTCTCTGCGATTCCACGCGGAACATAAATACAAACTGAAAAACCTGTGAAATCCAAGTTGAAAAGTTCTGAGAATGTTTAACATCTGTATTTATTTGATTGTTTTACAAATTGTTTGTTTTCTTTAGGAATCCTGCAAACACTTTATTTTTCATTGATATTAAGCAGATGTCATTTTTTGTTCAGATCAAATGTTATGACATTGCATGTCACAATTGTAAACTTAAACTGTGAACCTTTAAAGTAGAGTCTTTATATATTTTTATAAAATACTTTTTATACATGCATTTAACTAAAGAATCATGCAAGCACTTGAATATTTCCCCCTTTACTCGTACTGCACAAAAAGTGGTTCAATAATGTTGAATGTTATAGGGACTGATTATTGCAAATGTAGATCCCGGTGTGTTCTGGTTAAACTATTTTTATTTTATGCTAAGGTTTGCATATGGTGGTGTGTTCTTAATGACAGCTTTCCTAAAAAATATATATCCTATTCCTAAAATAAGAAATATCCCAATAATATCACCTTGCTTACAGTATTGCAATATATCGTATCGCAACCCCTGTATCGTGATACGTAACGTATCGCCAGATTCTTGCCAATACACAGCCCTAATGTAACGTGTAACAAGCACACCGTAAAGTGTATTTTTCTTTTAATTTTGTATACGAGTTGTCAATATTGTATGTAAACATGATTCAGTTTAAAGTACTTTACTGGCATGGTTAATATAAATGTCAGTCTCCGTCCTTCTTGATTCTTTGTTTCTGTGACGCTGAGCATGATTTGTAATGGCTTCCTGCTGTGAGCGTAATTTGATGGTTGTGTTCACTCTGGTTTTAGCACATCAGCTGACGATGCAGATGATGCAGAACCCTCAGATTCTTGCGGCGCTGCAGGAGAGGTTGGATGGGCTCGTGGGATCTCCCTCAGGGTACATGGAGAGGTACGTGCCCACGCATAGCACAACTTCAAATGGCTCCCTCGTTTCCCATTGGCTACATCTAATTTTCCTACTTTGCCAACACCGACTGAATTAAATGTTTCTAATTTTGGCCTCATCCCTGATTCCTTTCTGGAAGGTGCCAACCAAATGTCAAGCATCTCTTTTTACTCACTCTATACAAAACGATGATCCTGAGTCATTCATGAATCATCAGCAGTGTGTCATTTGCATCGTGTGATGTGTTGTCTGTGCAGCTTACCAAAGGTGGTGAAGAGACGTGTTAATGCCCTTAAGAACCTCCAGGTCAAATGCGCTCACATCGAAGCAAAGTTCTACGAAGAAGTGCACGAACTGGAGCGAAAATACGCTGCTTTGTATCAGCCTCTCTTCGACAAGGTGAGATTTAAAAACCGATGCATTTCTGCTGCCCATCTTTCCTCCAAAATGGAAAAACTGTGGCTTTGTTCTTGGAAGAGGTGCGGTTTAAGATGTAGTGTGCCAGAAGGCGGGCGGTACAGTACGTTAAATCAGTTCTATTGACCTGCTGCTTCAGCGTTTCCAACAGCAGCAAACACCAAGCGGTCAATCAAGGACACTAGAGACAAACAGCAGCCAGAGAGATGTCTTACAGAAAATAAAACCTGAGCTGTAGCGGTTTGTCCTCTCTTGTAGCTCTCGCTCACTCTCCCAGTGGAATAGTGACGTCTGAGAGGCTCAATTAAAAGTTGGGTTCCTTCAAAATAATTTAAAACAGGTTTGCTGACTAAGTCTTTCAGAACAAGTGTATTTTTGTGGCAGCATAAAGCCTAGTTCATGTGGCAGTTTATTCTGGCCAAGAACCGAGCACTTGGGCATTGTTGTTTTAATAAAACGGACTATTATAGTTTTTGTTAATATTCTGAATGTTTTATACTTTTTTTTTTTTTATTTTTATTTTTTTTTCCTGCTGTTATTGTAGTTTTAGTAATGTTCTTTTTGCAGTTAATTTTTTATAATTGAACTTTTTTTTTTTTTTTTTTCCAGGTAGTAATATGTGTATATTTTTAATTCATATTTATTTAATTGTTTTAGGTTTATTTATTGAATTTGAGTTTATGAAGGGCCAGTAATATTAATTTGAGTTTTTTTCTTAGTAATACAAATTGTGACTACAACCCTGCTTGGATATAAAGATTCAAGTGATTTACAGCGACGGTTTATATTTTGTGTAGTTGATTTGAAGTATATAGAAATATTTAAATTAGTTTAGTTTTAACTTCTAGAAATGCCTCAAATGAATGTTTAAAAACTGTCTTTAGCGGAGTGATATCGTGAGAGCAGCATACGAACCCACAGATGAGGAGTGTGAGTGGAAACCAGATGAAGAGGAAGAGCTGACAGTAAGTAAGCAGGTACAGGTGATCCATACCTGCATGCTCTTCAAATACCACCTCATTTACATACGGTCTAATATGCTGTGTTCAGTCATAGCTTGACTCTATATATTGGTCTTTGTCCTCATCAGGAGGAAATGAAGGAAAAGGCCAAAGTGGAGGAAGAGAAGAAAGACGAGGAGAAGGAAGACCCGAAAGGAATCCCAGAATTCTGGCTCACAGTTTTCAAGAACGTCGACCTTCTCAGCGAAATGCTGCAGGTAGGGAGAGAACGGACAAACGCAGGGCACACGAGGGAGCGATTGTGAGTGTAGAAGTGTTCAAAAACAGGTCATGCATCATGGGTATTTACAGTGGGAGATTTCTCTTTGGGAAATGTCCTTGCTGCCATCTTGTGGTGCAAAAAGGCACCTTGCATCCTTTTAAGCTGAAGATAAAGGCATAGTGAAGCTATATGCATCTAACTTCACTCAGAATTTAATGTATAATTTTGTTTGGGCTGGTTAATGTCACTTTACATTTAAACCAAACTTGATTAAGATCGTAGGCCAAAGGTAAATGCTGTATCAACTGTATTAATATAGTTATGCAATACATACGTTGTGTATATATTTAATTATATGTAATATTTATATCGTTTTAATATATTATTTAATTGTAATATTTTTTTTTACATTTAATTGCAAAGATATTAATTAGAAATGAAAATATGCTTCAGTGGGATGTTTAATATTTTATTTTTATTTTTCCCCCTTCTGCTGTGATCTCAAAAGACCAAAAGTAAATGTTGTAGTATATCAATCATAATGTGTTAAATATGTATCTTTATTTGAATTTTTTAATGTATGTTATTTAAATTTCATCTGTTTTATATATATATATATATATATATATATATGTATATATGTGTGTATGTGTATATATGTATAATTGTATAACAAATTATATAACACAAATATCAATTAGAAATGAAAAGATGGCATGTTTATTTATTTTTTCCCTCTTTGTGACATCAAAGGTTATTGGACAACTGCTTTAGAATGAGGAATTTTTTTTAATTTTTTTTTTTTAATTTATGGAACTGATTTTAGTATTTAGAAGTGTTTCATGTATTTTGTTTTTCCTGTCCAGGAGCATGATGAACCAATCCTTAAGCACTTACAAGACATTAAAGTAAAATTCTCAGATGCAGGCCAGCCAATGGTGAGTCTGACAGTCTCTTTGTCTCCTGTATGCTGTCTTAATCTCATAGTTTACTCAGTTTGCTCTCTTTTCAGAGTTTCACATTAGAGTTCCACTTTGAACCTAACGATTTCTTCGCGCAAACAGTCCTGACAAAGACCTACAAAATGAGGTCTGAGCCAGACGAGTCGGATCCCTTCTCTTTCGACGGGCCAGAGATCATGGGCTGCACGGGGTACGGCTCAACCCTTGACTTTCTCTTTATTAGCTTTGATAACATTAGTTACATTAGAGGCTGACTCTGTTTTCAGGTGCACGATCGACTGGGTTAAGGGAAAGAACGTCACATTGAAAACCATTAAGAAGAAACAGAAACATAAGGGACGTGGCACAGTGAGGACGGTCACCAAGACGGTCCCCAATGATTCCTTCTTCAATTTCTTCTCTCCGCCTGAAGGTAAAAACCCACATCACTGATTATCCATGTGTCAGTTTGTTTACTTGTTTATATTATTTTAGTAGAATAGCGTTTGCTGATAATAAACTTTCTTTTCTTTACAGTTCCAGAAAGCGGTGAACTGGTGAGTAACTGATTTTATTCCTAGCCATGAACTTCATGAACGTTTTGTCACTTTTATTAATTTTTTTATTTTTTTCTAAATTTAGTTGGACTGTACTCTTTTTAACGTAAACGGACAATGATTTTATAACTGATGTATTTTAAACTATCACCTTAATGTTTTTAGATCTTAGCCTTATATAGATTCTTTTTTTGTGTGACTTGAATTTACTCTGTTTTCGCAGAGTAAAATTAATACACATTTTAAATTTTGATATGCATGACTAGGGCCTAAAATTAACATTTTGCCACATCTTCCAGTGGCAATTGACTTCAGGGAATTTACTGGTCATGAAACTTTTTGTTTGTTTGTTTTTTTTTTTTATAAAGAGGCATAACAAATTAGGGAAATATCTAATTACTACGATTATTATTTTGATTATTTATTTAATCACATCATTTTATCAAATAACACTATAAAACCGTTGAACTAAAGTATTTCTAATTAATTTTAATTTATATAATACTGCTACTGCTTATTACTAGTATTATTATGATATAACAGTAAAATTAGTGGGTTTTCTCATGACTTTCAAGCATTAAACCATAGAGCTCTTATTATGGCAACTTCTTTTGAATTGCTTCTCTTTTGTTGATGACATTTATTAACTCTTCTCACAAGTTTGGCTCATGTTGCGTTTTCAAATCCCATGTTATAAGCGACTCAAACTCCAATATGTATACATTACGGCGCAGTCTTTGCAATTTGACAATCACGCTAAACTATATTGCATTCTCAGGCATTGCTAGAATTATCAAAAGAAGTTACCAGCCAACTGCTGAGTAACACTGTTTCATACACTTGCTGCTTTTTTCCTCCTATTTGGTGCTTGGTGAGTCAATTCTAGGCCCTGTGCATGACTGATTTATCAGATTGGTGAATGTTATTTTGGCTGGTAATCATGAAGTCTCAGTTATAAGAGTGTCTGATGACTAGTTTTTGCCGTGTGTTCAGGACGAGGACTCGGAGGCCGTGTTAGCAGCAGACTTTGAGATTGGTCACTTCATCCGCGAGCGGATCGTGCCCAGGGCAGTGCTATACTTCACCGGCGAGGCCATCGAAGATGACGACGATGACGTGAGTGAATGACAGCCATCCTCTCATGAAGTCAAGCGATACTTTATTTCCAACCATCTGACCGCTGTTTCTTTTGTCTTTTTTAGTATGACGAGGAGGGAGAGGAAGCCGATGATGAGGTTAGTTGTCTTCTGTTTGTCTGTTTTTATCAGCGTTATTCCTCTAGATGTTTGTTAACTGATGTGCTTGTAACTTGCAGGAGGGTGAAGAGGAGGCCGACGAGGAGAACGATCCAGACTATGAGCCCAAGGTAAGGTCCAGACGTCCATCAGTGCTCCTCATGGCAGGCTGGTACTGAGATCTCAACATACAGAATACATACTGTCACCTCCACTCATGCATCTGCCTCTCTCGCTCTCAAATGCTGATTTCCTGCAAAAAAAAGCAGTTCTTCACGATTAATAACTTCTGCTTTATTTACTGTCATTTTGGTCCATTCGAGAGAGAAATCCAAATGAGAACAGATAATTTTTTACCGAGTAGATAAATGACCGCAGTGTTTGCAGCATCTCTGTGAACGTCAGACCTTTAACCCTGATTTATAAATACTACACTGCGGTTCTGTGGGTATTTTTGTTTCTCTCCTCTAAAATTCCTAGTAGCACATCTAAAGCAACAGCATTGAATATACACTGCCCTACAGAGGTCAATTTAATGGCCAATTTTCACGCTCCTTTTCCCATTTCTCTCTGAATCTGAGCATAGTTGAGTAATGCACCAGTGCTTTCTGCAAGGGGTCAAAGTTCAGGGTGGGAATGTTAATGGATGCTTTTCCTCCATTATTACTGAACTCATTTGTAGGGCTGCATGATTTGGGGACAAAAATCAAATTGAATTGCATTTTTATTTATTTTTTCTGATGGTTGTGATTTTAAGAGGTTTGCTGTGCTTGTTGGGTTGCACTTTTTTTGGCTCAATATGGCTATGTTGTAATAATAATAAAAATATGAATAACAAAATATAGAAATTAAATGAGCAAACAAAATATTACTTGAAATATTTCACTGTTAACTTTCAGAAATAATTTCTTAAATGCTCCATTTGTGTAATTTTACAGTGAGATTACAACAGTAATATTTTTAAAATAAAAAATAAATACAAAGTATTGCTATAATAATATTTCACTTGATAAATTTTAATGGGAAGTTTTATTTCATCATTATTATTATTGTATATTAAGTGCTAAATGCGTTTTAATTTTAAAAATTATATTTTTTTGTATTTAAATGCATTTGAATTTTACAGCGAAATTACAATAGGAATACTTTTTTTTTTTTTTTTTTTTTAATAATAAAATAAATATATAACTAAATGAACACAATATTACTATTGTAATTTCACTGTAAATTTGGTATTTTTAAGAAATAGTGATGATCATGAGCATTTAAGAAATGTAATATTTTTAAACCAAAGTTACAATGCTAATATTTATGAGACTGAAAAAGTACATTTAATTTTTCGCATATTGCAATTTTGGTTTTATTTCAGTTCATCTTGCAGCTCTACCTCCTTGGTTTAATTTGAGAATATTATACACAATACTTAACTCGCCAACCAAATCTCTGTTCTGGATGGGATTGAAGCATCACTGCAGGTTTATCTTCTCGGCATTGTTCACAAACCTCTGTCTTCAGCATGCCAGTCTCATCTTTACTCAAAGCATGCACTTGACTAATCAAACAGAATTACAGTAGGAAAATATTGACTTTTGTAAGCGAAGACATGATTAACATGTTCACATTTCAAGCACTTTGGCACCTCTCTGAATTTGAGTTCCTCTCTAAATTTCTCCTCACTAGGTATAAGTGATGTCTGTAGTAACCCTGCCCTGGTAGGTAACGCTCATGAATTAATGTGACCCTCCTGTTGCGTTTGAATCCCTTCCCGTCATTCCTCCCCACACTGACCACTAACACTTGTGCTTGTTTCCTCTCTTTAACCATCGTGAGTTGCCATTAGCATCTGTATTGTTTCTGTATGTTGAAGCATCCGGTTTGCTCTCTAAATGAAACCCCGGTTTGACTTGTTCCCCGCTGGAGTCTTTTCACGCTGAGGGTGGAAAAGACCGGCTGCGCTCGTTCTGTCATGCCATTGGTGGAAACCAGTGTCAGTTATTGCTGTGCCATCCATAGGGCCCTATGAATCAGTTTCATCCCCCCCCCAAATTCATCTTTTATTTCCGTTTGAATTGCCTTCTATTTAATGGTTAAATTTTAATTTTATTAATCAAAAATTGTGTCTAGTTAATCAAGAAGTTTTCCTCAGTTTAAGTTTGACATTACATTCCAGACCTTATAAAATCCACTTTTTGTTTCCCAAATTGTTTGTGTAATTATTTTATAACATGAAACTTAACAAATATCTTTGGGCCTTATGAAACCACTTATTATCCCTTTATATATTTTATTTATGCCTTATTCCAATTTTCAATTACATTTTAGTACTTAAGTCTAATTAATCTTGAAATTGATACAATTTAACAACAATTTGTTTGAAATCCATTTTGATTATCCCTGATTTTTTTTTATGCCCCCCCCCCATTTCAATTCATTTACATTTTTATGGGTTCTGTTTTAATGGTTAAACTAATTAGTAATTAATTAAATTTTTGTAGTTATTTAAAAAAAAATCTAATTATAAAATGTATACAATTTAACAATTGTTCAACAAATTATATATTAGGTCCTTATGAAATCCATTTTTATTGGACCTCAAATTAAATTGCATTATTTATTTTTTACAGTAATTTATTAAATGTTTAATCTCCTCAGAAATTATTTAGAGATCTGGTTTTATGCAATACAAATGAATCAAATGGTGGTGATCAAACAAAGGTGTAAAACCATTAACAATTTAAAAGTAATCATATGAAAGTTTAATTTGGTAAGTTGTTGCATATCAGGTTTACTTTTAAAAATAAAACATGGAAGAATTGATTGTTCTTTGAAGTTTTAATAATTTGATAAGTTTGAAAAGTGCTGGTCAAAGGTTGTGCAGGCTCTGTATGTGATGATTATCAAACAAAAGGGTAAAATGCTTATGAAGTTACACTGGAAATTCCTACCACCCTGAATTTGTTGCCGTGTGATTTTGATTGGCTGAAACCCTTAGGGACCCAAAGCCTGAGCTGTTTTAACAATGGAAATACTTTCTGTGTGCAAAATGCGTAACTCTTCCTCGCTCTGGTTTGTTTCACAGAAGGATGCCAACCCTCCAGAGGAGTGCAAACAGCAGTGATGGCGGCGCTACCTCCTTCAGGATCCCCTACACTGTAACGGCTTCAAACAAACATACTTACCGCCTTACAATGTTTTGTATTTTTCTTGGTAGAAATAATTGAAAAATTAAATAAAGGGTTTTGAGATTTTTGTTACAAAAAAAAGAAAAACACCACACACAACTCCTCTATCGGGAGCCACAGCTCATGACGCATTGTATTTTATTAGACCGGTTTCTTTCCTTTTCCCTTTTCTCTGTATAAATAGTTAGAATGCAGAAAATCCCTCGACGCATGACACTCGTTTCTTCACCGCTAAACTAGTTGGGTTCTCGTGAAGTCTTTTGTATTGCTCTTAGACAACAGCTGTGGAAAGACAGTCCTGTTTACAGTGATTCATCCGGTTAACATTCCACGAAAACGTTGGCTGTTTTAGGTTGGGAGGCCGTTTAAAGCTCGGTGGAGACTGATGCACATTCCACATCCGTTCTGTCGGCGCTCTGCTGCATGACTCCTTTCTTTTCTATGAGCACTTTGTATTTTTGTCATGTATCCGTAGCGTTTATTTTTTTCCCCCGTCGATTCGACCAATGCTTAACTTTCAACTAGCTTGCCGTTCTTCAGGTGGGTTCTCTGCTCCACAGAATGCACTCGCAACGATCCGAGCGACCTCATTGGAGGATTAGCCTTTGAGGGAGAGGAGCCAGTTTAGTTGATCTCTGATTGGCTGGTTTCTGAGCTCAGCCCTGAGTGATGTTTGTGGTGAAACGCCACCTCTGTTTGGCAGGCCTATCACTGTGAAGGGGTGTGTGTGTGTGTGTGTGTGTTCAGAGGAAGGTCGTCTTCATCTCCTCTCACTCGTAGCGCAGCCCAGCAGGTCTGAAGCAGATAGAGCAATATTTTCACCCGGAAAGCCCCACCGCCGCAGTATCCCGTGTCTCGTGGCCCGGCTCTGTCCGGATCGCCAGTTAGTTAGTTGTCTGGTGAGCGGTTGAAGCAGCAGGGGTCTTTCTGGTTCCCCTCAGCAGCTGTTGTCAAAGCAAAATGCCATGCTACAAAATACTAATGTACTCAATAACTGTACGTGGATGTATATTCATGAAAAATAAATTGGTAAAACGTGCAAGCCTTGGTCTGTCTCCTCCTCTTCATGTGTAAAGCTTATTAGTTTAACCAAAGCATTAAGGTTGTAATTTAAGCAGCAGTTTTAAGATGGTTTGTCAATGGGTTAATATTTGTAATCATTCAATGGCACCACTAGGGGGCAATGCTGAGTTTAAATTGCATGAATTATATTTGAGCACTTATGATCAATTTTGACCTAATTTTATAATAAATATGTAATGGGTCTGTTACTCATTTCAAAAGATGGAATTAAATGAGTAATTGGTTTATATATTAATGTTGCTAAAATACCACATGATCATCTCGGTGTAAATTTGTAATGGAAGAAAAAAATCTGAAAAAAAATATATTGCACTTATCCATAATGGTTTAATTATTTTTCGGCTTGTGGACTCATGGAGAATGCAATATTTATTTGAATCAAACATTGCAAAAGTGTTAAATTAGGATGGTTTTACTTCCAAGTCTTGTTAAAATTAGATGCATTATTTTTTTAATTATTACCAGTGCTGTTCTAGTATTTAGATACTATTATAGTTTTTACTAATATTTTGAATCTTATTTTAGTTTTTTCATTAAGTTCAGAGCATTGTTTTCTATTTTTATATTTCTAGTTTTTATAGTATCTATAGCTTTTTTTTTTTTTTTTTTTTGTTCATTAATTGACATGTTGAGCTGGAATATTACTGTATTTTATTTCAGTTTATGGTTTTAATTTAAGTTCTGGTTTTCATTAATTATAATAACCCTGATGAGCACATTGTTTATATTAAAACCCTCTTTGTATTGCCATTTGGTGGTATTTATATCTGTATTAACTATAAATCTTAAAATATATATATATATATATATATATATATATATATATATATATATATATATATATATATATATATATATATATATTTTTTTTTTTTTTTTTTTCAAATAGTTGGGTTTTAAATGTAATAGTTTATTAGTATTTTATTAATTTTATTTAATTTAATATAGTATTATTCTTTCAAAGTGTTTTTTTTTTTTTATTGTTCCCAGTAAATTACATAATATAGAATAAGATTGATTCCTAAAAATATAGGTGCCTTATGGTTTTGTGAGACAGTCTGTTTTTATGCTACACTGAGGGGACCAAATGTACCCACAATGATAGTAAGACCTTAAATATTTTTGACATGAGGGAATTTTTTTTATTAAAAATAGTAAATGTTTATCTGAAAGGGGATAAAAAAAATATCGTTTGGTCAGTATAAAAGTAATAGAAGTCAATGGAAAGCCCCCACAAATTCACAGAAACAAACGTGTGTGTGTGTGTGCTGATGTTGCGGAGTTGAGCGCGTGCAGTGGGCGGTCCGAGCGTGAGAGAAAACCCCAGTTCGTGCTCCGTCCCGATCATCTCACTCCTCGCAGACCTCCGTCAATCCATCCATCCATCGGCTCAAACCTACCCACCCTCAGTCCAAAACCCGGAGCGTTTGATGCGCGATCGGAGGCGATGCTGGAGTCCGGCGGCGGCGGCGCGGTGCTGAAGGAGGGCGCGCTGGAGAAGCGCAGCGACGGTCTGCTGCAGCTGTGGAAGAAGAAGCGCTGCGTGCTGACCGAGGAAGGACTGGTGCTTCACCCACCCAAACACCAGCACCACCACGACACCGGCTGCAAGGCGAAGGAGCTGCACTTCGCCAACATGAAGACGGTGGACTGCGTGGAGCGCAAGGGCAAGTACGTGTACTTCACGGTGGTGATGTCCGAGGGCCGAGAGATCGACTTCAGATGCCCGCAGGACGAGGGCTGGAACGCGGAGATCACGCTGCAGATGGTCCAGTACAAGAACCGCCAGGCGATCCTGGCAGTCAAGTCCAGCCGGCAGAAGCAGCAGCAGCTGCTCGTGGTCTCCGCGCAGAAGATTCTCCGAAACGCGCAATAGGACGCCGGAGAGCGCGATATCGACGCACGTTACCGCGCGTAAAAAGTGCCGGATGCGCATTACGGACGTCGCTTTTTAGTGTCACCTTGCGCGCACGGACGCTCTTCGTGCATTGAAAGACATCACGGCTGAATTAGCACCGGGAATATCTGCTCTCAGAGGCTGTAGGGGGTCCGGGGCAAGTTGTCACAGCGACGTTCAGAGTGGAAAACCGTTTGCATGAACGCAGTGGCGCTGTGCGTGTTGCTTTCAAACATAGTACAAAGCAGACTTAAAAGATATTTTGTAAATTTCCTACCGTAAATATATCAAAACGTAATTTTTGATTAATAATACGCATTGCTAAGAACTTCCATTTGGACAACTTTAAAGGCGATTTTATCAATATTTAGATTTTTTTGCACCCTCAGATTACAGATTTTCAAACAACTGTGTATCTTATCCTAACAAACCATACATCAATGAAAAAAAAAAATACCCTTATGACTGGTTTTGTGGTCCAGGGTCACCTTTATTTATAAGATACGAGGCTATATAGGCAAATATATAGGCTTGATTTCAGGTAAATTGGGACACTTGCCATTGAGCTGACTGGGAAAAATGTCCCAATTATCTTGAATTAACTCCTAATGAAGGTAGCTGTGAAACGGTCTTTTCAGGCCAGTAGAATTTAACAAAAATGTCAGGTTGGGGAAAGTTCTTGAAATGTTTTGTTTGACAAATTATTAGATTTTTTTTGTATATTTATTTCTATATACAAAATATATAGATCAGTGTAAAAAAAGATGAATGTACCCATTGTGACAACATGCCCCACTTAATTCATTTAATGAACTGTATTTTCTAGACAGGAATGATGTACGTTCATATGATTTTTGTAGCAATGACTTTAGAGTCTGTATTCATCGACTGATTGAAAAAACACTGGAGTAAAAGGTGTGACAACTAGCCCCGGTCTCCCTTATGTGTTCATGGGTTGTAAATGTGAAATGCCTTCAGTATGTCACCGTTCGTTTGGCTCGGACAGAAATGCCACCATTACTTTCCATTTCAGCGCAGTTGCATTTGTCAGATTTGTGCAGCTCCAGACACGCAATCGATATCTTCCAGGAGACCTGAAAGGCCAATCTGTTCCGGTCCAGATCGCAGTCTGCGTGCGTGTTTGCAGGGATTTTATAGAGACTCAGTGTCAGACTGGAAATCTGCAGACTCTCCTGAAACCCAGTGATCCTGACAGATCCACCACCATTCATTCAGAGTCTCTCACTGGAGCGTTGAATGTGGCCATGAAATCTGCATCCGATTATGTATTTATTTGTACATTTTTTGTAACTGGTCATTTGCATATCTGAATGTTGGGTTATGTTTTTTAAAGTACACTTGATGCATTTCAGAATCTCAGAATAAGCTTTTGATTTTCAATTTTTTGTTTGTGTAACTGGTTTGGATGGACGATTCACATTTGACCAACTGCTTTTTGTTGTTATTCAAACCAAAGAATGTCAGAACATTTGCATCTACATCATATTGACATGATGTAACTTGTATTTTGTTAAGGTTCAATCATTGCAATCGTTGATCTCAGTCAGTGTAGACGCCATCTGTGATGCAATGTAAACGAGATAAGAAGAATGCTGGAAAAGTCATGTTTTTATTTCCATGTTTTATTTCTATGTTGATCTGATCAATATTGTGTTGCGTCAATCTTTTCTAAGTCAAATGCATGGTGATGGATGTCAACTGGATGTTGTCGATTCATCAGAAATGTCCCGATGCTCTGCTGTCGAGTCCTGCGTGCGATCGAGCTGAAGTTTGCTTCTGTGAAAATGGTGTTTTGTTGATGGAACGCCATTGTTCCCTGAGCTGATGCCAAATGCCACTTTCATACTTTTGAAAATATACATTCCATTTCAAATGAACATTGCATCTTTGTCTTTGCTTAGTGTGGTGTGTTTTAGGGATTTTGTGGTTATTTTAAAGGAATAGTTCACCCCAAAATTAAAATGTACTCACCCTCAGGCCATCCAAGATGTAGATGAGTTTGTTTCTTCATCAGATTTGGAGAAATGTAGCATTGCATCACTTGCTCAGCAATGGATGCTCTGCAGTGAATGGGTGCCGTCACAATGAGAGCTGATAAAAACATCACAATAATCCACACCACTCCAGTCCATCAGTTAACATAAAGCTGCTTGTTTGTAAGAAACAACTCCATCATTATTGCACTTTAACTTCAAACTGTCACCAGTCCATGATCCATAATAACGTTTCCTCCAGTAAACAAACAAAAAAAAGTTGTCCATCTCCTGTTTTTCGCTTTTAAACAGTGCTCGATCTGTGCAGATTTCTCTCCTGATTCAGACTTTTTCTCTGAAGGAAGTGTTATTATGGACAGGGGACTCTTATTTTAGCCATTTTGACATTAAAAACGTCTGAATTTTGGCTTCTCAAGCCATTGATTGATGAACCGGAGTGGTGTGAATTATTGTGATGTTTTTATCAGCTCTCATTCTGACGGCACCCATTCACTGCAGAGGAACCATTGGAGAACAAGTGATGTAATGCTACATTTCTCCAAATCCGATGAAGAAACAATCTTGGATGCCCTTGAGGGTGAGTAAACATTCAGCAATTTTCATTTTAGGGTGAACCATTCCCTTTGACTAGGCTGACTTGAAGATGAGTTGTAGAAGGTGACCGTTCACACTTGCAAATCACATCTGTATTGTGTTGCACAGCGTTTTTTCAGTGTTTCGGGTCTCCTCGCTCACGTTTCCAGTGTGTCCCGTGTCTCCTCTGTGAAGCACTCGCCCGTCTTCCTGAGCTGTAAGTGGAAGCCGTTTCCTAGAATGCAGGGCATTATGGGAGTGTATAAAAACAGCTCAGACTCGCTCTTTGTCCAGTGCTTACACACCCTGATCCTCTGTTTTTGTACACCTCTGTAATTGGAGTGTGTGCCAGGATCGTCTCTTATAGCGGCTGATCTCATGTGTTTACTAAACCACATCCGTTTGTCACATTACCGCTGTAAACTTATGGCATTTTGATCTTATATTACAAAAAATCTGATTTTAACTGGATTTCAGGCCATGTATTTGACTTTTTAATTAGTTTAAAACCAATTAAAAATGTTACTTGAAATAAACTTGAAACTAAATAATATATAAATAAAATAATAGTTATAAATAAATATTTTATTAAAAAAACAACTTGTTTTATTATTATTTTATTAAATAAAAATGTAATAAAATATTTGTATTCTTGGTAAAACTACGTTTTTGGCGTTAGTTAACATTAGTTAATATAAACAAACAATGACAAATACTTATAAATTAATCTCAGCTAATGTTAGTTTCAACATTTACACGACTAAATCCATAGTTTATTTTGTTGATATTATTTAATGGACTTGGGCTAACAATTTTTTATTAACTGACATCATCAAAGATTAATAAATACTATAACAAATGTATTGTTAGTAAATGCATGGGACTTTTGTACAAAAAAATAAAACAAAATAGTGAAAAAAACTATATATATATATATGCAAAACTAATAAAAATCACAAACGTACTACAAAATTACTAAAATGTTAACAAAATTTAAAATGAAAATTTTATTTACACACAGTCAGACATAAATAATAAAACCTAAATCAAAATCTTAATAAAAGCTATAATAGTTTCTCAATGATTCTGAAATGCTGCTGCTATAAACAACATTAATTCATTAATTCTCTTGAGTATATTTTTATCCACAATCAGCTCCTAAAATAATCAAATGTTAGACATCATTGCAGCAGAAATCACTGGCTCGTTATACTGTAGATTGTAGTTTTGGCCAGAGATTCAGCAGGGTTTCTGCTACAAAATCATTGTAATTTTCTAATTGGTGGTTAATCTGTGTAATCATTCACTCCTTCCAGCACTGGTGTGGAATTAAACCAGAGCTAATTATCAGAGCGGTAGGTGCAGGATGAAGAGACGAGCTATAAACGAGCCAATGTTTCACATGCATGTTCCTACTTTAATCTATATCACTTATATATATGGAACTGTCTAAAACCGTGTGAGCGTCCTTGTTGTCTACTTTCTAGGGCAGAATCCTAGCTGAAACTGAATGTTTGATCACACAAATAGCACACGTGGCAATAAATGTTGGTTAAATAGTGCATATTTAATTGGGACTGAACTGTTTTTAATACTTTTCAGTTTTGGAAAAAAAAAAAACTATATCAGAAAATAACTATTTGCCACAACTATAATTTGGTTTCAGTCTCTATTCTTGGTCCAAACTGTCACAAATCCTTGTGAATGTTAGCTGATGACAATGATTGTCATATTAACCAGCTGAAATCCCCTGCTGGGTCGCTGGTTAGATATTTGCTGTGAAAGGATATTTGTTATTAACTTCATGGCTGATGAAAAAGCTGACAAAGACGCATCAGGTATGTTTTCTTCCTGTGTCTTGTAGGAAGTGACCTGCCAGTCAAATGAAGAACAAAGTTAATGAATAGTGTCTGTTTGCCCCCAAAAAAGTTTAAACGTCTGAACCGAGAATCATCTCTAATAACCTCAATATTTGCAAATATACAACTATTTGATTGCGTTTGAGGAGACACTGGGTCATAAAATATAAATCAGTATTTGCTAATGACCATGTAAAAACAAACAATTTTTTTTTTCCCCTTTTTATTCATTTTTTAATTTTTTATTAAGGTAAATTCTTGTGAGATGTATGAATTTGTACTCATTTTGTACAAAAATAAAATCTATATATCGGTTATTTGAACCGATCATTGAGTCGAATAGTTTGAAGGAACCGGTTCCCGGAAATGAATAATTGAGTCGAGTAGGTTCGCGGAAATGACTCAATTTGTCTCAATGAACCGGTTCAAATAACCATGGCCAGACCCATGTTTGTAACCGATAGCTTGATTGAAATAAATCTTAAAGATCTGACGTTCAGGAAGTCTTATCCATAGATATATATACGGTCTTATCACAGTTACCACGACAAGAGTTCACTGAGCATTTGAGTCTTGCGCAGAATACAAAACAAACCGGACGTTCATGTGGACGATGGTGACTTGATGTAAATCCGTCTTTACACAAGCGTCGTCTTTGTAAGTTACCGATAACAATTAACAAACACGCATTGTTTGCAGATTAGAGTAATTACAGCATTGAACATGCGTTTATGAGTCCTGAAAAACAAACCGTGTGAAGCCTATTAAACACCCAAATACTGCTACCGCTGGCCTTCAGTCTGTGAAAACAAACAAAACATTGTGAAATCCGAAGCTTGTATTTTGGTGAATATTTTATAGGAATAACAATAATATTTATATTAAATTAATAGGCTACCTCTTCAATAGTATTGAGCTGTAATAGACTATATTTTTGGATATTCAAACTCAAAGGATTATAATGTGCCAAAATTAAGCTTATATAATTAATCTGTTGCTTTTTTTAGATATTACATTAATAATGTGCGTTTTCTAATAATAATAATAATAATAAAAAATTATCCGTAGTCTTTAAATAAATTGAGAATTATTTGTATACTATTCAAACTAGTGTTAGTATAAAAACTGTTCTCTTATGCTCTGTCTTTAAAATCTTTGAATAATTCAATGGTCATGTGTCTATTTGTGTTATACAGCCATGGCCAAAAATATCGGCACCCTTGGTAAATATGATCAAAGAAGGCTGTGAAAATTTATCTGCATTATTAATCCTTTTGATCTTTTATTAAAACAATTCACAAAAATCTAACCTTTCATTGGATAATAAGAATTTAAAATGGGAGGAAAATATCATTATGAAATAAATGTTTTTCTCTAATATACATTGGCCACAATTAACGGCACCCTTTTATTCAATACTTTTTGAAACCTCCATTTGTCAGTTTAACAGCTCTAAATGTTCTCCTATAATGCCTGATGAGGTTAGAGAACACCTGACAAGAGATCAGAGACCATTCCTTCATCCAGAATCCCTCCAGATCCTTCAGATTCACAGCTCCATGACAGTGCTTCTTCTCTTCAGTTCACCTCACTCATTTTCTACAGGGTTCAGGTCAGAGGACTGGAATGGCCAGCAGAAGCTTGGTTTTGTGCTCAGTGACCCATTTTTGTGTTGTTTTTGAGGTTTGTGTTTGGATTATTGTACGGTTGGAAGATCCAAACATGGCCCATTATAAGATTTCTAATAGAATCAGTCACTTATTGATTTTTTATCTGTTGGTATTTGATAGAATCCATGATGCCATGTGTCTAAACAAGATGTCTAGATAATTTTTCTTGAAACCCTCCCAAACAACATGTGGTGATGTAGGGGCTGTTTGACAAATTGTTTTTTTAAGGTTTTCTGACCCCGAGACAACTATTTTCTGCAATTCTCCAGCTGTGGTCATTGGAGAGTCTTTAGCCTCCTCACCGTGCATTAGGACGATATAGACACACGTCCTCTTCCAGGCAGTTTCGTAACATTTTATATTGATTGGAAATTCTTAATTATTGCCCTGATGGTGGAAATGGGAATTTTCACTGCGCTAGCTCTTTTCTTAAAGCCACTTCACTAATTTGTGAAGCTCAATTATCTTTTGCTGCACATCAGATGGTTTTTCTCATTGTGATGGATGATTAAGGGAATTTGGGGTTGGTTTCCCCTCCTATTTATATTTCTGTGAAACAGAAAGCCATGTCTGGACAATTTCATGTTCATAATCACCCTGGAGTGCTCAAAATTGTGAATATGAATGGGAATATACTTCAGAGATATTTTACTCATAAGAATTTCTAGGGGTGCCAATACTTGTGTCCAATGTGTATTTGAGAAAAACATTTATTTCATAATGATATTTCCCCCCATTTAAAATTCTTATTATTCAATGAAAGGTTAGATTTTTGTGAATTTTTAAAATCAAAAATCAAAAGGATTAACAATGCATATTAATTTTCACAGCCGCCTTTGATCATATTTACCAAGGGTGCCGATATTTTTGGCCATGACTGTATATACATATACACATTGTCACCCTCATGTCATTCCAAACCTGTAAGACCTTCATTCGTCTTCGGAACACAACTTAAGATATTTTTGATGAAATCTGAGATCTCTCTGACCCTGCATAGACAGTAATGCAACTGAAATGTTCCCAGGTCCGGAAACGTAGTAAGGACATAAATATCTTAATCTTAAAATATCTTAATTTGTCTTCCGAAGATGAACGAATATCTTAATTTGTGTTCCGCTGTGACGTGAATTTAATAAAGTCAATCAATTATTGACAGAAATGTCATTTTTGGGTGACATTCCTTTGATGTATTATGAAGTATTCTGGCTGAAAGACTAAATGAAATGATCTCCTCTTGAACAGTAAACCTTAAATTTCCTGTCCTACTTGACTTTGCCACGGGTCCTGCCCTTGTGTTATTATGGGTGAGTGATTTCTCAAAAAGAGAGCCCTTTCTCTCTCTCTCTCTCTCTCTCTCTCTCTCTCTCTCTCTCTCTCTCTCTCTCTCTCTCTCTCTCTCTTTCCTCCAGCCTGCACCTGTTCCCGCTCACCCTGCAGCCAGTCACACCAGCCTTCATTAGCGCAGCTGCTGCCGCCCCTCAGCCCTCAAGTCAGGAAGTCTGATTAGATACAGAATGTCACCTTGCCCATATCAAGCGCTGGCGACCAGAATAAGACACATGACGCCACTGCTAATTTACATCAGTGAGTGAGTAAACACTGCAGAAACGGCAAGCTTATCTAGAGGTGTTTACACAGCCAAATTAAAGCTCAAAATTCAGTTATGTCTGCTCAGACCCACCTCAGCCGTTAGAGTCAAAGCATACAATAATTGCTGTGTAAATGCATCCATGCCATCTCTGTGCAGCATTAAACAGTAAAGACTTCAGAAGCGCTTCTGTGCCACCTTTGCAGTGTAAAATTAACATAGGAGTAAATACAGAAAAAAGCCTCTATTAAAATGTTGGTAATGCATTATTTGAGAACTTTGTATAATTCATTATAAAAATGCATGATATACTTTCATAAATAACTAATCAAAGTGCATTAAAATGCATTATATTTGCATTATATTGTTACATTTGAAATTTATTATTTGTCAAGTGTTTTAATGCATAGCATTTTCTGTGTAACAGTGAATAGATAAATATATCAATTATTAATGAGATCATGTATTACATTAAAAGGTGCATTAAAGGCATAATGCATTAATTTACTTTTATAATGCATTATATATAAATAGGGAAATGAATATAAAAAAAAAAGTTTATTGCTCAGAAGTTGTGCTTTTTTATCTCAGAAGACATAATGGGAATGTATTTAATTTAAATATCATTTTTTTTCTCGAGTTTTCCCCCTAATACTTACAAATGAAAATGCTTATAACAAGAATATTATTACATAAGATCTTGAAATTTTGTTTTTTGAAAAATGCATATATATGTATATGTATATATTGTAAGTTTATGCTTAAAACAAGAACAAATATCTCACAATGGGGTCAGAAATACAGTCTTTCTCAAGAGTTTTGCTTTGAAATAAGTTTTTTTAGTTTTTACACTATTTGTAGATATTTGTTCTTGTTTTTGGCTCACTTAATTTTGATGCTTTTGTCACTTAATATTGTATGCCATTTTGTATGTCCAATAAATATATCTTGATTTAAGAATGTTTGGATATTTGTACTGGAAAACTCAAAAATACTGAGAAAGAAAATTATTTTTTGCTGCATGTTGATTTCGAAATTCAAAGTGCTTGACTTGAGCTCAGAGTTTTGTGAATATTTTGCCCTTAGAAAAAAATAAAAACTCTCAGGTGATTGTTTTTGACTTCGTTTCAGCGTTTGTCAGCAGAAGTGTGTTTTGAGTGTCAGTGTTTTCACACACCCACACAGCCCAGGTGTTGCTTTCTTCACGGAGTACGTCGTATTTCACAGCAAATCGCTCAAGGTCACTGATAAGATGGAGCTTGAGAGGAACACGCTGGACACGTCTTTGTAGCCGAAGAAAATCAACTGTTTTTTTCCCCAAATGAAACATGCACAACAATCAGGAATTATTTTCTCATCTGTCCATTTTTTAGACTTAAATAACCAACTAAAATCTGGCGGAGTTTTAGCTCTGAAATGAGGCGAGAGTGCTTAAGATTTCAGAATATTACAGCTTCTCTCTGCCGATAAGGTTTCTGGATAATTAAATAACTCCCAAACAGACCCATTCAAATTATCTTTTGACATTTAAATCAGTTGAGGTTTCCCTCCAGAGCTGCCCAGATGATTTGAATAACAGACCAAAGAAACCTGCCAGGCAAGTGTCCTGTACGTTAGTGTGCGTTACAGTGGAATATCAATATTCAGAAGAAAATTTTGCATGTACAGCAGGGTTCCCACACTCATAGTGAATATCATTTTAATGTAGTTAAATCTGTTGTGTGGAAAGTGGCTTTTGATGGCGACAAAGGAGACACCCATGCTCAATAAATAATTATATTTAAGTGTTGTTTGTGCAATGTAGAACACATCACCAAGATGTAGATCAAGTTCAAGTTGAGCTTTATTGTCATTCCTATACATGTGGGGACATACAGTGGAATGAAATGTCGTGCCTCGCAGGACCACGGTGCTACATAAATACAGACATACAACAAAGTAAAAAACACTATAAACCTATACACAACTAACCTACTGACAGATTTAACTATAAGTATACTATATATAAGTATTTACCCTATACAAACTAAAAAATAGAAGATAAAAAATACAAACTATACGAATGCTTCACAAATACTGTACATGTGCAAAGAGAGACATTTGAGTCAGCAGCTGGTTGGGGAACAGTGCAGGATGATTTGTAGTGCATGAGCATGTAAACATACATATATTGCTGAGTCTTTTGTGGGATTGTGTTCACGCAGCAGTGTGTGTAAAGTGTTTAGTGCACATAGAGGAGAGTGTGTTACTACAGGTGGTTTGTACAGACCCACTCACCTGTGTGTAGCACACTTCCAATGGGGGGGGGGGGGGGGGTGTTTGGGGTGGGGGGTAGTCCATGTTTCAGGAGGTAGGGGTTTGCATGGGGTTTCAGAGGGGGGCGGGGTGATTTGAGTTCAGGGCTCTCACAGCCTGGGGGAAAAAGCTGTTGAGCAGTCTGGCGGCGCGGGCTCTGATGCTCCGGTACCGTCTTCCTGATGGTAGGAGCTGGAAGAGACTGTGGGAGGGATGGGTGGAGTCCTTTACGATGCTGTTGGTTTTGCTGGAGCATCGTTTAAGGAAAATGTCCAGGATGGAGGGGAGAGGGGCACCGATGATCTTTGCAGCTGTGTTCACTGTCCACTGGAGGGTCTTGCGGTCAGCAGCACTACAGTTCCTGTACCAGACAGTGATGCAGCTGGTCAGCACACTCTCAATGGTGCCTCTATAGAATGTGGTGAGGATGGGTGGAGGGAGACTTGCTCTTTTCAGCCGGCGGAGAAAGTGTAGGCGCTGTTGTGCCTTTTTGGAGAGTGAGTGTTGGTGGTCCAGGTGAGATCCTCTGTGATGTGCACCCCCAGGAATTTAGTGCTGCTGACTCTCTCCACAGTCGAGCTGTCGATGGTCAGTGGGGGGTGGTCAATGGAGTTTCTTCTGAAGTCCATCACAACCTCCTTTGTCTTCTCCACATTGAGGGACAGATTGTTAGTGCCACACCATTCAGCCAGCTGTGCCACTTCCTCTCTGTAGTGCGTTTCATCGTTGCTGCTGATGAGACCTACCACTGTTGCGTCATCAGCAAACTTGATGATGTGGTTGGAGCTGAACTTGACAGTGCAGTCGTGGGTCAGCAGTGTGAAGAGCAGCGGGCTGAGCACACAGCCTTGTGGGGCCCCTGTGCTCAGTGTGGTAGAGCTCGAGGTGTTGTGGCCGACACGGACTGACTGAGGTCTTCCGGTTAGAAAGTCCAGGATCCAATTACAAAGGGAATTGTTAAGGCCCAGCAGGTTTAATTTATTTATGAGCTGTTGTGGGATTATTGTGTTGAATGCCGAGCTGAAGTCAATGAACAGCATTCTAACATAGGAGTCTTTATTTTCTAGGTGGGTAAGAGCCAGGTGGAGGGTGGAGGAAATTGCATCGTCCGTAGAGCGGTTTGGACGGTATGCAAACTGGAGCGGGTCGAGTGTGTTGGGGAGGCTGGTTTTGATGTTGTGCATGACTAGCCTCTCAAAGCACTTCATCATGATTGGAGTCAGTGCTATGGGACGGTAGTCATTGAGACAGGACACAGGTGATTTCTTTGGTACCGGTATGATTGTTGTGGATTTGAGACATGTGGGGACGACTGCCTGGCTCAGCGAGGTGTTGAAGATATCTGTTAGGACATCTGTCAGCTGTGCAGCACAGTCTCTCAGAACACGGCCAGGTATGTTGTCAGGACCCGCGGCCTTGTGTGGGTTAATCCTAGATAGGGTCTTCCTTACGTCGGCTGGAGACAGACAGAGCGCCCGGTCGTTGGGAGGTGTGGGGAGTTTTTGTGCAGGTGTGTCATTCTGCATTTCAAACTGTGAATAAAAGTGGTTGAGTGCATCGGGGATGGATGTGTCATCATCACAGGCCTGTGGCGGGGGCTTGTAGTCAGTGATGGTCTGAATGTCTTGCCACAGGCTCCGTGTGTCTCTGCTGTCTGTGAAGTGGTTGTTGATTTTTTGAGCATATGACCGTTTTGCATTTTTGATGCCACAGGACAGATTGGCTCTTGCTGTTTTGAGGGCTGCTTTATCTCCTGATCTGAATGCTTCATCTCTGGTCTTTAGCAGCCCACGAACCTCTGCTGTCATCCATGGCTTCTGGTTTGCACGTGTGGTGATGGTCTTGGTGACTGTCACATCATCAGTGCACTTTTTGATGTAAGCAGTCACAGTTTCAGTGTACTCATGCAGGTCTGTGTGGTTGTTGTAGGTGGCTGCCTCTATAAACATGTTCCAGTCTGTGCACTGAAAGCAGTCCTGTAGTGCTGAGGTGGCATTGTCTGGCCATACTGTGATCTGCTTTTGAACCGGTTTGGCGAGTTTGAGAAGTGGTCTATATGCTGTGATTAGCATAACAGAGATGTGGTCTGAGTACCCGAGGTGGGGGCAGGGTACAGCCTTGTAAGTGTTCTTTACTGTTGTGTAAACAAAGTCCAGTGTGTTGTTTCCCCTTGTTGTAAAGTTCACATGTTGGTAGAACTTTGGCAAAACTGTCTTTAAGTTTGCGTGGTAGAATTACTGGCTATGATGAAAAAGCCGTCTGGGTTATTTGTTTGTTGTTCGCTGATGGCGCTATACAGTTCACGAAGCGCGTCTTTAGCGTTTGCACACGAGGGTATGTAAACCGCGACGATAACAATGGCCATGAACTCCTGCGGCAGATAGAACGGTGGACACTTCACAACCATAAACTCCACCAGCGATGAACAGTGTTTTGATAATACCACAGCATTGTTACACCAGTCTTTGTTGATATACACACACAAGCCACCTCCGCGGGTCTTACCAGAAGGTGATGAATCTCTATCCGCTCGGTAGCTGGTTAGCCCGTTCTGCTGAATGGCGGAGTCCGGGATGTTGTCGTTTAGCCATGTTTCGGTGAAAATAAACACACAACAATCCCTTGCCTCATGCTGTGTAGACCGACTGAGTTTAATTAAGTCCAGTTTGTTTTCCAGAGAGCGAACGTTTGAGAGCATGAGTGTTGGAAGAGCCGGTCTTGTGGGGTTAGCTCTTACCCTAGCTCGTATACCTCTGCGCTTACCGCGCTTCCATCCTCTCTCACACCGCATCCGACGCTGCCTTGTGCGGGTAGCATCAGTAGGCAAGGCCGCAGTCTCCAGGTCCAGCTCCAGCAGTAAACAAAGGCCTCGTAGCTTCTCAGTAGCCGCCGGCGAGAGTTGGTGTTTGTACGCGTTGCTGATATCCAAAAGGCTTTGGCGATCATATATGTGTTTTGGAGTGATTTCCTTGTGAGTTAGTAATTTTACACTATTTGGAGACGAACAGACGACATTAAAAGACATAAAAGCACTGTTTTTGGGACCCGGAGTAGCCGTTGTGTCTGACCGCGCCGCCATCTCGGATTCAACTCCAAGATGAGTTTGATGAGATAGATGAGTTTGTTTCTTCATCAGATTTGGAGAAATGAAGCATTACATCACTTGTTCACCAGTGGATCCTCTGCAGTGAATGGGTGCCGTCAGAATGAGAGTCCAAACAGCTGATAAAAACATCACAATAATCCACAAGTAATCCACACCACTCCAGTCCATCAGTTAACATCATGTGAAGCCTAAAGCTGCGTGTTTGTAAGAAACAAATCCAACATTAGGATGTTTTTAACTTCAAACTGTTGCTTAAATACTAGTCTTCTATCCATAATATTGCTTTCTCCAGTGAAAAAGTCTGAATCAGGCGAGAAGTCTGCACAGATAAAGCACTGATCCAAAACATTTCAAAACAAATATGTGGGTGGATTTTGATGTGAGAGACAACGGGAGATGGACTTTTTCATTGGAGGAAGCGTTATTATGTATTATAGACACATATTTTAGCCAGAAGTGAAGGTTTGAAGTTAAACATGTCTTATTTGTTTGTTACAAACATGCAGCTTTATGTTAACTGATGGAGAGGAGTGGTGTGGATTATAGTGATGTTTTTATCAGCTGTTTGGACTTTCATTCTGACGGCACCCATTCACTGCTGAGGATCCATTGGAGAACAAGTGATGGAATGCTACATTTTTCAAAATCTGATGAAGAAGCAAACTCATCTACATCTTGGATGGCCTGAGGGTGTGTAGCTACATTTTCAGCAAATTTTAATTTTTAGATGAACTATTTCTGCTTAGATGAGAGACAGTCTGTTCATATAAAGAGAGGGATGTGTTCATATGGAGGGTTAAGATGATGATTCTTGAATAATTTCATTCTGCAATGTTTGTAACTGCTGTTTCTTAGACGTGTGTTTGATGTGTGGAAGTCACTGGTTTGGTGAGTCGGTTGGGAGATGAGCGGTTGTTTATACAGGAGTCTGGTAGTGTTTTGAATGAGGGGTGTGTTTCCTCAGCGGGACGCTCCCACCCTTTCCTCTGTGATCGTCTCCCACTCATAACCACTGCTCAAAAACACCGGCTTTGTACGTTTTAGCCCTTAGAGAATAGATACTGTATATTCATCTGTGTTCATAATGACCAACAGCATCCTTTACAATGCAGAAAATGGCTTCTTTTTGTTTTTTTTATCTGTTTGGACTTGAAAAATATGTGGAATGTCCTAATTCAATCTGCTCTTAAGTGGAGGCATCAAAAGGAGTCATGTGCGTTTTGTTGAGGATCAGATGAGCTCAGATCATCTGAGGATGACGCTCCTCTGTCGTAAGCAGAAGCGTTCATTGTTTGTAAGTGCTGTGCAATCTGTGTTTAAATAAGCAGTCAGAGATGAGCAGATACAGTGGCAATGGTCATAAAGCTGACACAATGCACGTTCTGTTGATGAAGTGTGTTTGTTTTGAAGGTGTGAGCGTCTGACTGTGAGGAAGTGACTCCAACGGAATGTTTCGAGACTGGCTCCGTTCCAATCCTCAGTGACTGGCCTACCTAGACAGCATCACTCCCAACCTGAAAACCCCTTTTCCCTAAGATAGCACTGGTTATGATTATACTTGGGTAGTTGACATTTACTCCAGACGTGGAAAACTCCATCTAAAAGTGATTTAAAAAGCATTTTGCTTGAATATAACCCCCCGCCCCCCCAGAAAAAAAACCATTTTAAATTAATATATATATGTAAAAAAAATAGTTTTAACATTTAAGATCCAGTAGCACTAATAAAGAAATACAACCACGATCAGATGATAAAAGCAGGTCGTTTGTAACTCTAATGAGAGCAGTCTCAGTACTATGATGCAGTCTAAATCCTGACTGGAAATCCTCACATATTTCATTTTTCTCTAAGAAGGAAGTTGTGATGATACTACCTTTTCTAATATCTTTGACAGAAAAGGGAGATTCGAGATCGGTCTGTAATTAATTAATTCTTTGGGGTCAAGTTGTGTTTTTTTAATGAGAGGCTTACTATAGTCTACACTTTGGGTTCTGTGTGGACTAATTAGTATTAGATCATAAATGTGAACCCCCTCCTCAAGTAAATTACATTTTCTTGAGTTAGAGATTTATAAAAAGCACCACGAGGGCCTATTAGCTCCCTTTGTAGCCAGTAGACACAAGACAGTTCTGTTTAGTTCCCCATCAGAAACACTCACAATGTGAAATACAGTAAACTGGCAGCGGCACTGCTGGAGGAGAAACTCTCAGACGCACCAGCACATGCTGCCATTCTGGGATCAAAGCACAGGAAGTGGATTAGAGGGGCGGTGAGGGTGCATGCTGGGAGATTAGAGGGCGTGATGTGCCTCAGCCAAGAGCCCTTAGAATACTTCAACACGTCCAGCTGCATACACACACACACACACACACACACACACACACAGACAGTGTGTCGTCTCGTGCTCCTAAGGACAATTAGATCATTCACACACAACACTTGAGCCAAACAGGAAGACTCAATACCACAGCATCCTGGGATCATTTAGCACCTGCTGTCAGACATGCTGAGCTGAGAGGAGATTTGTGGCTCTTCTCAGCACAAGCTCAGGTGCCCTTCAATCTCGCAGACGCCCCATCAGCTCTGGTGATAAACTCATTTCTGCTGCTCCACCTCTCACACACTTTTTCTTACTCACAGATAAAGCGGCCACTAAATGTCGTGAGGCCGGAAACATGCTTTATGCAAGTACACAAACATGTGTGCAAGTGCATGAAGTCCAAGTGCATTTTTAACATGCTCTCAAGAAAAAGGTGTCACTGCGGCTGTACCTTTTCAGAAGTTGCAAATATGTCCCATTTAGTGAAAGTGACGTGACCCATACTCGGAAGTTGTGCTCTGCATTTAACCCATCCAAAGTGCACACACGCACCGTGAACACACACCCGGAGCAGTGGGCAGCCATTTATGTTCAAGGGCACCTCAGTCGTGGTATTGAGGGTGGAGAGAGCGCTGTACATTCACTCCCCCCACCTACAATCCTTGCCGGCCTGAGACTCGAACCCGCAACCTTTTGATTACGAGTCGGACTCTCTAACCATTAGGCCATGACTTAGGTACTAACATGTACACTTTAGGTGCTAATATATTAGTATGTACCTTTAATATATCAGTATGCACCCTTTAGAGGTAAATAGGTCAAAGGTACCTTTTTTTCTTGCATGTGGAATGGAATAATACTGTACTGCATACTGTGCAGCATATAAAGTATACTTTTTAAAATATAGTATATGAGATAGTATACATTATACCAGGGCAAACATTTAAAAACAGTACTATATGCATGTTTAATTCAGCAAGTGACATCTATTTTACTTGCTTATATAAATGGTGGTGAAATCGTGAAATTGACAAAACTAAAATCTCAAAAATGCTAAATGTTATTGTTACTATTTCACGAAAGCTAGTTTTACATCGTTTCATGTAAAATAAAGAAGTCCACTAATTTATTTTCAACAACCGTTTCAACAAATTTTAATTTTAGACATTTATTGGTGCATGTCAAACAAATACTTAAATGAAATTAAGAGTTTGTTAAGGGAGTTATTTATTATTGTGATATTTATACAATTAAGAATGAATCTGTATGAATCAGTAAAATACTTATTGAGCAGCTAATGTGAAAAGCTTAAGAGAGTTAAAATAGTATGTAAAACAGTATGCAGTATGCAAAAATAAACAGTATGCAGTATGCAAAAATAAACAGTATGCAGTATGCAAAAATAAACATTTCAAACAGTAATAAGCAATTATGCAATGTTTAGCCTTTTTATGCATGTTTAATTCAGTAAGTGCTGTCTAGTGATCATATTTACACATACAAATGATAGTAAAATATAGAAATTTGTACATAAATAAGATCTAAATATATAAACAGTATGCAAAGATAAACATTTCAAACAGTAGTATGCAACATTTAGTCATTTTTTATGCATATTAAATTCAGCAAGTCATGTTTAGTTAGTTATCAAAGTTGTTTGTACAAATGATTGTGAAATAGATACATTTATATGTAAATGAGATCCAAATAAGGTCAAAATATATGAAACGGTATGCAGTATGCAAAGACATGTATTTACAAGTATGCAAAAAAATATATTTTTTCAAAAAGTACTATGCAACGTTCAGTCATCTTTTTATGCATATTAAATTCAGCAAGTGACATCTAGTTATCATATTTGCTTATAGAAATTATGGTAAAATGGGGACATTTGCGCATAAATAAGATCTAAATGACCTAAAATCTGAAAAAGAAGTTCAAAATGTTATTGTCACCACTTCAGGGAAATATGTTTTATGTAATTTAATTTAACTGAAAAGACAATTTGTAGCCCTTTTCAATAAGCTTAGTACGGCTAAAAACATAATAATATATGAAATATGTAATATGCAAACATTTCAAAGTAATATGCAATATTTTTGTCACCTTTTTATACGTTTAATTCAGCAGTTGGCATCTAGTTATTGTTATCCTGTTTTCTTGTACAAATGATGAGGAAATGTATTCCTAAATAAGATCTAAATGACCTAAAATCTCAAAACTATAGTATGCAATGTTTTTGTCTAGATATCATTTTGGAAATATTTGGATTTTTTTAATAACCAATTTTATTTAAAAAATTATTAACTTTTTAGTCTGATAAAATACTGAACAGGTGAATTAAACAGTTAACAGTTAATTATGAATTAATTTGTTTATATATTTTGAGAGCTTTAAAGCCAGAAAATGATTTTTTGGGGTTTATGATGTTCTCGTGACATGTCTTTAATTTTGAAGTTCAGTTTTATGTTCATACTACTTTTTTGTGTTTGGTGTGGTTTGTATTTTCGTTGTATTGCCACTAAATAGTGAAAATCTAGTTTCAAGTCCAAGTTAATTTGTTTGTGATTGGTTCATTTGTCCTTTTGTATGTTGTTAGACTCCTTAGTTTCGGTGCATTAAGGCCTCAGGTTTTCTTGTCCTCCATAACCAGGTAGGTCTGCTGAGTTTTAATGTCTTGTCTCGTTGCTCAGTATTTTTGTTTAGTAATAAATCTGCGCTTGGGTTCAATCCTCACCTGTCCCATCGTGTTTCAGATGCATCAGGCTCTCAGTAAAGCGTCATGTTTCCAGTCGGGGTGTCTTTCCTCCCTCTGATACCACGCCATCAACTATTGTTTGTCTTTGCTCTTCTTTTTCACTCCATCTTTTTCCTTGTACTTTTCCACAGACTGCCGTTTCTATGGAAACAAAGAGCGAGAGGCCAGCCTGGGTTTGATGGAGTGCTGTCAGACAGCAAGGAGGAGGCCGGATCGTGTTTGTGTTTGTGTGGCCCAGAGGGATCCTGAGCACTGTGCTCTATAGAAGCGGTGAAGCTCCAGAAGAAGCTGTGCTGCGTTGAGACGGTTCTCCTTCAGCGCCTTCCTCTGATTCACAACCTCCACGGTGGGTTTCAGTTTTATTCAGGGGTCACAGAAACAGCTGAACCCATAGGAAATATCTGAAATGTTTCTCCTAGACAGCTCTCAGAGTAAGCAGAGATGTTTCTCCTGAGCATGGCTCTAGAAATATCACATCTCATTGATAGTATGAAAGGAGGTCTCAAATTGTGCTCAGATTGTCTCAATAATTATCCAATTATCTGCGCCGTGCTGTCAACATTTTTTGTCTTGTAAACTCTGTGGGTGGATCTCATAAAGAAATTAAATTAAGCATTTTTTGGACTGTTATGTAAAATAAAAAGTCAAGTTTTTAAAAAATAATTATTTAGGAAAATTATAATGTGAAATAAATTATTTTCATATATGTACATATGCAACATTGTTATATGAAAATATAAATTTTTAATTTTATATTGCATTAACATTTTACAAAGTAATACAAACATTCAATTGTATTATGGTATGTACAGAAAGCATTTTTTATTTATTATTATTTTTAATTAAAAATAATTTTTGGTGGAAAATATGCTTAATTGGCATGAAAAATAACAATACAAAATAATAATAATAGTAATAATGAGCATTTTTTAACCCAAATGTTTTTATTTAATTGTTATTATTTTAGAAAAATGTAATATAATATAAAAAAATAGGTGTTATAGTATATATTATTTCTAATTTAATTTTGGTTGAAAATGTGTGTAACATGTCAGTTTTGGTTTTGTTCTGTTCCTACCTTATTTGGTTCTTCCTGTTTTAGTTCCTGTCCTAGTTCTGTTAATTAATGATCCCCATCACCTGTGTTTGATTAATCAGCTTGTTTCCTCGTTTGTTCCTCTCCCTTTATAAGTCCTCAGTTCTGCCTTTATGTTTGTCGGATCTTAAGTTTATAATGGTAAATGTGTGTTGATGCCTAATAAAGTCTCTTTTTGTTACTCTTCATCGTGCGCTCCCGTATCTACAACCACCAACCGTGACAGAAGATCCGACCGCCACATCAAAGGACAGGATTATAGAGATGTTTACGGTGGAGAGCAAGCTGTGGGGTTTGCGGCAGGCTGGTCAGAAGTTGGAGCGGTATGTGGAAGATTTCATTGAGCTTGTTCACCAACTGAGCTGGCCTGACGCTTCTTTGGGTGCGTGCTTTCTGCTGGGGCTGGACAGCGAGACTATCAGATGCGAACTTCCTCATTCCGACTTTTCCCTGGTCGAATTAATTAATCTTATTTTATTTTTGAATGGCTCTATCTTCGAAGTGGAAGAAGTGAAGAGTTTTCAGTCTCGCTGCCCAGTCTCCACGGAACCACGTCACGTCACGCCAGCTTACCTTCCGCCAAGGACCTCCACATACCGTTCCAACGGTCCGAGCCGCCTGCCCAGTTCCAACCGTCCCATTACCATCCATGTCACTGGAGATGCGCTCAGTCCAGTTCCGCCCGCGACGAAGAGGAATCCGCCGTTCTCGGCGACAAATGTTCCGCCCGCGGCGAGGAGGATGCCGTCGAAAAGGGCGACGAACGTTGCGCTGGCTGCGATGGAAAGGGTTCCACCGCCTACGCCTCTGAGGAGTCCTCCGATTCAGGACAGGGGGCTACTGGATGAGGCTCTTCCCCCGGGGTTCTCGGCTCCCATGCTCACGCCGGTGACTGCTCCTCGCCAGTGCCATCCAGTGCCTGCTCCTCGTCTGTGTCCTCCTATCCCTACACCTCGCAAGAAGGTCCCGTCCAGCCCACCTGAGTTCCCGCTGGTCCCGTCCAGCCCACCTGAGTTCCCGCTGGTCCCGTCCAGCCCACCTGAGTTCCCGCTGGTCCCGTCCAGCCCACCTGAGTTCCCGCTGGTCCCGTCCAGCCCACCTGAGTTCCCGCTGGTCCCGTCCAGCCCACCTGAGTTCCCGCTGGTCCCGTCCAGCCGTCCTGAAGTCCCGCTGGTCCCGTCCAGCCCACCTGAGTTCCCGCTGGTCCCGTCCAGCCCTGCGCCTCCCGTGCGCCCTCAAGTGTCTGCGCTGCAAGAGCGCCCTCAAGTGTCTGCGCTGCAAGAGCGCCCTCAAGTGTCTGCGCTGCAAGAGCGCCCTCAAGTGTCTGCGCTGCAAGAGCGCCCTCAAGTGCCCGCTCCTCCAGAGCGCCCTCAAGTGCCCGCTCCTCCAGAGCGCCCTCAGGTTACCGCTCCTCCCGAGAGCCCCCAAGAGCCCTCTCCTCCAATGTGGCCCCCAGAGGGGAACTTTCCCAAAGAAATTTTGGGGGGGGGGGCCATATAGTCCCAGTCTGTGTGGCCAGGCCAAAGGCCAAGGCCACAAAGGACCCAGATCCACCATGGCCTTCCGAATCTCCAGTCCTGCCATGGCCTCCCAAGGCTCCGGATCCGCCATGGCCTCCCGAATCTCCAGTCCTGCCATGGCCTCCCAAGGCTCCAGATCCGCCATGGCCTCCCGAATCTCCAGTCCTGCCATGGCCTCCCAAGGCTCCAGATCCACCATGGCCTCCCGAATCTCCAGTCCTGCCATGGCCTCCCAAGGCTCCAGATCCGCCATGGCCTCCCAAGGCTCCAGATCCGCCATGGCCTCCCGAATCTCCAGTCCTGCCATGGCCTCCCAAGGCTCCAGATCCGCCATGGCCTCCCGAATCTCCAGTCCTGCCATGGTCTCCCAAGGCTCCTGATCCGTCCTGGAGGCTTCCCTGTCCTGTCCAGGTTCTGCTCCAGCCTCCAGGACGCCCGCCCCCCCTCCCCGATGTTACTGTTACGGTGCGGGACGCACCTTCCGGGGGGGGGAGATACTGTAACATGTCAGTTTTGGTTTTGTTCTGTTCCTACCTTATTTGGTTCTTCCTGTTTTAGTTCCTGTCCTAGTTCTGTTAATTAATGATCCCCATCACCTGTGTTTGATTAATCAGCTTGTTTCCTCGTTTGTTCCTCTCCCTTTATAAGTCCTCAGTTCTGCCTTTATGTTTGTCGGATCTTAAGTTTATAATGGTAAATGTGTGTTGATGCCTAATAAAGTCTCTTTTTGTTACTCTTCATCGTGCGCTCCCGTATCTACAACCACCAACCGTGACAATGTGCTTAATTGTCATGAAATGCACAATGCAAAAAAACAATTAACGGTCTTAATGGTTGATTGGTTTAATTTAATTTGTGTAATATGTAATTTTAACATTTCTAGTATTGTGATTTCGAGGTGAAATATGCCCCGTTCCTGACAGTTTTCATGAGATTCGCTCTTTGTCAGCACTAACCATCTCATTTGTGTCAAAGAGCCTAAAGACTCCCAGGAGAAACATCGGAATTGAAGTTAAATGATAAACGAGAGCTCAATTATGTCTCGTGAGCTATAAAAAAGCAACTTCTGAGCAATAAAGTGTCCTTTTGTTTGATAATGGAGGAGCCTAAAGCCACTGAGCGCAGTGATCAGGAACAGTCTATGAGACCGATTGTGTTAAAAGACAATAATTACGTTACAGAAACGTCCATTTATCATCCACTTCCTCCTCAGTGCTAATAGACCAGGGTATGTTGAGCCCGAGGCACGTGTGCCACATGTTTGCTGTGTTTAAATGACATTCAGCCCACAGCTGCTGTGCGGGGATCAGCTGGACCGTAAACTCATAAACGCCTTCAAGAGCCTCCTCAAAGTTTATTTTGAAAAAGTGAAAGTGACATACGGCCAAGTATGATGACCCATACTCAGAATTCGTGCTCTGCATTTAACCCATCCAAAGTGCGCACACACAGCAGTGAACACACACACACACACAGCAGTGAACACACACACACCGTGAACACACACCCAGAGGAGTAGGCAGCCAATGCTGCGGCACCCAGGGAGCAGTTGGGGGTTCTGTACATTCACTCAAGACTCGAACCCACAACCTTTGGATTACAAGTCCGACTCTCTAACCATTAGGCCATGACTTCCCCCTTCCTTATTTAAATTTTTGCTTTAAATAAGGTCTTTATGATATCAAGAGTTTTGATACCATAGAAATTTCATAGTTCTTTTCACCAGTTTAATATCACAAAAAACTAATATTAGCCTAAATAAAAAATATATATTAGATTGCTGTCACTCTAATGTCACAATATACTGTTACTCATGCGTTTTCCTTCTTAGCTGATTGTTTTCACTTGTTGTCTCTTAAATGGGTCATGAACTGAGAAACCAAAATTCCCTTGATCTTTTGACATATCTATGTCCAGGTTTTGTTCTGTGTGCATTAAATTACATTTGGTTGTAAATGGTCCTGTTCCTGACTTAAATGTAAAACACTGAGCTTCTAACGGAGCGTCCTGTGGATCACCTTTATGAGATTGTCTGGGTCTGGAGTCATCAGGGGAAGTCGTGGCCTAATGGTTAGAGAGTCGGACTTGTAATCCAAAGGTTGCGGGTTCGAGTCTCCGGCCGGCAGGGATTGTAGGTGGGGGGAGTGAATGTCCAGCGCTCTCTCCACCCTCAATACCACGACTGAGGTGCCCTTGAGCAAGGCACCGAACCCCCAACTGCTCCCCGGGCGCTGCAGCATAAAGTGGCTGCCCACTGCTCCGGGTGTATGTTCACGGTGTGTGTGTGTGTTCACTGCTGTGTGTGTGTGTTCACTGCTGTGTGTGTGCACTTTGGATGGGTTAAATGCAGAGCACGAATTCCGAGTATGGGTCACCATACTTGGCTGAATGTCACTTCACTTCACTTCATCAAGCATTGGCATCTTCATCTGACTTTATGTTGGTTAGGTCCAGATTCCTCTGCAGTTGATGTATGTTGTAAAAAACACTAAATATCCGTGTACGTCAAGCATAACACTATTATCCGCCAAAATGCAGATTTGTCACACGACAACTTCTTAAGCAAATGAGATTGGGGAAGCCATTATTAAGTTTGATTTTTGAAAACATTATTAATTAACAAATATTTAGTAAAATCTTTCAACTGTTAGGGAGGGTGTAAGCTCCGCCCTTTGTTCACTTCATTTTACCGTGGATTCATTTACAAACAAGGCACAATTCAACAGGATTTTCAAAAAGATTGAAACTGAAAGACGATGCTGTGCTGACTATATTGGATCTGACAGGAATGTCGCAACACAAGTGTGATTAACTGTTTTCATTACGTGATCATTGCTTTGTCTCTTCTTACAGATCGTATCTACTGAGTATTTATGTGTTTTTGACCTAAATCACAGCAGTCCATCTCTGAGGAACTTACACAATCATAGCAGTGGGCGTTTATTTCCAGGTCTACAATCAGCCACTCCTATTTAAACAGAGCGTTCTGATGAGAGGGGTTATAAACAGGACAGAAAATAGCTTATTTGTAATTTTTTAGTGACTTGTGACTTTGTGACTTTATTAGTCAATGAAAGTAATTTGTCACACATTTTCTGCAAGCGAAGAGTCAATCAGAGCACGTAATGAGTAAACACAGACAGTGCAACATCAGTTTCCGTACTAAAACCGCCCTGAAACTTCATCAAATTAAACTTCTTGCATGTCTGTTTTGCATTTGTGATTTATTTAGCATCTGCTGAGTGATAAATGAGTGTTATTTTGCAGCTGGGTTTCAGTCAGGGAGCGGCGGAGCGAGATGAAGACAGGCCGAGAGGTAATTATCGCTCCTGCGTGTGAGTTTTCTCCACAGGTGAGATTGAGGAGGCGCAGCGGGAGCCTGTCCTCCTGAGGAGCGTCTTTCACTGCTCAGACAGCGTAGGGCACTTTACAGACTGTTGGCACATAGTCACTTCCTGTTTCTGATTCAGAGCCAGGAAAACCTTCTCAAACCACCAACTGCTGGACTGGTTTATTAAACTAGGTGTGTGCTTTTACCAGTGCAAAACTGGCTGCCGTGATGCTAGCGTATTGTGTGGGTGGTTGCTATGCAGATGCTGGGATAGAGTGTTCTAGGTTGTTGCTAGGGTGTTCATGTGGGTGCTCTATGTTGTTTTGGAGGATTTTAGGTTGTTTCTAAAGTGTTTGCTAGATTGTTGCTAGGGTGTTTAGGTGGTTGGTAGGGTGTTCTACATTGTGCTTGGGTCTCTAGGTGGTTGCTAGTGTGTGCTTTGTTGTTCTTGGGTGTTTTAGATTGTTGCTATGGTGTTACGGTGGTTGTTAGGATGTTCTTTGTTGTTCTTTGGTTTTTTAGATTGTTGCTAGGATGTTTAAGTGGTTGCTAGGATGTTCTATGGAGTTGTTTGAGCATTCTGAGTAGTTGCTAGGGCTTCTGTTTTGTTCTTGGGTGTTTTGTGTGGTTGGTTGATTGAGTGTTGTAGTTTGTTACTAGGGTGTCTAAGTGGTTGCAATGATGATCTATGTAGTTGCTAGGGCATTATAGGTTATTGCTAGGATGCTTAGATAGTTGCTAGGGTGTTTTAAATTGTTCTTGGGTGTTTAGGTGGCTACTGGTGTGTTTTAGATTGTTGCTGTGGAGTTTAGGTGGTTTGCTATGCTCTGAGTGGTTGCTAGGTGTTCTATTTTGTTCTTGGCTGTTTGATCTAGGTTATTACCTAGAGTTTTGGTGGTTGCTAAGCTGTTCTTGGGTGTTTTGGATGATTGATAGAGTGTTTTAGATTGTTGCTAGGGTGTTTAATTTGTTGGTAGAATATTTTAGATTGTTGCTGGGGTGTTTAGGTTGCTGCTAGGGTCTTTTAGGTGGCTTCTAAGGAATTCTATGTTGTGCTTGGCTGTTTAGGATGTTGCTAGGATATTTAGTGTGTTGTTAGGGTGTTTAGGTGGTTATTATGGTGTTGTATGTTCTGTGTTCTTTGGTTTCTAGTATGTTGCTATGGTGTTATAGGTGGTTGCCAGGTTGTTGCTAGTGTATTCTACATGGTTACTAGAGTGTTTAGGTGGTTGCCAGGATGTGTGTAGGTGGTGTGTAGGTGGATTTTAGTGTGTATAGATTGTTGTTAGAGTGTTTTTAGGTTATTGCTAGGGTGTTTAGGTGGTTGCTAGGGTATTCTATGTTGTTCTTGGGTGTTTTAGATTGATGCTGGAGTATTTAGGTTGTTGCTAGGATGTGTGTAGGTGGTTTCTAGGGTGTTTAGGTGGTTGCTAGGGTGTTTAGTTTGTTGCTACAGTGTTTTGCTGGGGTGTGCTATGTTGTTCTTGGGTGTTTAGGTGGTTGCTAGAGTTTTAGGTTTTTGCTAGGTTGTTCTATGTGGATGCTACAGTGTTTTAGGTAATCACTAGGGTGTTAAGGTTGTCAATTTAGTGTTTAGGTGGTTGCTAGCCTGCTTTAGATTGTTACTAGAGGGGCCAATGAGGTTTTGGGGAGGTTGCTAGAGTGTTTTAGATTGTTTGTGGTGGTTAGGTTGTTTCTAGGGTGTGTGTAGGTGGTTGCTATGGTGCATAGGTTGTTGCTAAAGTGTGTTTAGGTTGCTGCTATGGTGTTTAGGTGGTTGCTAGGGTGTTTAGGTGGTTGTTAGGGTATTTGAGTGGCAGTGTTGGGAGTAACGCGTTACAAAAGTAATGCATTACAGTAACATACTACTTTTTGATGTAACGCAGTAGTTAAGGCATTACTAATCAATTTTCAGTAATATTTTACTCGATACATGTTCAGTACATGTTTATTGCGTTACACTTTTAGCCCCCAATTTTTTTAATATTTTTTTTTTATTTAATTTAAAGTCGGGCTCCGACTTTTTTATGTCCCTAGGCCCGGGCTTCGGGCCAATATTCACGTCATAGTTCAGACGCGGGCCGGTCCTCGGGCCTGTTTTAGGCTTCTCCTTATCTTTATATTTTAGACATCCATCAATTATTGATGAAAACAAATTGCCGCGCTGGTGGAAACAACATGAGTCCATGCTGCCGCGACTGTCAAGAGCGGCTCGACGGTGTTTAGTGTCCCGCAGCAGCAGCTGAAGAGTTCTGCTTCAAATACACGCAATAAAGCAAAAGTAATTACCATGAATGTATCCGGGGGAAATAGTTAGGATTCGCCATCTCCTCGTTAGACGCGCCTTTAGAGAGAAGTGCATCTTTATGGATAACGATTGTATTAAATAGTTTTTGTTTTTATTTATTTCATTAAGTAGTAATTTAAAGCTTTCTATAGATATATTTATATGTCTGTGAGGCATGTGTTCGCTGACTTTAGGTTCATTTTTGTGAAGCGCTCCTGTTCAAGATAAAAGCCCAACGTTTTGTTGATATTGTGAGTGCACACAAATAAAAGTAGACCCTTTACAGTTACAAATGATGTATTACTCTTAGCTCTATGAGCAAAAATTATGGCGTAAGTTGTTTCCATTGAAAAAAAATTGTAATTTGCGCTGGTGCCTCCATGTCCTGCGCTTTAGCTTCCACTCTCTGCACAAACTGGATGCAGCGCACATTTATCTAGGTTTAACGTTTAAACATTGTTATATGCTTGAACTGTTTTAGTATATCTATAGATTTTATTTTAGGCAAGTCATGATGATTTGAGAAGGCTAAATTGATCAAGCATAAGCTACGATCAGCCTGCCGGTCTGCCGCTGGCCGCTTGGTCTTTACTTTAAGAAAGAAAAAACGTATTTAATGAACAAAAAATGCTCCAAACGTTTTTTCTAAATGAACTTAATAAAAAGCCGGAACGAAATATAAACACTTTGCCATTAGGGCAGGGCTCTAGTACATTTTGTCATTTTGGGATGTTAAGTTCTACTTCTGTAGATATTTTGGTGAAAGTAACTCAGAAGTAATATAGGAGTCATGTAACGCATTACAATTCTGAGACAGTAATATTGTAAGGTAAGGAATTACTTTTAAATAACAGTAACAAGTAATCTGTAATGTATTACAGTTTGGAAGTAACTTGCACAACACTGTTGAGTGGTTGCTAGGGTGCATTGGTGGTTGTTAGGGTGTTTGCTAGGGTGTTTAGGTTGTTGCTAGGGTGTTTAGGTGGTTGCTAGGTTGTGTAGTTTGTTGGTAGGGTGTGTAAGTGGTTGCTAGGTGTTCTCGGCAGTCAGAAGACAGTAGTTTGCTATGTTGTGGTCTGTAGATGAGGCCAAGCAGAGAGAAGCGTGTTGATCTCTAGGGATGTTCTGCTGAAGTGAGCTGGAAGATGCTGGTCTTGTCTTAATGCAGGAGGGCCGGTGAATCACTCAGTTAATGTCTGTTCCTCCACAGGACCCAGAGGAGAAACGCCTGTCCATATAACACTCCCTGTGCTCTCCTGCCTCTGTATGATACATTTTTAACAGCGTTTGCAGTGGAGATGTTTTATCCGTGGCTGCCAGCACACAGGGTTTCATTCCAGTGATGTAATTGTGTTGATTAACCATCAGTTTTGCCAGTTGTCATTTCATTTGAGTATCATTTGTGTAGACAGCATGCAGTATATACTGCACGGTAAGCAGTACACTAGTTTTACATTCCCAGCACAGCTGATGAGGATGTTTACGTCACTGAATCTGTGTGTGTCTACATTAATAATGTTGATGTTCTCCATGTGTCTCCTGCAGTATCATCATCCATCAGGCTAAGCGATGAAGCCGCATTGAACGTGACATTCATTACCGCCTGCAGGTATTCATGCATACAGAAACAGTAAACACACTGCATAGTAAACAGCAGACATTTTATTAAATTTTTTGAAAAATAATATACACAGACAATATCATTTTGTTTTATTGAATTTTTTTAGAGGTAAATAGAATTATCTGATTGTGAGTTATTATGGACATTTGGCTATTTTTATTCAAATTTAATTCATTTTTATTTTTGGGGAAATTAAATAAAACAATATAATTTTATTTTATTAAAAATTGTATGCAGCCCAGGTAATGTCAGACAAGGTTTGGATGCAAAGTTATTATGTTTTGATCTTTTGTTATCTGAGTTATCTGAATGTGATTTATAGATATTTGCCTATTTTTCTAATTGAATTGAATTGAATTGAATTTTTATTTTATTTTATTTTTTGGGAAGTAAAATAAAATAATATTATTTTATTTTATTGACAATTTGATGTAGCCAACGTTTGGAGCAAGTTATTATATTTTCATGAAATAATTATCTGAATGTGAGATATTATAGATATTTGGCTATTTTATTTTAATTTTATTAGGTTTGAAGCAAGTTATTATATTTTGATGAAAGACATATCTGATTGTGAGTAATTATAGATATTTGATTATTTTTATTCTAATTTAATTTAATTTTTATAATTTTTATATAATTTTATTTATTTTTTGGGGAAATAGTATAAAACAATATTATTTTATTTTATTAAACATTTCATGTAGCCAACTTTTGGAACAAGCTATTATATTTTTATAAAATAATTATCTGAATGTGAGATGATATAGATATTTGGCCATGTTTATTTTATTTTATTTTATTTGAAAAAAAAATATTATATAATATTAATATTTTTATATGATTATTTTTTATATATTTAATTTCATTTAAAATTAATCCAAGAATAATAATCAGTTGTGAACATTTCATCAGGCTCCATTCTTGTCATCTTTGATTTGTTTGCTTTTTTGTTGTGTGGCCGGCGTTTAACTCAGTTATGGAGGCGTGTGACCTTTCCTTCTCAACATGATTGACATTTTTATGCTGTGCGTTTGAAGGATGCTGAGAAAATGAAATATCCTCTAGTGATCCGACACCTGTCAAAATCTTTCCGGTTGGGAATTGAATCTTCTGCCTGATATTACTTATATGCAACTCTTTAATCTGAATTCATAGGTGATGAATGATGTGGAATAATTTATAAGCCATTGTTTCGGTGATGATTAGCGATTAGACGAGCAGTGAGAGAATGTAAACGTGCTCATTTAATATTCATGAGCTCAGAAGAGGATCTGTTAAATACACATGCAAATATTAGTATCTCTGAAATCTCATTTCCATCTCGACATGCTGAACAAAAAAATATGTTTTTGTTTCGATTCTTAACCCTGCTGCCAATTAGTTCCTGTTAACTAGTGGCTAATGAACCTCGGTTCTTCTTCTACAGTCGCTTTATCTTCAGCGTGTTTGAAGCTTCTGGATAATTGAGGTTTGCAAATTGGCTGTTTGCATTGTCTCCACATGCAGCAATTAATTGTTTGTGTGCTGTCTGGAGACTAGATGGCCTGTGTGTTTCTGTGTCTGGTTTTGTTGTGTGAGCTGCCGGGTGTAGATTTTATTGGAAAAAGCCAGAGCCATTCAACAGATCTTCAATATTATTGGATATTATTGTGTGTGTGTGTTTAGAAACGCAATTCTCTTTCTCTCCCCCTTCTGCGTCTCTGGCCAGAGAAACAATTTATTGCTCTGAGTTTGCTCTTTCATAGCTCAAAGACATAATGCCATTTACACAGCCTTTATGTCTCATTTAAACATCAATCTCTCAGATATTTCTCCTAAAATTCCACAGGAGAAATAAAAACAGACACAAATGAGGCAAAAGTTGAGCTATAAAATGAATGTGTAGAGCAGCTATTATAGATATTTTAATGTATCAAATTTTTATTAAATGGAATGGAATGATGAAAGTCATCAGCATGCGAGTTATAAAAGATATTTGGCTCTTTTTATTTTAATTATTAAATTATTTATTCCAATTTAATTTTAGTTTATTTTAATTCAAAATTTGTGAATTATTTATAATTATAATAATAATTATTTGGCTATTTTTGTTTAAATTTAGTAAAAAAAAAATTTTTGAAACCGTGTAAGACAATAAAATGTCATTTTAGTTAAACAAATTATGCAACAACTTTTGGAGCAAGTAATTATACAAAACGGTCCCTTTTCCATCGAGAGGCAGATAAATGTCTCCAACTCCCTGCACGGTATCGTATCCATCCAGCGTTCCATGTCTCACTCCTCAAGCCTGTCTCTCCCTCTGTCACAGAACCTGACGAGCCTGCAGTACCTCTTCCTCCCGAGATCATAGAGGAGTCCCTAGTCTACAGGGTGCAGGACATCTTGGACTCTCGGCGATGGGGTGGTTGCCTGGAATATCTTATTGACTGGGAGGGATAAAATTAGATTAGACTAGATTAGATTCAGCTTTATTGTCATGGCACATGTAAGGTACAGGGCAACGAAATGCAGTGCTTTTTAAGGAAGAAATACAGCATAACATGAGGAAGGGGGGGGGGGGGGGGCGGAGGAAAGATCCTGGGTGGCCCGGGACGATGTGCTGGATCCCTCTTTCCTGGCCGAGTTTCACCAGAACCACCCTGATCGTCCCGCAACCCCGTCGCCGTAATAGGGCGTCAGGAGGCGCCCCTGGAGGAGGGGGTACTGTCTGAGAGTCACCAAAGTCACCGCAGTCTCCTCCAACGACACTCACCAGATCCCAATCCCCTGATTTCTGATCACCGCCACCTGTCAGCACTAATCAGCAGCACTATATCCCTGCACTCCTCCCGTTCACTCGCTGTCTGGTCTCAAACTTTCCATGTTGACTAACCTGACCCGCTTACCTTTTGTCTACTCACCAGTTGCTCCAGTGTTCCTATCCCTGTTCTCCACCGCTCCAGTTCTCCACCGTCTCTACGCTCCGCTGTTACCTCCGGATCCCCTGGAAAAGGAAAAAGGACATTCACACTCAGATAAGCCCTTAGAGACATTCCCATTCCCCGCCTGCTTACCTGGACATTCTGCTCATCTCATTCCCCTCTGCTACTACTCAATAAACCTGTCGATTGTATTGTACTTACCTCTGTGTCCTGTGTCTATCTGCTGACACTTGTAATATTTAGATTTTGAGTTATCTTATATTATAGATACCTGGCTATTTTATTCCTATTTCATTTCAACTTAAATGTAGTTTATTTAATGTATTTTTTTTGTTTTTGTTGAAAATATTGTAAAACAAAGTAACTTTAAGTTATTATATTTTTATGAAAGATTATGAAGACAAATAGTTTTTACTTTAAAATAACATACACTGATGAATTGTTCAATAAGACCCAGAAGATGTTGTAAGAAAGTAAGTAAATAGACTCTATCTTGATTTCCTCTTATTGTTTCTAAGGAGAAGCGAGTGAGAGATCAGCGAGCTGATGTGATTCCCTCAGACAGAAGCGCTCTTGTGCTGCAGTATCTGCTGGACATCTGACTCTCTTCTGGCTGTCTCCTCTTCTGTTACTCTGAGGTCACAATGACACTTTTATCACTCTGCAGTTTCTTTCATTCTCTCACAAAAGCCAGACGAAGCGTTCCGGTTGGACGGAGAACGTATATCAGCCGTCCTGTCCCAGATCATTGATTGTTCAGCGCTCAATACAGTGAATCATTCATTAGATAAGCAAATATCAAAGCAAGTAGATTTTATTTGAAATACGTATAGCTTAAATAAACATAAATGCACTGTTTAACATTGCAACTTGCTCAATTTTGCAACTTGCAATTTTCTTGTTTTCCATTGCAAATATAAGAAAAGGAAATGTTTTTTGTTGTTTTCACTTTGAATTAAGTTGGTTTTTCTGACCCTGACAGATATTTTCTCTTGCTTTAAGCATAAACTCACTTATTTTTTAAACATTTTTCCTAAAACAAGACTTAATATATGAAGTCATTTTGCTGATACATCAAGTAAATGTCTCCTCAGCTGACAGAAATATGTTGTAAGATCGTTTTAACATCCCTGCTAATTGTTAATTATGAATGTTCTCTGAACATTCAAAAAACATCCAGTTTTTTTAGATATTTAAAAAAAAAAAATTTTCGTCTTGGTTATGCAAAAGTTCAGGGAACATTCCATTTTATTATTTTATATCAAATATCATGGGAACGTTACTTTTGAATGTTCTGAAACATGTAGTAACGTCTAAAAAAACGTCCAACTGAAATGTTTCATAAAATAAAACGTCCCATGAATTATGTAAAAATAATGTTTTTGTGCTAACATTTTGAGAATGTTATTAAAAACCATATAACTCCCCAGCTAATAAAAATATTTCAAGAACATTTTTCTAACTTTCACATTAATTTATGAAAATGTTCTGAATATTCAAAACATCTAGTTTTTAAATATTTAAAAAACGATTTATTTTATTTATTTATGTATTGGTTCTGCAAATGTTAAGGGAACATTCCGTTTTATAATTTTTTAACGTTCTCTAAACATTTTGAAACAAGCAGTAACATTTAAAAAAAACATTCAACTAAAACTAAAATGAACTAATTAACAACTGAATGAAGCATAATTAATGTTTATGTTATGAAACCGCTATTTCTGAATGTTCTCTAAACATTCTAAACGTTAAGGAAACATTCCGTTTTAGAATTTTTGGAATGTTCTCTGAGCATTCTGCAACATTTCAAAAATGTTAGATGAACGTCCAACTGGTACGTTTCAAAAGAAAGCATTCCATGAATGGTGTATAAATAGTGTTTTTGTGCTAATATTTTAAGAACATTATTAAAGACCAGATAACTCCACAGCTAACAAAACTATGTTCTAAGAACGTTCTGCTTTCTTGGTTATACAAACGTTAAAAGACCATGCAAAAATTATGGGAATGTTATTTATGAATTTTGATGTTTTGAAATGGGTAATAAAACATTTAAACAACATTAGATGAATGTCCACCTAAATGTTTCAGAAATAAAACGTTCCATGAACAAACGTTACAGGAAGAACGTTTGTTTGTAACGTTGAGAGAACCTTGTTAGAACGTTCCCTGTTAGGGTCTTGATTTAAAAGGGCTTAGATATTTGTACCGGAAAACAAGACAAAATATTGAGAAAGAAAATCATTTTTTGTCCCCCAATTTTCTGACACATGACGTCCACGCGTATGAAAGCACGTGTTCACAATAGAGCCTTGTTCTCCAGGCCTCGGGGGAAAAGGGTTTATCACAGCGTCTAGCAAACACAAGCCGTTTTGATTTTTATTCCTTCTCAGGATATGAATTCTTGATATCAACAATTCAGTTTTTATACTAGTTAAAATGTTAATTCTTGAGATCAGGAATTACATTTCCACTAGTAACAATGTTAATTCTTGTAGAAATGTAAAAATGTAATTCTATTTTCACTAGTTAAATGTCACCATAGGCTGCCATTCAAAATCAATTGTTGATATCAAGAATTAATTTCTTACTAGTTGAAATTCCAATTTCACATCTCAGAAATGCAATTCTTACTAGTAAAAATGTCTATTCTTGATATCAACAATTTAGTTCTTGATATCAACAATTTAGTTGTCACTAGTGACAATATTAATTTCTGATATCAAGAATTAAATTGTTGATATCAGAAATACATTTTCAGATATCAGAAATCACTAGTGACAATTCAATTTTTGATATCAATAATTAAATTGTTGACATCAACAATTTAATGGTCACTAGTGACAATTTCCAACGTTCAATGACCCGACGACATGCAGAACCAGGCCAGTGAATAAATCAAACCAAAGAGAAATTCAGAGGAGAAACTGCTCTACTGCATACTGAGCGCTGTTTCTTTATATTATATGTAAATATGTAATATTATTATATCAAACCTTTATATTTAATAAAATATATAAGAGTGGAGTCTATATCAAATATTAATAGTATGTTGTTTTTTAAATATTTGTAATAATTTATTGATTTCAGTTAACATTTATTTCAAAAAACAGTTTCTTTTGTGGTTTTATTTTTAATTAACTATAACAATTTTTAATAATTTATCTAATTTTTATTTTATTATTTTTTAAATAATTTTGAATGATTTTATATTTAGTTTTTCTGTTTTCACTTAAATTTTTTTTTTGTAATTTTATTATTATTATTATTATTATTATTATTATGTATTTATTTTTTTATTTACTAGTTTTAGTTAATTTAGTACTTCGACACGAATTAAACAAAAACTAAAAATGTTGCCTTGGCAAGTACTTGTAAAAAAGTAAAATTTTATTTTATTTCAGTTAACATTTATTTTATTTAAAGGTTTTAATTTTAGATACAGTTTTAGTTGACAATAATAACCCTGATTTTAAATGACTGTAAATTGATATTTTTTTTGTGTTTTCACTTTAATTTTAGTTAAAGTTTTAGTAATTTTGTTGTGTTTTTGTCATTTTTATTGTTTTTTTATATGTCTATATTACTATTTATTCATTTTATCTTTTAGTTTGAGTTCATTTAGTTTGAGTTATTTTAGTACCTCAACTCAGTACTTTTTAGTACTTTTGCTCAAATGTCGTTTTGTTTTGTATTTGCTCTCTTTCTTTCTTGGAATTGCCATAACTTGAATAGAAATGATAGTTTAAAGGTGCACACAATTGAAAACACAAAGATCTTTCACTCTTTTTTTGAGTGAACAGTACAATCAGAAGCATCAATTTAGCCCGTTGATATTTTAGCTGCTTGTCGTGTATGTGAGCATACTGTGTGTGTGTGTGTGTGTGCACATAAAGAGTCTTTTGTGCGGAGCGAGTTACGCCTGCGGCAGATTTCTCCTCCTTCATTAAAGCAGAACACATGTCTGTATGCATGACAGTAAGCATTAGAGCGATGTGAAGAGCAGTGCTGTTTGACAAGCTCTACACTGTTTCCTTACCAGCTGACTTGTGTTGTGATCATGAGACTCCTGCTGCTTCAACATGTTACTACTTAAATTAATATTAAGTTAAATATGAATATTGACTATTAAATATATACACCCTAGCAACTAAGATGGTTTAATTTGAATAATTTAATTTGAATATATATATTTTTATTTAATTTAATACTTTATTTTAATTAAATAATTATAGTATAAAATGTAAAATTAACATTTACACACACACACACACACATATATATATAAATATATATAGTTTTATTTGAATTAAAAATTAAATTTGTTTAAATATTTACATATAACAATATTTTTAATTTAAATACAATTCTAGAAATTATTCTATAAAATTTTAATTAATATTAAATTAAGTGTAAATATTGAATATTAAATATAAACACCCTTGTAAATCACCTTGGCAACTAAACAGCAACATCCTGACAAACACTCGCAACACCTCCTCATCGTGATAGATATTTTGCATCTCATTTTTATCATCCAGTCTTGTGTATGCACCTGTATATTTAAACTGAGAAAAGTACATGCATTTTTAATGATGCCATAATGCACAAGACAATTTCGAGGTTTCCTCTGGGTCTGGGAAGCACCGTCCTCGACGGCCTCATTTCCTGGTCTCTCCGAACACGCTGCCATTCTCATGAATAAAAGATGCAGTCGTTAAACTAAGTTTAATAGTTTCAATAAAAGCTCCTTCCAGAGAGATAAGCTGTCACATTAACTTAATATTCATTTCCTAAATGTGCCTCTCAGGGGTTCCACGGCGAAATTAAATTTCAATTTGTATTTGTTCTTTTCATGTCTTTATGAACTGTGTCAACCTGGTTAGGAAAAATAGTTGGAATTAAATGATAATGTTATACACTGGATTATATTGTGTTAGCATGAACTGTGTGGCGAGGGTGACGTATGAGTGTGTGGATGCACAAAAACCACAGAGCCTACAAACGTGACACTATTTCAGTTCATAATACTAAAATCACTTTCTGTATGAATAAATCATATACAGAGTTTACTACTTGTTTTCAGAGTGTTCCGAGAACATTCAAAAGTAATGTTTACATTTCAAAATGGAATGTTCTGTTTTGATATTTTATAAAACATTTAAAAAATCGAATGTTTGGAATGTTCAGAAACATTTAGAAATGTTAGATGTTCATGAAAACTTCATGAAAACATTTTGAAAACTTTGAATGTTACATAAAAAAGAATGTTCCCTTAATGTTCAAATAAACATATAAATATTTTTGAAACATGTAAAAATTTTTTTGAACATTAAGACATTGAAACTTCAAACCGTTGCTTCTGGCCTAGAGTCTATAATCCATAATAATGCTTCGTTCAGTGAAAAGGTGGTCTTGTCTGAATCAGGAGAGAAATCTGCACAGATCAAACTCTGTTTACAAGCCGAAACAGTCACATGACTTTTTCACTGCATTATTATGGACTCGTATTTTAGCAGGAAGCAACAGTTTAAAGTTAAAAATGTCTTAATGATGGATTTATTTCTGACAAACATGCAGCTTTTGGCTTCACAAGATATTAACTGATGGAATGGAGTGGTGTGGATTATTGTGATGTTTTATCAGCTGTTTGGACTCTCATTCTGACGGCACCCATTCACTGCAGAGGATCCACTGGTGAGCAAGTGATGAAATAATAAATTTCTCCAAATCTGATGAAGAAACAAACTCATCTACATCTTGGATGGCCTTGGAGTGTGAGTAAACCTTCAGGAAATGTTGATTTCTTTGAGTGAACTATTCCTTTAAAAGGAAACCGTATTCCATAGTATTCTCATTTAGTAAAGCTAAGACAGAGCAGTGTAAGCAATCATCTTTCCAGACTTTAAAAAGTTTGACATGCACCATGACACTGGATCAGTCCATATTGTTCTGTTCACCCCGCACCCATCCATCCATCCATGTGTGTGTGTTCAAATAAAAAGCTCTTTGTTGGCAACTGAAGTGTGTGTGTGAAAGTGACACACAAATGCTGTTAAAAGCGTCCTCTGCTCGAGCTCTCGGGCTGTAATTTGGTGGGTGTGGACAGCCCTTGACATGCGCTGGCATTTCACTGCTGTAGTGAAGATGACAGATGATCGGTTGTCATGGTAACCGTCAGAGTGACGATGCGCTACCCCATGTGTGTTTAATTTTTTTGGATGCACTGAGAACCTCTGAACCCACCTCTTTTTGTCTTTTTGGAAAATAAGTGGGTGTTAAAGGAATAGTTTCTGTCCTCATGTTGTTCGTCACTCAGTATGCTCTTTCTTACATGAAACACAAAGGAGATGCTCATCATTAATATACATTATAGTTTTTATTAATAATTTGAATTACTTTTTATTTTTATATTTTCCATTTTTGCTATTTTCATTGGTTTTTAGTTAAGTTTTTCTTTTTAGTTTATTTTTATTTCAGTTTAATTTGAGTTATTTTAATACTTAAAACATTGCAATCAAATATGTTATTGTAGTTACCATTAATTTGACTGCTTTTTATTTTAGTTTAGCTTTAGTTAACAATAATAACCCTGACTCAGAGCTTCATGAAGGTACCTTAAAATTAGTTCATATAACTTTTATGTTAGAATTATGCTATATTTTATAGGATGACTTCAGAAGACTTGGATTACAGTGCACAGGTTATCCAGACTACGATAAATCACCATCCACTTCTGATGCATTTCTTTGTAACTGTTGCTCTAATGTGAAACTGTCAAGCAATTGCCATGACAACAGTAACTGTGACGCACAACTGGGAGTTGCTCCACTGAGAGCCGGTCAGCACTTTAGTGTGAGGTCTGCACACACACACAGACACAGATTTTGGCTGGTTTGTGCCTGGCGGCGCTGGTAACTGGCTAATGTGACAAAAGGAACTTTCTCCAGGAAACTGTATCAGATGTTAAAGCCATACGGGGCCTCTGGGAAAGCTCTCTCTCTGTGTGTGTGTGTGTGTGGTCTCAGATAGTGTTACTGTCTCTAGGTGTGTCTGAGGATGTGTCTAAGTTGGGTGGTGGCAGTAATGTTGCCCTGGTTTCCTCTTACTGCCTCTCCATGAGCTCAGCAGCTAAAATAAGCAAATGATATGAACACGCTGCCAACATGTATAAAGAAAATGGTCAGCAAAATAAGCAAGCTCTGGAAACCTGAACGTTCTTACAGCGTTCTGGTACAATTACTATTAATAGAACCTTTGTTGAAGTTATCTGTTTTTAATAATGTTCTCAAAACATATTATAATTTCCCCCGAAACATTTACGTTTTTTAAATGTTACTTGTTTCGGAATGTTATGAAAACATTCAAAAATAATGTTCCCATAATGTTTGCACAATGATTAAATGGAATGCTCCCTTAATGCATAACCAGGAAAAAAATATTTTAAACTTTTTAAAAATCAAGCATTAAAGTTCAGACAACATTGGACGTTCATGTAACATTTCAATGTTTAAATGTTACTGCTTGTTTTTAGAACATTCAGAGAGCATTGAAAAGTAACATTTACATTCCAAAAGTGGAATGTTCTATTTTGGAATTTTTAAAAGTAAAAAAAAAAGAAATAATGTTTGGAATGTTTAGAAACATTTAGAAATCTTTTAGTTAATGTTCATCTATCATTTTTAAAAATGTTACAGCTTGTTTCAGAACATTCGGAAAACATTCAAAACTAATGTTCCTAATGCTGCAAAATGATAAAATAGAATGTTTCCTTAGTGTAACCATAAAATATTTTTAAAATGTAAATAATGTTTTGAACATTCAGAGAACATTTAGAAATGTTTTAGTTGGACATGGAATGTGTGTTGTTGTTTTCTTTATTATTATTTTTTTATACTGAATAGAATATTCAAAAGTAATGCTGCCATTATGTTAACACAATGCCACAGCCATATCACCCAGCAGCCCAAGATCGGTTGCCCACTGAAGCTAAGCAGCTAAGAGTCTGGTCAGTACCTGGATGGGAGACCTCCTGGGAAAACTAGGTTGCTGTTGGAAGAGGTGTTAGTGAGGCCAGCAGGGGGTGCTCACCCTGTGGTCTGTGTGGGTCCTAACGCCCCGGTATAGTGACGGGGACACTATACTGTCAAAAAGCACCGTCTTTCGGATGAGACGTTAAACCGAGGTCCTGACTCTCTGTGGTCATTAAAAATCCCATGGCACTTCTCGTAAAGAGTAGGGGTGTAACCCCGGTGTCCTGGCCAAATTCCCTCTACTGACCCTTGTCTATCATGGCCTCCTAATAATCCCCATACACTTGATTGGCTCTATGACTCTCTCTCTCCTCTCCACCTGTAGCTGGTGTGTGGTGAGCGCACTGGTGCCGTTGTATTGTGGCTGCCGTCGCATCATCCAAGTGGATGCTGCACACTGGTGGTGGTTGAGGAGAGACCCCCCCCACATGATTGTAAAGCTCTTTGGGTGTACAGCAATACACAATGAAGCGCTATATAAATGCATCATTCATTCATTCATTCAACACAATGAAAAAAGAAAAAAAAAGAAAAATGATGTTTGTTATGAAAAAGTATGAAAAATAGTTTGTTTTGGAATGTTCAGAAAATATTCAAAAGTAACATTCCCATTATATTTGCAAAATGACAAAATGGAACATTCGCATAACCAGAAAAAATAAAATAAAATAAAACGTTTTTGAACATTCAGAAATAACTAAATAGGAACGTTAGTAGACCATTACAAATATAGTCAAACTGCACAGATTATAATAATGCAGTAGTTCATCTAAAAATGAAATAGAATATTCTCCTAAACATTTCTGTTTGTGTTTTACAGGAGAAAGAAGGTTGTACATGTTTGGAACAACATGAGGAACACGAGTAAATGATGTCAGAATTTTAATATTTCCTTCATTAACTCAATATTCTCAAAACAAATGATACCAAAGCTACATTGAGAACAGTTGGTTGTGAATGTTCATCAGGTTAATTAGCCACAGAAAAGTATCAGCCCACTGGGACCTTAAGTGATGCATGATGGTATGAGATTCTCCTTAATTAATTCCTTCCCTTAATTATATGCTTAATATCAAAATTAATCATATATATAAGTCTTATTTTAATAGGTTTCTTAACCCACATCCAGACACACCATACTATTTTACACAATCACTAATGGTGGTTTTTGATTCAGAAGCTCCTGCTAGTGATTCAAATGAATCAGGTTGAATGATTCTAGATGGTTCTCTTCCTCTATATCATCAATATCCAGGAAGTTGTCAACTGATTCCCTGCTAATTAAACCTCCTTTCCCTGAGGATGCCAGTAGTTTGACTTGGCATTTCCTTAAAAGTACTCTCTGCTATAGAGTTTCTTCACTTATAGACATAATGAATCTGTCTTTGTTATTGAGACTTCTGCTTCCGAACATCATTTGATGCTTTAGCCGTGTCTCTGTAATTGTGGCTCGGAGCTGTTCCCTCCTTCGGGTCGTGAATCATAAAAAGCGTTTGATGTTATTAATTCATAGCAGGGATGTGATCTTTTACCCGTGGAGGAAAGCCAGTTCTGATGAAAAAAGTTCTGTTTCTGGAGTTCTTTCTAAAGTGTCTCACAGCATGAATTATGCACTAAGACCCTTGATCAGGGTTTGCATCTGAATGTATTGTTGGTATTGTTTTTATGCTTATAATCAATTTTAAATTATTGCTGAAATGAGAAATGATAATATCTAACAATGTTATGTTAATAATATTATTATTATTATGTAATGTGAATAATATTTTGAAATTACATTTTTACTAAATATTTACCAAGGACCTCATAGATGTAGTGCACGAATGTCAATAAATTACAAATGTATTGTTGATTATAACCAATATCAATTTTAAATCTATTGTCAAAAACATAAATATTTAAATATTAGTTGAATAACTTTATATTATGCATTATTAAATGTATTATTAATTTTTAATATTAGTATTATAAGTTTTATAAACTTTAAATATATATTTTTTTCTACTTTGACACTTATTTGCTTCAAATCAAAGTTTGTGAACTTTTTATTGAAGAGTTTTATAAATTCAAATACATTGCTATAGATTTATATATTAATAACAATTAACTTTATTTATTTTTTATTTTTATTTTTTTTTAATAACTTGTGGCAGTACATTTAAAAAGCATTGTTTTATGCTTGTTTGAATTAGGAGTACTTCAGGAAGCACTGCTGGTGAACAGTGCAGCTATTAATCCTTCCAGCCGATCAGATCGTCTGTCCCTGAGAATCAGACGTGTCTTGGATGCTAATCTAATCAGGACCGGTCGCTCCGCTCCATTGATCCCCATGTACTTCCTCTTGAAACAGAAAATAGAGTTTGTCAGGCAGATTGATATGAAGCTTAATCTAATACAGGAAGTACAGCGATGGAAAACATTTCCTCAGTCTGCATTATAAAGAGCTACCAAACTTTCCCATACAAAACTCCTTACAAGGATGCTACCACGGTTGCTATGGTGTTCTGGGTGGTTGATAGGGTGCTCTGGGTGGTTGCTAGGTGGTTTTTAGGCTGTACTGGGTGGTTGCTAGGTGGTTGTTAGGGTGTTCTGGGTGGTTGCTAAGTGGTTGTTGGGGTGACTTGGACAGGGTGTTGCTATGTGATGTGGAATAAACAACTAGTTACCATGAAGTAACTGTGGTTTCTAGAGTGTTCTGGGTGTTTGCTAGATGGTTGTTAGGGTGACTTGGACAGGACGTTGCATTGCTATGTGGTGTGGAATAAACAACTAGTTACCATGAAGTAACTGTGGTTTCTAGGATGTTCTGGGTGGTTGTTAGGGTGACTTGGACAGGGCGTTGCTATGTGGTGTGGAATAAACAACTAGTTACCATGAAGTAACTGTGGTTTCTAGGGTGTTCTGGGTGGTTGCTAGGTGGTTGTTAGGGTGACTTGGACAGGGCGTTGCTATATGATATGACATAAACAGGTGCCGCTACATAAAACGGTGACATTTATCATCAGCGTGTGTCATGAAGCTCCTCAGTGAATGCAGCTAGGTGGTTGTTAGGGTGACTTGGACAGGGCGTTGCTATGTGATGTGGAATAAACAACTCAATACCATGACAACACTTTGATTGCTAGGGTGTTTGACTGGTTGCTAGGTGGTTATTAATGTGTACTGGGTGGATGCTAGGTGGTTGTTAGGGTGTACTGGGTGGTTGTTAGGGTGTCTAGGTGGTTGTTAGGTTAGGGTGTACTGGGTGGATACTGGGTGGATGCTAGGTGGTTGTTAGGGTGTACTGGGTGGTTGTTAGGGTGTCTAGGTGGTTGTTAGGTTAGGGTGTACTGGGTGGTTGCTAGGTGGTTGTAAGGGTGTTTGACTGGTTGCTAGGTGGTTATTAGGGTGTACTGTGTGGTTGCTAGGTGGTCATTATGGTGACTTGTCCAGGGCGTTGCTATATGATATGACATAAACAGGTGCCGCTACATAAAACGGTGACATTTATCATCAGCGTGTGTCATGAAGCTCCTCAGTGAATGCAGCTGATCAGTGTCTCTGGAGGGCATTTGACTGAAGCTTCCTACAAATTCCCTGATTAGTATTCAGTGTCTCTCTCTCTCTCTCCACAGGGCCGTTACTGAACCTCCGCACAGATGTGGCTGCACTTAAACACCATTCAGAGACACTGCAGCTGTACCTGCTGCCATCTGGGGAAAAAAGACGGTCCGTAAGTTTTCCAGAGCTGTTTAATGAACTTCAGAACCGTATGTGATTACATTTCATTTTCAGTGATGTTCTGAAGAATTAGCAGGCTTTGCTGCAGCGCTCAGGTGTTCATTAGCTGTAATCCTCGGCGATCAGGTGTGTTTTGGCGCGATATGCTGCGCCTGTGGGAGTTTTGCTTGTTTAAGCCCACAGTCGCACGATCCATGCGGTTGCCATGGAAATCTGCTCATTCCGGGGTTTCGCCGTGGCTCTTTGTTTTAGTAAACGCTCTAGCACAAGGGTTTTCAAACCGGTCCTGCAAGCACCCCTAGCACCTCACATTTTGTATGTCTCCCTATCTGACACCCCTATTTCAGGTCTTGCAGTCTCTACTAATGAGCTGATGAGTTGAATCAGGTGTGATAGATGAGGGAGACACAGAAAATGTGAAGTGCTGGGGGTGCTCGTAGGACCGTTTGAAAACCACTGCTCTAGCAGACGAGGGCCACGATGAAACGGCGGTTTGGTGAGTATAAAGTGTAAACGAGCTCAAACTCTGAACACTGGACACCAGGCACACAGTCGCTCTGCTGAAACACGTCTGTTTGTTTGTCTCTTTATCACAGCTGTCAGACTTTGCTGTCATTTGCTTTGCCCTCACACTTTTTAGTTTTGTTGAAGTTGAAGTGGAAACACATTAAACTCTTATTATTTCTCACACATTTAGGGCTGATGTTTAGAACAAACCCCAAACACTTCTGTCCTGCAACATTTTTTAACTGAAGAAATTTACAGATATGTAGTGTGTGCATAGAAATAAATAAAATATATATTGGTTTTATAGTTCTAATCAACATCACTTGTATTTTCTCTACTGCCAAAATTATATATATGTTTTTAAATAATGCACTTATATGACATTATTGCACTTATATGACATATTTTATATATATTGCACTTATGACACATTTTATATATATATATATATATATATATATATATATATACCTAATACTAGAATTAATATACATTTTAAGTATATAATATTTATTTTATGTCCTGCTAATTTTTTATTACTTATTTGCTTCAAAACTAATTTTGTGAAGTCTTTATTTAATAAATGTTTTTTTATTAAATAATATGTAATGTATTGTCATATAATGTAACAATGTATTGTTTTTATGATTATTATCAAAATCTATTTTATTTAATCTGTTGCCTAATATATATATTTTTAAATAATATTTGATGTAATCTAAGTAATAAATAATAAACGTATTTTTAAAAATAAATACATTTTACACATTTAAAAAAATTAAAATTATTTGTATTACTTTATTGTAAGTCTTTTTTGAATACTTATATACTTATAATCAATTAAAAAAAATATTATTTGCCTCAAATCGAAGTTTGTGAACTTTTTTACTGACTATATATTTTAAATTATCTATTATTTTTATGCTAGTCCTGCAGTATTTGTGCTATAGACATTTTATCTCTAAGTGACCTGACTAACTAATCTGACGTGATTTCAGCTGGCAGGTGATAAAGGCAGACAAACACAGGTTTCTATCATGCTGAGCGGACTTATCTCCTCATTTCTGCAAAACCCACAAACTAAACTCAAATTAGTATTCATAAGTTAGCACCATTTTAGTTATGCACATATTCAAAAATGCACACACATCATCAATATGAGATGGAGCATCAGATTGTGGCTTTTATGTAATGGACTCATTTCGAGAAGATTTGATATTCAGAGTCTGTTTACCGTCTCTCTGGAGGGAGAACGGCAGAGGAAGAGGGTAAATACATTTTGCCCACTGCTGTGCTGTGAAACACCATGAATTAAACATGGAAGGCATTCTGGGAGATCGGAGACCAGTGGCTTGGGTGTGAAGACTCATTACTGACTCTGACTGCAAGTTTAAGATGTAAGTGGGGCAGCGAGGTTTGGTTAAGGCCACATTTTGAAGCAGAAAGAGCAATATTTTCATTCATTATATGCATTTAAGTTGTTTTTGATTATTTTTTGTCATGCAGGTGGAAAATGAGACCCAAAACTATCAATGATGGTGTGAAACTCCATGATCAGCACATCTGATGCACCGCAGCCTGCAGCTGCAAACATGACTGATGCCGTTTTACAAACCCACTAAATGAACTGATGGTTCATCCCGTGAACCTCACTTCATTCACACTGATGACTGAACGTGTGTCCTGTTAAAGCACTCGTGGGGAGAATCTGAACAGAGAAGAAGGTGATTTATGGAGCTGTTTGTTATTCAGAGTCTGGCCTTTGCTGCTTATTACTGGTTTAAGCAGCATGTGTGACAATGTGGAAGCTAATGAGCATCTCACAAATAGAATTAATTGTAAAATATTATTTAATATGTATTGTTTATATTATATGTTATGTATTTATTGTGTGTGTGTATATATAAATATATATGTGTGTGTGTGTAGTGTGTACAAAATATACAAACTATTAGGATGTAAATGTCATCCTCAAAATAAATGTAATATTTATTATTATGTTAAGTTTATAAATACATATAAATATAGAAATGTATATATTTATCTTCTTTATATGTAGAAAACACAAACATTTAGTGTTTGTTTGTGTGTGTGTGTGTGTGTAAAAATGGATTTTAACTATATATTTTGGTAATTAATATATTTTTTTTATAATATATTATTTTTATTATTTAGTTTATTTAGATTGGCACATAATTAAAATTATTTATATATAAATAATTTACCATTTTAATAATAAACATTCTTTTGCATTAATCTAATATGAGTAATTTTATTTTAAATTATTCCAAATGATTTTTGATTTGTTTTACATTTCAGTCAGCAAAGAAAGTTAGTATTAGTATTGTTTTAATATTCTTTAATAAATTAAACAAAGCGTTAATATTGTATAAATAATTGACAAAATGATTTACATATATTTTAAGTAAAAAATAGTTGCATTAATGTTTTTAGATTTTGTTTTTTACATTTAATTTGGAATAAATGAAAGAGTTTTAATATATAAATAATTGATATAAAAATGATTTACATATAATAATAATAATAATACTAATTTAGTGAATTATTAATAATTACCTTGGTGTGTTTAATTGTCATGAAATTAAAAATAATCTTATTTTAAAAACAGACTTCATTTTCTTTTTGCACAATGTTGATTCTTATTTATTCCTTTTGTTTTTTGGGTTGCAATATGAGTGTGTTTTATGATTAAACCCTACTTTATGTCCTCTGTAGACTGGAAGAAGATCAGAGATGGGTCTTGAAAGCAACTGTCGGCGCGACAGAAGAAGGTCAGTGAAAGTGGAGCAGCGGTCCTGAGCTCTTCAATCATTTATTGCTCTGATGGAGCGACTGTTTTCTTCTCATCTCTTCCATAGTTTTCTCTCCGCTCATCCTGCGCATCCGTGCATGTGCCGAGTGTTGCCACGGTAACCCACAGTGAGCTGCTACATCATTTCCTGTGCCAACAGTGTTACTAGCCACACGTCTCAATCTGTCTGTTAGTTTCTTTCTTCTTTTTTGTTTCCCTGTCCTGCTGTTTCTTTTGTCAGCCTCTTATTATTGTTTGATGGGTAATTCACACTTCATTTCTTCGCTTTTTTCATCTTTTTATTCAATTATTAGAGATGGTTGTTGCTCGTATTCAGAAATCCTTGAACTGCCTCTAGGGTCTAAAATATCTTGTTGGTGAGGCTCTTTTAACTTCAACCAGTGAGAGACTATCTAGCAACAACAAAGCGACATAGTATTAGCATGTGAGCGCAAATGTTGTATTAACTCTACACAGCAGTTCAACAAACATGACGTTAATATTGAGCGAGTGGCATTTTAGACACAATAGTGTCTGTTTTTTCTTTTTCGTCAATGAAAATAGTTCCTATCAAAGCCGAATCAGAGCATTTGTACATCTCAGAGCAACACTGTGTGGTGTTTTGTTCCTGAATGAATCTGTTTTTGAACGAATCATTTGATTCAGTGATTCTTTCATAAAGACAGCTTCATTTCTAAATGAATCAGCCATTTTGAACTAATCATTTGAATGAATGATTCAATGAATCGCTCAATATAATGGGGACTTAGCACCACCTACTGACAGTTTTAGTGTTATATTTATTTATGAATGACAGGCCTAAGCCAGCCAATGTACCAGCATAAAAATAGACTCAGCAAAATATATCAATATTGGAAAACAAAATCCCCAAAATATTGGTATTTGTTTTTTTTGGTCAATATCGCACACCCCTAGCCACTACATGTGCATTTATCTCTGCGTGTGTGTGTGTTGGTTCCCACAGGTGTAGAGTCTCAGCGGTCAGTGAAGGGTATTACCTACACCTGTCAAGCCCATACTGAACAAATGCATTGTCCTCCATATAGAGAGCAAATTAACTTACTAATTGTGTTCTGCCGTCACTCGAAATGTGGAGAGACTCTGTCTTTGTCTGAGCACAGTCGCCGTATAGATCCAATGAAACTGATACAGACAAACCTCCACAACACAATCTTTTAAAGAAACCCATCCTGCACTCCTTAGAAAGCTTGAAACTTTGCTTAATATGGTTTATTTTGACTCTGAATCGGTCTGTTTGATCTGATGTCTTTCAGATGATGCCGGAGAATCAAACGGAGGGTTTGTTGAACCGAAGGTTGTGAGGAAGGACGTTTGCATCTGTGCTTGGACAGATTCAGTGTGAACGAATGCAGAGCGACGGAGCTGTAAGTCAAGCCTGCAGACACATGTGAGCGTCTGTCATCTACACACACCGCTGCAGGGAAGGACAGAATACACACATCACGGACTAGGCTCGCTTATGAGCTCTAGATGGAATATTTCTCATATTAAATGAAAATGTAAAAGAACCAAATCTTGTTTTTGTGACAGGTGCAGTTTCACTGAGAGTCAGAGACAGACTCAGCACATATATGATGCTGTAAGTGGCACAATCACTCAGAAATATAGAAATATAAAATCCTCAAATATATTTTAATCTAAAATTAATATCAGAAAAACTAATTAAATTAAATTGATAAAAAAAAAAATTTAAATACCTAAAATTACAAATATGATATTTTTTGGCCGTAAGTGGGACAATGACTCAGAAATATACAATATATATATACACACACATACACACACACACACACACACACACATACACACACACACACCTGCATATATTTTGTAGTATTTAATTATAAGTATTTCAGGAGGGGAAGGTCCCACACACACACACACACACACAAATGCGCATACACAAAAACACCACATATCATGAAGTCTTAATCAAATACAATCATCCAAAACAGACAAAACATTAGAAAATACATACATTTTTGGCTTGTTTCATCATGTAACACAAGCGTGCATGTGTGTATATATCAGAACATATTGCAGTAAACTGTGTTTGTCTGATAGTCACATTAGTGTTTCGCCTTTAATCTTCCCGTCTGATGAGTGAAATGATCCAGACTCACAGATGAGCGGAAACAAGAGAGTCTGATAAACGCAGCATGTTTGAAGTGTGGCGTGATGCATATAAAGAGAGTGCTCTAGTTAGTCATGTTACTTTAAGGCTGCAGGACCGAACATGAGCTTGTGTGTGTATGCGAGACAGTAAATAGCCTGTGTGTTAATGGCCCGCTGGGAACGGAGGAAGTTCATTCATTAACGCCCTTAATGACAACACAGAGTGGCTTAATTACTTAATTGGGTCTGAACCCGTGGTTAAGTGGTGATTTAATTGCGGAGTGGAGAGTTTAATACATGTTCTGCCGCAGTGTTTCACTCTGAAGAGCTGCTGCCATTGAGCCTGTGAGTTCACAGATGAGTTTCTCTCTCCTCACAGTGTTTTCGGGGAATTGGTTATAAAATGCAAGCCTGTGCTGCATATTAAAGATGCTGTGGTGATAGAGATCACTCAGGTTGAATGTAGTGAGATGAGAGATGATATAATTCCCGCTGGGGCTTCAGAATATAATTATTGTCCATAAAGGACAGCCGCATAAAGCAGGTTTATATTGAATCATAAAGCGGAGCTCCTCACGGACTGGATAATGACCTTCCTTCACCGGCTGGACTGGGATCAGTGTCTCTGCAGCTGTAATGATGGCTGAATGAGCTGATCTCATGCAGGATCTGACCCTGGATCAGTGGAGTATGAGCCGCTGTGGGTCATTAGTATTCGCCCGCGCTCTGTGTGTGTGAGAGTGTGTGTGTGTGTCTGCTGCTATCGTTCCAGCGCTGGACTGAGTTTTAATTAGCCTGACCAGCTCTAATAACGCTGCACGCCGCCGGGTGTCTGTTTCACACACTTCTGTACTTTGTTGGCACACAAAATCAGCCGTCTGCTGCCATATTTGTTCAGTTGGTTCAAAGCTTGGCTTAAAGTCTACCATAGGTATAAAAATATTTCATGGAAAATTATATTGTATTATATTTAAAAAAATTGTTAATATGTATATTTAGTGCTGTCAGTCAATTAATTGCGATTAATCGCATCCAAAATAAGTTTTTACATAATGTGTGTGTACTGTGTAAATTTATTATGTATATAAATACACACATTTTGAAAATATTTACATGTATATAAACATTTTTCTGAAATATATACACATGCATGTGTGTAATATATATATATATATATATATATATATATATATATATACACACACACAGTACACACACACACTGTAAAGAAAAACTTTTATTTTGGATGGGATTAATCGTATGACAACACTACTATATTTATGAAATTACATATTTGATATACTCAATTTCGTATTTAATATAATATACAGTATGCATGATTAATAATGATAATAATAATAATTGAAGTAATGGCACAATACTAAAAATAATAGTCTTTAAAATAGACTTTGTGAAAACGGTTCTTAAAAATAAATGTTTTTATAGTTTTTTATGAGTGTTATTATATTATAAATTGTAATAAAACTATATTATAATATTGGAATATGAAAACAAAAACAGCAAAATATAAAAAACGACAAAATATATTTTAATGTATTTATATTTAATATACTTACAGAATTTTCCCTCCACTGGTGGTGGTTGAGGAGAGACCCCCCCCATATGTGTCACGGTGCACATAGCAGGGAGGAAATAGGAACACGCAGACAAGGAGTAAAGTCAAAATACAGTCTTTAATGACAACATCAAGGCAAGGCTGACAGACAAGAACACAGGGGAGTAACGAGTAGACCAGACAAAGTCAAACTGAACAGACAGGACTATAAATACACAGGTAAATCATAGATAACGAGACAAACATGGCTGGACAAGGATGAACTAATAATCACATATAACAAGGACAGGAAACAAACCAAATATGGACACAAGAGGCAGGAACACATGACACACGACAGAGGACTGACAATATGATTGTAAAAGCGCTTTGGGTGTACAACAATACACAAAGCGCTATATAAATGCCTCATTCATTCATTCAGAATGTATAATAATAATAATAATAATAATAATAATGAAAGTAATGCCAAATTAATATTTGTAGAATTTCTTATAAATGTTATTAATTTCTGTATATATATTGTCACAGTGACAAATATATTTTAGTATGTTTATTTATGAATGTAATTAGATAAGTAATATACTTATTTATTATAGAATTTATAATAAAATAATGATTTATGATAATAATAATAATTTAATTAAGCGATGTCACAATACTATAAATAATAATAGTCTTTTAAATAGTTTTATCAAAATAATTTGTAAAAATAAATGTTTTTATAATGTGTATATATGTGTCTATCACGGGACGCTGCGAGAGCGCCGTGGAAAAGACAAGGTCTGGGTCCAAACGCAGGTATAACCTCAATTTAATAAACAAAAAGCAGACACAGTCCAAAAACGGAAACAGAAACAGATCAGACAGGATCTGGAAAACAATTCAAACCGAAACTGGAAAGGGATACAAATACGGCAACAGAAGGTGCTTGCATCCACAACCTACAAACAAATACAATTAATACAACCAGACAGAGGAGCGGGAGTGTGGTGTATAAATAGTCCATGACAATGGGGAACAGCTGGGAGTGTAATATGTGACAGGTGTGTGTGATCTGTGACAGGTGTGTGTAATATGTGACAGGTGTGTGTAATATGTGACAGGTGTGTGTGATCTGTGACAGGTGTGTGTAATATGTGACAGGTGTGTGTAATATGTGACAGGTGTGTGTGATCTGTGACAGGTGTGTGTGATCTGTGACAGGTGTGTGTAATATGTGACAGGTGTGTGTAATATGTGACAGGTGTGTGTAATATGTGACAGGTGTGTGTGATCTGTGACAGGTGTGTGTAATATGTGACAGGTGTGTGGAGTTAGGGGAATAGAGTCCGGGAGGTCGGGAGATGGTGACCTCTGGTGGTGAAAGGAAGAACTGCTGGGCCCGGACTCATGACAGTGTCTATCATTTGTATTTTTTTTATTTTTTTATTTTAGATTAATGATATTATCACAAGCATGTTTTTGGTTTTTTGACATGAAGTTCTTGATCTTGAAATGTCAAAGTGTATAAGTATGCTAATGGAAGAGTACAGCAGTAGGCTGTATATTGAAATACTGTGGTATTACCGTGTGCTGGCGTCACTGAACTGTGAACTCCTGTTCATTCCTGATGAGTTCTAAACGTCCTTCATGCTGTTTGTCTCTCCTGACAGAAGCGTTCAGTGTTTGTCTGTAAACAGTCGTCTGTTTGAGTTCTAAACGACACAGAAGCAGGATGAACTGCAGTCCCTCATTGAGGTGTGTGTTTGTGTACTCTGACCGTTAACTGAACATTCACTTCCTTCATCAAACACTTCCTCATGTCTGATTTATTTGTCTTGTTCAAATCGACCTGCATGTTTTGGAATCAACATTCAAGTTCAGTAAGATTATTTTTATACATTTCTTGTTGACATGTCTACTATTTAGTCTTTCCTACACTAGCAACATCTCCATCACACTGATGTCACCACAGATACAGTCCAAAAGAAACCTACATAAACGTTTGCTCACATCTACTAATGGTGAGTAAAGTGAGGAAATCGACTTTCTGTAAACATAAAAAAATTATATTTTAATAATTGTATAATTTATTTATTTAAACTATCTATCTATCTATCTATCTATCTATCTATCTATCTATCTATCTATCTATCTATCTATCTATCTATCTATCTATCTATCTATCTATCTATCTAATATAACAATTAAATTCAATGAAAATATATGAATATATTAATTTATGTATATTAATTTCAGTGCATATTTAATGTCAAAATATCATTAAATAAATAAATACATAAAGCAAGCAAGAAAGAAAGAAAAAAAAGAAAGAAACTATATTATAGAGATATTATATAAACTATATTAGCCTATTTTTATTATATCAGAAATATGATCATATTAAAAAAACAGCTCAACAATTTCATTGTTAAAAGGACAAAATATATTTATATACATGTAATATATGTAATTACATTTAATATAATTCCACTATATTATTATTTTTAGTGAAAGTAATGCATTGCAAAAAATGTTATATAAAAATATATAAATGTTATATGTTATATACAACTGACCATATAATATTTTTTACAAATAAATTTATAATAAATATGTATTTCCTGTAAATATATTTGTATTTATCATATATAAAAAGGAGTGGTTTATCAGATATGTGTCATCATGTGGATGGTGATTTGATATGTTTGATTTATATTGCTCATTTTCATCAGAGAGCTGCAGCTTGTGTTTCCATCTGAAAGTCATGAGTTCAGTCCTTCACAATCCCACAATCCCGCTGTGCTCAGCTCTGCTGTCGTGCACCAGCACACAAGCTTCACTCCTAATTCACCCTCAAACGGGCCTGAACATGCATGAAGGGGAGAGAAACAGTGGGACTGAGGCATGATGGGAAACGATTGACAGCGGTCAATCAGCTTTAAATTATGTTTTATTATTACATGCAGATATTAATTTCTTGGGGATCTGGTGTGTGTGTGTGTGTGTGTGTGTGTGTGTGTGTGTGACACGCCGGCGTCCTCTAGAGACACATCTGCTCTGTTTCCCATGATGCAGCAGTAATGCTGACACATCGAATTATTTCTCATGTGACGTCGCAGCAAGGACAATGACAGCTAGTGCTAACAGAGCAGTGGCTGTACAGTGTGTGTGTGCATGTTGTGTGTGTGTGTACATATAAACACATACATATATGCATGTATGTATATAGGGGAGGTTTATACAATGCATTACATTTTAAAATAAAATAAAATAGATAAAATAAAATCTTAAAAAGACATGTTGTTTTTATTTCTAATAACATGAACTGTAAAATGTTATTACATTTTAAATCATTAAATTTTTTTTGTTAAATATATTTTAGAATTTGTAATTTTTTATATCTTTTTTTTTTTTTAAATCGGGGCACCAATATAACAATAATAATATTGGCTGTAGGTAAATGTTTTACCTAAACATTGTAATACATTCAAATTCATTTTTTACAATATTTATTTATATTTATAATATAATAATAAATAATTTATATTTTAAGTTCACCAATACAACAATGCACAGTAATATTGGCAAACAGATGCAGATGCTTTAATAAAACATTTATATAAATACAAAACTTTATTTTTTGCAAATTATTTTAATTATGTGTATTTTATTGTATTATATAGCTATTAATATTATAATTGAACTATTTAAATACTATTTCATACTATAATTTTTATAACATATTTATATTAATAATAATTTGTGTGTGTGTATATTTTGTGTGTGCGTGTGTGTATTTATATACATATATATATGCATATAGGCCTATAATATGTGTGTGTGTGTGTGTGTGTATGTATGTATATATATATATATATTGTAGCCTCAAATTTCTAAAGTGGCTTGAACACAATCACGATTTTCTTGATATTCCTCCTCCTTTGAAGTGCAGAAACTGCAGGCGGGACGGTGGTTTGATTTAAAGCTTTAGTTGGTGATTATTAAAGTCGTGCAGCGGCTCGATCGGATCATGATTGTTTTATTCTCTGATGCAGGAGCAGGAGTGGCTGCTGTATTTCTGTCTCTGTGTTTTATTGACTGTGGGAGGATCTGACATATGGAGGACAGCTCTGATCCAGCGGGTCTGGAGAGAGAAGTCTTGGGCTGTTTTATGGTTTCTCATAACCTCCGTGTGTCATTTCACTGCGCTCTGCTGGTGTGTCTTTGTGCGTTTGTGGAGAGGTTATTTGGGGTGAGTTATCATCCGCTCTGGTCCGGTCCAGACCCGTTTATGCCGGTCTCCTTCTGTGAGCTCACAAATGCAAATTATCTGTAATTTAATACACCAATAAACTCAAAAGTGTTTACATCTGAGTAAAGGATCTGTAGTTGTTCATTTTGACATTTTATGGCTGTAAATGTATTCCCCATTTATTTTTTATTAAAATACATGTTTATGTTTTTGTCCCAATAGCAAAGGGATTATTTAGCTTTTAATATTATGGTAAACTTTATATTATAGAAATATACGTTATAGAAATAAAAAACAGCTGAATTGTTAAGAGGACCAAAATATTATTTTTTTTATTATTATTAATAATATTATATAATGTATACGTTACTACTTGGTGTGATCTGAGCCCGATAATAATAATGCTAATAATAATAATATAACTATATTAAATATGTAATGAAATTCATAAACACACACACACACACACACACACATATATATATATATATATATATATATATATATATAATATTGGCTTAAAGTCTACCATAGGTTTAAAAATATTTCATTAAAAATTATATTGTATTATATTTTTTAACATTATGTTAATATATGTATATTTAGTGCTGTCAGTCATATATAAAATGTTATATTTAATAATAATATTATAGGATGCTGCTGTAGATGCTGTGATCTGTGCCTAATAATAAAAATCATAATAATAATAATAATGTATCTATATTAAAGGGGTCATATGACGTTGCTAAAAAGAACATTATTTGGTGTATTTGGTGTAATGCAATGTGTTTATGTGATTTAAGGTTAAAAAACACATTATTTTCCACATACTGCACATTATTGTTACTCTTCTATGCCCCGCCTTCCTAAAACGCATAAATTTTTACAAAGCTCATCGCTCTGAGAAGACTGGCTTTCGTTTAATACACCGTTTGCATCTGTGTAAAGAGTTTCTGATAGTCTGTTTCCAGTGGTTTAAGTTTGATGCTGATGCTGAGTTTAATCGGCTGCTTACAGTTAACCAGCCGCCGCTGCAGATTGTACTCAGGCTCCACACGTAAAGCTATCGATTTCATCTCCATCACGGAGGGACGGATCCGTCAGCTTGAGTTACTCTGTGCTGCTCATTATTATGAGCAAATATAAATGCCACACAGGTATAATGTATTTGCGGCTATGTGAAATCTGGCACGTTTCAGAGACTTCAGAGCCTGACATGAATGAGACTGAATCCCTGTGTAATGAATCTGCTCCATGACCTTCCATCTGACTACAAGAGGTCACTCCTCCATCATATTGACTTTCACACCACACAGAGTTACATATTACCCTGGACTACATTTCCCAGCAGCCATCTCACTAATCACCCACTCACAGCTGAGAACTATCACACAATCACACACGCTTTATAAGCCTTAGACTTCCTCTGCCAGATGGCTGAGTATTGCCTTTGCTTGCTGTTTCGGATTGTGTTTGCCCCTGCGTGAACTATTGCTTGTGTACTCAGATTACCCCTCTTGTCAAGCCCTTTGGATATTGTTCGCCGATCGATGACCCATGCATGCTCTCAGAATCCTCTTGTGTCTTGCCCTCAGCATAGCTGTTTATTGATGTTTAACCCTGCCTGTGTTTGAATATGTTTCTTAATAAAAGCTTGCACATAGATCCGTAAATATCAATAAATACAGTTTTAATAATAGTTTAAATACCAAAATATCACTGCCTAAAAGGCTGAATGGAAAGTTCAAAAGAACAGCATTTATTTAATTTTTTTTTATCAAATATAATAAATCATTAAAATTCTATATTAATTTATTAAAAATAAATATAAAAATAAAACTAAACATTTATAAATAAACATAAATATTATTATAATTTTAAAAATAAATTCTATAACAGTGTATAAATAATACTTACAGATCACTTCTGGGTAAAAGGCTGCACCATTAAATAAAGTTCAAGAACAGAATTCTTTATAATGTATAAAATGTTAATAAATTAGTTAATGGTTAATATTATAAATATATACAGGTCCTTTTCAAAAAATTTGCATATTGTGATAAAGTTCACTATTTTCTGTAATGTACTGATAAACATTAGACTTTCATATATTTTAGATTCATTACAACACAACTGAAGTAGTTCAAGCCTTTTATTGTTTTAATATTGATGATTTTGGCATACAGCTCATGAAAACCCAAAATTCCTATCTCAAAAAATTAGCATATTTAGCAAAGAAAAGTGTTTTTAATACAAAAAAAAAAAAAAAAGTCAACCTTCAAATAATTATGTTCAGTTATGCACTCAATACTTGGTCGGGAATCCTTTTGCAGAAATGACTGCTTCAATGCGGCGTGGCATGGAGGCAATCAGCCTGTGGCACTGCTGAGGTGTTATGGAGGCCCAGGATGCTTCGATAGCGGCCTTAAGCTCATCCAGAGTGTTGGGTCTTGCGTCTCTCAACTTTCTCTTCACAATATCCCACAGATTCTCTATGGGGTTCAGGTCAGGAGAGTTGGCAGGCCAATTGAGCACAGTAATACCATGGTCAGTAAACCATTTACCAGTGGTTTTGGCACTGTGAGCAGGTGCCAGGTTGTGCTGAAAAATGAAATCATCTCCATAAAGCTTTTCAGCAGATGGAAGCATGAAGTGCTCCAAAATCTCCTGATAGCTAGCTGCATTGACCCTGCCCTTGATAAAACACAGTGGACCAACACCAGCATCACTGACTGTGGGTACTTGACACTGGACTTCAGGCATTTTGGCATTTCCCTCTCCCCAGTCTTCCTCCAGACTCTGGCACCTTGATTTCCGAATGACATGCAAAATTTGCTTTCATCCGAAAAAAGTACTTTGGACCACTGAGCAACAGTCCAGTGCTGCTTCTCTGTAGCCCAGGTCAGGCGCTTCTGCCGCTGTTTCTGGTTCAAAAGTGGCTTGACCTGGGGAATGCGGCACCTGTAGCCCATTTCCTGCACACGCCTGTACACGGTGGCTCTGGATGCTTCTACTCCAGACTCAGTCCACTGCTTCCGCAGGTCCCCCAAGGTCTGGAATCGGTCCTTCTCCACAATCTTCCTCAGGGTCCGGTCACCTCTTCTCGTTGTGCTGCGTTTTCTGCCACACTTTTTCCTTCCCACAGACTTCCCACTGAGGTGCCTTGATACAGCACTCTGGGAACAGCCTATTCGTTCAGAAATTTCTTTCTGTGTCTTACCCTCTTGCTTGAGGGTGTCAATGATGGGCTTCTGGACAGCAGTCAGGTCGGCAGTCTTACCCATGATTGCGGTTTTGAGTAATGAACCAGGCTGGGAGTTTTTAAAAGCCTCAGGAATCTTTTGCAGGTGTTTAGAGTTAATTAGTTGATTCAGATGATTAGGTTAATAGCTCGTTTAGAGAACCTTTTCATGATATGCTAATTTTTTGAGATAGGAATTTTGGGTTTTCATGAGCTGTATGCCAAAATCATCAATATTAAAACAATAAAAGGCTTGAACTACTTCAGTTGTGTTGTAATGAATCTAAAATATATGAAAGTCTAATGTTTATCAGTACATTACAGAAAATAATGAACTTTATCACAATATGCAAATTTTTTGAAAAGGACCTGTATATATATATTATAAAATAAAAAAATATTTAAAATAATATTGACAATTGATAAATATAAATATTTTTTAAAAATATTAATAAATTCTGTAGTAGTGTATAAATAATACTAAAATATCACTGCTGGTTAATATACTGCAACATTTAAGCATAAAAAGTTCAAAGAAGCAGCATTTATTTAAAATATAAATTTTTTAAAAATATTAAAAAAAAAATATTTTTAAGAAAAATATTTTTAAATTATATATTAATATAAAATTATTTAAAAATATATAATATTATTTTTTTTTTAAATAATATAAAAATCTTAATATAAAAATACTATAATATTATATAAATAATGCTAAAATATCACTGCTAGGTAAAAGGCTGCACCATTTAGTCAAGAGTCAGAAAGTCATCGGATCTCAGTCTGAGTTTGTATTTCAGACCGTAGGCACTGGATTCTGTGTGTGTGTGTGTGTGTGCGTGTGTGTGTGTGTGCGTGTGTGGGGTCGCTATCTGATGAGTGTTTGGTTACCAGGTAACAGATAGAGATACTTAACCTCCAGCGACTCGATGAAGAGCTCTAAACAAGTGCCGATCAGCCTGACAAACGAAACGCATCTGTCTGAACTAATCTGTCTGAGCTTGTGACGGCCGTCCCATCCTGCGGGGGTTATGTGTTTCATAGTGACTGAACGCAGGTCCAGACTTCAACTGTCTGTGTCACTTTAGCGGTAAATGCATAGATTTGGTTATTTATTATGATAGGCAGGTTGTGGTGACCTTTGACCTGTCACGTGAGCTCTGCTGAAGTGGCCCTGGTTAAGGCCGTTTCTCAAACGGAAGGCTGCATCCTCCGGAGGTCGCATTTGTAGGCTGCATACGTCATAAAGAAGATAGTAACAGTTATAAATTTGACCATTATTCTTAGTTAAGTGTAAATTGTTGTAATATGCTTTTGACTCGCGAATGTGATGCTCAGTTAACTGAAATAAACCAGGCTTGATGACGTATGCAGCCCACAAATGCCTTCCGTTTGAGAAATGGCCCATATCATTGCTTGGAGAGCTCTCAGTGCCAGATGAGTAAATCACAACACACACTGAGTTACAGCGCCACATTGTGGACGGAAGGGGAGCGGAATCATTTCCACACAAAAAAGGCTTCTTAATTGGTATCTGTCTTTGTTTTACAGTTATAAAAACACTATTCTCTATTATGGTAACCTATTTTACTTCCATCGTTGATATTGATATGTTGATATGAAGTCTATATATTAGCAGTACCATTCATCTCAAAATACAGGTGGACTTAATTCTTGTAAAGAAAATTAAGGATATTTTAGAATATTTAGTTTTTGATTATTTTTTATTACAATCAAAGCTTATTTTATACTAATTTCTTATTACTGTAAATAACTAGATATAACCAGATTTTTTAAATTATTTAAAATATAATTAAAGCACATTTTCAAACCATTTTTTATTGTTGTAATATGAGATTTTTTTATATATTTATTGATTTTTTTTATTTAAATAAATGTAAAAAAAAAAGAAATTGCATTGCAGTTAAATGAGAATTGAGGGAAGAATGCAAAAACACTACCTGTACAGATAATAATAAATATTATAGGTAATCAGTTATATTTTCATATATATATATATATATATATATATATATATATATATATATATGAAGAGTTCATATGCAAAAATGGATGACTCCGTTTTTAACATTTTTCAAAAATCAAGTTTTTTCATTCTGCTTTCCAATGAATTTAAATCAAACTGCAGTTGGGTTATTTTGACTAGGTACAAAATTACTAAAAATAATAGCTAACTAACACAATAAAACATGGCAGCATAATAAAAAAAAAATAGTTTTTGCAAATAAACTCATATATATAATTTTTTATAATGAATATATAATTAAAATGATAAATTATATTATTTTATAAATTAATAAAATAATAAAGGGAATCAGGCAAAAATATGAGATATACTATAATATGATGAAATATTAGCATGCACAGAAACTTTTGAATCAGTGGAGGAAGATGCTTTTGGCAGCAGAAGGGTGTAAACATGACAGATGGTTGCAAATATAGAAATAATTGACGGGAGCTTAAAAGTAAAGTCCTGTCAGAGTCATTATGAGGAAGGGTAGTGATGTAGCGTGGCTAACCTGTGCCAGCATGTCCCGGCGGTCTGCGTCGCTGTACAGCGGCAGGTATTTGCGCAGGATTTTGATGGCGTGCTTGAAGATGGCCGTGGTGTAGACCGTGCACTCGACCGCTGACACGGGCTTCATGAAGACGCCATTCACAAAGATCACTCCTTCTTCTGAGGTGGTCCCTGGAACACACACACACACACACACACACACACACTAGCCAGTGAACAGGGTTGTGTTTGACTTCATGCTGACTGTGAGACTGGATACTAGTGTATCTAGCAGCACGGGCTTGTCCTTCTGCCAGTGTCCCTTCAGAAAGGCGCTGACCGCCTGCTCTCTGGTCGGCTCTCCGTCCACATATGGCCCCCAGCTCTCAAACTGCTCCAGAAAGCGGACCTTTGAGCCTGAGAAACACAAGCAGCTTCAGTGTGATCTCTGACTGATGTAACAATCTCTGACTATTATAATGAACTCTGGCTGATATAATCCATGCAGGAGGTGTTCCTTCTGTCAGATGTGGAGGAGAAGATGTGCATTTCTATTTTCACTCAAAAATAAAAATTTACAAATATAATAAAAATAATTATTTATTGTTTAAGGATAATTAAAGCACAATTTCAAACCAATTTTGACATTTTATAGATTGTCTGTGCAAATAAATGAAAAATATTTTGTTCATTAGGAATATTGTGAATTTGGCAATGAATAGGTAGGGAATTGAATAGGTAATAATATTAATAAAAAATAGTATTGATTATTATTACTGTTTACTTTTAATTTATTAGTAATATTATATGTAGTTTTGTTCAGTGCCTGTATAGATTTTATTAATTTTTAGTTTAAAATTGTATTACTCTTAAATTATTATTTAAGAGTATGTCGTGGCCTAATGGTTAGAGAGTCGGACTCGTAATCGAAAGGTTGCGAGTTCGAGCCCCCGGCCGGCAGGAATTGTAGGTGGGGGGAGGGAATGTCCAGCGCTCTCTCCACCCTCAATACCACGACTGAGGTGCCCTTGAGCAAGGCACCGAACCCCCAATTGCTCCCCGGGCGCTGCAGCATGGCTGCCCACTGCTCCGGGTGTGTGTTCACGGTGTGTGTGTGTGTGTGTGTGTGTGTGCATTTGTTCACTACTCACTGCTGTGTGTGTGCACTTGGATGGGTTAAACGCAGAGCACCAATTTCGAGTATGGGTCACCATACTTGACAATACGTCACGACTTTTTTACGACTTTTATTTTATTTAATTTTCGGTCTGTGATCAATTCCTCCGCGCCAGCAGGTGGCAGCGCATGCGCTCGTGACGACCCCACGCAGCGTCTGACGTCACTCCCAACAGCAGCAATGGCGGCTCCCACAGAAAGCACGAGTGAAACGCCAACAAACAAAACACAGAAAAAGAGCAAAAACACAGGTACAGCTACACTTAGAAACCATCAAGCATACGCAATATAATCCTCACGGACCTCGCTCGTATCAGCAATAACCATATTATTGACTTCAAATGACATGTTTACGTTTGACGCAGCTCGCGTAGAATTAAAACTTCAGGTTTTTTTGTTTTTTTTTTGTTTTTTAGCTACAATGATTTTATATTTTGTTATTGTGCGCCTTTTTAAACGACTGTTTTCCACAAAAGTTCATTTATTGTGCATTTGTTGAAAGCTTTGCAAAATGTGACCCTGCACCATAAAACCAGTCATACGGGTCAGTTTTGCGAAATTGAGATTTAAACCTCATCTAAAAGCTGAATAAATAAGCTTGTTAATAGACAAGTATAATAATGAATAAATAAGCTTAATATTTGGCTGAAATACAACTATATGAGAATCTGAGGGTGCAAAAAATGTTTGAGAAAATCACCTTTAAAGTTGTGCAGCTGAACTTCTTAGCAATGCATATTACTAATCAAAAATAAAGTTTTGTTATATTTACAATAGGAAATTTACTAAATATCTTATCTTATACTATCCTAATGATTTTTGTCATAAAAGAAAAATGTATAATTTTGACCCATACAATGTATTTTTGGCTATTGCTACAAATATACCCCAGCGACTTAAGACTGGTTTTGTGCTCCAGGGTCACATATGACTTACTAAACTCTTTTTTGTCTTAAACAGATGAGACTGAACTGCTGACGGTTCCAGACGGCTGGAAGGAGCCTAAATTCACCGCAGAAGACAATCCCAAAGGTCTGCTGGAGGAGAGCAGTTTCGCCACACTTTTCCCCAAATACAGAGAGGCGTATCTGAAGGAGTGCTGGCCGCTGGTGCAGAAAGCTCTCGGAGATGTTGTGAGTGTCGGAAAAAGTGCTTTTTTTTGGTTTCTAAATGTCTATGAGCTCTTTGAATTAGGTTATCTAATTTCTTTGGATCTGTGCTGCTGCTCTGTAGTGCGTCAATGCCACACTGGACCTGATTGAAGGCAGTATAACGGTAAACACAACAAAGAAAACATTTGACCCCTACACCATCCTCAGAGCGAGGGATCTCATCAAGTTATTGGCCAGAAGCGTGCCGTTTGAACAGGTGGGAGTTCATCAATAAATTATTGATCATATTTTTTTATGTATATAGATTATTTATAGATTTGAAATAGTTAATAATAATTAATAGCAAATTAACAATATGGTTTAATAATTTACTCATAAATATACTTTTTAAAATAATATAATATCAATACATTAGGTAAAGATTTTATATGGTTAGATTATATACTGTATTTAAATATATATATTTATATATATATATATATATATATATATATATACGTACACATACACATATAATAGATTTGATATTAAATGTAATTTTAATATTTTACATAATTTATGAATTAACATATTAAACCATATAAAATCTTTTAATGTAGTTAAACTATATTTAGTTATTTAAAATGAAGTTTGTGGTAGGTGCTTTTTTATTTTTTAGAAAAATACTTTTGTTCAGCAAGGATGCATTAAATTTATTAAAAGTGAAAGTAAAGACATTTATAATGTTACAAAAGTAATGATGCTGAAAATTATTTTACAGTATATTATATTAAATTTTAAATTGTACTAATATTTCACATTACAATTTTCTGTTTTTTATTTTATTTTTTATAAATTCAGCCTTGGTTTGGCATAAGAGGCTTCCTTCAAAAACAAAAAACTTCATTATTCCAAACTTTTGACCAATAAATTCAGCCTCAAATCTTAAACGGTCTTGTTCGTTTCAGCAGGGGTAGACAATAAGGGAAATTTGCCACTGGCCCTCCGGGCCAGTGTCTTTTGAAGTTCGCTGGCCCAGGTCAACGCGTCGGGTATTGATCCCAATAATCACGAAAAAGAACAGTTTGCTTGAACAACATGAATAACATTAATTTTTTTTAAGGTAGGTTTAGTGCAAAGTGCAGCAAAACTGTGCAAAAACATGAAACAAGTGCAAATAAACCTATTGCATAGGATCATTCTCCGTAGTCACACAGCAATTCATTATATTATGTTCATACCATAGGTTTCATACACGTTAACTTTTCTCTAACTTACTTGTCTGCATATGTGGGCATTGATCTGCAGAGCTCACAGTAAACCTCTTTTTTTTCTTGATCGTAGCCCAGCTAGGGGTGGGCGATATGGGAAAAATATCATATCACGATTTTTTTTTAGAAATATCACGATTCACGATTTTATCACGATTCTTTGTCATGTTGGTTTTACAAGCTGTCTGAGCATTACAGCCAAACTAGAAAGACAAAGCCTTTCAAGGTAACAAAAAACAAAAAAAAAGACATGGCAGATATTTAGGTCAAAGTGGGCGAAGATAAAAATCTTTGTCATCATTCTATCTTTCTTATTAAAAAATAAGAACAAAGATACACATTACAAATACACATAATATACAAATAAAACAAACTTCTTAATTTTCAGGTACAATAGGTGTATTTAGCAGAGCATTCAATGAAATTGAATGAACAAATATAAAAATAAAACTCTACATAGACTGATTCCTAAAGCAACTGTATTAAAGTTTTTCAGTCAAGAATAGAGTGATTTTTCTCTTTGTGTTTTGTTGTTTTGTTAACGTTAAATGAATAGTTCCCCCACAAATTAATATTCTGTCATCTGTCTGTCAATTCTGTCATAATGTTTTATTTTTATACCATCATTTACTCAAAAGTTGTTTTAAACCTGAATGAGTTTCTTTCTTCTGCTGAACATAAATGCTATTTTGAAGAAGGTGGAAAACCAATCAGTTGCTGGTGCTCAGTGACTTCCATAGGATTGTTCTTTCATATCAAAGTCAATGTGGACCAGCAACTGTTTGGTTACCCTCATTCTTCAAAATATCTTCTTTTGGGTTCAGCACAAGAAATTAATAGAGGTTTGGGACAACATGTGAGTGAGTAAATGATGACAGAAATTAAATTTTAGGGTGAACTATCCCTTTAATGACAAGCGGCAGCATGTTTAGTGTCCTGTCCCTTTAAGAGCTGCACGCATCCATTTCTCTCTTAACTATTCACTTTCATTTTAGAGATAACCAACAGTCTGTATGTAAACCTTGTGTGTTTTGACAGTATTAGCGCAGAAGATAAGTTAGTTGAGTAATCAGGCGCTGTTAGACAGGCTTTTTAGCGCGCGTGCTTCAGGTGTATGAGCGCACGTCAGACCAGCGCGTGAATGAAACATTTAACCAGCAAGGCTTGTGTGCAAATAATGTACTTTTGCGATCGCGAATAAGTGCAGTGTCCTGTCAGAGTAACTCTACTGCTGTATGTCGTGTTGTACAGTATATAGAGACCGCGGCGCCAGAACTGTATTTGACATAATGTGTGCTGTAGCACGATACTACCATATTTCTTCAAAAGCAGATCGTGGAGACATTTTTATCGTCCACCCCTAAGCCCAGCCAATTCCAGCGGTCTCGCCACTGGGGCTGAAACTTTCTCTGCCTTTTCTTTTCGTATTCCCTTTCGCTTTCCCTCAATTCCTCTGGTGATTTTCTCTTCCTTGCCTTCTCTTTTTTACCCGGCGTTTGGCCGGGTGATGGGGGTTTCAGAAACATGTAGCCTAGCTTAATAGTAGCTATAGGTATGTGCTGAGCAGCAGTGTGCAGTTTGCGCGCGTAACCGCGGGAGCGAGCATAAACCCGCTGCATCTGTAAGGCTGTCGGGATCACGTAACCTGCTAGCGGTGGTTACCGAGACGATTTAACAGAAATCAAAACACAGAACCACAGGTAATTAATGTGAAATTAGACTTTTTTTTTAATCGAGGCATTATTTTTACTGGCCCCACCGGGCTAGTGGTTGGAGCGATCTGGTGGCCCTGACGGTTTTAAAAGGTTTTAAAAGTACGTCCGGGCCACCGGGCCAATTATATTGTCGACCCCAGCGTTTCAGGCTGTAAGGATACTTGAAGATGACATGGCATGTGACATTGTTAAAATCGGGACTCTTGTGCGAAACAGAGAGCGGTTTGTGAGGAGACGACAGAGACTGATCGGCCCCAAGGGCTCCACGCTGAAGGTGAGCAAATACTGCAAAGTCATGCTGCATTTCTTCATATTACACTGTACCTGCCAATATTTGTATTCACATACAGTGAGGCCAAAAATTATTATGTATATATAATATAAGAATATGATCATATTACATTGTATTATTTTAATGATAGTTATTTCTGATCAGTTTTACATATATAAAAAAAAAAAAAAAATATTATATATTTACAAAAACTAAAGAAAAAAACTATAAAGGCACGTTTTACAGATGGACTTTGGGTTTATAGAGGGATTTTATTCTTTTGTCTTGTTCTTCACTTTTAAGAGGTGAAGAAAGTAGTTTTAAAGTTTTATGGCTATTTTATTAATTTCCAAGCTTTTTATGTTTTGTATGTCATGCGTGTTTTTTCATTCGTTGATTTTTCTAAATATGCCTTAATTTATTAACTTATGAATGAACTGAACTATTTTATAATGGAAAATCTCTAAATAATTAATTTTTGATAATATATTTAAAAAATAGTTTGCAGTTGGTACAACTGTGTTCTGTAATAGTTTTATTCAGCAAGGATGCATTCAATTGATCAAAAGTGACAGCTAAGACATGTGGGAAGTCGTTTTATAAAAACTGAATATATATAAGGCACATTTTTCACAGATGGACTTTGGGTTTATCGAGGGGTTTTATTATTTTCTCTTTATTTTTAAGAGATGCCAGTTTGTGGTGTGATTTTTATTCAGTTTTCTTGTATCTTCATTTGAAACTGTAATGAAATGTTACAGTGATAAAATCTGATCCGTTCGTGTTGTTTCAGGCTTTAGAGCTGCTGACCAACTGTTACGTGATGGTTCAGGGAAACACTGTTTCTGCTCTCGGCCCGTACAGCGGCCTCAAGGAGGTGATACCTACAGCTGCCCAATTCAGTTTAATAATTTAAAAAATTATTCAAAAATGATGAATGTAGAGGAATAAGCTGGTGTTTCTTGCTTGTTTCTGCAGGTACGGAAAGTGGTGCTGGACACAATGAAGAATATTCACCCCATTTACAACATAAAGGTACATGGAAGTAGGGATGCACGATTTTATCGGACTGATATCGGAATCGGCCGATAATTGCTTTAAATGTAAATATCGGCCCGATATGAAAAATTATGCCGATATGTCTTGCCGATAAGAGGAATGCTTAACTCACCTGTGCTCTGGGTGTGCTAGTGATTAGATCATGTCAGCAGTGTGGCTCATTCTTGAAGTAAAGTTTTGTCTGAATGATGATTAGATTCACTATTTTGGATTGCTGTATTTAAAATGAGAATGCACATACAGAATGATGCGTTCGGTGTGTGATAATGCGCGTTCGTCTTGAAGCAGCGCTGTGCAGAATGATCACTGTGTGACATAAAAGTATTCTATGGATCCTATGCATTCGAATCGCTCTCACGGTAATTTGATGTCATACGCTGATTATTCTGCGCAGCGCTGCTTCAAGACGAACGCTCCTGCACGTGTAGCGGCAGCAGTGGCAGCCTCCCCCGAGTCCTAATGCCTGTTCGGTAAGGAGTTTTAATCTGTAGGGGGCGCTGTTGGCCCACTTCTAATGAAATTAAGAGTAAAATAGCCTACACAAATACCATTTAGACTGTTTATGATTAAATAAAACAGTAATTTTAATTTAGCAGTAAAGTTTTGATTTAAAGGTCAGAAGCTATAGCTTACACGAAAAAAGAAATCACAAACATGACACTTGTAAATTAAATAATTTTATATATACTGATTTAGTCATTAATGTGTAATATGTTTTATTTTTTAAACAAATCAGAAGTTTTGTCATAAGAACTCTTTTTAGACCATCTACACATGTTAAATCTTACCGCATCTTTCTGGGAAAAAATGCAGCGATTGATATATAGTTTATTTCTATTTATTTTCAAAGCTTCAATGTCCTTTAAAGAAACCTTCATTATTGTTTATTTAAATCTAACAAATAAGTTCTTATTAAAAACTAACCATAATTTAAAAACAAATTGCTTATAATTTCTGCACAGGAGAGATTTGGTGTTGTTTCCAAACAAAAGGAAATATATCGGCATCGGCCAAAATGAGTTGAAAAATATCGGCATATCGGATATCGGCAAACTCCAATATTGTGCATCCCTACATAGAAGAAAGTGTAATACGTGTAGATGTTCAAAGGAAAATTAAGACTAAACATTTTTTCTGAAGAAAAGCAAATATAAATAGTAATGAAAGCCAAAATATTAAATGTCACAGATGTATCTTTACTGAGTAATTCAGTTTTTTGGCAATTTTCACCTGAGATTTGGAGCCAAATTACAGGAGGTTAAAAATGGCTTTAGAAAGATGGCAGCATCATTTTATTATTTTTACACCAAGATTAGTAGCTTTATTAGTGAAATCTGTTGACTTTAGTTTGTTGCTTTGTATGCAAATGGTGACCATTCAGAAATGATAAAAAAAACTCTGTAACTCAAGAAGTATTAAAGACATCTTAATGCTCTTTTAAATTTTAGTTCTTAAACTTCTCTTTCGCTATCTTAAAATTTTAGGCCCTATGTAGTTTATTTCCAGAGATACAGGGGTTTTGTTATGGCTACTTGAGTAAATTGCACACATTTTCAGTGATCAAAAACCAAATGTAGGTCACTTTGGATACGGATGATGCCTTCTTGTATGGTAGATGTGTAATTTAATATTTTCCAGACGTTAATGATCAAGCGAGAGCTGGCGAACGACCCGGAGCTACGCACTCAGAGCTGGGAGAGATTCCTGCCCAACTTCCGCCATAAGAGTCTCTCCAAACGCAAGCAGCCCAAGAAGAAGATGGTGAAGAAGGAGTACACGCCGTTCCCCCCGCCGCAGCCCGAGAGCAAGGTACAGAAAAATCACATCAAATCATGTGCTGTGGGAGCAACGATGCACTCGCGGTGTGAGAACAGCAATAAAAGACAAATGTAATGTAAATAATTCTTTAGCCTATTAATAGTTTGCTTTATTTTTTCTCTATGAAGCACATTTACTGTGCAAAATTCGACACAAAAGGAATATTAATCAATATAATAGACAGATATAAAAAAAAAAAAAACGTATGGCAACAGATTCTTACTCAGATCCAACTTGAAATGAGCTGCTTATTAACATGTAGTTAAAAATCTATAAATATATTTATATATATAAATAAATAATTTGTGGATTTTATGTTAGAAAATATTACATTTTAATTAATTCATAAATATTATAATAACATTTAATGTCAAATATATGAATTATTTATAAATATAATATAAATTATAAATTATATAATTTATATTCATTAACATTTTAAACCAAACCTGTACTTATAATAAATATATTATTATAAATATAAATAATTTCTTTATAGATTTTTCATGATTAAATATTTTCTTAAATGTTTAAATAAGACTTATTAAAATCAAGTTTACAATAATACATATATTTATAGATTATTCATGTATTTTTGAGGACATCAGATGTATAAACTACAATAATAATGTGAAAAGTTCACTTTTAACAGCTCTCATTGCTTGCTAAATATTTTTTATATTCATGAATGAATATCAAATATATAAAAACTATAAATTTATATAGAAATAAATGTATACATTTATAAATATAAATAATTGTATAGGTTTGTATATGATTAAATTTTATTAAATACTTAATTTATAACAAGTAAAATATTTAATATTTAAAGTATATAAATACTTAAAGTTTATGTTAAATACATATACTTACATATTTTTAATTAATGTATTTTATCATTATATAAATCATAAATTACAATAGTAATCAGGCATTTAAAAATATACATAAATGTTTACATTTAACAGTTGCTCATGTGAAATATTTTTCTGCACAGATTGATAAGGAGCTGGCGACCGGCGAGTTCTTCCTGCTAGAGAGCGAGAAGAGACGCAAGAAGATGAATGAAATTAAGGTATGGTGGTTTTTATGAGTGTTTATGAGCTCAGATGCAGTGACTGGTGGGAATGAGTTCATAACGGCTTGTGCTTTATTTCCGGGGCTGAAGGCGAAACAGGCTGAAGCTTTATCCAAGAGACAAGAGCAGCGGCAGAAAGATTTCATTCCTCCGAAAGAGAAGCCGGCCGTGAAGAAGAGCAAACCAGGTACAGCAAACACCACACGCGGGGTCAATACTTCACAATACAATATACATCCAGAAACATGCATCACGCTTCATATATATATTGTTGCATCATAAAAATACTAGCTGGTATGTTTTTGAAACTGCAGCAAATTTATGAGTGTGAAGTCCAGATCTTGTATTGTTTTATAATAATTAATAATGATAATTGTAATATTTAAAATAAAAAAATTATGTAATTAAATATTTCTTTCTTACTATATATATATATATATATATATATATATATATACACACACGTGTGTGTGTGTATTGTAACAGTAAAGACAAAATTGCTCTGCTGGCTGTGGAGTCAAGACATTTACAAATATGATTAAAAGATGGATATGAGACAAAACTACAGAATGTCACATTTTATTATTAGCCTTTTCAACACATAGATGTTTTACCAGCTAAGAAGTTTAGCACTTTTATAGTTCATCCCTCTATCTGATGTGAGCATAAGTATTGGAGCAGTTGCCTCACAGGTCTTTCTAAGAGATCAGCTGTGTCCTGTTGCAGTAATTCTTCAGATATTAAAAGCAGGGAATGTGTCGTATCAGTTATATCCATTACTTCTGTATTCTGAATCTTGCATTCAATGATGACACACACAAACCAGGATGAAGACGAGGGAGCTGACTTTGAGAGAAAAGCAAGCAATTTGGATGCTAAAAGAAAAGAGGAAGTCAATTAGAGCTCTAGCAAAAACAAAGGGCATGGAGAAATCAAGAGTTTGGAAACCACCAGCAACAACGACCTGATCGGCTGAGAAAACAACAGTAGTTGGTGACAGACAAATCATAAAAGCTGTGAAAATGAACCCTAAAAGACGTGTCTGTAAAATCACCAACAACTTCCAGAAAGCTGGGGTGATGCTCTGACAATCTACTGTCCTCAGGAGACTTTGACACAGAATTACAGATGCTACACAGCAAGATGCAAACCTCTGACCAGCACCAACAATAGAAAGGCAAGATTAGAGTTGGCAAAAAAGCACAAAGGTGAGCCAGAAGAGTTTTGGAACTGTGTTTATGGACCGATGAGACAAAGATGAACCTTTATCTAAGTGATGGGAAAGCAAAATCGTGGAGAAAAAAGTGAACTGCGATGATCCCAAGCATTCAGCCTCATCTGTAAAGCATGGTGGAGGTGGTGTCATGGCATGGGCATGCATGGGACAGGCCTTCTCAACTTTACTGATGACTTAATGTATGATGACAGTAGCAGAATGAATTTAGAAGGGTACAAAACCATCTTGCCTACCAATATTCAAGATAATGCCACCAGATTAATTGGGAAGTGCTTCATATTGCATCAGGACAATGACCCAAAACACCCTGCCAGTTCAGTCAAGGAGTTTATAAGGGCAAAGAAATGGAAAGTCTTATATTGCCCAAGTCAATCTCCAGATTTAAATCTGATTGAACATGAATTTCACCAGCTGAAGAGGAGAGTAAAGGCAGAAACTCCCCAAAACAAGCAACAATTGGAATTGGCTGCATTAAAGGCTGGGAAAAGTCTTTCAAAGGATGAGAGCAAGAGTCTGGTGATGTCTATGGGTCACAGACTCACTGCTGTGATTGTGTGCAAGGGATCTGCAACTAAATAATAGCTTTTAATCTTTTATATCTGCCTTATGTTCAACTGTCCCAATACTTATGCTCACATCAATGAGTGGGATGAACTCTAAAAGTGCTGTTCTTTTTATTTGGTAAAACATGTATGTGTTGAAACGGCTAATAATAAAATGTGACATTCTGTAGTTTTGTCTCATATTCATCTTTTAATCATATTTGCAAAAGTCTTGACTCCACAGCCAACAGAACTGTTCCAATACTTATGGAGGGCACTGTATACATGTATGTAAGTAAGTGATTTTATCCAGAGCAACTTATATTAATTATGCATTTTTTATGCATGTACTAATGAAAGTCTTTAGTCACTACTAGTAATATTGGTTAGGAACATTAATTTTGGGAAAATTACTTTAAATGTGTGAATAATTCAATTGAATAAGCATCCAAACTTATGCTATTTATTATTCTCTTCTTTTTAGCAACAGCCGAAAACAAATTTGATATTCAAGCCATTAAAGAAAAAGTGAAGAAAGCGAAAAGTAAAAAGCTGGGAGCTCCTCCAGTAAACCCTGAGATGCCTTCAGCGAAAGACGGCAAACGGAAGAAAGTCAAGAGCTAATGTGCGTCGCTCGGTCTGAACTCTGCTGATCTGACTGTGATCCTGGAGAAACACACTCAGATCATCACCGGATCGTCACGTCGTTGTAATATTGTGTTTATTAGTCCATGTGTTTATATAAAAGAAGCTTGGTTTCAGATTTGGTCAGCGTTATTATAAAACCTGAATGAATCTCACAATCATTTATTAGACTTTAGTTTGTAGGGGACGAGGAATAAGAGAGATGGAGATGTTTTGGATAAAGATGTTCTTTATGACATTTTTTTTATTTATATGACAATAATGCAAAATAAATGCATCATTTCACTTGTTTAAAATGGACAACCAGAGGTACTAACTTACAAAATCTCACCCAAAACACATCTAGTTCATACTTCACCCCATTTCAAGCCTCTTATATTTAATATTTATTTTGTATGGCATTTAAGCACATTTGTCCCAATAAATAAGTTATTTATAAACACATATACATTTATTATTATCAATGCAAGCTATTTATAGAATTTTTTGAAATCTGAAATATTTAGCTCTCTGTCCCAGTGGAGTTGTGGCTTCGGCTGAATGTGAACTTTCACTGTTTTGCAGTTGAGTTCTGGTTGTTTCACTCGTATACAAACAGATTGTAACGGCGCTGTAGGCAGTAAACACAGGCAAATATGAGCGGGACTGATATGAGTCTGATGATCATAACCACCAGGCACAACGTGCCGCAGGAGGAGAGTGCAGGGTCCCAGTCTGGAGTCCAGTTATAACCTGCACACACACACACACTGTTATAGCTGTCTGCTGTCCAGAAACACTGAGTCACTCTTACAAATGTCTGAATGTCTTTGTATTGTATTTGCAGTGATTATGAGCTCGGTTTACTACAGAACCAATGTTATGGTGCATTGCACTGACCAGAACAGAATCAAAACTCTAAACAAAAATAGGAACAAAATAGGAAATTTGTGTATTTGTAAATGCATAAGCAACGGAAACATATGGATGCTTATTAACTGCAATCTCAAAATTCTGACTCTAAAAAAAAAGTTAGAATTGCTAGATTAAAATTCTTTTTTATCCCATTGTGAAAAACAAACAACAAAACAAAACTGAATTTAAGATTTAAACTCAGAATTCCCAAGAAGTTTAATTTGTGAGAAAATTAACAGTTGAAAAAAATGTCAGAATTATGAGAGAAAAAGCTGCAATTACTTTTTTCCATATTTTTGTTTCCATGGCATAAATGATACTTTAGTGTCTCTAAATCTTAGGTGAGTTTCAATGGTTTCATTCTCTTCACTACACAAAACAATGCATACTTGTCATAAACTATGATCATCCTATTTAATGCATTTTTTTTTTACTTGTGCCACATGATCGGCTTTTGACATCAAAGCGTTGAGTGTAGAGACAGACAGCTGTTAAAGCAGTGACATCCAGACGTTTGTAATTGTGAATGGAGTGAAGCAGTGCTTTCTGGGCTGAATGTAAACTCAGATTGAGAAATCAGGAAGGAGACACTTACTCTGCAGCGCATCGCGAGTGGAGTTTCCTGAGAGAGGAAGTGACAGTTATAAAGTAATGTGGTTTTTGGGAAGGATGAGCGTCTTTCTGTTATATGAACACTTACGACAGAGTTTGTTTTCACACGTCTCTTGTCTGCAGCTGCTGCATGAAACGCCGCTTTTGTACGGAGATACACCTTGATAATTTCCTCTGTTGAGAAGTCATGGTGACACGTTTACTGTGTGTAAATTCTGTGAAATCATGCAGCTTCATATAAAGACTTTTTGTGCTTCTTCATTCTATACCACACCTGCCAACAAGGTTTAATTTGTTAACATTACATCGGAAGAAAAACGTCAGAATTCCGAGGGGGGGGGGGGGGGGAAGAAGTCAAAATTGTAAGATGTAAACTCAGAATTCTGATTGTGAGATTTAAATTAAGAATTTCAAAAAAAGTTCTAGAATTGCGAGATGTAAACATTTGAGCAAAAAGTGCCAAAATTGTGATTTAAACTTAGAAAACAGAAAAAAAGTTAGTATTGGGAGATATGAACTCGCATATACAGATATAAAGAATTCTGAGAAAAATGCAAAATGGAAACCCATAATAAAAAAAAAAAAAAAATAGAGTAAAAAGTCAGAATAGCAAGATGTAAACCCAGGATTTTAAGAGAAAAAGTCAAAATTGTGCAAAATATAAACTCAGTAAAATAAGAGTCAGAAGAAGATGTAAATGCAGACTTCTGAAAGAAGAAAAACAAAATTGCAAATACTTAAATACACATTTGACTTAAATACAAAATTACAGAGAAAAAGTCAAAATTGCAAGATGGAAATGCAGAAACCTGTCAAAACTTTGAGTAAGTTCAGAAAGCAGAAAAAGTTAGAATTGTGAGATAAAAAGTTTTTACCATTTTATTAGTTTGCAAAGCTGGTTTTACTGGTGTTTTGGCGAGTTGCAGTATTGGTTTAGCACTCTGCACATACAGTATGTGGTGGTTTTCATACTCACGCTGTCGCATAATTGCACACAAATATGATTCCAGGCTTTGTTGAGAAGTCAGTTTTAGCCACACCATTGGGACACGCTTGAGCGGCGCAACCAACCTTGTACGAATCCGCCCAGACAATCTTTATGGACAGAAAACAGAGAGGTTTCATTCACTTGTGTGAACTGTAGAGTATCTGATTCAGGTGTAACTGGATCTGAGTCTACCTGTGTGTAGTGGCCGCATACGTTTGTGCACTGCTTTGTATTGTAATTGTAATATTGGTCCTCATTATTCCACAACTGCACTGCAGATTCAGGTTTGAACGAGGAGTACGGCATTCCTGCCCAGATGTTTTCTCCCACAGATGTGAATGTGGGATGCATCCTTCTCACCTCCCTGAGGTAAATGTTATGTTCAAAGAGGCAGAATCGGGCCCAGGCCCGCGCCGTCACCGCCAGCCCTTCATCCCACGTCTGCACACAAACACATGCTCTTACTGTGGCTTCATGAGGAATGAGAACCAGATTTCATTTTATGATCAATCCAGACACACATGCAGTCTGTTGGGAAATTGCGTTCATACCCTAAAACAGCCTTAAAACCCATGTAAAGGAGTTTGGGCATTTAATGTTCAGTTTGCCAGACTGGGAGACTATTTTAAACCAGCTAAGACCAGCAAACTAACTTAGGTGTTTTTTTTTTTAGAAGGAAATGCATGCTAATTAGATACAGTGGGGTTTAAAAATCTAAAGAAATAAAAGTGAAAATCTTTTCCCCCACTAAAACAAGATATTGCACAAGAAAAAATGAGTGGATGAGAAATTGATTGGATTCTAAAAAGCAAGGTAATTTGAAAAGCTCATTCAAAAATTGTATAAGGGGAGACCTGGTATGGTTGTAACATGGGGAAAGTTGTAACAGCACCATTTCCACCTATCAGGGATAAGATAGGAGTCCTATGATAATTTCGGTATCACTTTAAAATAGGGAACACTTAACTACGACTTTTCCCCTCAATAAACTCCTAATTTGCTGCATATTAATAGTATTGGGTAGGATTAGGGATGTAGAATAAGATCATGTAGAATAAAGCATTAATATGTGCTTAATTACTACTAATAAATGGCTAATATTCTAGTAATATGCATGCTAATTAGCAACTACTTAAGAGACCCTAAAATAAAGTGTTAGCGTGATTTCATTATTTACCCACTTCCTCCAGATCTTCTATGAATGGTTGTCAAGGCTGTAAATAGATATATGCAGATTTTATGAAGAAAAAACTGATATTGGTGTAAGAATCCGATTTTTTTTAACCAAAACTATATTGTGCTTAGTACTTAAACCTGCAGATTAAATCATATAACTTTTATTAGAATAAATTGTAGCTTCTCAGGCAAAATGTGATGCATTTTTAAACTGCTAATTTCAAACCGTTATGCTTATACAGCTAAACTTATACAGTTGCAGGTTCGAGTCTCGGGCCGGCAGGGATTGTAGGTGGGGGGAGTGAATGTACAGCACTCTCTCCACCCTCAATACCACGACTAAATGGCTTAAATTGGGTGACAGACCCACTGCTCTGGGTGTGGGTGTGGATGGGTTAATTGCAGAGCACAAATTCCGAGTATTGGTCACTGTATGTCACTTTCAAAGTGATGTGACATGATACCAAGTATGGTGACATACTCTGAATTTGTGCTCTGCATTTAACCCGTCCTAAGTGCACACACACAGTAGTGAACACACACCCAGAGCAGTGGGCAGCCATTGAGCCTTGTTCAAGGGTCTCACCTCAGTCAGTTATTCACAATCCCCACCAGACCTGACTCTCAGCATATCCTGTTTATAAAAATAGCTAGTAATATTAATAAAATACTATTAGTATATAAGTAAAACCCCACTGATGTCTGTTGTAGTTTATATGTCATATATTTTATTGTACAGTGGGTTTTAAAAGCCTGAACCTGAAAGTGAAAATACTTTTACCCTCAATGAAAAAAATTGTCTTGCACAATAAGACCATGAAGATGTACTGTATGAAGACATAACGGGTTCATGTTAAAAATCTTGCAATCTGTTTAACATACATTAGCATGTTTAACCTCCACAGACTCCATCGAGACCAGTTGATCTCTGATCAGGAAACAGCTGATATTTACCATGTAGCGCATGTTTGCGGCTGCAGGCATCACGTTGGCCCGGTGCTTGTTGTGTTCTTTCACGCATTCCTCAATAAACGCTGGATCCGTGATATCAAAGACCGGCTCGCAAGAACCCAGGCCTAGCAGAACTGTGACAGAGATCAGAAGGTGAAGGGAGTCACTCATTGCTGAGTTTGACTCTTAAACTTACAACTGGTTAAACTCTCAGGGTTTCCTGTCAGCGGTTTGCTCACTTCTGCTTTCTCACAGAGGAAATATAATTATATCCAGAGCTGGGTGCAGTGTTGCCTAACCCCTCCCTCGGAAAATTTCTACCACCCTCAAAATTCTCCAGTTTTCACAAAAAGTCACCAAATATGAAAAGAAAGTAAATACAGGTAAATTTGGTAAAGGAAAGTAATATATATATATATATATATATATATATATATATATATATATATATACACTTTACAAATGATGACAGTATAAAAAATATAACAAAAGATGAAGTAGGCCTATAACTGTCACGGTGTACACACGAGGGATGAACAAGGAACACGTCGTAACTCAAATCACATACTTTACTGAAGACAAGGCACACACAGACATCAAACACCGGGGAGTAACAAGTAGACCAGACCAAATGGCACAACACAGACAGGACTATAAATACACGGGTAAATAAACGGACACGGCTAGACACGAATAAACTAATGATTACATCAGACAAGGACAGGAAACAAACCAAATAAGGGCACAAGAGGCAGGAACACGACAGAGGACTGACAATAACAAATAAATCTGAAGTGAAATTAGGAAATGCTTAGGCCTACTTTTAACTCTACACGACACATTTGAATCAGTAAATTCTTCCTGTGATCTGCAAGCACATCAAACATGATGGAAATGATGTAAAGACACTAAAGACAAATAATGTTGGCCATTTGTCTCATGTGTCACCAAAGTGCATCCCTGTCCTGCTCAAATACAACAGGTAAGAAATATTATGATTCTCCAAAAACAAAACCGTTATTCATACAAACTTATTTCAGTCAACACACTATTACTAAAAAGTGCAAAATACTGCATCCCAGCACACATGACACGATGATGCACTGTTTCTCTCAGTATCTGGTTGACATGATTGTGCATGAATTGTGGTATAACCAACGTCAGAGAACCGTGAACATTTATAAGTGATACTTAATTATTTATTACCTTAATATCTCAGGGATATAAATGTTCATCTGAAAAAAATTATTTGAGAATTACGTTAAATACTTTTTTTTTTTATTATTATTATTATTATTTTAATGTGTTTGAAAAAAAAAAACACATTGAAATGTTGAGAAAACTCTTAAAGTTTAAATGATTTTTGTAAATCCAGTGGTCAAATGCTGTGTGGCCTCTCAATTTTCTGTGTAATTATAGCCACCTGACTATAATTAGAATATAATATATAATTGTAGTAGTGTCTGGTCTTTGAATGTCCACAAAACTGCACATCTTATATGTACAGTGCCGGCTGGATTACATAATCAGATTACAAAAATTAATACTTGTAATTAGATTACATTTTAAAATACTTGTAATCAGACTACAGTTATGTTTTATTGAGTACATGATTACATATTATTCACATAATAGCTATACATTATTTATCACTTATTGATTCTCCCTAATTCTTTTCTTTTATCTTTTATTTTTTCATTTCTAAAATAACCTGCTGCTTATATACAGTCTTCCAGGTAAGGTTAATTCCGGTTAATGTATGTAAGCGGTAGGCTATTTTAGAAAATACATTTTAATTTATTGCTATTGTGTGAAAAACATGTAATTAATCAAAAAATAAAATAAAATTAACTGTAGTCTGATTACGGGTATTTCAAAATGTAATGTAATCTAACTACAAGTACCGTAATCCACAGTATGCATGCAATCAGCTGCTACCCAGCTCTGTTTTTATCAACCCAGCATGTTAAAACCTCTGAATTGGTTGCACACCGCACTGTGTTGTGGGTTAAACCACTTCACCTCCTCACCATTTGAACCCTGCTTATCAGGTTATCTGGGCTAAATGAAGCGAAAGAAGACTATTATATCTCTTACACAATGTTTGCAAAGCTGAAACTCATTTAGATTGTTCTTGAGCAGAGCTTCATCAACTGCATGAACATTATTAGTGCAGATGTAGAAATCTGCAGTCTGCAGCAGTGCCTCGTGTTTCCTGTTTCTGTTTCCTGACAACAGCGATGCAGGAACTTAATTTAGCGATTCACCTGCAATATATCGGAAATGTGTTTTATTTTAGCGATTCCACTGTAATGCATTGGGAATGTGTTTTTCTTGACCTGGAATGTTAGCAAATGATTATCAGCATTACTAAAGTTAATTAAAATATAAAAAAATGCAATTGAAATAAAGCCAAACTACAAATAAATGTAAAAAAAAAAAATAATAATAATAAAATATATATATATATATATATATATATATATATATATATATATAGCTAAATAGAAATATAATATAAAATAAAACAAAAAAAATGGCAAAATGACTAAAATTACTCAAATTAAAATAAAAAACTAAAATATAAAAAATATAAGCTATTTCAGTATATTGAGTACTATAATACTAGAAGTAGTAATTATGATAAAACTAAAACAGCGCTTGTCACGAATCCGGTCTATAAACTTCCGTTCACTCACCACCAGAGGTCACCCTCTCTCCATATTGACTCTCACTACACAGACTGTTACACTTTTTTTATTGAATGCTTGAAAAAAAACAATATTAATTGTCATCGTTAAAACACAACAATCCAACAACCGCTCGGGGACATTCAGTGCCAAGTCCTTCCACAAAGTTATTGTTCTTATTGCTTTCAAGTTCGTAGAGAACTCAATAGAAAGTGAAGTGACATACTGCCAAGTGACCCATACTCGGAATTCGTGCTCTGCATTTAACCCATCCAACGTGCACACACACAGCAGTGAACACACACACACACACACACACACACACACACGGAGCAGTGAGCAGCCATTTATGCTGCAGCGCCCGGGGAGCAGTTGGGGGTTCGGTGTCTTGCTCAAGGGCACCTCAGTCGTGGTATTGAGGGTGGAGAGAGCGCTGGACATTCACTCCCCCCACCTACAATCCCTGCCGGCCCGAGACTCGAACCCGCAACCTTTGGATTACGAGTCCGACTCTCTAACCATTAGGCCAGAACTTCCCCAAATGATTTTTCATTTCAAGTTTGAATCATAAAAAAAAAAGATTTACATTTAGAAAATGTACATTTATGAATATGATATTCAGCTAAAAGGAAAATAAGGTTTATAAAATAAGCATCACTTTTTTCACATTCATGAAAGCCAAAAATGACATTTCTATAAGTAAACTCAAAATTAGGATTCACATAACATTTGATAAAGTCAAGAATGTCACACCAAAATGAAGTTGTGTAAGAGCAACTCCAGAATAAATGTAAAGAAGTTTCATGGTTTACTAAACAGAAAGAACAGTTGGTCTTAATATCATTCTTAAGTCTTTTAAGAGAGCACTTATCCGGGTAAATTCTCAACTTAAATGCAATTTCTCTCATTTTGTTAGTAATGAAATATTTGTGAGGTAACGAGCAAACTTTCTTCCAGGGAATATCACTTACTAAAGCATTCCAACAAGAGATTACATAAGGCACAGAAATAGACTCCATCTGAAACAAAACTCTCATTTTCTGATTGTTTTTGACTTGGATGACGAAATGCACTGTTTTCCAACAAATGTTTTACAAAGATCCACTGAGTGACATGAGATTGGAAAAGAAAGAGCTCTAAAAAGCAGGAGAATGTGGCACTGCATCAGCAACAATTGCAAACTCTTTCGGACAGGAATTCCATGCTTAGCTCAAAACTAAGTAATTACAGATTGAACCATTTTGATTGAAAAGTTGAGACACAAAAAAAAAATAAGCAAATCAGTCTAAAAACTAATCTAATATTATTCATTATATGTTGGTCCCTCATAAATCCAGACTGAGTCTCATCTATAACAATATCCAAACAATCTTTAAATCTTTTAGCAAATATTATGGTGAAAATGTTATAGTCATTGTTAAGGAGTGTGATGGGTCGCCAGCTGTCTAAATTGGTATGATCTTTCTTAGGTTTAGGAATTAAAGTTATGATACCTTGCATCAATGTAGGAGGTAAAGCCTCTTTTTCAATACTTTCTCTAAAAACCTGAGTTAAAAAGAGAGTAAGTTCATCAGCTCAGCTGTAAGTCCATCACACCCTGGGGACTTCTTGTTTTTCAAACTCTTAATTGCTCTTTGTACTTCCTCAGGAGTAACAATGCTATCACAGAAAAATCTATCACTTTCAGATATAACCTTAACATAATTAACCAAGTCTAGAAATGAGGATGTGGTCTGCTCTGAATACCTTGAACTATAAAGATTCTTATAACAATTGGCACTGTAGTTTGCTATTTCCTTTGGATCGTTAACAATTTTGCCATCAACACAAAGTTGTTCAATAGTTGAACTTTTCTAGCTTAAAAAAATATGCAGAATTGAGTTCTCCATCTTCGAGCCATTTTTTCCTGGATCTTATATAAGCACCCCTAGCCTTTGATAAGTACAACTCATCCAATTTAATTAGCAAATCTGCAATTTCAGATTTTTCCTCTAGAGACATGCAATCAAAATGATCAGACTGAGATCATTTCATGATTAGGTTGTCTTCAAGAACCCTTCTTTTTTTGGCTAAAAGTGTTCCAACTTTTCTTAAATAAACACCTGTCTCAAACTTAAAAAACTCCCAATTGGTACCAAAAGAATTTTGAATTGTGGCTGTTTTCCAATATTTAGCAATTAGTTCTTTAATTTTATCTGGTAATTCTAACAGTGAACTGTTAAGTTTCCACGAAGAAGCTCTGCATTGGCCTGTTACATAATCTGCCATTAAAGGGGTATTAATAAAGATAGTTTTGTGGTCGGTCAATGGGGTATTTGACATACATTTTGATATGAGCCAATAATCAATACGAGATTGTCTTGAACCACTTTTATTGGCCCAAGTAAACTCTAAATTGTTAGGGAATCTCTCTCTCCAAATGCCCACCAATTCAAACTTGTCTATTAGGTCTAATAGTGCAGGAGGATATCTGTCCAAAGAATTATTAAATGACACATTAAAGTCTCCTAGAATGAAAAATGCATTAGGAAATGTATTAGACCAATATGTAAGCTTCTCATCTAATTTGTTAAAAAAAATTCCAAAGAATTATTGTACCCATATATATTTCCGAGAATTACAGTTTGTTGGTTAAGTGAAATTACTAATAAATGAAAATGACCTAAGATATCCGATTCTGACCCTAATATATCCCCACCAGATTTGTTTCTCAAAATGCTTCCAGCAGCTGAGTGTTCGGTGCCACGTGAACTCCAAATATCGTTACCCCACTGAGATTTCCACCATTTGTAATCATCAATAGTTGAATGACATTCCTGAACAGAAGTCTGATTTGTGTGTTTTAGCAAACATAAAAAGAGCTTTTCGTTTGACACTATCCCTGAGGCCCCTGGCATTAAAGGATATTAAAGACATTGACATGAAACATGAACAATATAGAAAAGAATCAAAAAAAGAAAAGAAAGTTTGAGCGAACCAAAAAAGTACACTCGTTCAATTACTATCCTCCAAAAAGAGCAACAACCACAACAACAGCTCAACCGGGAATAAACCGGGTGTTCAGATTTAAGTTCAGAGAATAACAAGTTCAGCTTGAGTAAAGATTTAAGAGCCCAAAGAAAAATAAGCATAAAAACAAATTAAGAAAAATATATAAATTATAAAATAAATAAATAGATAAAAAACAACTTGCACTTATCAAGCTAATCCTTTAGCTGAAACAGTTGCTTGTTGAATAAGCATTGCCAACATGTTAAGTGTTGGCTACATCTTTAGCGGTCACTCTTTTACCCTCAAATCACAGCAAAAGGACCGTGAAAGCCAGCTCTCTTTCCTTCCCGTCTCGCCTTCTCTACTGTCGGCCACAGGAGAGATCTTGCATCCTTGTCTTTCTGTGAAAGATCCTCGAAGATCTTGATCTTCTTTTCCCTGAGAAGGACGGACGTTTTGGCATCTCTCCAAACTTTGTCCCGCTGGGACCACGACGGAAATAAGATAATTATGCGACGAGAGGATCTTTCTGCAGTAGAACGAGGTCCCAGCCTATGAGCGATGTCAAGTCCACGGGGGTAGATCTGCAGCGATGCTCGGGGAGACCTGGCTGAAGAGGTCGATGATCATCTGCTTTACGTTTTCTCCTGCTTTCTCTGAAATACCAGCGACACGAAGATCCCATCTTCTCTTGTACACATCCAGATCATTATACTTATCACGAAGTTCGACGTTGTCTTTCTCCAATCTTACGATTTTCTTAGTTCCTCAGTTTTATCATTCAAATGCTTCACCTGTTCACCGTGGAGCTGATTATCTGTTTAATAGAGTTTGAGTTTTCAAGTACCGTTTTTTCAACTCATTGAATTTCGGCGCAAAGTTTCTTCGTACATGGCCTCCATTCTCTGTATGAATCTCATTAGCATGGCATCACTCACTGAAGGACTGTCGGAACTCAGTTTACTTTTTTTCGCAGGGTTCGGTTCAGGTGTATCGGGTGAAAGCATGAACTCAGCCTGTCCAACAACTGCATCCAATTAAGGGTTTAGAGTTCTTCTTGCATAGCTGTTGTGACGAGTCGGCTGCCTCCCCCCTGTCCATCATCACCACCCCGTCCCTTATTCGCCGCCCTTCACCAGGCTCCCGACGGGAGTGGGTGTGTGAGAGAGGAGGGGCGCTGAACACGCAGGGCTGGCGGCGTGTGATGAGGCGCACCTGACGTGAATGGAGCCTCATCACCGCCGCCGTTTAAACTCCGAGCGCGCCTCTCCTCGGGAGACCGGTCTCTTCCCCGTGCATGCACGCTGGTGTCCTCGTGGGTCCAGGAAAGGGAGCGTAGAGGGAACTACCTGCCGCCGTCAGAGACGCGAGCGGCCGGACCCGCAGTCCGGCCGACACTGCACCCGCGATACGGCCGTCGGGCAAGGACGCCGGGCCGTGGAATCCCGTCGAGCACCCGGGGATGAAGGAGTTGGACGAAGCCGCCACAGAAGCCGCCGTCACCCGCGCCCCGGGACCTCCAGACGGGAGCGCGTGCGGCCGCCGGACTCCGCCCCTTACCTGGACCCTTCCCTCCTGAACACTGCCCTCCTTCACGAGCCCCGCAGCACAACGAGGACACCAGATCCCTGTTTATTTTGGACACTTTTCCCCCTTTGGACACTTTATTTTAAATATTGTTTAATAAAAACCTCTCCGAGGCTTGACGCCACGCCCACTGTGTCTGTCGTTGGCTCCTCCCGCCACACTGTGCATAGCAAGGAGAGTTTCTTCTTTATCCTCCATATTTCACAAGTCAGCACAGCAATTTATAACAAAAGCACATGGGTTATTATTAGCAACTAGCTAGCTCAAACAGGAAAAAAAAGCAAAGGAAAAAAGATAACTAAAGGAGGCTACTTAGCTCACAATACAAACTGCATCTGTCCAGTTCTGAACATGAACTGCTCCAAAAAAAAAACCCGGGATCTGAGCAAAGTTTTCAAGAACTCCTGCAAACCTGTCTTGCTACGATGCCCCCCGTGTACTGTTACACTTCAGTTCCCACAATCCATTTCACTCTGATTACGCACACGGCTGCAGCCAATCATACTCTCTACATAAGCCATGGACTTCCTCTCTCTCACTGCCGAGTATTGTTTGCGCATATCGCTACGTTACGGAGCCCTCTCCTAGTTTTGTGTTAAGTTCCTAGTTCTAGTCTTAGTCTAGTTTCGTCGTATTGCCTCGTTGCCTGATTTCCTGTTTGCCTTTGATTCTCTTGCCTTGTCGTGTGGACTCTGTTTGCACCTTGCCTACTGCTTATGTTATTGGATTACCTCTCTTGTCAAGCCCTCTGGATTCTGTTCGCCGATCGAAGACCCACGCCAGCCCTAGGATTACTCTTTGCCTTGCCTGAGATGTACCTGTGTTGTTATCCCTTGCCTGTTTCTTGACCACGCTTCTGCAATAAAGCCTTGCACATGGATCCGTATGCATGCTCTGTTCAACCAATAACAGCACTGGCATCTATTGCTGTATATTTATTTTATAAATATTCTATTATAGTACATTTATGTACATATTTTATTTTATTTTCCAGTGGGATTTAAAATTAAAACAAAATGCAAAAACCTTTTTAGTACTTAAAATGACTTTTTTTCATAATTATATCTGTATAATACAAATTTACATAGTTATATACACTTGTGTGAAACGATGAATATTAAATATTTCCTCAATTTTATGTCTTTTTTTCTGTTTCTGGGTTTCAGTGAGATTTTTAAGTCACTGGTTTTCAATGTGGTCTCAGACAAACACATTACTCGTGAAATGCTTTTTTACATGATTTTTTTTTTATTAAAATAGTTGCTTATAAAGCAATTAAAATCTCGTTCCAGTGTTTAATAACTCAACCTGATTATTGTTCATTAGTGAATTAGGATTAAAAAAAAAAACACCAAACACATTTCATAAATAAGAAATACAGTACATGACAGTAATCTGATGTAAAGAGACATAAAACTGCCATGATGAAAATCTGATTCCAGGGAAAACAAACAATTGTGCCATTTAGCATCATTATTGTATATATTGCATATTTGAGCACAGAATCAAGTATTCCAGAGAAACATCATAAATATTAACCTCAATCGATTAATATTAAGTAGTGTTCGTCTTTGTCTTACAGTTATTAAGCAAAAGTGATAGAGCAGCATCAGAATCAAACCCACCCACGCAAACAGTCCAGAAAACAGACACATAACCGTGATGTGTGTGTGTTTGTGTTAAGATAGAGCGCAGCCGTTACTGCTCTCGTTTGGCACGTCTATGTCACAGGCAATCTGAAGGAAACGATCCCAGTCTGGTGCTGATAGAGGCAGTTCTGTCTGAAAATGATTCCAGAACCTGCCAATAAAACAACAACAGATAATATAGACCACATGAATCTGCAAAGTGCATCTGATTTCTATAGTTAAAAACAGACTTTATGAATCTGCCATGAACTGAGAAACCAAATTTCCCTAGCTTGATCTCTTAACATATATAAAAACATCCTGTAAGGCCCCGTTTACACTAGTACGTTTTCGTTTTAAAACGCATAACTTTTGCTACGGTTACTCCTACACTCTCAAAAAGGATGTGTTAATTAATAACACATTTTTTGTGTTATGGCTATTTTGACACATTTTGTGTAATTTTAAGTTGATCATGTGTAAAAGAGAGAGAGAGAGAGAAAGAGAGAAACAACACAGTGTGTCCAACACAACATGTGTTAACTATCATCCAATCACATTGCTGCTACGTCACTCCGCAAGCCGTTAAGCAATTTCGCGCCTCTATCTCCATCCATGGGTGACTTGGATGCAGTGCACATGTCAGGTATTTGGATTTATTATTTTTAATTATTAGAAACTGTCATATATATGTTTAATGTGAATTTTTTAGACGGTCAAATGTGCATTTAGTTAGCAGCCTCTAGTCGTGCATACGGGTATTTTCGGTAGTCACGAGAGGCGGTGTTGAACAGGGCGAAAACGGCGTCAGATAGTTAATGCTTCACACATTATTATTTCTTTACATTTTGGTACGTTTGTTCCTCGCTTTCTGGAGAGAACTTATTTTTAACGAGTTTGTTTTTCTTTGCTTGATTTGTTGCCAATTATATGACGTCCGATAAAACGCTGCGGCCATGGCAGGATTGTCGTTAATGAGTTTGACAAAGCGGTAGCAGCTAGCAGCTAACTCTTATCACTTTCACTGCTATCCGTCGCCTTTCTTTCATTAAACAACATAATGTATTGATGTCTTGTTAAATGTCTTTAAATAATACTATGATTTATTACTGTAACGTTTAACATTTGATTGACTTCGACATTCGCATGTCTTTATCTCAAAAAGGATGTGTTTAGGTTTATATCTTGAAGGTTTATCTAGCTTTTGTTAGCTGTTTTTGTAATAAATATTCATTATAACACTGTTTGTTAACTACATTTTACATTATGAATGTATGTGTAATCAGTATATGTATATAACAGATTGGTGTTTTTCTTTGCCTTTTTTACTTTGGATATAACATATGCTGAAGGGGAGGAGGACTCCACTCACGAGTGGATGACTGTGATCAAAAGGATGAAACCATCTCCAGAAAACCTCAATACCATCAAATTGGGCATGGAGAAAACATACAGTAATCGCAGGTTATGGATTGCAAACACGTCCCCAACAGTGCAAGAGATTTTTGAACAATATCCTCGATTTGTAGACATGCCATACTTGGTAAGAACATCTTGTGTTTTGCATCTTGTGTTTTGTGTTTTTTTCTTCTAGCTAGGTATAAATAGACTTGTCAGTACAGGGACAAGGCTGCTAAATATTAACATTTAAAGTCCAAATGAATTCAAAATGTTTTTTTTTTTATACTTTGTTAGTGCACATTACTAATCTTGTGATGAAAAATTCTATGCAATTTAATTAAAATAAAGTATAAAATAAAATAAAGTCCTTTAAACATCCTTTAACCACTCCCCTCCAACCATCAGTCTGCTGCAAACTAGAGATTGTAAGGTGCACTGAAATCAAGCTCCACCATTTATTTTACTTCAATCAGTTTAATTCAAATCATAAAACTGAAGTATAGTAGTTTTGTTTTTACTGTTATGATTGCATAAACTTAGATTTGATCATTTGTGAACATACTGAGAAAACACGGTAGTGTTGTAATTGTGTATTGTATCCTATGTTGTAGCTTGACACGGAGTTTGGAAAAATGTTTCCTGGGAAGGCTGACCTCTTTCTTCGAAAATGGGAAGGAAATATTGTTCGGAAGTTGCAAAAGATGTCCACAGTGAAAGATCCTCTGGTCATGCCAACTGATAATGAGAGTGAAGGTAGGCTACTTTGCTTGTTCTGTCAAACCGTTGTTTTTCTTTCAGTGGACACCATTAGTTTTACTAGTTCTCTGAAGGCAAAGTTGGAGATCAAAGTCTGCCATTATTTCAGCCATTTGAAAAATGCCATTTATATTTTGTGTTTTTTTTTATTATACTACAGAGTCATGTTACAGAGCTCTTCAAATTCTTACTACACTGCTGCCCCCCACTGCGTCCGGGAGGAGCAAAGGTTGGGCCAAATGCAGTACAAAGTCAGCCCTTTCTTACCTCTTGGACATTAAGCCGGTAAGCAGCTTGATTGCCCTAATATGTTTATGTTTTAGTTTGTTAGTTTTCTGTGCAAGCACTTTGTGATGTTACTTAATTACATGACTCTCTAATTTACATAAAACTATACTGTTTTCATTGTTTTCTTTTAGGGATGCACAATATTAGGTTTTTGTCAGTATTTTTTAGCTCACTTTGGCTAAGTATCTTAAGGTTATTTGTGCATTTTACTTTTTATTTTATTATAAATAGACCAACAGCGGCCACTAAACAAAAAAAAAAAACCGCCTTACCGAATGAACATTAGTACCAAAGGGAGGCTGTTGCTGCTGTTGTCACTGCACGCTATCACACTAAACACATCATTCTGTATGTGCATTCTCAAATGAAATGCAGTGATACAAAACAGTGAAGTGATAATATTGTGCATTCCTATTTTCTTTTGAACATAAATAAGAAAATATCCCTGGCCTTCAGTTCAATGAATGCAAATGAATTAAAGAGAGAGTTCATCCAAAAAAGTTTTATTACTTAGTCATTAATTATTCACCCTCATGTCGTTCCAAACCCGTAACACCTTCATTCAACTTTGCAAACACAAATTAAGATATTTTTGATGAAATTCAAAAGCTTTCTGACCCTCCATAAACAGCAACACACCTGAAATGTTCCCAAGCACAGAAATGTAGGATATAGGTAAAAGAGTCCATGTGACATCAGGGGTTCAGTTGTGCTGATATGAAGCTATGATACATTTGTGCTCAAAGAAAACAAAAATAACAACTTTATTCAACAACTCTTCTCTTTATCATCTGCCGTGGTGTGCTGCAGTTTTGGAGAGAGTATCACGACGTATGCACAGGCTTTCCTGTCCATGTAAACAAAGCACTCGTCGTGTTTTGTTTATGAGCAGAGGACAGCAAATGCATGCCTTGTTTACATCAAGCGGAAGCAAGTGCATGCGTCATGATACTCTCTTCACAATGGCGGCATACAGGCAGCAGATGGAATGAGGAGGAAAAAGTTGTTGAATTTGTAAAATTACAGATGAATCACTGATGTCACAGACAATTTTACTGATGTCCTTTCTACGTTTCTGCATTTGGGAACATTTCAGTTTTGTGTCTGTTGCTGTTTATGAAGAGTCAGACAGTTCTCAGATTTCATCAAAAATATCTTAATTTGTGTTCCGAAGATAATAGAAGGTCTTACGGTTTTGGAACGACATGAGGGTGAGTAATTACTGACAGAATTCAAATTTTTGGGTGAACTATCCCTTTAAGAAAACCTTCAGTCACTTGAATTGTTTTAATAATAGCTTTTAAAAAATTTACTTTTATGTTTACAGGCTGGAACCAGCATCTCCAGCCTCCTGGATCATTCCCAGACAATGGTGGAAAACCATCAACCCCACATTGTCTGTTTAGGAGCCCCCAGTTCTACAGCGCAATACATCATTGTGGCCGAGAATGACAAAGTCACCATTCCACTCAACGATAACAGTCTGACGTGTGCCATTGACAAGCTGTTCAAAACGTATTGGGTTTGCAATGTACAATATCCTGTCCAACTTACATCGGTCTTTAATTTCCTTGAAAATGTATATGACATTCCTTTCTCTGGTGGGAAGAGATCCAAAGTTGTGGAGCTTATTTCGAAGCTTCAAGCACTATCCTAAATTGTACCACCATGTACATATGTCCAAGGTGTAAAAAATCAACTTCAAAAGACATCCGGAAACTCATAATTCATCTTAGGCATGTCCATGCACTTTCTGATGGACAGGATTATACAATTGTTTGTAGTCAAAACAATTGCCAACGAACATACCATAACTTCAATTCTTATACTAAACATCTCAATAGAGAGCATGCTCAGGTTGCAAACCCATTACATTTAGAACAAGACCGTGACACCAGCACGAGTGAGGACTTTCCAGCTCCATCTTGCTCTGCTGCTGTTGATATTCCAGAAACTAATTTTGATGGCTCCAGTACTTGCAGCACCTCTGACTACCAAAGCTGTGCAGCAGCATTTGTTGCAAAAATGTACTCCTCTTCAAATTGTACTCTGACTGATGTGCAAAGAAGCATCACATGCACAAAAGAACTGCTCTGTGAAACCCTGGACTGTTTGCAAGAGAAAACCACATCTCTGCTTAATCGTTACTCTATACCCAGTGATGAATTGCAGACTTTGATGGATGAATTTGAAAGAGGACGACATATGTTTGAGGAAGTTGATACCCCCTACAAAATGACCAAATATTTTGCAGCAAACCACTCTTTCATCAAGCCAACAGAAATCTTCCTTGGAAACAGAGGTGATACTGCAAGAAAGCAAGGTACATTAACTCAAGTGTTAATAGCAGATACATGTCAGTACATATCTATTATTGATACTCTGAAGTTTCTTTTTGACAATGAACAAATGCAAAAGCTCTTTGTGGATTCAACCGAAAGTGACGACAAATTGCGTGATTACTGTGATGGCTCACATTTTAGAAATCACAAATTGTACAGCAGATATCCTCAAGCTTTGGCTATGAACTTGACACATGTAGCACTGTTCTCGTTTCTCACTCTGTTAATGCGTTCGGTCAGACTTTTCAAACTGGTTGTGTAATTGCTTTAAACCGTGACTTAAAAGAAGAGCGTCTCTTTGGTGAAGTTTTACACATAGTTCCACAATGTGAAAAAGAAAGGGTTGTAGTTTTTCTTAGAGTTCTATCTCAACTGTATTTTCACCCACACTTGTATGCATATGCTGTCCAAAGAACAAATGAATATAAAGTCATTAATTTAAGCAATGCTGCTGATGTAAAACCACTTCACATGATTTCTAAGAAAGAAAACCTTTTTGTAAATCCAAGATATAAAATTGTTTAAAAATCTTTATGAAATTCAAATGACATGTGAATATTGCCTTTGTGAAAATTCAGAAGTGAAGTTTTAATAAATATGTATATATTTGAAAGAAAAAAGTTGTTTTTTGTATTGCATTCATTGTAACTGATAAAAAAATAGCACATCTATGACACAAATTGTGTTATCAATGACACATTAGTGTGTTAAATATTTTAACACACTGAATGTGTAAAGAAGAATAACACACTGGTTGAGTTAAAAGTAACACAAAATGTGTTGTCCTTAACTAGACACACGGGTGTGTTAAGATATAACACAGGTTGTGTTGTTTTTAACACATCTGTTTTAAGAGTGTATCGTTCACACTTCTCTGAAGTCGAAAACAGAGACTTTTGAAAACGATGGCTTGGCTGCGCACATTCGCTCTGCCTATCCTTGACAACCATGTAAACTATAACATCATGCTCACTGTTGTACCCATAGATATGTATAGGTAGATTCCCCCATTCGACCGCTCCAAGCACATAGACGCATTCGCCATCTAAATAATAGGCATCTACCTATACGAATCTATGGTTGTACCTGTATGAATGGTCATGTGACTTGCGTTTTCAGTTGTGTAGTGTAAATGGAGATCGTTTCGGAAATGCAGCGGAAACACCAGTGTTAACGGGGATCGTTTTCATTCTAAACCACTAAAGGAGGTAGAGCTTTTTCACATTTGGCTCCCAAACTCTGGAATAGCCTTCCTGATAACGTTCGGGGTTCAGACACACTCTCTCTGTTTAAATCTAGATTAAAGACACATCTCTTTAGCCAAGCATTCACATAATGCATCTTATAATCTTGTACTGCAGAACTAAAAAAAATTCAAACAAAATAATACAAATTGGAACAAAACAAGGTTAAAGTATTTAAATGACTAAAGTACTAAAAAAATAATAATAAAGCTAAATAGAAATATTTAAAAATATTTGCAATAGTGGCAATTTTGTCTGGAAACGATTCCAGAATCTGCCAATAAAAAAAAGATATGATATGAAATGAGAAATAATATTATAAACCGACTTTATTTAACTATGGATTACTTTAGATGTCCACATTTAGAATATTTTTTTTATAAGCAACATGTTAAAAGCTTCATTTGCTAGGAATACTTCAGGATACCATGTAAATACCATGCTAAATGATTACATTCCTGTATTTTGGTCTTTGAATTGACTATATTTCCACTTGATACATGACTAATGCACTCTTATGTATTTTTATTTTTTAATTGTGATGTTGTTGGTGTATATTTTACTTGTGGTGGTAAACATCAGGATCTCGACTCATTCTGTTATTGAAGCCGATGTACAGGTCGTCCCACAGCCGACCGTTCAGAACCACGTGTCTCATCACATTAACTCGGTTCTTGATCTGAAACGCACACATTTGATTCATTAGTTTGTATTAAACTTCAGCGTGCATCTCATCCTGCTCAGTCTGTACCTCCTCATACGCGTGATCTCTCTCCGGACGCGCGGCTGGGAAAGAAAGATCCAGAAAGTCCACCAGATAGTCATAACCTCCTTTCAGAGGCTTGAAATCATCATCTGTGTCAATGACCTGACAGGAAAACGGTTCATTGCATCAGTTTATGGGGTTGTTATTGCATTATGTGTGAAATCCACCTGCAGTTCGGTTATGAAGTATATGATTTACCCGAATGACCAGATTGTAGTCTTTAAATCCTGCCCAGTTATAATAGTACTGGATCCAGCTTTTGTATTTAAAGATTTCAGCTGAAACGGAAGCATTCAGTTCATCCAAATACAAGTCAAAGTCCCAACTGTCCTTATAGATCTTTGTGCCGCCGGACGGCTCAGTGATGACACTCCTGTGGTCATGATAGCAAAACCAGAGAAAATCATGCTGATGGACAAATAATTCTCACATGCAACATGATAAATGAACACGTAAATATGAAATGGAAATTAAACAGATGCATGCATAAATAAAACAAAAAAATGGTAAAAACAATAGAGACTGCATTAAATATGTTTGTAGATAAATAGTTAAATATAAAAATCACATGAATTTTAAAATTGCATAAATATCCAGCCTGTCTTGCAGGATTACTATAGTTAAAACTAGAATTAAAAATAATAACATAAAAAAACTGGTTAACTGAAATAAAATAAATATGAAAAAAGTGCAACTTATTTTATGGCACAACTTATTTCACAATTAAACATGAGAATTTTTTTCAGGATTCTTTGCTGAAAAAAATAAATTATACAATTTAAAAATCGTAATATTAGTTATTAATCACAATAATAATATTTATATTTGTTTTAATAAACAATAATAAATAAATATGAATAATTAACACAAATATACAAAGTTTAACTAATTTTATCATCAACATTTCTCATTTTCATTTAATGTGACTAGAACAATTAAAGCAAATAAAAACAACACACATTTTAAAATAACTAATACAAATGACAAAAACAAAATACACAATTACTAAAACTTAAGTAAAATGAAAAGCGAATATGTAAAAAAAAAAATTACAGTATAGTATCTGTATACTGTAATGAATGAATGAATGATTTTGCATATTGTTTGCTCTTCATGCAAATATTAATGCTTCATTGATTTTTTGAGACCCTTTTAGTCTAATGCACTCAAGCTATAAATGCTCAAATGCTGCATTCTAATGGTAATGTAAAGCCGTGTGAAGGTACCTGTTGGATGGGTCATTTAGCGCCAGGGCCAAATCCAGGACTGATCCGGGTACAGGGGTCCAGGTTAGGATGTTCGGACAGCTCTTCCTTATCAATTCATTCAGATCTGCTGCGCTGTTCTTGCTGTTCGTCTCCTTTATGTACCTGTTAGTCATGTTCAAGTGTTCCTGTTATACATTTCATATATACTTTGATGTTATATACAGTACACTTTAGTCAAAAATTGGAATAATTTAGTTTTTTTTTTGGTTGAATCAAAATACATTAAAATTGTGAAATATCCAGTGTGAATATATTAAAATGTAATTGATTTCTGGGATCAAAACTGAATTTTCAGCATCATTACTCCGGTCTTCAGTGTCACATGATCCTTCAGAAATCATTTAATATGCTGATTTGTTGTTCAAAAAACATTTCTGATTATTATCAATGTTAAAAACAGTTATGCTGTTTCATATTTTTATGCAAACCATGATGTATTTAATAGAAAGTTCAAAAGAACAGCATTATGCACGCGCGCACGCACACACATAATGCTGTTCACACACACACGTATATATATATATATATATGTGTGTGTGTGTGTGTGAGAGACTCTGGACCACAAAACCAGTCTTCAGTGTCAGTTTTTTGAAATTGAGATTTATACATCATCTGAAAGCTGAATAAATAATCTTTCCATTGATGTATGGTTTGTCAGGATAGGACGATATTTAGCTGAGATACAACTATTTGGACATCTGTATTTTGAGGGTGCAAAAAAATCTAACTATTGAAAAAAATCGCCTTTAAAATTGTCCAAATGAAGTTCTTAGTAATGCATATTACTGATAAAAAATTAAGTTTTGATATATTTACGGTAAGAAATTTTCATGGAACATGATCTTTACTTAATATCCTAATGATTTTTGGCATAAAAGAGAAATGTATAATTTTGACCCATACAATGTATTTTTGGCTATTGCTACAAATATACCTGTGCTACTCATGACTGGATTTGTGCTCCAGGGTCACACATACATACATACATATATTAGTAATAATAATTCATTGTGCCCTTCATGATTCAAAAAGTATTTACAATTTAATTATTGTAATTAAATTGCATTTCACTTAGAAACACTACATATGTGAAGCGGTTCATGTTGACTTTATCGATTTTACTTACAATGTGTTCAATTAATGTGTAGCCTACCATAGTTAAACGCTGACTAGACGAGTTTCTGTTAATCGAGGGATGTGTGTTCACCTGTCAGAGGGATGCGCTTCAGTGAAGTATCCGGCAAAAGGGCAGTAGATCTTGGGCTGCAGTGATTTCACCAGCTGCGTTTTATAGTTTAACAGCTTCTTCCTCTCGTTCTTGATGAAATCTGCCTTCCAGTTTTCTGTCAGTAAAAAGAGTTTACATTAAAATGCATTGTTTTTCTGTCATTATGCTGTTCTTGACTGTGCTTAATGGTTGCCTTTTCCCATAATGCACCTGTTTAAAGCGGCATGCCTGACTCACCGGTGTATTTGCCGCCGTGGAAGGTCATGGGGAAACCAGAGGCGCCGCCGGCGAAGTCGCTCATCATCACATCAACACCGTGAGGAAGACGTCCATTGTTTGGTCTGGTGCAGTCCACCGTATTCAGGATCATGTGACCTTGGAAGGTTTTTGTTTGAGTTTATGCAGTCTTTTTAGCAGCATTGTGCATTTCTAAAGGGGTTTAGTCCATGATTTCATCGTGTCAACATTATCTTGATGTACAACTACACTATACTGTTCAAAAGTTTGGGGGAACTTTACTTTCACATTCATAAAAGTTCCAACTTTTATACATTTTCAGTATTTTACCGGATCATCAACTAAACACACACTTAAAAGTTAAAATGTGGTTTTCCAACAACATAACAGCTTGAGGGTTTAAAATATTTGAAAGCGAAGAACTTGAGAAATATTAGTACTGTAGTACTAATATTAAAATAAAATAATTAGTATAATATTAATTGATAGAATATTGACAAATTTACAATTATATCATTATGATATATTTACTATATATTTGGAATTAAAATAAAATGCAAAAAAAAATTTATAAATAAGAAATTAATACTTTTATTCATCAAGGATCAAAATCATATTCATCATTGATCAAAGGTGAAACTATTTAAAACGTTACAAAAGACTTCTATTTATAATAAATGCTGTTCTTTTGAACTTTCTATTCATCAAGGAATCAAATGCATCACAGTTTCTGCAAAAATATGAATATATTTTCAACACATAAATCTGATAATGCCAATAATACCACAGTACTTTCACATCTTTGAAATTATTGCTGTGTTTGTTCACTGAAGCTTTGCCTGAAGACTGTTCTTATTCATGTCAAATTAAATATGCCTTTATATGTTGTACATAAAGCAATGCAGCCAAACCGCTTTGTTTCCCACTCTTACATTGTATTGTTGTTTGCTTGCCATTTCTCAAACGCAGAACAGCAGAAAAATACCTTTATACTCCACAATCAAGCAGGTGTCCATTTCAGGATGAACTCCGTCCATCAGAATCATAAATCGCAGGTGTTCATCGACCTTTTGAATAATAGCAAAGCCAAAATTTAAAAAAAAAACAAGACATGAAAAATAGTAAAAAAAAACAAAAACCATACGTTCTGCCACAGGCCGAATGGCACCACATTGATGTTTGTTAAATTCACTCCACTTTTCTCCAGATACCTGCAACAAAAACACAATTCCTCTTGTTCAAACTCGAAAAACACATTTCAGTTTTCACTTGAAAATTGCTAGTAAATTTCACAAATAATTACAAAGAAACAGGAAGAAACACATTGAATTAAATAAAAAATTTTAAAGTAGAAGAAGCTGAAATATAATGTATTTTTCCCACCGTTTTGTTTTCAAATCTATAACTTTGAAAGTCACCTCATTATAGTTAATAGTAATATGACACTGGCAGTTACAATTTTTTCCTGCCGTTTTGCCGAAGTCACCTCAACCTACTGATCTGCTATTTAAGCTTCTTATTATTATTCTTATGAGACTAAAATTTCTGAACGCATCTCCTCCTACAGCTTTCAAGCTAGAACCACCAAACTCAGCCCAGCTCTTCAGACTGTTCTGACTCGAGTTGCTATATCTCTTCAGACTGATTAAAAATCATAAAACTCCCTTAAGGCCAATTCACACTGCACAGACAAACACCAACAAACTAGTCTGTTGGAGTTTGTTGGATCAGTGTGTTACCCCTGTTAGCATTTGTTGGCGTTTGCTTTCATCCGACTGAACATGCTTAATCTGCGTTTGTTGGGTCGTGGAATATCTGAACAGTGTGACCGGTTTTCCAACAAACTGACATTTCCATCACAATGTGCAACATGTTATCAGCATCTAGCGAAATGTTCAAACTTCAGGCTTTTACAACTGCTTTAAACTTTCAGGCTAGGCTTTCTCAAGCCAACCTAAAGTTTGTGTTGACCTTATTTTGTATTTCCTGTTCTTGTTTTGTTAATCTTCGTTCATCACCTGTTTTAATCAATCATCTTGTTTGCTCCTTTGTTTCCGTTCCTTTATAAGTCCTCACCCTGATAGCACATGTACATCTCGGAGACGTCTATTTGATGTCTGCATTTACATCTGCAAGACGTATTTTTTAGGGTGTTTGCTCATCTGCAATAAGTCTATAGGATGTTTCCTTTTAGATGTCAAATAGACGTCTATTAGATGTCTTTAAGATGTTTATGATGAATGTATGTAAAACTGACATCTGAAAGACATCTGCCAGACGTTTGTAGACAGCAGATGCTTTCCAGATCAAGAGATCTTTAACAGACATCTTGCAGACGTACGTGTACTATCTGGGCAGTTCTCCCCTATTCTTTGTCTTGGTTTAATGTTATTTCAATGGAAATTCATGTTTTGATTGTTATTATAATAGTAAGTATATGTAACAAGAACATCTTAAAATAAAGCGTTACCAAAGTGTTACAGATTTGTCTGAGAATTTGGCATTTTGTGTTGATTCTGGGTTGATTGTGCATATTACCTGTTTTTAAATGACCAGAATAGTTCAAAATAGCATCGCTATTTCAGTTTATCCTCGATGAAGTGTGCATCTTCATCTGTTTATTTTAATATTGCAAACTATAAAAATCAAATATTGTCCTTGTAAGTTGCTTTGGATAAAAGTGTCTGCTAAATGACTAAATGTAACCTCTCCACTAGACTTTGGTCTCACCAAAACACAGGCCGTGAAGTGTCTCCAACGTAAATGGGAATATCTGGACGCTTCTTGGAAAGACGTTGTAAAGTTGGGTAGCTAATAGAAAAAAAAAAAAGTGCATTTAAAATGTACGGTTTTGTGGCATAATCCAATCCAACACAATGCAATACAATATAATATGGTGGATCAGACTTTAACCTCAGGTGATCTGAATGCATATGGCTGATGTAAATGAGATCGGCCTGACTGAGTCTGTCCATGGCATCAGACGGAGGTTCGTGAAGGAGCCACCAGCCCCTCGCAAACGCTGGTCCTGTGAGCCACGGGTCGAACATCATCCGCTTGTCCCCTGCTTTCAGCTCCATACATGCATGTGTGATGTACGTCAGCTGAAATGCACAGGATTCTTTGATGAATAGGATATTCAAACCAGCATTTATATGACAAAGAAATCTTTTCTTGACCTCTTGACAATTTAATTAATCGTTGATGAATAAAAGTCTTGTGCACCACTGTGCATCAGTGTTAGGAAGGTCACTTTGGAAATGTAATAGGTTACAGATTGCAAGTTACCATATCTAAAATGCAATCAGTAGTTTAACAATTTCAATTACTTTATTAAAGTAATGTAACTGATGTTTCAAACATGTAAACCAGGCAGGGTTAACCTTACAGTAGAACTCAACACTGATTACTGTCACTTTTGAAATCCATGAATTACTTGAATTAAGATTATAATATTTTAATTTTATAGCACAGCCACCACAAAACCAGGCTTACTTTGAGATCATTCTGAGGTTGAATACAGATTCAAAACCAAAATAAGAAATAGTTTAGATACTCTTTTTGAAATCAAATCTTTGTGTAGCTATGACAGGAAACACTGGCATCTATCAAAAACAACAGTTAATCTATATAATAAAGCATTTCATATTTTAGAGCAGTCACTGCAATTTATGAAAGAAATCAACTAAATCTGTATGTTGGTGTGTGTGAATTTTTTTTTTTAGACATTTTCATAAGTAACTGGAATTTTATTACACATTTTTTCTCAGTAACTGTAACCGGTTATAATTACATTGATTTTGTAAATTAAATTAAATAATTTAGTTACATGAAACTAGTTACTTCCCAACACTGTCAGTCATGTCATCTGCACATTGATTGTGCTTTTGCATTTTATTACACTTGGTCAAATATTAAAGGCATGTTCTGTGTTGTAAATCAAACTTTAAACAGCTACTGTCTTTTTTTTTTTCTTTTTTTTGAACAGAAAGGAATCCGATGATAAAAGGTGCAGTGTATTTGCGTGGGTGTGGATGTGTGAAGAGACATATAAAGTAATCAGTCAACAATGGCGTGCATTGCTTCAAGGTTTTTTCAAGCAGTTTGTTAACATCAGAGACATGCTGAGATATATGATCTGTTTTGTGCATATTTGCATTAAAACTAGTCAGTTTTAATGCAAATATGAACAGTTAAACAGAGCACTGTTCTTCAGAAAAATCCTCCATGTCCTGCAGAATCTTCAGTTTTCCAGCATCTTTTGCATTTTTGAACCCTTTCCAGCAGTGACTGCATGATTTTGAGATCCACCTTTTCACGCTGAGGATGATTGAGGGACTCAAACACAACAATTAAAAAAGGTTCAAACATTCACTGATGTTCCTGAAGGAAACACGATGCATTAAGAGCCGGGGGTGAAAACTTTTTGAATTTGAAGATCAAGGTAAATTGTACTTCATTTGTCTTCCAGGAAACATGCAAGTATCTTCTGTCGCGTCAGAAGGGCAGTACTAAATGGAAAAATATGATATTTCAACAAAATAAGAAAAATTTGGACATCTTCATTCTGTTCAAAAGTTTTCACCCCCGGCTCTTAATGCATCGTGCTTCCTTCTGGAGCATCAGTGAATGTTTGAACCTTTTTTAATTGTTGTGTTTGAGTCCCTCAATCATCCTCAGCGTGAAAAGGTGGATCTCATAATCATACAGTTACTGCTGGAAAGGGTTCAAATATGCAAAAGATGCTGGAAAACTGAAGATTCTGCAGGACATGGAGGATTTTTCTGAAGAACAGTGCTCAGTTGAACTGTTCAGAACAAACAAGGGACTCATGAACAACTATCACAAAACAAAAAAACAGTCGTAGATCATCCAGGTAACCACACACAGTATTAAGAACCAAGGGTTCCCAAACTTTTGAATGTGGTTATTTTAATAATTTCAGCTATTTTTTTGTCTTGTGGACTATATGTAAACATCTTTTATGGAAAATATCTCACTCAGGACAGTACTAAATAAAAAATAACATGCATTTTGTATGATCTCTCTTATTTTGGTAAAATTATCCACATTTTCACAGATTCTGAAAGGGGTTCCCAAACTTTCGATTCCCACTGTATGTGTTCTCGTTATTGCTGTGTAGGAGCAATGATTGATCTCACTTGGTGAAGGACTGAATGTTGGATCATTGTTATGTACCGTAATCTCTCCGTCATACAGCTCTTGTGCTTCTCTGGGTTCTGCGGTCCAGGGGTCTGGAGGATTCAACTCCACCAGCTCTAAACTACCGTCAGTATCTGACAGCACTGCCTCTACAAACACAGACACAGTAAAACAATAACACAGCATTCGATTCCAACAACTATATACAATTAATATCCATCTATATTATGAATACATATTATTTATGTATTAGCTGCAATTAAAATGACACCAAATGTTAAGATAAAAGTTTCAAGGTTGTTTTTTTTACAGCATTCCCATAGAAGAGCCATTTTTGCTTCCCCAAAGAAACTTTCAGTGAATGTGTCATAATGTTTTTTTTTAATTTCTTAGCGTATGGAACATTTTAGAATTCCAAAGAACCTTTTTTTTGCTATAATAAAGCTTTTGTGCAATGAAAAGGTTCTGTGGTTGTTAAAGATTCTTTATAGAACCAGCAATGGCAATAAAAAAACATTTACTGTATTTTCAAGAGTGTATGAAATTTTGACTGTTTTTAAATAACAGTGATATTGTTACCGAGTTCGTCTTGCATGAAGCTGTCTGGAGGGTTGATGTACTCCATAGTGGCCACATTAAGTTTCCAGTAGTGTTTGGTGCAGCGCACTGTTCTGTTACACAAACACACAAGCGCACATATTTCATAAATCGTAATAAATATTTCTACGTATTGAATTTAGATTGAATACATTTTTTTAAGTGTTTTTGAAAATGTTTTTTTGTCTCTTTTGCTCACCAAGACTGCATTTATTTAATCAAAAATAGTTAAGGCAGTAATATTGATAAATCTTTTTATAATTCAATAGCTGTTTTCTAAAACATTTTAAAATGGAATTTATTCCTGTGATGCAAAGCTGATTTTTTTTAGCTTCGTTACTCCAGTCTTCATGGTCACATGATCTTTCAGAAATCAGTCTAATATGCTGATTTGCTGCTCAAAAACATTTCTGATTATTATCAATGTTTAATACAGTCATGCTGCTTCATATGTTTGTGGAAACCATGATGCATTTGTTTTCAGGATTCTTTGATTAATAGAAAGTTAAAAAGAATGGAATTTCTTTGAAGTAGACATCTTTTGTAACATTACGTCTTAACTGTCACTTTGTCAGGATTCTGTCACTTCGGTCTGGTTTTGTGACAGATCCCTGACACTCTGTACTCACATAGAGTTTTGGGTGGACTCAACCCGTCCGCTCTGTAGTGTGCATGTTGCAGGTTTGGAGTATGATGTTCAGATCCCAGCTAACCTGTCAGTTGGGTTTTGGGTTCAGTGCCGGGGTTCCAGACATTCATGCTCCAAGTTATGTCTTTGCTGTGAGCACACATGTTCCCTCACTTCCTTGTTAGTCCATTATTGATTTGTTTTCTCCACCTGTACTTCCTCGTTACCCTCCTTGTTTGCTTCGTTATTTGTTCTACCTGTGTTCTCAGTCCTGTGCCAAATATCATTGCCAAATATTCCCTTTGTGTGTTGTCTGTGTGCCTTGTCTGTTCCCACCATGCCCTGCGCTGCCTAGTCCAGACGCCGGTTGTGTTTTCCCTCCACTGGGTAGTTTTTATTTGTTTTGGGGGGTTTTTATCAGTAAAATAAAGCACGTTGAACAGGGCCGTGCAGAGACCTTTGGAGGGGCAGGTGCTCAAAGTATAAAATGGGGGCACATGGGGCACATAGAACACGGCTTTTAATAGGGCTGTGCTGCTTGCTGATATGTGTATCGAAATGGATGCTTCTGTATTGATACAGCAGCAAATGCCATGATGCAGGTTTGAAAAAGAAACACAGAACAGAAAAGACCATTTTAAGTTTAAATGTTAAAGACATTTTTTGCACCTCTTAATTACTCTGGAATTATATTATTATTATTATTATTATTATTGTTGTTGTTGTTATTGAGTTTACAGGGTATGGTGGTTTCGCTGTTGTAATACTATTGTTGTTGTTGTAGAAAAAAATATTCCTGTCTTATTTAAAATAGAATTCTATTCTAATCCTGTTCGGAATTTATTCATTTATTGAATGATAGGGAAAGGAAAGGGAAAGGGAAGTGGTGTGTGGCCAAGTACGGTGACCCATACTCGGAATTTGTGCTCTGCATTTAACCCATCCAAGTGTACACACAGTAGTGAACACACACCCGGAGCAGTGGGCAGCCAATGCTGCGGCGCCCGGGGAGCAGTTGGGTGTTTTGCTCAAGGGTCTGCTCAAGGTATTGAGGGTGGAGAGAGTGTTGGTTATTCACTCCCCCCACCTACAATCCCTGCCGGACCTGAGACTCAAACCCACAACCTTCGGGTTACAAGTCCTACTCTCTATCCATCTATCCACAAGGAAAGGGGAAAGGAAAGGAAAGGAAAGATAATTACGTTTTTTAAATAAATACTGTAATAATAATTGTTCAAAGTATTAATAGTTTTTAGTCAGATAACATAAAAAAGACAAGACACCTCGACGCGCTTGAAACTTTTCCCAATTAAACAGCAAGAACGAACAAGAACAAGCACCTTTGTTTTTATTGCTGTGTGTAGAACTACGTTAGCTGCATTTTTAATATTTAATATTAATTTGAATAAAATGTAAATTCGTCCCCCGCACTTTATTCAAGATTCAAGATTCAAGAGTTTTATTCGTCACATACACAATTATACAGAGTATAACCAGCAGTGAAATGTAGGTAACGAGCTCGAGCAGGTGTTTTCACATAGAGGTTTCTAGATTTAAATCTAGATTTAAATTAAAAGAGACATGACCTGACGTTTTATTCATATCTAAAATGAGATGTGAATATCAGGAGAGCTGAACACTCTCGTGCAGTGCATGTTTCATACTCGAAGTCAGAGGGAGCTCTCAAGCAGAAACTTTTGAGGTGCAGGAAATCCCTAGTAAGGACAAACTCACACGCTATAGCTGTAGCTGAGCTGAATAAAAAGCAGAAACGTTTTTACTGATGAAACATGAAGACAATAAACACACGATTGCGAAAATATATGGTGTATGTGTGTTTTTCAAGCTATCTTCAGGTAATAAATAAACTATATGAAAAACGCAGTCATATCATTTAGTATAGAAACTATAAAATATATTTCCTGAATTATTCTGTGATAAAAAATGGGAAAAGGGTGTTCGTAGTATAGCCTTTATAAACCAATCATAAAATTATCATTAGGAAAACATTGAACAAAAATATTGTAGCTCCTTGCTGCAGCTAACCTTGCTTCCACAGGCTACACACAGCAATACAAACAACAGCTGTGCATGATCTCTTCACACCGTTCTCGTAAATTAATAATTCAATAATATAAGTTTACAAGCACACCGCTCCGCTGAGAACTCCACTTACTGGCAGCCGCGGACGTCAGGTGAAAGGGCATCATGTGGATAATTTAATTTACTGCTAAACTAATATTAATTAATTTTACTAATTGTTAGATTGGGCAGGCCTTCACAAAAGGGCGTTTAATTAAAAAAATAATAATAATTCCTTGACAAAAGGACACTTTGGCCATTAAGGGGAAAAGGGGCATGTGCTCAAGCTTTATTGATTTTTTTTTTTTTTGTGCATTTAGCCATTTTGCTGCTTGGGCTGCTCTATAGCCTGATCTGAAAGTATTTTCAAGTTCATTTTGGCTACTTAGCAGTGTAAAGAAGGAAATGTTCCCTTGGTGTGTTGCCTGTTCCTTCCGTTCCCGGCCCTGCCCAGTCTCACTGCCTGTTGTGTTCTTGTTTGTTTTCTTTTCTTTTGTCATTTAAGAAAGCCCACTGAGTTCTGCATTTGAGTCCTTGCTCATCCCATAAAACCTGACACACTTTTGATTCATTTTAATGCATCCTTGCTGAATAAAAGTACTAATTGCTTACTTACCCCTTCATACTTGTGTTATATAATGGTTACCATGAAAATATAAACCAGCATAACTATTTTCAACAGTGATTATAATCAGAAATGTATCTTGAATTAGCATATTATAATGACTTCTGAAGGATCATGTGACACTGAAGACTGAAGACCAAATTTTAAGACTTCCTTCAAAAAAAATAAAATAAAAAAAAACAATCTATGCAGTGTGTGCATAATTATTAAGCACGTTAATATTCTGATCATATTTTTTCCCAAGCACGTTACCAGTTCCAAACCACATCAATCTCAAAAAACACTATTAATTTTGTATTTAATCTTTTATAAGTGATACATATTTGTCCATGAAGTTTGGAAGTGACTTGTATTCAGGTGTGCAGAATTATTAGCCATGTTTTCTTTTAAAGATAAAATGAACCAAAAAATTATAATTTAACCCAGACTGATAGTGAAAAATGTATATATTTGCCTTTTCCCTAAGTGAACTTGACCTATTTTTATTAACAGCATCATCTGGTGTTCCCTTTTTATTTTTCCCCTATTATATTGGTTTTGATTCACCCACCTTCCGTCCATGTCTTCTATATCTTTAATGAAGAGTCCTCCCTGGTGTTTGCACTGGTTCACACACGCTCGTATTTTGTCTTTGCCTTTGTAAATGATGTAACATTTGTCATCCTCTTGGTTTTTCTTAAAATTAATTCCATCTTTCAGTGCCTGGACGTCTTCAGCCTCCAGTCGCAGGACAGTCTTTGAGACCTGAGATGTCATTGTGCTTCAGATCTAGAGACAAGTGAGACTTCGGTTCATCTTCAGTGCGGTCAGAAAGTTATAAAGTTCTTAGTTTATGTTCCAAACCTCAGAGAAGTGCTTTTCTATTTGTAGTCTTAATTATACACTATTATCATGCATTGTTGATAGACAAGTGCAGCTAGAAATTTGTCATTGCACATGACTGGTTAAAAACGATGTTCTTTATTCAAGAATAAATCAATTTGTCTGAAATGGATACTTTAATGACTAAACAAACCCAAATTTGAGCAAAATTAATGCAAAACCAAGTAACTGTTTGTACTGGAAATATAATTTCCCACATTTTATTTTTTTTCTGTCAAATAATCTTCAAATCATGAATGTTTTTTTTAATAATATTGATTTCTAATAATTTCAGTTTGTTCAAAAGTTATATACTGTAGACAGAGCAACATTACCTTTAATTGTGGGCTGGTTTCAGGAGTAAATGTGAGCAGGAGGAGGCTCGTATGAGTTCAGAGAGTGTGTGTGATCTGCAGTCCGCAAGTCAAGCTGAAAGTGAAGGTCTGCTCTCCTTATCAAGCGCTTTCAGTTGGACTGGCAGGGCGTAGCCATCACTTCATCCTGAAAAGGTTCTCATCCTAATTTTAAACACATTTTAGTTGAAGAGTCTTTTTTTTGTCTGTTTGTTATAGCTGCTGTAAAAAAAGAAAAAAAAAAATTATTGGAGCCTGTTTTACAAGAAAATACTACTTCAGTCATATAATTAAATGTTCTGCTCTGCTTTGTAGATTCCATTATACTCAAATCTGTGTTCTTTGTGTACATGAAAAAGAGTGTTAGTGTTTTTAAAGTTCATTTATCTATAATATTAGAAATTACTAACATTTCCACATCAGTTTCTCACTGAGTAAAGCAACAGGAAACAAACCGCTCATAACCTGATCGGAAGCACTGCTCTTCAGCACAATAAGCACAAAAGTCAACCTAACAAAAACTCGTTTGAATGTCAAATATACAGAAGCTTACATAGAATTGCTGGATGTAAACTCAGAATACTGAGGAAAAAAGAGGGGGATTCAAAGTGTAAACATTCAACTGTGCATTGTCTACAAACAGGTTCTGTGTTATATTGCAGTGCAACATTTTAAACTAGAAAAAAAAAATTGAAGACAAACTTTGTTAGCTTGAGAAAGCCTATAGTCTGAAAGTTTGAAATACTTGTAAATGCTTGATGTTAGATGAACTAAAAATGAACTATGCCTTTAGAATAATTTAGGTGAAAAACAAATAAAGGTGGATGAAAAAGATAAGAAAAATGAAAAAGAACATTCTCCTTCAATTCAGATAAGGATAAAACAAAGTCTAGAGTCCATCTGCTCAAACATGCAAATAATAGTTATCCTGCTTGTTAATAGCAGTGATAGCGGTATCTTCTGCTTTTGATAAGGCAAGACGTGTTTTATTATGGGGCTGACTTTCAAATAGCCACCCTGTAAAAAAATAACCACACTGTAAAAAAAAAAAGTTGAGCCAACTTAAAATTTTAAGGCAACCAGCTTCAGCAGATTTTTGAGTTTTCTCAACTTCTTGTTTTAAGTTTATGCAACAAAAAGTTGAGAAATTTCCTAAAAAATAAGTTGAGCAAACTCAAAAATCTGCTGAAGCTGGTTGCCTTAAAATTTTAAGTTGGCTCAAATTTTCTTTTTTTTTTTTTCTTTTTTTACAGTGCAGTCTTCTTTCAGACTAGTGCAGAATAGTGCACATTTAAGAATTTTGTAAGAGATGGGTTGTTTTTTGTCTTACGCTCAACGGATGAACATTTAGAGACTGAAATGCTAGGGACAAGGCTGGTGCAAAACAACATCACAATCTCCTGGGAAAGCACGAGAGAGGGGTTACATTACCCTTCAAGATAAGGTTGGAAACTGTTGTCGTTTGATCATCCAGGTGCAGAATTCTGGCACAACACACTTATTGCGAAACCTCAGAGATGTTGCTGAGTAAGGATTTCATCTTTTGGTAACTAAAACGAGTGCACCCAACTGGGAGGGGAAGCGAGTCTGGCCAACTTGCTTTCTCTCTCACTTGGAGGGTTGTTCTTAACCTGCACCTAATTTTGAAGTATAAAACATGGGGTTTCTTTCAGAAACATTGGAAGCTCAGCCGTGGGATAAGTGCACGTCGCCTGGCAGTTCTCGGACAGGTGTTGGTCTTCTACTGTGACTGAAACGGGCTCCCCAGTCTTTTGAAGAGCGAAAATTATGGCACAGTTCTGAGGTTGTATATTGTTTATAATATTTTGCTTGGGGGTTTAGTTTTAGTGTTTGCTCTAGTTAGTGTATTATTCATTCATGAATATTATCTTTTATCCATTTACTCATGATCATTCATATATTATGCACTGGCTTATGATTATCCTTCTTTAATGTGTTTGATTGTCACTATTCTTTTATGCATTTACCTATGATCATTATCATTATTATTAATATCAGCTGTGTGTGTACCAACAATAAACAGTTGTATTTGCTTGATTACTATGGTGTACGGACCTTTTATTGGCACCTTCTCTCGCCGAATTAGCACCTGGTCTCACATCAGTTTTGAAAACCAAAACAGAAACCATACTAAAACAAGTTTATTTAATACGTTATCTATTTGTCTGTATATTTCAGTCACAATACATATGTTTAAAGGGCGCTTACGCTTCTGTCATACACCAAACTTCACAGTTTTATTGCAATCTGTATTCTCGAGGTTTTTACACAAGGGTTTGTTCATATATCATTGTGAGAATTGCGAGAAAACAATTACAAATTATGAGATAAAAAGTCTTACCTTTTAAAAAAAAAAAAAAAGTTTTTTAACCTGTGGCTGAAACAAGTTTTCATAATTGGATTTCAATTAGAACATAATTAATTAGATACTGTGCATATTTATATATTGCATATTTTCAGAAAGCTCATAATACAAAACAATCGCCTTTTAGTGCTGTTCTGTCAGTATATACAGTAGGATACAGTATAGATAGATAGCTAGATACTCAACTCAACTCAACTTTTATAGTCATTCTTCCACATACATAGTATACAGAAGAATGAAATGTCATTTCTGACGGCCCATGTGCAAGGACACTGACAAAACAAGTCTAAGTGTACACTCAGTAGTGAACATACACCTGGAGCTAATGCTGCGGCGCCCGGGGAGCAGTTGGGGGTTCGGTGCCTTGCTCAAGGGTCTCACCTCAGTCGTGGTATTGAGGGTTATTCACTCCCCCACCTACAATCCCTGCCGGACCTGAGACTCAAACCCACGACCTTCAGGTTACAAGTCCAACTCTCTACCCACTAGAACACGACTGCCCCTAAATAAAGCAAATAAAGCAGCATTATTTTTTATGTTGCTTAATTGAGAGTCATTTCCTTTAAAAAAGGACATATAAATATCTAAAATGTTTGGCTAATGTTTCCATTATGTTATGAAAATTTTATTTCTGAATGTCCCGGTTTTTTTTATTATGTTTTAGAAACCTTTTTTTCTTGGTTATGTGTTCATGGAACATTCCATTTTATCTTTTTTTTAATTAAACGTTATTAGATTAGATTAGATTAGATTAGATTCAACTTTATTGTCATTTATGCAGAGTACAAGTACAGAGCTAATGAAATGCAGTTAGCATCTAACCAGAAGTGCAAGAATATAGTGTTTTATATACATATAAGTGCAGAGTAAGTGAAGATATGATTTACAGAATATACAGTGGAATTGCTATATACAGTATTGAGCAGAGTATATACAGAATATAAAATATGTGAATGTTACTGCTTTTTTTAAAGTTGTATTTTTGGGATTTGTATTCCTTTATTAGGACAGTGGAGAGATGACAGGAAAGCATTGGGTAGAGAGAGGGGAGCGGGATCGAGACGGGATTCGAACTCGTCACTAACCGTGAGGCTATCGCACCAAAGGGAATTTTACTTTTGAATGTTCTCTGAATGTTCTGGATCAAGTATTCATATTTAAAAATGTTTTGTGAAGGAAATTTTTTAAATTGATCATTTTAAATTAAACATTTCTCTTCTTTGCAGGCTTATCATTTGCATGTTTGAGAGCAAAAAGATGTAACACTTCAGTTAGTGTGTTGCAAGGGTTAGCTGAATTGCACATAGAAGAACCAATCATAAGGTTACCATTACCTATTATATATAAATAATATAAAGTGATGGCCACAATTATTAGAAGACTAGTATTTTCAGCAGCTAAAAATGGTTTTAAGGCAGTTATTTTTTATCTTTTTCTGTAGTGTATCAGTAGGATATATCCATTTTACATTTCCAAACGTTTCCAAAAAGTGAGATTTTTGTGCTCCACAGAGATCTGATCTCTTCTGATCTGATCCAGTCTGTCTGTAATGACATGAAGAAACAGAACAAACTGAGACAGACTAAATCCAGAAGAACTGTGGCAGCGTCTCCAAGGGGTACAACAGCCTGGCAACCTTTTACAAAAATTAACCATGGTTTTATTACAGTAACCACAGTATTTGTAGTAAAACTGCAGTAACCAGAAATTTACCATGGTAATAATAATAATAATAATAATACATTTGAGTACTTATGTAACACCAGGTTATACTTGTATGGTACTAATATGCTCCCTTTTAGGGGTATAGGTACAGAGATTACTGCCCCAGTAAACGGCTAAAATAAAAATTTTAGTATATTTATTTCTGACAGTGTAAACAAAAAAGGCCCTAGAAATGTTAAAAAAATCAAGGCTTTGAAATGTAATATTAAGTGAGTATAATTACTGATTATATTATTTTAATAATTTAAAAGATCAGTTTAGTTTAGCGGTATCGGTATCGATATCGACGATATTGGGCTTGAAAATATCGGTATCGGATCGAAAATAAAATAAGAGGTATCGCCCATCCCTGAAAATACTGTTAGGTGACCGCCGAGCAGTAATGCCACGCCAGTCCTGTAGAGGCGCTCTAGTGAGATTTCTGTCGCACAAACACACACACCGAAGAAGGGATTTAGTCAACAACAGTGGTGGGGAATCGTCCGCATATGTGTAATTGAGCATTATTAATTGTCGCTCGGAGATGGTGCTGTCCTCCTCGCAGCAGCTCGTCATGGCGTTCACGGCGGTGCTGCTGGTGTTTGTGCTGTTCCCGCGGATGTTCGGCGGCGGAGGAAGCAGAGACGGTCAGCCGTTCGATCCGCGGATCAGCAGGAAAGGTGCGGACTCGAGCGGACCAGCCTCGGCTGAGTTTGTTTACTTTCTGACTGTGTTGACCAGTACATGTGATCCTGGACCACAAAACCAGTCATAAGGGTATTTTTTTTTAAACTGAGGTTTATACATCATATATAAATAAGCTTTCCATTGATGTATGGTTTGTTATGATAGGACAATATTTGTCTGAGATATTTGAAAATCTGGAATCTGAGCGTGCAACAAAATCAAAATATTGAGAAAATCGCCTTTAAAGTTGTTCAAATTAAGTTCTTAGCAATGCATATTACTAATCAAAAATTAAGTTTTTATATATTTACGGTAAGAAATGTACAAAATGCTTCATGGAACATGATCTTTACTTAATATCTAATGATTTTTGGCAGAAAGGAAAATTCGATCATTTTGACCCATACAGTGTATTTTTGGCTATTACTACAAATATACCTGTGCTACTTATGATTGGTTTGTGGTCCAGGTTCACATATATTACTGCGTATTATTTAGTGCTTTAGTATTGTGGCTCTAAGATGTGTTTGTGTGGGTTTTTGCTGGATTTTACTAACGTTACGTCTGGGTTCTGTTGACTTTACGCCAAAAAATGTTTATGTCATTGTATCTGTTTGTCATTTCATATAGCCACACAAGTCTTTTTTTTATTCATAGTGATGTGCAACAGCCTCTCTGGAGCACAAGGGTATACTGTGGGTCTTTAAAAAAGATATTAAAGATGTCTAAATTAGCCTTTCCAAAAAAATAAGAAAGTTTCAGGTATTAAACGATGAATGCACGACAAAAAAAAAAGAATATTCTCCTCATGATTCTTGTTTTCCAGTTCAGATATCTGAATGTACTTAAATCAATTGACATTTACTTGAAGTGCAAAATGAAGAAGACTTGTTTTTATGAGAACTTGAAAGAAAAATGAAGAAATAGAGATCTTTTGGAAGCTGTAGAGAACATATTGACGTGTTTATTCCTCATCTTTTCTTTACTTAATCTTAGAAAAGGTCTTAAAGTCTTAAATTTACCTTCATAAAATCTGTAGGAAGCCTGGATGTGTATTTGAAGGTTAATGTGTTTCTGCAGGTCCCGGTCCCGGCATCGGTGCTGGGAGTGTGAGTCAGCAGCAGTTCCACAGGAACGCGGCGCCTCAGATGTCTCAGAACGTGGAGAACACGCAGCAGATGAAGAAACTCATGGAGCAGGAGCTGAAGAGCGACAAATACAAATCCAACAGCAATAAGGGCTACGTCTTCACCCTCATGCCCATCTACGCCATCGGTGTCGGGCTCTTCGCCGCGTATAAGTTTCTAAAGGTGCTCACTTTTGTTGTTATGCATTAGAAAAAGTTATTAACACATCTGACAAGTAACAAATAATTAACTTTGAAATTTTGAAGTAGAAAAATGTTAATAAATTCTTGCTTGTTAAAGAAAACTCAGTCTACACAAAAAATGTGTATATACATATATAGTAGTTTGCAGTTCAAAAACTTTGTGTTTTTTTTATTTAAACATTGAAACTGAATAGAAAAAAATTGCATAATTACATAGAAACAGCAGGTATTGACACATTGAATTAAATATGAAATTAAAAAAAGAGACTATATACTATTTTCTTGTAAAATGTAATCCAATAATTTGTTTTATTTACAACTTCAAAAAATTATTTGTGCATGTGAAATAGTATATAATATGCAATGATGATAAATGTTTGAAACCGTATTAAAAATAAAAACAAATATTGCTAGAAAATTCACAAATAATTATAAAAAATGGCAAGTAATACTTAAAAAAAACTTAATAGTGATGATTTGGATGGAAAATGTACTTGTTTGTGATTAAAAATGAAGGCACAATTAAAATATACAGTGTGAAAATGATTTTTAATAGTTTTAAGTAGATTATTAGAGTATGTTTTACAAAGGTTTTGCATTTCTATCTTTCTACCTACAAGTTTCTTTATGATTATTTGTGAAACGAAAACCAAAGCCAATTTTTATAGGGACAAAAACACCTTCCCCTCTCTTGATTTGCTGTTTGAGTTGCTCATGTCTTTGTTTTTGTGTTTCCAGATAAAGTCTGCAAGCGATTCTGAAGCCCAAAAAGCCAAAACAGCTCGAGGAGTGAAGAAATCAGAGGAGACAGGTGTGTGTTTGAACTCCTCAGTAAGACTATATCTAACCAGAGGTCATGACCATTGCCATAGATCCAAGTTGGCCAACTTAACTTCCTCTAATGGTAACTTTGTATAATCCTTCAATATTACAATAATTTAGAGGTTGAGGCTCCCCCTATTTAAATTTGTCAACAACACCCCTTTGCTCCACCCAAGCTGCATTTTAATCCGTTTCTAACCTAAGTGTAGGTTTGTGGTGTTATGGATTTAGCATATTCTACTAGAGTCAATAATCTCAGAGTAAGTCAGAATAAAATCAAATGTAACAATTTATTATCAGTCAGGTAAATATGTATTATGACAATTGCATAGTCAATTCAGAGATATCAGATCAAATCAATACTAGACATCAAATTCTCAAATTGAGTTGTGTTTCGTTTCTTCTTCTTGTGGTTTTAAATAGCTTGAACGTGTAAATTGGCAAATTAATCTGCGAATCACATGCCGAACGGTGGTGTCTGGACCTGGTCCGTATATCACTGATCAACTGCGATCCGTTTAAAGCCATGACAGATCAGAGCAATCTTTTATTTACTAATTTAACATGAAATCGTCAAATTGCTACTCGATTTCAATCGCATACAACGAAAATACAGAATAATTAAAAAAAATAATTTACGCACAATAAATAACAGAGGGTCATATCTACACACATTTTCCCCAGAATTTTCTCGCGACCTGGTAGGAATTCTTCCACGGCCCGGTAGTGGGTCGCAACCCGGTGGTTGGGGACCTCTGCTTTACAGTAAACCAGTCGACCTGAGACAATTCAAATGATACCAAACATGACTGTATCACGTGCAGGGGCGGACCTAGGTAAGCAGCCGCTTAGGGCCCCGGGGAGTCAGGAGACCCCATCTGATACTGGCAAAACATATTTGGCAAACTCTCCAGTGCGTATTTGTGTTCTGGAGAGTGTCAAATGTTCACTCATCTCTCAAAACATCGAGTTTTTATCAAGTGCTGAGTTCTGCAAGCTCGCGAATCCTCTCAGAACGGAGAGTTTCAGAACGGATATATTAAAATGCTCATGAATTGAGAAACCAAAATTCCCTTGATCTTTTGACATATAAGAGGTCAATGTACTATAAAAATATCCTGTAAGTTTCAGAACTCAAAGCTTTCTTGTTAGTCTAAAAACAACTTACATTGAAGGCAGTCTGCCAAAATGACAGCTTGTGGAATGTTCTGCTCTATGATGTAATAGTGTGTGGATAAGCACCGCCTCCGCAGAAAAAGATCAACGCCTGCTTCTACAGCGCTGCCTGTTTAGCCCCGCCCACTGATTCACGTATGTAGACTAGTGTTTACAATAGAGCGAAACGCACCGGTCTATGCAGAAACCAAACGTTAAAGATACACTGAAGACAAGAAGACGCTGTTCAGTGACAAGCTGTGGAAAAACAGTGTTTGCATTGCCTTCCCTCTGATCCTAACATTAGAAAAGAGTCAAGGAGATTTTTTTAATAATAGATTACATTTTCGATATACCGTATGCCTTAAGAACACTTGGAATATGGAATGAGTTGCATGGGATAATTTTATGACATTTGATCCTTTTTGTCGAAAGATTGAAGAAGGTTACAATTCATTAAATGGACAAGTGAGAAGTAGAAACCAAAGTCTGTATATAATACACTGTGAGTGCATTGTCCGTATCTCAGAAGATCCAAGTGTCTGAGGTTCTTCAAGTCTTACAGTGTGCATGAATGAGGATGCTTAAAAGTGCTTTCTTAGAAATGCCACCATAAATTTGATATTTTCAAGAAGTGATTTTTCTGAAGCATTTGTGGTTTTCCACAGAGAATCAGCTGAATGAGCTGGAGCAGAGACTGGCTCAGACCGAGAAGATGCTCAACTCCATCCTGACCCAGCTGGACCCGCTTACCAACTGGTGAGAGCAGACATGCACATGAAAATGAGAAGTTGAACACATGCAAACCTCTCTGTTTTAAATAAATGTGGTTTATTTTCATGCAACTTTACACATGGTTAAAGCACGTTTATATTCTGATTCATTTGGTTATGCAAAAACAAAAATGGGGTTTGCGACATTGAAATGCACGCTGGTGGCGAGCGGCTCGTTGTTGGCTTTCAGCCGTGAGGGTTTTTTTATTCTGGGTGTTGTTCTGCAGTGTGAAGTCTGTTGCCATGGAGCAGAAGAGCGAGATCATGTCGCAGCTGCAGTGCATTCGGCAGCTAATGAAGAAGAGAGGCATGGAGTGTCCAAACATCAGGATAGAAGGTAAACACATCTGCTCCCGTACACACGCCCACGCAATTAACACAGTACCACGCAAGCATGTTAGTCTCGCTGCTGGTCGATAACAATAACAGCAGCGCTCAGACTCATGGAAACAAGTACCACATACAGTTAACTGTATAAATTAAAGGCTTTTGAAAACATCTGTCTGTTTGTCTACACACACACACACACACACACACAAAAGTAAAAGCAGAAATTAGGCAATTTAGGAGGACAACATATCCTTATTTATAATATACCTACCTATTATTTATTTTTTCAGCAATTTGGCAGCTTAGAAGTGCAACAAGTCCTAAGATAATATATCTATTTATTTTTATTATTGATTTGATTTTTATTTATTCATATTTATCTATTTTTAATTTATAATTTTGTTTAAAATAAGCAATCAGGCAATTAAAAGTTTGACAAATCCTTAAATAATTTGGCTATTATTTATCCATTTTTATTATTTATTGTTTTTAATTATTTATCAATTTTTATGCATTTTTAATTTTATTTAAATCAAAATCATAAAAAAATAGTTAGGCAGTTTTTAGGTTTTAACAAATCCTTAAATAATATATAATCTATTTATCCATTTTTATTATTTATTGATTTTGATGTATACTTTTTTTTTATATCATTATTTTTGGCATTACAGTACTGAGAATGACATTTTATGCATTTAATTGCATTTTGTGTATTAATGTTAAACCTAATTGGAGGCTGTAAACAAATCTTTTGTATGTGATTTTGCATTCATGTCAGTGAGTAAGTACTAGTTATGCTGCAGTAATGCAAGTTTTAGTTTACACACAACTACACTGTAAAAAAAAAAGTTGAGCCAACTTAAAATTTTAAGGCAACCAGCTTCAGCAGATTTTTGAGTTTTCTCAACTTCTTGTTTTTCCCAAAAAATAAGTTGAGAAAACTCAAAAATCTGCTGAAGCTGGTTGCCTTAAAATTTTAAGTTGGCTCAACTTTTTTTTTGTTTTTACAGTGTAATGCAGATGACTGCAGTAAAGCAGCTCACATATCTTTTGAAAATATATTGTAAGCAAGTTAGTGGGATAGACAAAGTAGCACTAAATCAGCCAATATCATGTAGGTGTTCGCAGCAGTCGAGTTGAACAGCAATGTGTTAATAAATCATGTTAATATGTGATTGTGCATGTTGGAAACATTTATTAGATGCATAAGTGACACTTGCTTTGGTATTTTCATACACATTTTACATTCATCACACATTTTTAAGTGACTAGAAACGCTGTTGTACTTGTAAGCATGTGTTTTAGCATTGTAGTGTTGGGTGTTGCACATCATGTGGTTATTTCTTTTAGAGCCGACATGCGAGCGCAACCTAGACAAACTCATCGAGACTTTGGCCGCAGTTGAGACGCTTCCAGAAACTCAGGTGGAATCACAAACACTTGCTGAAACGCAGCCACATGATCACCGAGAGCTCAGGCCTGTGTCTGAGGGAGAGGAGGAGCTGGAGGAGCACGAGGCGGAAAACCGACCTGCGCTGGGAGAGGAAGACGCGGGAAGCGAGAGTGACTCTAGTATGCCGTCCCTCGAGGACTCGGCAGACATCAGTGTAGATGATGTTACAGTTGCTCATAATCGTCCAGAAGATCTGACGGCTGGATTACGAAGACGCATCCGGCCAGAGTAACTGTGACGGCAATCGGACACAAATCTATTTATATATTTATTTATTTATTTTATTCCTTGTAATGAAGTAGTTAGCACTACTTACTGGTTTCAATGCCTACATCTACATATTTTACTGCATTTGAAGAAAATCCACACCGTTCACACTAAAAAAAAAAAAAAAATTATAGTAATATTTATAAAAGAAGTGTCTTATGTTCACCATGGCTGCTTTTATTTGATCAAAAATACAGTAAAAATCATTGCAATTTAAAATAGCTGTTTTACGCGTGATATATTGTAAAATGTGATTTATTCCTGTGATGCAAAGCTGAATTTTCTTCTTTTTATTTTATTTTATTTTTTTAATCTTACTTGCCCTAAACTTTTGCATTGTAGGTTATTACTGTTTCCACAAAATATTAAGCAGCAGAAATTCAGCTTTGCATCAAATGAATAAATTACATTTTAAAATATATTCATATAGAAAACAGTTATTTTATATTGTAATAATATTTCACAATATTACTGATTTTACTGGATTTTTTTAATCAAATAAATAATCAGTGAGTTTATTCCAAAGAAGAAAATGTTTGTCGTCTTAATTTTTTATCACAATGTAATAACTTGCCCCGCCTCTAAAATGACTTTCCTGTTCGCTGACATCATCAAGGCCATGTGGGTGGGGAAAATAATATCAAGAATGAGCCATTTAACCATTTAGTCATTAGTTCAGAAATCATTAGCCAGCCTTTCTGAAATCTATAGTTTTTTAATGAAGGTTGAAATGATGACGGTTACATCGATAATAACAAATAATGGCGTACAGAAGAAACGCATCATATTATTGAAGAGAAACTAGATGTGAATGTCATGTTGATTTGTAAGTGTTCTGTGTCTCTTTTTGTTTGAGTCAGTCATAATCACAGGTATGTCAGTATGCACCTGCAGGAGTGGCTTCATTTGCCTCGGTGATTCAGTGAGGCTACAGGAACGGTTCCAAGGCAGCTAGCGGTGTTTTGCAGATCGTGTGTCATTTGCATGTTTGCCGTGTCCTGCGGAGGAGGTTTAACACAGCTGCATGATTCTGGTATGACAATCATATGCTATGAAGCTTTTCAGAAGTGAGGACCTCAAACGGGAGCTTTTTAGAGAGGCGTTACAGCTTTGAGCTTTAGTTTTTAAAACATTTTTTGAGCTTGAATCGAATACCAAACACTAAATGTGATCGTACGTGAGATGATGTTCATGCACGTTGCTTTCTGTGCCACTTTTTTCAAATGTAATGTTTTTATAAATCTGCTTTTCAAAGCCTGATATGTTTCATGTTACAGATTTGTGTTACCTCTTTTGTTTCATCATTTCACCAATCATATTTTGAGAATACAAAGACAAAATATGAATGTTCCAAAGTAATGTTGATTCCTAAATCAAAATGTTCAGTAATATTTTTGGCGACTGTTTCAAACCAACAATTGCTGCTGTGTTTTAGGCATCATTTTAAAAACATGCAACTGGGTCCTATTAGAAACATATTTTGTTGCATGTCCTTTGAATGATGTGATTTAGCATTTGGAGATCATTGGATGTGATTGGCATGCGTGACATCCTGTGCTTATTGTTTTTTGCCTTGTATTTGGTGTGGTTTAGATGAATATATATATTATGAACAACTTTTGAAAGCCTTAAATAAACTCCAAAAATAAAAAAACATGTGCTAGTGTTTATAATTGAACTTTATTACATTTCTAGGGCTATTAGTCTTTAACTGATCAGTTTTTGTCCTTATTGTTATTATGCAGTAGCAGTTTTAGATCTTCCATGTTATTAGATGCACCTGTTCTTCTCCTTAATGCAAATACTGTATCTAATCAGCCAATGAGGTCAATGCATGAATGCAAGATGCTCAGTTGTTATTAAATCCAAAAGATAAAAAGTGTGCTTCTGAGGTCTTCACTAGAGTTTATAGCAGATGATGTGAGAAAACAGCAAGGTGTTGCATGGATGGACTACAGCAGCTGAGATCTTCTCATTACTCTCAGGTAAGAAAAGCAAGGGTGGATATGGTTCTTAATGTTGTTTCTAACCTTATACATCCATTTTTGGCTTCACAGTATTCAGCCATTCACTGATCCTCTGATGCATATTGCACATAAAATTGACAAGATTGACCGGTTTCTATGCAATATCTTGCAGTCAGGGTGTTTATGATTATGACAGTACATTAAAATATAATAAGTATCAGTTTGCAACAAACTAGTCACCAGGAATGCTGAAGAGTGTAGTTACTCCTGTGAGCAACAGAGGACGCTACAGTGTAATGAATCGAAGCATATTTACCTCATGTTTTACCACAAGATCACTTCCTACTGTAAACCTCAGTCCCTGAGCAATGTTCAATATATAAGTTGTTTAATGTTGTGTTTTTATTTGAGTCCGGCCGGCAGCATGAACATGATATGTGGATTTCATGTGAATTCATGACAGATGGAGATAAATGCTGTGAGACTTCATGAGTCCATTGGGGCTTGACGTCCCAAAATAATCTGCTCCCATTAATTAGAGACGCGTTCAGCTTTAATCAAGTGCGTTTACACACCTAATGGGATGTGCTAACCACATTTGCCCTCGTACCTGGGCAGGTCTCTTTCTGGAATAGACTTTTAATTAATATGAGTGCGGACAGGGGGTTTAATGAGACGCAAGACGGTTTTTCATTAGAAGATGTCTTCTGATTATGTGATTGCTGCTAGAATGATTTTACTTCTTGGTGGATCTCTGCTGGTTTTGCTTCAGGAGACAGATTTTGGTGGCCAAACATTAAACGTTTTTTTATTGTATAAAGGTAAACACTGCCTTTACCCTGGTATTCCAGGGTCACACTTGTGATGCTGGGATGTCAAAACAGATTGAAGACAATAACTAAAAGTAAAACTGAAACTAGAACTAAAATAAAAAAAACAAAAAAACTTGTTACTTGAAAACTGAAGGAAAAAAAAAAAAAAAACTAAAATAGCCAAAATTAATAAAAATAGATTTATAAATTAAGAAGTATAGATTTATTTATAAAATGCTACTAAAAATGACAAAATTACTAAAGTTAAAATGAAAACCGAAAACAAAAATAACTGATTTGAATCAAAACTATGATAGTAGGCCTGTTTTTGTATTGTGTTGTTTCAGTAATATTTATTCTTTAATATTTATTTATTTTGAGGGAATATTAAACTATTCATTAAATTACACACCATTTATGTTTTTATAGAAATATTAGAAACAATACAAATATTAGGGGGGAAAAAATCATATTTTCAATTAATAGAATTAAAAATATTTTAATTACACACACGCACACACATATAGACTAAATTTCATATTTCAGTTTTAAACATCATTATTTATATTTTGAATTAGAATGTATATTTAGACATTATAAAAGACGATTATGGCTGACTTGAATCTTATACCCCCTAAAAGTTTTCAATACTTCTTAAAAAAATGTCATTAATTTGCTATGGTGGTTGTATTTGACCACAAAGATCAGAAGTTTGAAGAACTTTTAAAGACTATTTAAACTTTTCTAATCATGTTTATATTTTTTTTCAAGCCATCCCCTTTTTGAACTTTTGCCATCTGGCCGGTGCTTCAGAGCCGCAAATAATACACTGTAAAAAAAAAAAAAGTTGAGGCAACTTCAAATTTTAAGGCAACCAGCTTCAGCAGATTCTTGAGTTTTCTCAAATTGTTGTTTTAAGTTTATACAACAAAGAGTTGAGAATCTCCTACAAAAATAAGTTGAGAGAACTCAAAAACCTGCTGAAGCTGGTTGCCTTAAAATTTTAAGTTGGCTCAACTTTTTTTTTTTTTTTTTTTTTTTTTTTTTTTTTTACTGTGCAGGACAGCCAGGCACAAGAACAGTTTCTTCCCCCAGGCAATCTACCTTATGAACAGTTAAATGTTCCCCCCATTGTGCAATAACCACCTATTTTTTTGTTACCACCTACTTCCTAGTACATCCCTGGATTTCACTCTATTCTATTCTATTCCTATTCCATCATCTATAGCACAACTGTACATACAATTTCAATTATTTTTTTTTATTTTTGTCTATTTACATTTTGAGTGTATTTTTATTCTCATCCTATTTGTTTTTATTGTCTGTGTGTTGTTGGCTCTGTGTACTGGAAGCTTGTGACACTAAAACAAATGCCTTGTATGCTTGGCAATAAAGCTCTTTCTGATTCAGAAAATTTGCCTTCATCATTGTTTTTCCTCTTGTCCAGAGCTCATCAGAACAGACCTGCGCCCCACCAGTTGAGATCCAGTGCTCAGAGTCTAAAATAACCACAGACAGTTGTGGGAGGATGAATTACGTGACTAACCTACAGCTGAATCAAGGTCAGTTTTGGATATGTGAGCTCTGTGCTCCCTGAACGCCAAAACCGTCTGGTGCATCAGTGACCAAAATATGCTTTATTTGTGGACGTCAAGGGAAAGAGTCTGAAAAGAAAGGCAATGCACTTTGGTGTCATTTTGCAGTGTTACATTTATAGACTGTACAGTGAAACTCATCTACATCTTGGAGTTTGTTTCTTTATCAGATTTGGAGAAATGTAGCATTCCATCACTTGTTCACCAGTGGATCCTCTGCAGTGAATGGGTGCCGTCAGAATGAGAGTTCAAACAGCTGATAAAAACATCACAATAATCCACACCACTCCAGTACATTTATCAACGTCTTGTGTAGCATCTTATCTCTTATGCACAGAGAAAAGAAGTTTATCATTAGTTATTTGCTATGTCAAGTTACTTCTTCACAGTGTAATGTGAAGAGTGGTTCAGGAAAGCAAAGCTATTTTGAGAAAAAGTCTAAAATCATTTGTTTGCAGATGCCTCTTAATTTTATATTTTGTATCTGGTGCAATGAAATTCAAGCTTTTTAAATGTGACTGAAGTGTCCAAAGACTTTGTGGGGCTAGTGTGTATGTTAGTTTACAGCAATAAATGTAATATATTTTTTCGTCTTAAGATGATTTTAACGTCAAACCATTGCTTCTGGCCAAAATATGAGTCTCTAATAACGCTTCTTCCAGTGGAAAAATTCCATGTTGTCTCTCACATCAAAATCCACCCACACTAATATTTTTTTAGCTGTTTTGGGTTGTAAACGGTGCTTGATCTGTGCAGACATCCCTCCTGATTCAGACCAGACAACTTCTTTACCTGGAGGAATCATCATTATGGATAGAGGACTTGTATTTTAGCTGATTTGAAGTTAAAAACGTCTTGATGAGTGATTTGTTTCTTACAAACACAGCTTTTGGCTTCACAAGATGTTAACTGATAGACTGGAGTGGTGTGGATTATTGTGATGTTTTTATCAGCTCTCATTCTGATGGCACCCATTCACTGCAGAGCATCCATTGGTGAGCAAGTGATGGAATGCTAATGTAATGTATCAAATTTTCTGTTTATTATAGGTTTACTTCCCTGTTCCAAGATCTATGCATTAAATGCATGACTAGGAAAGTGTTTGCTTTAGTTACATTCTCAAAGGAAACCTCCACGTTCATGTGTTGCCAAAGCAGATCATGTTAATTTTAGCTCTGGAGGAAAACACATCAAGCTATGAAGACTATGACTTGTTGTATTCGGAAGTTGCACATAAATGTGGGATAAAACGTAGTAAAGACTCATCTGAGTGGTTGCAGCAGCTTCTCTGTGGCTTTATGAATTATGAATGTCAGTCCCAGTCTTGCTACTATTTTTAATTTTGTTTTTGCAAATAGGATTAAGACGCTGGTGTGTGGGAACGCATGTGCACCGCATGTGTCTTTCTTTAGACATGCAAACGTGTTTCTTCATCTTCAGAGCTGCAACACTGAATGTGACAGTGCTGCTATTTTTGCACTGGTTTTTTAACACAGGTGAATCTTTGACATGGTGTGAATGTATTCGCAGAAGCAGAAGATGAAAAACAGCGATGAGGCCGAAAGATCTAGAAGTAACGTGTATTTATTGCAATAATTTAGTCAATAGTTTGTCATTTAGCTAACAACATTAATGGGACATAAGTGCAAACTTAACATGAATTGGGATTTGAACCTGCACCCTTTTATGTCTTTAACTGCGAGGTTAAAGCAGCGGTTTGTGAGCGAATCAGTGGCTGGTTTCTGTTTTTGTGGGAAAGACCCCTGGATACTGTAATGAGCTCATGTGAGTCAGACACATGATGAATCACTCCATTAGGTTCAGTCCGGCGGTGATTCGCTCTCTGCCCTAGATAAACCAAACCCTGTTTTGCACAGTTTAGAAAACCCCATCCACCTCTAAATGGGATTTTTCTACTTTGCAGTATTACTCACTTTGATTACATCTTAGTATATACATTGCCCATACACTATCCATTTTATCCACCTTCTTTAGCAACTGGAAGTAAGCTGTTTTCCGTGAATGTGTGAGACCTCCTCTTCATTTGCTGGTATAGAAGAATCAATGCGTAAAACTATTTGCGCTACAAACCAGATTGTTTATAATTAGGACAATACATTATATAATGGATAAGAAATGTCTGTTTGCAATATCAACAGCATAAGGAGATGCTTTGTAAAGCTAAAAAATAACTGAAAGAGAATGACATCGGAAGTCTTGCACATTCATGTTACAAATGTCCACACTGTAAAAAAAAAAGTTGTTTCAACTTAAAATAATTTGTCACCCCGCTGACTTAAATTTTTTAGTTTAATCAACTAAACTATTTCAGTTGTCCCTTAAATTAACATTGAGTAACTTAAAATTTCATGTTGACTAAACTAAAAATTTTAAGTCAGCAGAGTAACAAATTATTTTAAGTTTTTTTTTACAGTGCATATAGATACTATGCTACTTGATGAATAAATAGGTTGGGTTTACATAAAGATTATGTATAGGTGTGTATTTTTTTTTTTTCAAATATTTATAAAAATATTCCATCATCACTGAGTGTAACTTGTTTATTCAGTGAACACTTTGATTGATTCAGATAATTCATGTTTTTAATGATTTTTTAAAAGTAGTCGCTCAAAATAGTCATTTGTCCGTGAATGTAATGATTGCATGTATTTGACTCACTAAAAGAATCGGTTCATTAGAATCATTTGTTTGAATCAACAGCTCAATAGCATTTTCTTGCCACAATTTCCTTTTAATTTTGCTGTATCACAACCAATTTGACCTTCATATTTGGGTAAAATTATATATTTTGCAGTGGGGTTGTAGATTCATCCACGAGCGGCTTAGACGTTTACGCTTGACAAGCAATGAATGAATAAATAAAGACTTGATTGAGGTTTCTTGACACACACAGGTCAGTAGAACAGCATCTCTATCATTCTTTATACAGATTGTTTTTTCACGTCTCCGATTAATTTGTGTAGGCTATATTATATCATAATTTGGTATGATTAGTTTGGGCAATTATGAGCAGTATTTCCTGTATCTGAACTCTAATTAGACCCACGCATATTTTGCATAAGTGTCATTATTTGGAAAATACAAATCATTACTAGTTAAATAAGAATGAATGATTATCAATTTATGCATTACGGCCCGGTTTCACAGACAGGGCTTAGACTAAACCAGGATTAGGCCAATTGTTCAATTAGGACATTTAAGTAATTTTTATAAACGTGTCTTGGAAAGAAAAAAAAAAAACATTACTGGTGTGCATCTAAAGACAAAACAAAGGCACTGATATGTTTTAAGTATCTATCAGTTGAAACATTTACATTTACATTTAGTCATTTGGCAGACGCTTTTATCCAAAGCGATTTACAATTGGGGAATACAAAAAGCGATTCATCTTGAAGAGGCAGTCAGACAGAGGAAGTGCTCGTAACACCAAGTCTCAGTCATTGTTCAAATAAGTACAAACTAGTAGGTGGAGAGAAAGATAGAGGGAAAGTTTTTTTTTTTTTTTTTTTTTTAAGTTTAGGATGAAGTCAAGTACTGCCGAAAGAGATGAGTTTTCAGTTGTTGCTTGAAGGTTGCCAGAGATCCGGCGTTCCGGATAGGGGTGGGAAGATTATTCCACCAGCCAGGAATGGTGAACGAGAATGTTCTGGAGAGTGATTTTGAGCCTCTCTGTGATGGTACCACAAGGCATCGCTCACTAGCAGATCTCAGACTTCTGGAGGGGATGTAGGTTCGTAATAGTGAGTGGAAGTAGGAGGGTGCAGAGCCTGTGGTAGATCTGTACGCAAGCATCAGTGTCTTGAACTGGATGCGAGCTGCCACTGGTAGCCAGTGCAAGGAGATGAAGAGTGGTGTAACATGCGCTCTTTTGGGCTCGTTGAAGATCAGTCGTGCCGCTGCATTCTGAATCATTTGTAGAGGTTTGATTGCGTTTGATGGCAGACCAGCCAGAAGAGCATTGCAGTAGTCCAGTCTAGAAACAACCAGGGCCTGGACAAGAAGTTGCGCAGCATGCTCTGTCAGAAAGGGCCTGATCTTTCTGATGTTGTGTAGTGCAAACCTGCAGGAACGAGCAGTCTTTGCAATGTGCTCTTTGAAGGTCAGCTGGTCATCAAAGATTACACCAAGATTTCTGACCGAAGTTGATGGGGTAATCATTGATGAGCCGAACTGAATCGTGAAGTCATGCCGTAGAGTCGGAGTGGCAGGGAAGACCAGAAGTTCCGTCTTTGCCAGGTTGAGCTGTAGGTGATGTTCTTTCATCCATGCCGAGATGTCCGCCAGGCAGCCTGAGATCCGTGCAGCTACCGTTGGGTCATCTGGTTGAAAAGAGAGATAGAGCTGCGTGTCATCGGCATAGCAGTGATAGGAGAAGCCATGTGCATGTATGATGGGACCCAGCGATGTAGTGTACGTGGAGAAGAGGAGGGGTCCAAGAACCGATCCCTGAGGAACTCCAGTGATCAGTTGATGTGGTTTGGATACCTCCCCTCCCCAGGCCACCCTGAAGGATCTACCGGTGAGATAGGATTCAAACCAGCGAAGTGGAATTCCAGTGATGCCCAGTGAAGAGAGTGTAGACAGGAGAATCTGATGATTGACAGTGTCAAAAGCAGCAGAGAGATCCAGCAGAATGAGGACTGACAATTTGGAATCAGCCTTTGCAGTTCGTAGGGCTTCAGTGACTGAGAGTAGCGCAGTCTCTGTTGAATGGCCACTCCTGAAACCTGACTGTTTAGCATCCAGCTTGTTGTACTGTGAAAGAAACCGCGAGAGCTGGTTGAAGACAGCTCGTTCGAGTGTTTTCCCTATGAATGGAAGGAGAGAGACAGGTCTGTAGTTATCTAAAAGAGAAGCATTTAATGTAGGTTTTTTGATCAGTGGGGTTACCCGAGCCTGCTTGAATGCTGTGGGGAAGATGCCTGTGAGGAGAGATGTGTTGATAATGTGTGTGAGTGCCGGTAAGAGTGTGGGAGAGATTGTTTGGAGAAGATGTGAGGGGATCGGGTCGAGAGGACATGTTGTAGGATGGCTGGAGAGGAGAAGTTTGGATACTTCTGCCTCGGTGAGAGGACAGAAGGAGAAGATGGGAGCTGGAGTGGTGGATGTGGTTGATCGGAGGTCCTGCGGAGTGGAGAACTGGTTGCTGATTGTTCTAGTTTTGTCTGTGAAAAAAGAGGCAAAGTCATCAGCGGTTATCAAAGTGGTGGGAGGTGGAGGAGGGGGACAGAGGAGAGAATTAAATGTTCTGAAGAGATTACGCATGTCTGGAGCACTGGTGATCTTGTTGTGGAAATGTGAGGATTTGGCAGTGTGGACTTCAGTAGAGAAAGATGAAAGCAAAGACTGATACCTACTCAGGTCCGACGGATCGTTTGATTTGCGCCATTTTCTCTCTGCCGCTCTGAGTTTGGTCCGATTCTCACGAAGAACATCGGATAACCAGGGGTTAGAAGGAGCAGCCCGTGCTGGCCTAGAGGAGAGAGGACAGATGTCGTCTAGACAAGAGGTTAAGGTAGAGCATAAAGTGTCAGTGGCTGCATTTACATCCAGAGAAGAGAAATGGGTAGGCGAGGGAAGAGAGGAGGATACTACAGAGGAAAGAAGGGAGGGGGAAAGGGAGCGTAGGTTGCGTCTGAAAGTAACCGGTAAGGGAGATGGTGGCACCTGAGTTGCAAAATGTAACGTAAATGTAATGAAGAAATGGTGAGATATGGAGTGGTTGTACCAGAATGTTATCTGTAGAACAATTGCGTGTATAAATTAAGTCGAGTTGGTTACCAGATTTGTGCGTGCTAGTAGTGGTGAGGCGTTTGAGATCAAATGAAGCTAGGAGTGACTGGAAGTCTGTAGCATAAGGCCTGTCTAGGTGAATGTTGAAATCGCCGAAGACTAAGAGTGGAGTGCCATCCTCCATGAAAGACGACAGCAGTCCGTCCAGCTCGTCTAGGAAGGTTGGTGGTATTTGGCCCGGCGGACGATAGATTACCACAATCTGGAGTCTTATAGGAGCTGTCACAGTAACAGCATGCGATTCAAATGAGTTGAGATTGCCTAGGGGAGAGTGGGTAGAGTATTTCCAATTGTTAGAAATGAGCAAGCCAGTGCCCCCACCCCGGCCAACTTGCCTAGGGGTGTGAGAGAAAGAGAAATTGTGAGAGAGAGCAGCTGAGGTTGCCGTGTCTTCTGGACGAATCCAGGTCTCAGTCAAGCCCAGGATGCTGAGTGTGGAATGTAAGGAAAATGCAGAAATGAAGTCGGCTTTGTTGACAGCTGACTGGCAATTCCAAAGACCTACAGAGAAAGAAAGAGGTGCAGTGGAAGATGTAGAGATAGTGCGCAGGTTGGCAGGGTTACGTGACCTTCTGCATGTATTTTTAGAGCGAGGCAGAGAGACAACCGGAATGGTTTGGAAACACATGATAGAGGATAGGAAAGCGTGAGGGAAGATGTAAAGGATACTTAAGTGTGTGCTCGGTGGCGTTGCTCGGTCAAAGTCGCGCAGGAAAAAGTCGTCTGTCTTTACACTCGTTGGTCTTCACACGAGGAGGCTGGACGGCTCTGACATCAACTAAATACAGTCTAAGAAACTAGAGTGAAAACAGCTGTTGCCGGCTTCTGATCAGCCCAGCCAATAAGGTTAAAGGACTGCTAGATAGCTCAAGACGAAACTAACACTTTGCACAAACACAAAGGCTCGTTCTCACCTGAGGCGCAAATTATTCTAATTTCCAGTAAGTGCAATTAACAGAAAAAACAGCGAAAATGCAGAGTAGAAATAGGTAGAAACTAACTATTCCTTCCTAGTAGCAAGTAAATTATTAAAACAACAGAACTGCAACCAAGTTATTCAAAACACTTAAGCAGCTGTAGTCCGTCTCTGCTGGTGACAAATCGGCTTTCCACCAAACGGCTCAGATTTACATTTTAGTCTAGGATTAGGCTTAAAGCTTGTTTGTGAAACCGGGGTAAATGTCAGTTTTTCTTGATTTAGGCTTATGTTGCCAGTTTTCTGGCAAACAGTAATTTTACAATATAGAAAAATATGGATAAAACGATTCCATATGAGTCTTATAGGTGATTTCATAAATGTTTAAACCATAATAAAATATTAACAATCATATATCATAAATGAATCAGTAATGATTGTAAGTTATTCATCACTAATGAATAACTTACAAAAAGTATGTTTTTTTTATTTCATCTCTTAACTATTTATTTTAACACTATGCAGTGTATCACAACCTTTGCCATGTTGGGTTCGGCTGGCATGATTTTAGTCATGAATTAACACAAATGTAGAGAAAATTTTGTTAATGGGCCTAAAATCCAAGTGCACACTCAGTAGTGAACATACACCTGGAGCAGTGGGCAGCCAATGCTGCGGCGCCCGGGGAGCAGTTGGGGGTTCGGTGCCTTGCTCAAGGGTCTCACCTCAGTCGTGGTATTGAGGGTGGAGAGAGTTGGTTATTCACTCCCCCCACCTACAAGAGACTCGAACCCACGACCTTCAGGTTACGAGTCCAACTCTCTACCCATTAGGCTATGACTGCCCACATGTATGAATAAAATATAACTTTATTAATAATAAACAAATACATTTTATAAAATGGATTTCATTCAAATAAATGTCTGTTGAAAAAAAAAAAAGTGGTAAAAATGAACTCGATCGACCTTTTGTGACCCAACCATCATATGACCAGAGACCATATGGAGTTGGGTTAATGCTCCTTGACAAGTTCTGTTGCTACTTTCTGGCTACATTAAAAATCTAAACGTATTGATCATTTAATAATTGTTGAAATGCTAAAATGTTTTTATTTCAGCTTCCAAAAAGGTGTCCAATGATTGATAAATATTTGATTGCTGATTATTGTTCCATATTTAGTAGGATCATGATTTTGCATGAATAGTTGCTGCTATGAATACAGGTGCCATCAGTTGTCTTCTTATGAATGACTTGTTTGTCATTGAGTCAGTTTTGCTGATGCAAAGTAGGCCTTTCGTTAACAAACACCAAGTATACAATTACGAGACATTCGCTGTTAAACATTAAAATTTGGTTACTTTAAAACTAACCTTCATCTGGGAGATCACAGGGATATGTGAATATTTGATCTGTTGACTGGTTGCATATGTCAAATTTATTGCAGGACTTGGGCAGAGAAAGGCTGTTGCGATCAAACATTGTTTACTAAATAAACTGAGTCAGTGTAATGAGAGACAGATGAAATTGGCCAATTGATGGAAGGTTTGCGAAGAAATTTCATGCTGCCTTGTAAAATACTTTTAAAATACAAAAATACAGTAGTTTATTTTTATACATGGTGTGGCTGCTGTATTTTGTAGTTTATATTGATACACTTAAAATTAAGATATTTGGTATTTTATTTAAAAATACATTTTGATGTGTCTTTACCCAACCCTGCATATGACATCATATTTATATAAATATATTGATGTCGAATGCCACTGATGAGAAAGGGTGTGTCCTTGAGTGAGAGAGTGAGTGTGTGTGTGTGTGTGTGAGAGAGAGAGAGCGAGAGAGCGAGCGTGCTCTTGTTGCTCCGAAGCGTGAGCCGCAGGTGATGATGATGATGGATCGATAGAAGGAAGAGCTGCTGCTTTCTTTCACCTGTCCGCGCGCGCTCGGTTGGTCTCGCTCGCCGCGAATAAAGCGAAGCGTTCGGTTCGATCCTTCACTTCAATGAGGCTGTTCGTGAACTATTGGAGTACTCTAGCTTCGCCACATCAGCACCGTAGAGTAACGTTACTCCCCTCGCGTCATGTCTCACTCTGAGAGATGGGCAAGTTCGACGAGCGCGAGAGGGTGATCCTCAACGTCGGGGGCACGAGGCACGAAACCTACCGGACCACGTTGAAGACCCTGCCGGGCACGCGTCTGGCCCTGCTCGCCTCCGAGTCGGACCTCGAGTCGGTTCTGGACCAGCTGCAACAAGTCCCGGGCTTCATCGAGTACAACGCGCGCAGCAACGAGTATTTCTTCGACCGGCACCCAGGCGTCTTCGCCTACGTGCTCAACTACTACCGGACCGGTAAGCTGCACTGCCCGGCGGACGTGTGCGGGCCGCTGTTCGAGGAGGAGCTGTCCTTCTGGGGCATCGATGAGACGGACGTGGAGCCGTGCTGCTGGATGACCTACCGACAGCACCGGGATGCCGAAGAGGCGCTGGAGGTGTTCGAGATGAACGTGGACAACGACGAGGACGACGAGTACGGCAAGCGGCTGGGCATCGAGGACGTGGTGTCCGCGGACGGTACCGGCAGCAGGTGGAGGAAGTGGCAGCCGGTCATCTGGAACCTGTTTGAGGACCCGTACTCCTCCAGAGCCGCTCGGGTAAGAGCGCAGCGCGGAGTCGCCAAACGGTTACGCGCGGCTCCTTTACGCACTTGCGCTTCCAAACAACGCCAAAAGTCATGCATGCGTGTAGACAAGTCTGTTTTGTGTTTAAATTCCGTGTATACTAGTAAAATGCGTTAAAACCAGATGAAATGTGAGTGTTACTAAGTGCTTTTGCATGTATCTAAACCAGTGCGTTTCCAAAAAACGCCAAAATTCATGCATGCGTGTAGACAAGTCTGTTCCGTGTTTAAATTCCGTGTATACTAGTAAACGTGCTGGAGAAGTGATGAGAGACTCATCAAAATGCGTTAAAACTAGTTGAAGTGTGAGAGTTACTAAGTGCTTGTGCATGCATCTATGTTTCCGTACAACGCCAAAACTCATGCATGCGTGTAGATAAGTCTGTTTCGTGTTTAAATTCCCGTGCATGCTATAAACGTGCTGGAGACGTGTTACTAAGTACTTGTGCATGCATCTACAAACCAGCGCGTAATGGTTAGATATTGGAGAGGTAGGTGTCGCATATTAAGATCAAATCAAGACCTGGCAAACACATCACAGACCGCGCATGCATGAGTGTTTTTCATCTAAAGATATTGATAACAGGTGTCCAGAACAGTAAACTTCTCCAGTGAAGGCATTTTTATCCTCTGTTAAAGCAGCCTTGGTTAAATTTGGCCTGATCGAGGGAGAGAAAAGCATCGCAGCCCTCCCACACTTATGTGACAACTCGGGGGAAGCGTAATGGAGGTTATTTTGCGTTAGTCGCCATTTGAAATGTTTTTAATTAAACGATTGGTTGGAGGAGGCTGGTAACGTCAGTGGAAAATAAAAATATTAATAATTATTGAGATTGTTGCAGGCAACTTCAGATGCACTGCAGAGATCAGCCAGATAACATTTTAAAGACCTTTTTCTTTGTGCTTGCTTTGGTTTCTGAGTAATGTGTTTTTTTGCTCTGATTATAAGCAGGCCAATGAGATAGAAATCTGCTGACACTAGTGTGTGTGTTTTAGTTTAAAATTCTTGTTTTTGTTGTTTACTACATTACTAATTTTTTGATACATTTTACCATCATATTTGAAATGGAAGTTGTTTCTGTGAAAATGCTAGTTTTATTTAGGCAAACAAGGGACAGTTTACTCCAAAGAGAGGCTGGCCTTCACATTAAAGGAGTAGTACACCCAAAAATTTGCTTATAATGTCCTCACCCTAAGACCATCCAAGATGTAGGGGAGTTTGTTTCTTCGTCAGATTTGGAGAAATATACACTGTAAAAAAAAAAAAGATCCGTAAAATAAACAATAAAAAAACGGCAGCTGTGGTTGCTGGAATTATACTGTAAAAAATACAGCAACAACATTTTAGGTTTAACGCTTTTAGCTTAAATTTACAGTTAAATTCCGTAATTTCATTAACTGATATAATGTTAATATACCAACCTATTAAAGTACTGACATATGTTTTGTTCCTTTGAAATACACTGATAGCCACCAAATGCAGGTGGTGATGAGAAAGTCACATGATGAACCAAAGCCCATCACAAGCAGCTTTTAAATACTAACATGTATAGAAGGTGCACAGTGTCATTCACACAAACACTAAACACCATCATGTTGAGACTCATTAAATTGAAATATGCAATAAACATTCATTTAACAACATTAGATGTAACATACAACCCTAATAAACATAACTGATAAAAACTAAGAAGAAGCATTGTTATTTCAAAGAAAAAACATCAAATTCAAACAATTTGAAATGCAACGCAGGGAATCCTGGGAACGTCAGTTTACGTTTTTTCCCTGTAAATTTTACAGGAACTTACCGTTAACCATTTAACAGGTTTTTATTGTAGCTTTTTTACCGTTAAAATCACAGTCATTTTTTACAGTGTAGCATTCCATCACTTGCTCAGCAATGGATCCTCTGTAGTGAATGGGTGCCGTACAGAGTATGTGAGCGGAGTGGAGCGGCAACAATTCACCCTCCGCGCTCCAAGCATTTAATAATCACTTCGCTCCAGCTCCGCTCCGGGTTCACCATTTCCCACTCCGCGCTCACTGATATCAGAAACACTACAGTGTTTAAAGTATGTTTGAAATATCACAGTTCTGCTCATAAAAGAATAAAATAAAATAAATTAAATAACAGTAGTGTTTGAAAGTGGCTTATTGGATCACTAGTGTGTAAACTTTTTTTTTCCTACCACATGACAAGGTAATAACATTGTTAGCATAAAAAGGTATAATTGCTGCTTTTTGCAGAGCAAATTTTGTTTATGAAATTAACAGTACGTTTTCATAAGTTATTTTACCTACGGATTGCTGCATTTCTTATAGATTTCTGCTCATTCAAAATCGGATACACTGCTACTTCATCTGTAGCCTAAGATTACATTTGTTTGATGCATTATTGAGAGAGGGATTGCTTGTGAATAAGTGTTGTAGTACTTGTTTAAATCATGCTTTCAAATGAAAATATTCAGTATCTAGAAGGAACAAACTAATTCCTTGAGCTGCAACTTCTCATGCCCATTGCCGTCATCATAGCCTTCACGTTCTTTCTGATTTGAGTGATCCTTTTCTACCAAACTTGCCAAATATGTTTAACATGTGAATTCTTGCTAAGTATGCAGTTATATTACAGGCCGTTGGCATGAATTGTACTCGTGATGGAGCGGTGGTGGAGCACTCTTGGAGCGAGTGAAAACCACAGTGCTCCGACTTTTAAAAACATCCGCTCCTCGCTCCATTCAAAATCACACCGCTCTGCTCACATACTCTGGTGCTGTCAGAATGAGAGTCCAAGCAGCTGATAAAAACATCACAGTAATCCACACCACTCCAGTCCACCAGTTACTTCTGGCAAAAATACAAGTCCTCCATATTGCTTTCTCCAGTGGAAAATGTCATCTCGTCTGAATCAGGAGAGAAATTTACAAGCCAACCATTTTTGATGTGAGAGACAACAGGAGATGGACTTTTTCACTGGAGGAAGCGTTATTATAGATTAGACTCAGATTTTGGCAAGCAATTATTTGAAGTTTAAAAACGTATTAATAATGGATCTGTTTTTCACAAACATGCAGCTTTTGGCTTCACAAGATGTTAACTGATTGACTGGAGTGGTGTGGATTACTTGTGGATTATTGTGATGTTTTTATCAGCTGTTTGGACTCTCATTCTGACGGCACCCATTCACTGCTGAGGATCCATTGTTGAGCAAGTGATGGAATACTACATTTCTCTAAATCTGATGAAGAAACAAACTCATCTACATCTTGGATGGCCTTAGGGTGAGTAAAATAACAGCCAATTGTTATGTTGGGTGAACTTTTCTTTTATTGGTGGGCAATTCTTCAGCTGGTCTGTGGTCAGGGAATGCATTGCACACATCAGAAATGGCTTATCTGGTCCAGTGTTGGTTGATTGAAATGTTTTTACTTGCAGAGGTGGACAAACGAGGAGGCACTGTGCTCTTGTTGATCTAATCAATAATTAATTGTTTCTCTAAGTGAAGAGTCTGCTAACTCCATTTTTAATGAGCAGAAACTGTGACCTTGGCACAAACAGACTCCCAGATTATGGTTCTTACAATGTTCTTATAACACATATGTTATTAACCAGCACACATTTCCCAGAATTCACCATGCAGCTCCTAGTTTGCATCATTGTGCTCCCATGATGCCTTCAGCCTGGTTTCATCCATCTGTTTATGCAGCGGAGGGTTTGACGCTGTGATCATGTTGACTTGTGTGTGTGTGTGTGTGTGTGTGTGTGTGTGTGTGTGTTGATGCTGCGCGTGCCGTTGCCACTTAAGAGGTTAACACTGGCGCACGTCTGAAGATGCTGCGCCGAGACCGTTTCCATGGCGACCTTATCTCATTGACCGCCTGTGTTCATTCAGAGCAGCGACTGATTTCAGGAATCCAGTCGAGCGCGAACCCTGCACGTGCCGTGCGCGTCTGCTCCTTTCCTCTCGTGCCATTTGAAACGAGTGTGTTTGACATATTGTTGTGTGTGGATGATTCACGCTCTGGAAGAATAACACGGTCATACAGAGAACGCGTGTGTGTTTATGCGGGCACGGATGATCTGAACGCTGATGCTGGCAGCCGGTGTCTTTCAGCTTAAACTTCGCTGTCAGTCATTTCTTTAGATCAGTCGGCGAGCGCTGACTATCTCGTCCAGTTTCGCGTGTGTTGAGGCTGTGGGCGTCTTCGTGGGATGTTAGTGTCCGTGTGCAATTACAGTAATGAAACATGATCTTTTGAGAACAAGCCTTGAGTTGATGATGATAATAATGATGATGATGAAGCAAGATGTCTTTGTAAACGCAGTATTAGCCATTTTAGCACCATAAAGTCTTTTCTGCTCACCAAGGCTGCATATATTGGATCAAAAATACATCAAAAATTGATTTAGTAAATTTTACAATTTAAAATTTCATAGTGTGAATTAGAATGATTTCTGAAGGATCATGTGACACTGAAGACTGGAGTTATGATGCCGAAAATTCAGCTTTGCATCACAGAAATAAATGTCATTTTACAATATATTCACATAGAAAACAGATATTTGAAATTGTAATAATATTTCACAATTTTACAGTTTTTACTGGATTTTTGTCAAATGTAGTCTTGGTGAGCAGAAGAGACTTTCAAAAACATTAAGAATCCTAATTATTCCAAACTTAAAGGAGCAGGTCACACAAAAATGGCTTTTTTATTTCTTCATTTTTTTAAGCTAACCCGTTTTTGAACCATTGCATGACACATGTCTGAGTGAAACTGAATAATTAACTAAAGATGTAGAAAGTTCACCTTATAATGATCCAAACCTGTGTGGTTTTTGTTGTTGTTTGGGACACAAAGATATTTTGAAGAACATTGAGGTCCAAACAACATTGAAAACAAGCCTTGAGTTGATGATGATGATGATGATGATGAAGTCATAGTTGCATCTAAATTGTTGCTTGGCTCAGTTTTTCAACATCAAATGGCATTTAATACCCATTTTTGTACCGTTATGTCATGAATGTCAGATTGAAACTCTTAACAATTCTGAATTCTTATCAAGAAAAAAAGGCAGTGAGAGTCTTAAAGGAACAGTTCACTCAAAAATGATGTTTCAAACCTGTATAACTTTTGCTCATCTGTGGGACACAAAGAAGATATTTTGTTGAGGAATGTTAAATATAAATTGTTGCTTGGCTCATGTTTTCATGTTGAAGGCCATGTTGTGCTGTAATGGGACGCATATCTGGGTAAAACAGAATAATTTAAAAGTAAATGTAGGGTGAGACTTAAAGGAACAGTTCACCCAAAAATAATAATTCAACTTGCATGACTTTTGTTGTTCTGTGGGACAGAAAGAAGATATTTTGAAGAACGTTGAAGTCCAAACAACATTGAGAACAAGCCTTGAGTTGGCGATGAAGATGTTGAAGACACTGCATTTAAAATGTGTCTATAAATTGTTGCATGGCTTTATTTTTTAAGCCAAATTTGAGAAAATGTAATGGTGAGACTTAAAGAAATAGCTGAGCTTGGCGAATCACCTAAAAATGATGTTCTAAACTTTTATGACTTTTGTTCTTCTGAGGCACACAAAGAAGATATTTTGACGATCTTTGGAGTCCAAACAACATTGGATCCCATTGACAAAACAGAAGATTTTTCAAAACATCATCTTTGTTCTTCCACAGAAGAAACTCATACAGGTTTGGAATGACATAAGAGTCAGTAAATGATGACAGGATTGGGCATTTCCCACCAAAATATATTCAATGCAAGTTTGCAGTTGGTTCAAACCCTGTTGGCACACGATTGAGGAGAATTTTTGACCAGGATGTGGAGGCTGAAGGTCATGTTCACCTTCCAGAAAAACCATCCCTGTTTCGCAGTGGTACTTTTTGTTGTTGTTGCATTAACCAGCATTAAATTAGTATTTTTTTGGCTGATGCATAGTTTAAGTTTGCGTGCACATAAACAAACGTGCATGCATGTGACGTGCTGACCAGTGTTTTTAGTCCAACATTAGCATCTTCCTCGAAGTGCACCGTTTATGGGCTCTGTGTGTCATTTTTAGTGCGATATAATGGTAATTACAGATCTGTCTTTCTCGCGGCTGATGGGAGGACACTGCAAACCGCTGTAGGTGTAAACCGCCGGAGAGAACGAGAGCGAGAGTGTTTGCTGGAGAAATTAAGCAAAACGCAGGGTGCCGTAGTAAACAGGCCGCCGATGTCTCGCGTACCGCTGGATCTGGCTTTCATGTCGAGCTCGTTTGAATCTCGCACACATGCATTAGGGAGCTCATTTCGGCCGGTCTGAAATGCACGACTGTCTTTTGTGTTGTGATAATTGCACGGCTGGCTTTTTCCTGTATCTGCACAAACTGCTTTCAAGTCCTCCGCCGAGCCAGTACGTGGCTTCAAAAGAGTAATACGGGCCTAATGAAGCCGTTCAGACCACCGGGGCCAATTTTACACACACACACACACACACACACACACACACACACACACACAGACTCACTGCTTTCTCTAATTGCTGATTAAATAGCTAATCAAACTTTGTTTTTGTGCTGTTGTACAGATGCTGAATGTACATACAGACTCCAACCAACCCGTATCACACATACTCGCCTACGTTTGCCTTTAGATGACACTGAAAACAAAGTCGCTCTACTAATATTTTAGCAGTAATGGAGGAAAACTTTTTTTTTTTTTTTTACAATAGATGTGCTTTGACAGCGCGTCAACCTGCGAATGAAAGGATTTGAGTGTTTAATAGTGTTTCATGTTGTGAAAGAACGAGGCAGGAATAGGTGGTATTTCCAAAATATTATCGCAGTATGAATAATTTTGTAGTCATTTTATGGCATTCAGCAAAAGATTGACTTATAAGCGTATGATAATGATTTGCACTGCTCTATACAATATTTTTGCGTTAATTAATGTCTCTTTGTGTGTGTAAACCCAATCAAATCCATGCAAATATACAATGGTGTAGCAAAATATCTTGACATTTATGCTTTCTAATGCAATTATAACAGCCGGATCAACACTGAAAAATGATGCATTTGCACACTAAAGTCATTCATCGTTTTATAAATACTTTATACAGAGGTGGCCAAAATGATTAGAAAACTAGTATTTTCAGCAGCTAAAAAATTGGTTTTAAGTCAGTTATTTCTATCTTTTCCTGTAGTGTGTCAGTAGGAAATATCAGTTTTCATTTCCAAACATTCATTTTGCCATTAATTGTAATAATCCAGTGAGATATTTGTGCTCCACTGATCTGATCTGATCTGATCATCATCCAGTCTGTCTGGAATGACATGAAGAAACAGAATAAACCGAGACAGACTAAATCCAGAAGAACTGTGGCAACGTCTCTAAGATGCTTCAAGAAACCTACCAGCAAAGCTCCCTGAGAAACTCTGCACAAGTGCACCGAGGGCAAAAGCTGCTTTAAACACAAAGGATGCTCACACCAAATGTTGATTTCATTTAGTTAATAGAAGATCATTGATAAAGAAAATCTTTTTATGACATTATATTTGACAGCATCCTCATTTTACAGCATTTTTACACGAGTGCCTAAAACTTTTAACAGCTTTGCAGGTAGCTTTCTTGAAGCATCTTGAAGACGTTGCCACAGTTTTTAAGTGAAGTGACATTTTTATGGGAAAATTACAGCACAGGTATAATTACTTTTATTTGAAATATATATGATCATCTCAACTTTTCAGACAACAGTTATGAGAGTTATTCAAAAGGTGATGCAGATCAGGGTTTTTTAATTTAATTTAATTAAAAATATATATATTTTATTGCTAGATAAAGCCCTTGCGCATAATGGAAACTCATATGCTGTCAACTTTTTCCCCTCCCCCTCGATCAAGAGATGTTTTTTCAGATGTGTATATTTCCATCCGTTCAGACGAGATCCAGTCTTGTTTTATTCCAGTGTCTTTCATCTTTAAACGCATCCTCTTCTCCTGTTGTCACTGTCAACTGTTCTCACGCACGCATGTAACTTTGCTTTAGTTTATTCTTCAAAAGCAGAGTAAAAATAGAGCACTACGTCGTGCCTGTCACGCTCGGCCTCGTGGGAGGTTATAGAGAGGTCATACTCGTACCTCTGCAGCAATAACAGGCACCAGAAAGACTTTGAGCAGGAAAGAGCGTGCACTTTCCTCAAACTCGCTTCAGGTGTACAAACAGCTAAAATGAGATGCTGTCTTCATCAATCCACACACACACACACACACACACGCTCTCTGATATAGCTCAAGGGCAGCATGTGCTAGAGATATGAAAGACACTCAAGCTCAATCAGCTCAATGTCGCCACGTTTCGTGTGTCTCTCTTTATTTGTTTGTATTTTATCAGGATTCTTGTCAGTCTCTGATATCTCTGATTGTTGTAGGCATTTGACTTTTGTGTGTTGCTATGTGGTTGTTAGGATGTTCTGGGTGTTTATATTTAAGGCTACATGATATTTTGAAATATTGCAAATGTTTACTAATAATGTATGATATATGTACTAATATGTACTAATAGCAATATGTATACTGCAGTGGCTTGTGATAACTGAATGATTTTAACACTTAAGTGAAGTTACAAAAAGTCAAAGTTTTAGGCTTATCGCATTTTTCTTCAATATCATGTAGCCCTGGTTACTACGTGGTTGTTAGGATCTGTTTTTCAGTGGTTTTTAAATGTAAATGTATTTATTATTATTTATTATTATAAAAATGTAATTGCAGTTTAAAAGGTTTGCTGTGCTTGTTTTCTAGCACTGTATCATTTTGCCAAAAATTGTGGTGATGATGATGATAATAATAACAATAATGGTATTTTTATTGTTATTCTGAATAACTACAATGATGATAATAACAATAATTGTAATTAATAATAATAATAATTATTATAAAATAGTGGCATTATTATTATTAATATAATTGCAGTTTCAGATGTGTTTTTAAAAAGGTATAGATTTGCTGTGCTTGTGTAGCACTGCATAATTTGGCCAATATTTGTGATATATCAATATTTATATAAATAATAATAATAATAATTAATGGTAATGGTTATTATTATTACTAGTAGTAGTACTACTAGTACTGAACAAAAATATTAAACTGTTGTAAAATTTCACTGTAAAATAAAACAATTGAGTATTTAAGAAAAATAACTTTATAATGCATTTTTAGTAAAATTATTTAAAATAATTCAAAATGATTCAAAGCAATTAATCTAAATAATTCACAATTACATTTCAGGATTCTTTGTATTTACTCCCTTTTTTCTGTGTCTTTCTATTTTCCTTTTCTTCTCCTTTTCTCTTCTTCTCTCTCTCATTTCTGGGTGATGTTTTGGACGCCGTGTCCTTTCTCTCTGCAGTCTTCTAGATTATAATGTTTCTTCCTCTCCTTCTGAAACTCAAACTGGGACAAACCCGATCCAGTCAGCGAGATCCGGACGTCTCATCCGAGTGACCCGCGTGTCCTTTTCTGTCAGATACTGAATCAACGCAGCTTTGCCTCCGAACGGCTCGTCTTTCTCCCAGAAAGCTGTGAAACTGCAGCGAACAGACTAAGATTTCACAGTTCCTCCTCAAAACCTTCAAGAGCGTCTCCAGTGTTGTCCCACTTTATTTGCTGTCACTTGGCGAGTGTAATTTGGAAATATCAGCTTGTGCAGGGCGAGGTTAAACGCTTTGACTCTGTATCTGTCATACGGTGTGGTTTACATGTCGACTGAGTCATAACGCTGACATTTAAGGCCCTTCACTCTGTAAATACACTCCATTAAGTGAAGGCCTCTTCACCGCCTGCCGTAATTATCCTGTTGAGGCGAGTTGAGCCGGGCCGCTAGTCCAGGTTTAACTAGCACTCTATTAGGAGTCACTTCAGCTCGCGGGAACCGTCTCCTCATCTGAATGGCTCTCAAAAGCCTGTTAGGCGTCTGTGTCTGTCTGTAATGTGTCTATTAGTCAAGCTGTCGGTCTGACGCTCTCGCTGTCTTCATTCACAAATGCAGAATGAATGAAGACTGAAGTCAGACGCCAGTGAACTAGACCAAACTGAACGTCTGCTGTTGGCGACATGAAAATAACATGGCTTTTGCATCTCAATGTGCTTGCATAAACCGACTTATTTCTGAGTAGAACAGTAGATTTGGTGAGAAATATTGTCAGAAATCTGTTGATTTTTGTCTGTGTGGAATAATAAAATATGGATAATGAAATGAAATAATTGGTAATGAATTGGATAATGAAAAATGTTTGTATGATGGTGAAAATAAATTATTGGCAACTTCAGCTGTAAGTAATATTATTATTATTATTATTGTTAACAATATTATTATTATTACTGTAATAGTAGTAGCAGTAGTAGTAATATTAATAATAATACTAATATAAATTATTATTGCTTTCCTTATTATTATTAAATATTAAACAAAATAAGAATTCTTACTATTGTAAGAGATCAGTACAAAAATAAATTTGTCAACTTCAGATTAAATTATTATTACTATTAATAATGATAATAGTATATAATTGTTGTTGTTGTTGTTATGATTATTACTACAAAAATTTTAACAATTTACTATTGTTTCACTGTAAAATAAATACGAGTATTAAAGAAACAATACTATTGTTGTTGTATTATTATTATTATTATATTATTATTAATAGTAATTATTATTTCCTTGTCATTATCATGACTATTACTACTAAAATATTAAAAAGATAGTAATCATTTCTGATATTTCACTTTAAAAGAGTATTTAAGAAACTTGTTGTTATTAAAAATATTAAACAAAATAATAGTATTGTAATATTTCATGGTAAAATAAAGATAATTTTACCTAAATAATATACTAATAGTATCTATTTTTAGCTGTGGTTTGGTTTTGCATTTACAAGAACATTTTATTTTTCTTTACAAGAAAATAGTATTTTCTTGTTACTTTAAATAAATTTTACCATTAAATATGTCATAAGAAATAAGACGGTTCATTAAATGAGGAAGCTTTGTGAATGTTAGTAAATTAAATCTGTGTTATACCAAATGAAAGAAAAAAAATAAATTTGTCATCATGCAACCACTTAAAATCTTGAATATATATTTTAATGAAATGATCTGTTTATTTCCAGACCTTTACAGTCAGTGATATTATTATCATGATTTAATATGAAGCGTTTCATGATTGCGCTGCGTGTTAGATGACATTTTCATGCAGCTGCTGTTGAGTAATAATAATTACAGTCATTTGTGAGGAAATGAAGGTATAGCGTGCGCTTTAGTAATGATGAGGCGTGGAGTCTAGATGGGGATTTTCTTCTGTGTGTCGCTGTGGGAGTGTTGGCCTGCTCTCTTTCCATCTGTATGACCGCTCACAGACACTACAGCTCCCGTAGATGGGCTTTGTGTACTGATACTGGACCTTAGTGGTCAGTGGCGTTTTTGTGTGTGGAAATGCATCATTCACATTGGAGCTCTGAGGTCAAACCTTAGTGAGTTGCCTATATCGACAGCATGAGTACAATCCAGACGCAAAGGTCAGCAGCAGTGTTATAATTTTTCTTATGATTATGTGCCTTGTTTTTGGCTGAATTTTAAGGCAGCTTTGTATTTATCCTTCACAGAGAAGGAAGTCCCATAATGCATTGCTCTGGGAAAGATGCAGCAGCATGAATATTAATGTGCTTAAATACAAATATAAAATACTTCAGTATAAATACTTAAATTGGAAGTAGTTATATTACTGAATGTAATTTTTAGAGAAAGACTGGTTTGCCTGCGTGTTTGGTTATATCAGTAGTTAGGTCATATTTTTTCTATTTTTGTTTTATTTGTTTATCTACTTATTTGTTTTCTTTATTTTTAGTTGTTTATTGGATTGCTTTATATTAATGTATTTATTTATTTAGTTGAATATTGATTTTGTATATTTAGTTATCTATTTAGTTGTAATTTTAGTTAATTTGTTTACTAATTGTTTTTTAGTTGTTATTTACATGATTTAGTTAATTATTTTTGTTGTATTCGGTTGTTTAGTTCTTTTTATTTACTTAAAAATTTATTCATTTTAGTTAGTCTATTTATTTATTTATTTAGTTAGCTATTTTTATTTATTTTGTTATTAGTTAGGTAGTCTTGTCTTTAGTTTTTATTTTTTTATTTATGTTGTTTATTTATTTAATCAGCTGTTATTTAGTTGATAGTTGTTTCTTTAGTTTTTTATTTATGTATTTTTAATTTTTAAATATTTAATTTATGTTGCATATCGGGTCGAGTCTCCTGTGTGCTTCACACTTGTATTTGTGTGTCACATGAGATGCTGTCTATCTAGTGTTTCATATCAGACACTATGAAGGTCCATTTCAGACACTCGCCGGGTTTATTACAGAGCTTCAGTATCACTTTATCGATGTTTACTTACTCAATGTAATCCTGTAAGATCACTTTACATTTCTGTTTACTAGCAGAGCTTTCATACTGAAGCTGTTTCATCTTATTTTTAGCTCTAGATATATGATATTTGGGTATTTCTGTATTTGATCTGAAATGCACATTTTGAGATGCACAGATTCAAGATGCTTAATGCAAGAAGTAAATTGCACCCTGAATGAACACAAGGGCAAATATTGAATCATTTTCATATATATGCACCAATATAATATACTTAAGCACATAACGTTCATAACGTTTCCTTAATTTTCAAATCTACAACAGAATCACTGTAAATGCATCATGCATATGTGTTCTGAATCACCCAGAGGCGTTGTTTGAGGTCAGTTTGTGTTGGGCAGGAATAACTGAGAGCTGTTATTACTGAAATATTAACACAGACTAAGTGTTTCTGTAATGCTCTTCTGATTGGGCCCTTATAAAGCTGCTAACCTCACTGTGTTACTGTCTTCTGATGCGCCGCCTCGCATCTAAACTAATAACGGGCTAATAATAGATGCAGTATAAATATGATTCACAACGGCTGTTTTTGTCTAGCACTTTGACTTTAGTGCAGCGTCTAATGAGGCAATATTGCACGGTCACAGTATGTTTGCGATGATTTTGCATGGTAAGTATCATGATGATTTATCTGGCCATTAGGTTTCTTAAAGACTGACTATTTATGTTCATTTGTCGGTCAATTTAAATGGTCCAATTTTATTTTTCTTTACTGTTAAAATATATTTACATATATCTATTTATGGCATTTTTCATATTTAAATGTTATTGTAAAAATACATGTAGGTAAGTTTGGTAGTTTATTCATAAATTTATATAAAAATTATATTATATATAATAATAATAATAATAATAATAATTATATTAATTAATTATATATATATATATATATATATATATATTAGTAAGCATAAAGAAATATAAAAAACCGATAAAGAATTAAAGTCATAAAAATATTAAATTATAATAATAAAAATATAATAAAATAATAATCATTTATGATTATGCTGATTATGATTGATGCTCAATGTAGGCAAGTACTAAATAATAGAATGGAAAGTAGAGATATAACTATGTAATTTAAAAAATGTACTCTTATTTAACTCTATACTATTTATATATATATATATATAAATAAAACACACACATGATTCAATAATGTTATTATTTTTGTTTATTTAGTGAAAACAGTGTGGAAAAACATGCCTTAATTATATTTAACTGGCTTTTTTCTATATTTGACTTCTTACATGAAATGGTGTGAATTTATTTTGGGCAGTTTGGTCTGAAAAACTTCAGAGCAAATGTATAAATATTGAGATGTTGAATAGCGTGTAAAAGCTGACATTCGTGCTGCTGTTTCTCCTAGCGCTGCTTCTGTATGTTTACTCTTTGAATTATAGACTCAAAGATGATTTTGTTAGGATGAAATGAATGATTATTTCTTTTTCTCCCAGATAAGTTTGCTTTAAGTGACAGAATGAGATCGCATTGATTTATCATTTATCTCTCTCTCTGTCTGTGTGCTTGCTGGCAGTTTGCCTGCTGGCGTGCGTTTTTCATGATCCTCCACACACAGACAGACAGACAGACAGACAGACAGACAGACAGACAGACACACAGACAGACACACAGACAGACACACAGACACACAGACAGACAGACAGACAGACAGACAGACACACAGACAGACACACAGACAGACACACAGACAGACACACAGACAGACAGACAGACAGACACACAGACAGACAGACAGACAGACAGACAGTCAGACAGACACACAGACAGACACACAGACAGACACACAGACAGACACACAGACAGACAGACACACAGACAGACAGACAGACAGTCAGACAGACACACAGACAGACACACAGACAGACACACAGACAGACACACAGACAGACAGACAGACAGACAGACAGACAGACAGTCAGACAGACACACAGACAGACACACAGACAGACAGACAGACAGACACACAGACAGACAGACACACAGACAGACAGACAGACAGTCAGACAGACACACAGACAGACACACAGACAGACACACAGACAGACAGACAGACAGACAGACAGACAGACAGACAGACAGGTTTTGTCTCAGTGGGCTCCAGCTGTGAAGGTGCTTCTGGAGGTCTGTTAGTGTCTGGGTTGAAGGGTCATTCAGATTGAGTCAGTCAGCTGTAACACCGGTCCGCTTGTGGCTGCAGTCGGGTCACACACACGTACACATGCGGCCAGTCGTTCTTTCTCAGCATGACACACACACACACACACACATACACACACCTGCTGCTCAGCGATACCTGCTTTCTGCCACTTTCACATGTGACATGAAATTAAACAAACTCAAAGTCCAGTTTTGTTTAGAGGAAAACTATGATGGGTTGGATCTTGTATGTTACAGTACATAACCTAGCTAGAGCTGCCCCATATAGCAAAAATATCTTCCTTTTATTTGTTTTAAAAACAAATAAATGTATAAATATTTATATAAATGTATATTGATATAATTAATATAATTTATGTAATTAATATTTATAATTGTGTCCTGTTTAAAATATCTTTTAAAATATCAATTTTTTTATTTTATATTTGTTTGATACTTTATCTTATTCTTTTGTATTTTATTTATAAAAAAGTCTCCTTTTTTTCTTCCTTTTTTATATTTCTAGGGGGAATTGTATTTCATAAATATATAAATCTATCTTTATATGTATTATATATGTAAGTGTATATATTTTTTAAATATTTTATATATATATATATATATGCTATAAATATTTTTAGACGTATTGATTTTTGTTGGGATGTTTTGGTATATTATTATATTTTATATTTATAACATAAATATATTTTATAAATGTATGTATGTATTGTGTGTGTGTAGTTTTTCTATATCTTTTTTAAATATATTTTTTTAATTTTATATTTATTTATTTATGAAAATGTCCTTTTTTCTTAAAAATAGCTTGATTTTTGAGGTACCTTTTGGTGTGATTTATATTCTTATTATCATTTATAGATGATATTATATTATACCCGATCAGTAAAAAAGTTATACTGTATTAGGTAAATATTGAATGTGTAATATTGTGATGTACAGTAGTTTCTGTTAAATTGTAATCTAACATGCTCATTATGTTGTCAGAGAGCAGTTTATGGGTTTATGATGAGATATATTTTATGGCAGCGGTTGTTACAGCGATTTCCCAAGATGGATGCTGAGAGGTTTTGATGCTGTGAATTAGTCGTATGGACCACATTTATGATGCTGTTAGTTTGTTTGGAGCTTGATGGCTGTAATTACTGTAATCCTTCATTATAAACGGCATTGTTTCACAGAAGAGCAGAAGTCATCATGAGGTGAATAAATGATGAGAGAAATGTATTTTGGGCTGATCTGTAAGGAACTCTCTGAAGGGGTGTTTCATCTTGTGGCTAGACGGATATTCTTATGCTCCTCGCTGCTGACCTTGAGTAGGTTTGCTGCAGCAGCAGCTTTGGTTGGGTTGGATTCCTGAGGGATTGAGCGTGTGTGTGATTTCATTACGGCCCGGGCCGAGGGCATCAGTGATTCAGAACTTCAGTGAGAGAAGCCCTGGAGAATCGCTCTGTCAGTCTGACTGCTGTTCTTCTCATTGTTCTGTCAGATTGGCTCGTGTTTCTGTCTGCCGCCTTGTTTTTCCGACGGGTCTGATCGCATTTACAGCAATAGGGCGCTTAAGTTGTTTAGAGCTGCTTTGAGTTCGCTTCTTTCAAAAACATTTGGTGTAGAAAAAGTTTTCAGTCAAAAATTGCTAGCAAATTTCACAAATAATGACAAAGACATTGAATTAAGCGTCATTTTGATGTTAAGAAAACCCTGATGGTAGTATATTAAAGCATGCTTTATTTTTACTGCTTTGAAAACTTTGAAAGCTTTTTTTTTTCATTGTAACTAATGCACTTTTGACACTGTTTTTGAGCTAATTATAAAATTATAATATATTTTAATTTAATTATTCAGAAATTAGTTTTAAAATTATAATTAAATATATAAATTATTGTTAAATATATAATTAAATTAAATTATTATTCAATTAAATTGTAGAAGAAACTATATATCATAAAAAGTATATATCATAAAATAAAATCATATAATAAATATATAAAATTATATTTAGCAACTTTAATGTGAAGCTGATTTGAAACATCTGAAATTATCTTAAATATTTATAAAAAGTAATTTAAAATCTATAATACATAAATTGTGTATATATAATATAATTATAAAAAAATTTACACAAATGTATATAATTATATTTTGCAATAATAATACTGTTATTTGCTTTAAACAAATTGTACAGTATAAAGCGTTAAATAATTGTGAAATGTGAATAGAGCATAGAGAAATAAAATTCTGCCATTTACTCTCCAAATCTGTATGAATTTCTTTCCTTCAGATGACAAAATATATTTTGACATAAACCTAACAACATTGGACCTTGTTGACCTCCTCAGTATTGACTAATAAACAGAGACTCTTTAAAATATATATATATATATATATATATGTTCCTCAGAATGTGACTTTTGCTTTGTGAGAATGTAGTATTATGGGAAGCAGGATCTCTATTACATCTATTGGTTTGCAATGCGACTCAACAATTTATATTCACCCTATAATGTTTCTCCAGCACGTTTTCCCCTTCACACTTGGCTGCGCTCGCTCTCTCTCTCACACACACACACACACACACACACACACACACACACACACACACTCACACACACATCCATTAGGAACTCCGTCTGGAGCTGGACTTAAAAAATGACGGCAGACGCTCAGCATTTTCGCTCATCCCATCATCCAGCTCTCCCAGCTCTCTTAACAATGAAGCAGAGACAGAGCGGCCGTCCCATCTATATCCATTTAGCCAAATTAGCCCAATCCCCCGGTAAAACAGCAGCATTCATGATTCATCAGCTCCATCTCGCTCGTATGAAGCAGCAACAGGCTTTGGTTTCCCCTCTATCTTCAGGTCTCGATAGTTTTGGAGATCAAATTACCACGGAGATGCAGCCGTTTTCACACTAAATATGCTCTGTATGGAATAAGCCAACTTTTCACTCCTTAAAGCTTAATGTTTGTGATTTTTTTTTTTTTTTTTTCAAATAAGTTTTTGTGGGACCTGAAGGATTTTTCTGAAGAACAGCAGGCAGTTTAACTTGTTCAGGACAAACAAGGGACTCATGAACAACTGTAACTAAACAATACAACACAGCTTTGGATCGTTCAGGTAACAACACAGTAAACTTTTGAACCGGGTCATTTTTATAAATTCAACTATTATTTTCTCCTGACTCTATGTAAACATCTTTTATGTGAAATATCTTATTCAGGTCAATACTAAATAAACAATAACATGCATTTTGTATGATTCTTCTTATTTTGGTAAAAATAATCAACATTTTGCAGATTCCGAAAGGTGTATGTAAAGTTTTGACTTCAACTGTATTTGTGTGTGTATGTGTGCGTTTACACACATCAGAAGGTCAGATCTGAAGCGCCGCTGCCGCGGGAACAAACGGCACCCACTGTCACACCTGTCCTCGTCTACCCGGCCTATCGCTATGACAACTTGCGTAATGCGGTCACCATAGCAACAGCTGAATCCCTAGCCTTGTCTCATTGTGAGGACCAGAACTTAGAGAAAGACTATGACAATGCAGCCGGATACCAACTAAAAGATATGAAGATCGCAACTCCAGATCTCTGAAAGCACTATCGCACCTTTAGTTTCCAGAGCTATTAATAGCAGAGCAGAGGCAACTGCTGCTATTTCAGGATGTGTTTTTGTGTTCTTGTGAAGGAATGACAAGTTTTGTTCTTCTTTCTGTCATGTTGGAGAAATACGACAATGCCTCCTTTCATGATCGCATCAGGCAGAAACGTGAATTCATTCATTGTCAGTATGCCCAGCTTAATTATTGTTAAATACACGTTGTCTGTAGTTTTCCAGCAGGGCTGGACGTCACATCACTTCACAACTTCAGTGCAAACGCCGTCTGGAAAATTAAAAAGAAACTTTGCATTTCTACCCCAGAGCGACTCAGGGCGATGATTTATTCAAAACCACGAGCTTCGTTTGATGGTGAATGTTAGAAAATTATATTTTGAAAATGATTTTTTTTTCACAAATATCTAAACATTCTTATAACAATGTATATTTACTTGAAGCAAAAAGACTTAAGATATTAAGTCTTGTTAACTGAAAAATTTATCAAAATGATGTGAGTTAATGCTTAAAACATTTACAAATATCTGACAAATGGGTCAGAAAAAGGAGCTGAATTCAAAGGAAAAATAAGATTAATTTTGTATTTTATATTTTACTGGAGTAAAAACAATAATAATTTAATGTTAACATGTATTATTATTATTATTATTATTATTATTATTAGGCTTTAGAATATATTTTAAATATAGAACATTTAGATATAATACATATTTCATTAATAAAGCCCGACCAATATATTGTTTTGCCGATATTATCGGCCGATATGAGCCTGTCACAGATATATCGGTATACCGATATGATTTATTTAATTTTTTTGCGGAACATATAACACAGATTAAATGCTTCTGAATGGTGTAATTACTTACTTTGTCCAGCAGAGCGCACTCCATATTTGCTACTGGCGACCCAGGTCAGTGTAGTGTAGAGATACACGGACGAGCTCAAACTTCACCCGAGTCCGCTGCTTTAAATAGATTATTCAACCGCCACCCACCCGCACCTATAATTTATCGTCATATCAAAATGATTCTAATTCTTAATTTGCATGATGAATGGATGGTTAAAGGGTTAGTTCACCCAAAAATGAAAATGATGTCATTAATTACTCACCCTGATGTCGTTCCAAACCCGTAAGACCTCTGTTCATCGTCGGAACACAAATTAAGATAATAGCATAGTTTGTCAGTACAGTCAGTAATGTTGCAGATTGAAAAGTTAGTATCTTTCTGCAGTCCAATAGACGGCAGTGCGGTGGTGGCTTCATTCTGTTGAATGGTGATTTAACGCTATTGTCACCTAGTTGGAGAGACTCAATGCTAAAGTAAATAAACAACAATGTCCCTGTTTTTTACTCTCACAGTAAGCCTAGCATACACATTTGCTACATTAGTAGGGCCTTGTGATTTCCGCGATGTAGAAAACATGGACGGAATCCCAGAATCCAGTCATAAAATGGAATTTACCATATTTTTGATGAATAAATAAAAAAAAAAGGTCAGTTAATCAAATCGCGCTATAGACTAGTGTCTGTGAATATTAAACTACAAAAAGACTATTTAAATACGAATAATCATGTTCTGCATGTTCATTTGATTACCAGAAAATACACAACACATAATTTGTGAAAAAATATTATTCATTATTATTATTTATTAATTTTAGATATTTACATTTGGAAAAGCTGTGCTTCCTGCATAAACCTGCCCCTGTTGGATTGGCAGTAGCTTGTTTCCCTACACATACCTTGTTTATTTTCTTAATTCAAGTTATACATATTTTGTTCTATTTGTGTTTTTTAAGTTAGTTATAATAAGTGAACTTTTGTTTAGTGCACTGATGTCAGACTCATTTTGAATAATTAAGTTTATTGTTAAATACGCTGCCACCATTACAAAGGCCTATATTTGTCACATCATCATAAATGTTTGATCACCACATTTGAGGTATCATTGCAAAAAATGTGTTAATGTATATAAATTGTTTATGTACATATTGTAATACGGTACCAGTCAAAAGTTTGTACCCACGAATGGGAAGTGTGTCCAAACATTTGTCTATACTGCGCTATAATATAGCCTACACATAAAGAATATCAGCCGATATATCGGTCCTCTTTTACCTCCTAATATCGGTATCTGCATCGGCCTCCCCCAAAAAAATATTGGTCGGGCTATATTAATTAATTACATGATTTTATTACCATTATTATTGTTAGGCTTTAGAATATATTTGACATATTTAACGTTTTGATATAATATATTTAATCATTTAAATAATAATATGAATTATTATTATTATTAGGCTTTTAAATATATAACATTTAAATATAATAAATATATTTAATTGATTAAATTATTATGTTTTAGAATATTTTTTTCAAATAAATATAACATTTAAATATAATAAATGTAAGGTATTAAGCCTTGTTTCCTGAAAAGTGTATCAAAACAAAGTGAGTTAATGCTTAAAATAATAACAAATATTGGCAATGGAATCAGAAAAATTCAATTAATTTAAATTAATGTAAATTTTATATTTATTTTTAATTTATTTCATTTTATAATTTTTGTTTTCCAAAAAAAAAAAAAAAAAAATAGGTGACTTTTTGTGTAAAATAAGAACAAATATGTCAAAAAGAAAACAAGATTATTTTTCTGACTGCATTGGCAGATTTTGTTGATGTTGTTGTTTTCCAAGCAAAATCTTGTTTAATTTTACTTAATATCTTATATCATTTGGATGTCCAGTAAATGTATCTTGATTTAAGAATATTTAGATATTTTAACTAGAAAACATTTTTCAAACAATGCCTGTTCAACTCACAAATGCAAATGTTTACGTCCGTTTGTGCAGCAGACATGAATCCTACCTCAGATCATGCATGTAAATGATCATGTTTTCTCTCTTGCATTGCAGACTGTTGAAATGGTTAAATGTGTTCATTGATTAGTTTTTGATCTGGCACATATAAATCACTGAGACTGTGTGAGTGTGTGATGTCAGTGCATTTAAAGCATTTGGGCTGAATTATTGAGAAGTGAGGAGAGGCTTGGAAGCGGCTGATAGTCTATTTTTACGTGGGCCGCTGGCAGCGCGCCGTGATGAAGCGGCTTCCCCGAGCGCGAGCCGGATCGCCTGTCAGTGAATCTCTCCTCACGTTTGCATCGCTTTCAGCTCATCTCCATCTGCTGTTGTTTCCATGCTTTCTGCTGTCTCACACACACACACACACACACACACACAGACAGAATGACCTTTCATTGTTCAGATGTGCGCTTGTGTCTGAAGGAAACCCCTTCGTTTGCTGCCAAACCCGTGCGTATTTTTCCCCAGCTCTTGTTCCGCTCGTCTTCTCGCTCGCCCTCGGTACAGCAGAGAGAGAGAGAGAGAGAGAGAGAGAGAGAGAGAGAGAGACGTGCACGGTTACCATGGATCCCTCAATATGAGAAGAAAACACAATGACAGTCTTTGTGAAACACACACAACCTTTTTATAACCTGCAGAGACACACGGAGGCTGAGAGACCTAGTGAACTGAGTATGTAGGCAACATTTACAGTTTCCAAAGATAGACACCATTATGCTGCCTTATAAAATGCCCCAGTTTAGCCCAAATCTAAGACGTTTATCTTTGGTAATCCTAGAATTCTTTGCAACAAACTCCATGGGGGAAAAAATAATAAACTATGGGCCTGTACAAAATCGGTTTAAATTTAAATTCCAATATAAAATCCCTTTTATTTTTTTTCCAAATTCACTTGCTTAATTGAAATCATGAAACTCAAAAATTTTATTTTTACACCCCCCCCCCCCCCCCCCAATATTTTTTATTTTATTTTATTTTATTTTGAATCACATTTTAAGGGTTTCCTTAAATTTTAAAAATATAAAAGCACCCTGCCCGTGACGCCTCGCCCTTCCATTGGACTGATTGCACATGTGATTCAGCGCGGTCACGCTGAAGGCGTTCCCAAAGCGTTTTCGGACGCAGCGTTTCGTTCCCTTCGGGGAACCATGGTTACATATGTAACCTGAGAAGTTTTTCATGATATTCAAATTTTTTGAGCTGTACCTGTAAATAGTAATATTTAATATGAAAATAATGCATTGATTAAATATATAAAAAATCAATAAGATGAACTTAAGAAATAATAATTTATGCTGATTATAATATTGTGTTATCTTAGCAATATGCTAGTGCAAGTCAGGGTGAGGATAGACAAGGCAATTCCATATGTTTTTGAACAGAGCCTCTACTTCTCTGCGTCTTTAAAGTAAACATGGAATACATTTTTAAATTGTTCCTGGTCTCATATTGGATAATTCATCTGTGCATATAAAAAATGAATGTCAGTCAATAGCGAAATAACTCTTGTAAATGAATATGCATTTGTGTTTGCTCTCGCGTCTCTGATGAGCGTGTGTGTAACATGCAAGAAACCACAGTAATGCAAATCAATTAGTGATCACATTAATTACTCCCTGATCACAGCGTGTTTGAATCAGCCAATCAAGAGTCCTCTGAGCTCTCTGAGACGTTTATACAGCATCTCCTCCTGGACTCAAGCAAATGTTGATTAATTAGAGGGAAAATAGCCACTTTCTGTCTGATGATGCATCTGATGTCTGCTCATGCCAAACGCATCAGTGTGGTGGAGGACAGGATGCAAATCAAGGGGTTTTGTTGCCAAATCTCTGCATTTTATTGCTGTTGTTATTAATATTCTAACATTAACATTATTTTAGAACAATAATATTATATTAATGATTCTATTTAATATTAGTAATATTTATTATTAATATTATAATTAGGAGTGTGGATTTCAATTGATCAAAAGAATATTATTATCATCATCATCATCATAAGACCAGCAATGTACATAAAAAAATAAACAAATATATTATGCTTAATTTTTTTTATATTCTTTAAATATATTATAATTTAATTTTTCCTAGCTAAATACATAAATATTACTTATTAATATTATTTATTTATAGTAATAATATTATATTATTCATTATTTTAATATTATTAACATTATTAAAATGTATTATCATTACTATTAATATGTATTATTATTATATTCCATATTAGGCATGTGGCTTTGGAAAAAATATGGAAAAATTGGACAAATTAAATATTTATTATTATTATTATATTTTCCTCTAGATTTCATCATAATTTAGTTTTCTAATAAACCTGACATTGTATTATTATTATTATTATTATTGTTATAAAATAATATTCACCAATAAATTTATCATAATAAAATTTGCGTAAAAAAAAATCTGAAGATCATGTATTAATTAACTACACATAACTAGTAAATTTTTTAAAAGATTGAAGTCGTTTAAGAAGCTTGAAGTTTTAAGGATTTAAAGATTTAAGTAGATTTAACATCAAGTTTGAAGGTTTTAAGTGTTTTTAAGATTAAAGCAGTTTTAGGGTTGAAGGTTTTAAGTATTTCTAAATCTGAAGAACATGTATTAATTAACTAATTTATTATTAGTAGTAGTAATTAGTAATAGGGAAGTCGTGGCCTAATGGTTAGAGAGTCGGACTCGTAATCCAAAGGTTGCGGGTTCGATTCTCGGGCCGTCAGGGATATTATTTCATAATAGTAGTATTATGAAATAACGTGCACAAATGGATTGATCATAAGACCAGGAATGTGCTTAAATTATTATTATTAGTAGTAGTAGTATGTAGTCAACAGGAAAAGTGTGTTGACCCCATGAATCAAAAATAGACTTTGCAGTCCATGTGTGCTTGCTCTGAGGCCGTCTGTATGATAGCGATGCTGCTAATGGGGTCTGTGTATTTCATATGACATTTGTGGCAGGCGTGTGTCATTAGCGCGGGAATCCTGCGGTGAGACACACACATGATCAGGACATCTGTCATTACCTGCAGCGCCACAGCGGGACTGTGTGTGTTCGAGTGATCTGAGCGTACAGTAGGAAGCACTGGGCTCGTGACGTCAGCGACACAACGTTTACGAGTAGGAGTGATAAACAGATGGCTGCTGCCACCGTGGGACACACAGATAATATCAGACGACAGAATCTGTCACACATACAGGAGATGTGTTTGTATTCGCTGTCAAAAGAAGGGATTTAATGGAAAGCGTGAAATAATAGATAACGTGACATTCAGTTGGGTTGCTTTTCTGGCTGTGTGCAAATATACAGGTGCATCTCAGAATGTTAGAATATAGTGAAAATGTTCATTTTAACTTATTTCAAAAAGTGAAACTTTCATATATTTTAGATTCATTACATGTAAAGTAAAACACTTCAAAAGTTTTTTTGTTTTAATTTTGATGATTAGAGCTTACAACTCATGAAAGTCAAAAATCAGTATCTCAAAATAGTCAAATATTTCCTAAGATCAGTCAAAAAAAGGATTTGCAAAGCAGAAAAGTTCAAGTTTTTTACAGTATGTTTGTTTATGCACTCAATACTCGGTCGGGGCTCCTTTAGCACAAACTCCAGCATCAGTGAAGAATGGCATGGACAATTTAAAAAGTTTCAAGTTAAAGTTGAAGCATTTTAATATTTGTTTAAAAAGCTTTAAGTTTGAAGGTTGTACAAGATTGAAGTCGTTTAAGAAGCTTGAAGTTTTAAGGGTTTAAGTATTTAAAGATTTAAGTAGATTTAACATCAAGTTTGAAGGTTTGAAGTGTTTTTAAGATTAAAGTAGTTTTAGGGTTGAAGGTTTTAAGTATTTCTTGAAATGCTTCAAGATGAAAAGTTTAAGCATTTTTAGATTAAAGTATTTTTATAAGATTGGTGTAAAAATTAAGTGTTATAAGATTGAAGTAGTATAAAAAGCTTGAAGTTTGAAGGTTTTAAGTATTTTTTTAGGTTGACAATTTAAAAGGTTTCAAGTTTAAAAATTAAGCATAATAAAATTTGTTTAAAAAGCTTTAAGTTTGAAGGTTGTATTTAAAAAAAAAAGATTAAAGTAGTTTAAGAAGCTTGAAGTTTTAAGGTTTTAAGAAAAGTTTTTTAAAAGTTTAAGTATTTATAGATGAAAGCATTTTTAAAAAGCTTTAAGTTTGATATTGTTTAAGATTGTTGTTTTAAAAGCTTGAAGTTTAGTATTAGATGGAGTGGCTGAGTGATGAGTTATGATTATGACATGATCCTTTCTTGTTTCAATCAGCAATATGGTTATTTTAGTGTAACGTTTGACCGTCTGATCATATTTCTTCTGATATTATTGTATTGTGGGAGACAGTATCTTAAGCAGTGTTCTCTGACTGTATGCTACACATTTTGTCTTATGTCGTCCAGGTAAACGTAAATGAGCGGTGTGGATATAGTTTTCCAGTCTCAGCATACCGTATGAAGCCTGTTTGTTTGCGTGTGAAACTCAAATGCCTCTGCAGTTTCTCTTTCTCCCAATCACACAATCATGATCTCAGCATGACGGCGATGTGTGCGAGAGAGAAATGCATTTAAAGATGCTCTAGTTTCAAAGAGAGCCCTGAAAACTTGCTATGACGTTGTGATGTGACTCTAATGGAGTTCAGATCCCTCCGGTCCGACTGCCAGAAGCCCATCGCGCTTTACTGAGAGAGCATGAAATGAATTAAACCACACAGAAGAGGAGGCGACCATTTATAATGCACAAAACTCAAAACCAGATTGCATGCTTAGATATTAACACACACAGGCTCTGTTCAGAAACATACTGAGCTGCTTACAAAAAACAGCATTTTACACCATTTAAAAGGGACTATTTTATGCAAAATATGGGTGTGCTGTCTGTTTTTCACTTACTTACAGTAATTAATTGAGTGCAAAATAATAATAAATGATAGCTAAAACCATATTCTCCAATATTTTTGTGCACTACACATTTTTATACTTTTTAAAGCAACTTCTTGATGGCTTAGCAACATGCTGCTTTGGGCACATGACCTGCAATCGCTTAATGCATTGCAGTAAGTTCTGTGACAAATGCTGGAATGAGGAATAAAATACCATATAATGCATAAATCAAGCATATTTTTATATATATAAGTTGTGTTTTGTATCATCTGAAATGAGCTGCGACGTGTTTCATATAAGCTACTTATGTAATGCAATTAACATTAAGTGTGCAAAATGCAAACATTTGGATTTATGCTGAATTAAAATACATGTTTATTGTGTTTATAATGCTTGTAATAGATAGATAGATAGATAGATAGATAGATAGATAGATAGATAGATAGATAGATAGATAGATAGATAGATAGATAGATAGATCATTTATTTAGTAATTTTGAAATGTAATAACAAAATGTGGCTTGTAAACCAATGCAACTTATTTTCCAGAAAATGTGGAAAATATTTTAATAGTTATTTTTATTGAAAAAAAGGATATCTTTAAAAACTGTCAGACAGTAAAAATGTTTCAATAAGATATTTTGTATTTTTAAATTATTTTAATGAATTAAATTAGATTTTTAAGTTTTATTTTTAATTTTTAAGTTCTATTTGACACTATTTAACGTTATTTTAGAATGTAATAATAAAATGTGACTTATACACTGATGCAACTTATCTAGAAAAATTCCAGAATTTTTTTTTTATCAAAGAATAGTAATTCTGTTTAATTATTGTTTTTTTTATTGAAATCATATTTTAGATATTATTTTATATATGCAGATAGAAATATGTAAGATATAGATATGATCTATATAGAAATATATTGTTTGTTTGTTTTTCTTTTCATTAAAAATGTAATATCTGTAAAAACCTTTGAGACTTGTAAGTTTCCATGCGAGCAGAACTATTTATGTATCATGTGGAGTTGTTGTCCATGTAGAGCGTTCTAAATCCGTCCCTTATGAGCTTTTATTCTGCCTTAGAAGGCCGCCGCCGGTGCAGCTCACTCATTTTTGGAGCAGATCCACAGACAGGTTTTTGTGTGTGTGTGTGTGTGTGTGTGTGACCTACATAAGCAGTTGAGTGCTGGGAGCGAGTGAGGATGGTGTGAAATTTTCCTGCTCCGCTGCTGTAGGGGACGAGGACACACCTGTTGAAGTGATTCTCACACACACACACACACACACACATGCACGTGTCTAGAAAAGCCAAGCCATTAGTGCTTCTGCTGCTCCTCCACCCTTCATGTGACATTCATGGTTTTCCCCCCACAGGGCCATCGCACAAACCCTCATAAGAGTGTGAACTACTCGCAGTGCATTAGTCAGATAATAGCAAACTAGCTGTAACCAAGTGTGTGTGTGACTATCAGCGATAATATTTGAGTGACGGTGAATCACAGCGCTGAAGCGTCGCAAATAAAGCCCTGACAACACTTGGTTCTGATCTGAAATCACTACGACACACTTCATCTGTATTCAGAGAGAGCCCAGTACAGAGTTCACTAGTCTACTACGTAGTGTTTATTTTAAACAGTATTATTGTTGTCAGATGAACTCATTATGTAAATTTCAGTATGCACATTTTCTGAATGGATGGATTAAACACTAAATTTGCTGATTATTTATTTATTTAGTAAGTAGGCACTATTCATGTGAGACAAAGTTTGTTTGATAGTATATCATGTTTTCCATTTTTAAATTACAGTACAGTTTTTAAACTACTAAAAAGTCAGCATATTATCCACATTATAAACACTGTATACTGCAGAAATAGGAGTAGTGTGCGTGTAGTGCAGTTTAGGCTTGGTAATAATAAAATAATTATATTACAGTGTCCGAAATTAATAAGGGAATTGAAAGCACATGACAAATAACCACAAAATAAATAAAGCAAACATTTAGCATTATTTATTTTAATTAATTATGTTTATTGTCCATTTCACAAAAGGAATTAAGCTGTTTTTCTCACATTTAACTCTTGTGTCATGTGCAGCATCATGTACAGTCTCTTGCTGAAATGTTTGCAATGTTTGCATGTATGTATATAACCCCTTTTATATGAGCATGTATTACAAAAAAACCTATCTATCTATCCATCTATCCATCTATCCATCTGATTAAATGCATTACAAAAAAATTAATTCTTTGTTTTTTCAGTCATGCATGCATATAAGGTTGCAGTAGCTGTGCTTTATTTACTCGCGGAGTGTTAATTCTGGCCCTTGATTATTCTTCTCAGATGATCCGTGAGTGTGTGTGTGATCACACTCACTGGACTCTGACACACCAGGGTCTTGTTGCTGTGGAGCTTTTTCCTGTTGCCTGGGAGACAGTGTGGTGTGTTTGATCCGGCGGTCCTGAGAGACTCGGCATCACAGCTGACCATCAGTCAGTCGCACACAACTTCTGAATAAAACACACAACTTTCCTTTATTAACATCTGAAGCTGTCACAGAGATGGCACGACACACACATACACACACAAGGAGTGCATGAAGAGTGCACGTTTGATCCTTTTCCCACAGACTTCCATCAGGAGGAGTACAAAGCCTCCTGATTAGCACAGAAAGCACCTCCAACATTAAAACTGATCACAGGCGCTCTTCAAAAGAGCTCTGCTCCTTCAACTTCCTTATCTGTCTTGTGAGATGTATCCAAAATCACTATTTCATTTTCCAAGTATTCTAATCTGTCCAACGGCATCTTTCGTAAACTAGGCTAAATAGTGTTGCTGGGAGGAAGCTGTTTTTTTGTGTAGTGAGCTGCGTTTCTGTCTGCGGTCTGCATGGGCTTTTACCTTCTAAGGAAGCATCTTAACTAAAATAAAACCTCTGAAGTGACCTATTAAATAAAATGCTTGTAAATGCTTCAAGTATTTAAAACATATTTATATATGTATGATGTTATAGGTTTGTTTATTTTATCTAAAGCCTGAGAAAAATATACATTTTAGAAGAAAATTCCAGACGGCACTTAGAGGCTTTTGCATCTGAACTCTTCATATATATATATATATATATATATATATATATATATATATATATATATATAAATTCTATTATATGTAGTCTCTTCTCAAACCTATAATATCATGCATATATAAATATAATTTTTATTACATATTTTAATAAAATAATGAAGTATTTAAATTTTTTTAATGTGTTTAATAAATTATATGCATGGTGCATTACAAAAAAACATTATATATAAAATTGTATTTATTATTAAATTATATAAATAAATAATTTTATTTATTTATTAAATGGAAGGTTGTTTGTGAGTTTTTAGCTCATAATGTAATGCTGTTTTAAATGTTATTACAAAAACCTATTTATCTGGCATGTGGGCTGCCGCAGGTGAGCAGCTCGCTGGGTTTATCATCAGAGCAAATGAAGCGCTGTTAGTGTACAGATGAAATGCGTTGGCTGGGCTTCAGGCTGCTTGTTTGGTTAATGAAGTCACAGGGCACAAAGCGAGGTTACAGCCGGATCTGATCTCACACGGGAGACTTGTGAGGCCTGCGGTGGATGACAAGATCATTAGATACTGCTTACACGCGTCCCGCACACACTCCACAAACACTCCCAAACAAAGAGCCTGCTACAGTGCCTTCAGAGCGCATCCTGATGCTTTCTGCTGGCTTTGTGCTGATTACAGCCCTCCAGACGAGTTAAAGCCTCATTAGGATGCTAAAACAAAGACGAGAGACAGGTTCCTTTGAGACGCATTCTAGTGGGGACAGACCGTCCCGTGATCATGTCTTTTCACATTCGCCAGCGCTGGCTATTGCCTTCAGCCATACTCTGACTGATCCATTATTCTAGCATTTAGTAGCAGTTGCATATATATATATGCAACTTGCATATATATATATATGCAAGTTGCATATAACAAAAAACTAATATATATATATATATATATATATATATATATATATATATATATATATATATATATATATATATATAATTAGTTTTTTGTTTACACACACATGCACATTTATTAATTAACACTGTGATTATTTGAAATCAAACAAATAAATAAAATATATGTATATTTTATCTGATTTCAAATAATTAAGATGATAAATATATTAGTGACCGGTTTCACAGACAGGGTTTAGACTAAGCCAGGATTAGGCCATAGTTCCATTAGGACATTGAACTAAGTTTTATAAACATGCCTTATAAAAACACATTACTGGTGTCTATCTTGAGACAATACAAAGGCACTAATATATTTCAAGATCAGTCAGTGCAAGTTTCTTTCAGTTGAAACAGCTCATACTTACATTTTAGTCTGGGACAAGGCTTAAGCCTTGTCTGTGAAACCGGGGGTAGAACTGTTTATTAACAAAAACCTGTAACATCATGCATATATAAATTATAATTTAACTATTTATATATGTTAGTAAATTAAATATTTATAAATCTCTGATTTATATTTTAGGGCTATATATATTTTAGAATATAAAATATGCAGAATACATTTTTGAATATATACAAAATATATATTCAAATAATTAAAATATTACATATATAATAGAAATGTTATATGTCATATAAAAATATTGTTATATAAAAATAAATAAACCATAACATAATGCATATATAAATACATTTTTAATGTATACAATTTAAGTAAATACATTTATTATTTGGCTATATTTTATCATTGTTTTTGGCTGTATATTCTAGCTATATTCTAGCGGTTGCAGATGACAGGTTTCATGGCTCACTGTTGATCTGCGAGTGCAGTAACTAGTGTAATTGAGTTTAATACGAAGTGTGTAATGTGTAATTTGAGTGACAGCCTGCGGTTCTGTGTTGATGTGTGTTTTCTGAATAATGCTGTGGACGTGAAGGTGATGTGTGGTTGTGTGGGCTGAACGCAGCTGCTGTACGGTCTGACTCACTCATTTGACGGCGTTTATTGACATTAAATATTACACGCCGATGACCGGCCAAGATACTGAGAGACTCTTTAGCTTTGGTGTCATATCATCATAACAGTGCTGGAGGGACTTATTAAAAGTGCAATGCTATTTTTGTTACGTTGCACAGCTGAGCAATAAATCTGAGGTTATGCTGTAAAAGAAATATGTCTTCCCAAAAATGTCTTCCTCTCTCTCATGTGAAGCATCCAAATGAACCGATTCACTAAAATGAATCTGTTCGTTTGAGTGGATCATTCTAATGAGTCACTTCAAAAAAGGCTCTCTGATTCATTTGAGTCCCCCATGGTATTTTACTTTTTTGTAGTGGTATATAAAAAAATTAATGTCAATAAATACTTTTTTGTAGTTGTATACAAAATAATTTGTCAGTAAACACTGTTCTCTCTCTCTCTTACCTAATTTCCGGTTGGAGGTGGGAGAGGTGTCACGGTGAGGGGGATTTATGTGGATTTTTCAATTGTCTTTACATTTTCTTTTGAGTGGAATTGAGATTCAAGTTTTCCAGTTTTGTAAGGTTTGCAAGTGGAATTAAGATGGTACCGCTTGGTTGTAAACATGAATTCTTGAAGCATGTGTTATGGTTCAGACGACAGGTGTTTATGTTTAGATGTGCTGACATTAAATGTGTTTTTCCGTTGCGTGTATGAGGGGAAATCGTACATGTTGTATGCGAGCACGGGGGAAATGCGCTGTTTTGAGTGCGGCTCAGTAGGACATGTAAGATTGCTATGTCCACATAGAGAAGGGGTGAGGAGTGAGGCAGGTCAAAGTAATGATGAGAATGTTAGGGTGGAAGAAACTGTAGGAGAAACAGTGGAAAAGGAGTGAAGAAGAAGTTTCAGGTAATGAGATTAGGCCTACTATGGAAGCGTCTAAGGTGGTAGAAAAGGTTAATGGGGAGAGACAGGTAGAGAAGGAGATGGGGATGAAAGAAACTGTGAAGGAGGTAGAGCAGGTAGAAAGGTTAGAAACTGGTGAAGAAGTGATGTTAGTTGATATGGATAAAGCAAGTGATGAAAGGAGAGTGAATTTGGAGAGCAAACAGACAGAAGAAATGGTTAATACTGAAGGAGAGGAAGAAAGTGAGGATGATGCTTTGTTAGATGTATCAGATGGGTTGTGAGCAGTTTTATTCCCTGGAAGAGATACATTTGGGAAAGTAGTAGAAGTGGAGAATTACTTTGCTGATATGAAAAAGTTTGAAAGTTCTGTTTTGTACTGGATGAAAAGAGTAGGAGAGGATAAACTGAACAAGAGGAAGAGATATCGATTGAAAAAGTTTGTCATGAAAATAAGGAGGAGGAAAACTCCCAAGAAAAGGAAATTTGGCTAATGATGTGTAAACCACTATGGGTGATTTTTTTTCTTCTATTCTTTCTATCTGTTTTTTCCTTTTTGTCCTTTGTTATGGAGGTTGTAAGAGTAGGATCCTTACACATCAATGGGGGAAGAGACGGGGTTAAAAGAGCAATGCTTTCTGAATTTATTAATTTAAATGATGTAAAAGTATTTTTTTACAAGAAACCCATTCTGATAGTAATAATGAAATAGAGTGGTATAAATGGTGGGAAGGAGAGTGTAGATTAAGTCATGGAACAAATTTTAGTATGGGTGTTGCAATTCCTTTCTCAAAATCTTTAGATTTAAAAGTGGTGATGACAAAAGAGATAGAAAGAGGTTAAAAGTGTTAAATTCATCTTTATTAATGTGTATGCTCCAAACATAGGATTGAATCGTGAAATAACATTTCAAAAATTAAAAGATGCAATAAAACACATTGATGATGGAAATATATGTGTTGTAATAGGAGGTGATTGGAACTGCACAACAAATGTTTTAATGGATAGGAATGGGGAAGAACCTCACTCGAAATCTAGTAAGCTACTTCTTGATATTATAAATGATTTGAATTTGGAAGATGTGTGGAGAAGTAGAAATAATTTGGTGAAGCAATATACTTGGGTAAAGATATTAGATTCTGTTGTGACAGGAGCTAGATTGGATAGGTTATACATAAGAAAATCAGAAATGAATAGAGTTATTAATACTAATATATTTCCGAATGTTTTTTTCAGATTATCATATGGTGACTTTAGATTACAACATTGCAAAAGTTTCAAGACCTACATTTTATTGGCATTTTAATGTAAAATTATTACAAGATAAAGATTTTTTTGAGAAGTTTTGTAATTTTTGGGAAGTTTGGAGACAAAGGAAAAATTATTTTGAAAATCTGACTCAATGGTGGGAGGTGGGAAAAGCCCAGATTCAAGTTTTTGTCAACAATTTTCTTATAATGCTACTTTTACTCTGAAGAGGAATGTAACAAATTTGGAGAATGAGATTAATGAAATGGAAAGAAGATTGATTGATGTTGATGATCATGGTTCAATGGATGTTTTAAAAAAGAAAAAAATGGAATTGAAGTGACTGTTGGAAGAAAGAGTTAAAGGTGCACTTGTGAGAGCTAGAATATCTTCAATTAAAGAAATGGATGCTCCAACTGCTTATTTTTTTGGACTTGAACATAAGGAAGCATAAAAGAAATGTATGCTTCATCTGAGAAGAAAAAAAAATGGAACAATTACTTCAGACCCAAATGAGATGAGAAGGATGGGTACAGAATTTTACAAACAACTGTTTGGTAATATGGACTGTGATGTTGGAGGTATGGATCAGATCTTAAGGGATCTTCCTAAATTAAGACCTGAGGACAAAAAGTAATTGGACGTAATGATTTCTTTTGATGAACTTGAGGGGAAGTCATGGCCTAATGGTCAGAGAGGGGAAGTCGTGGCCTAATGGTTAGAGAGTCGGACTCGTAATCCAAAGGTTGTGGGTTCGAGTCTTGGGCCGGCAGGGATTGTAGGTGGAGGGAGTGAATGTCCAGCGCTCTCTCCACCCTCAATACCACGACTGAGGTGCCCTTGAGCAAGGCACCGAACCCCCAACTGCTCCCCGGGCGCCGCAGCATAAATGGCTGCCCACTGCTCCGGGTGTATGTTCACGGTGTGTGTGTGTTCACTGCTGTGTGTGTGCACGTTGGATGGGTTAAATGCAGAGTATGGGTATTCTGAGTATGGGTCACCATACTTGGCAGTATGTCACTTCACTTTCAAAGGCTGTGGAACAACTTTCTACAGGAAAGTCACCAGGAGTTGATGGTTTACCAGCGGAATTTTATAAAGTTTTTTGGGGTGTTTTAGGTGAAGATCTTGCCAAAAAGCGGTGACCTAGGGTTGTTGAAGAATTGACGGCCAGTGTCTTTAATGTGTTTAGACTATAAAATATTGTCTAAATGTTTGGCTAATAGAATTAAAGGTTTTTTGCATACTGTGGTGGAAAGAGAACAAACTTTCTGCATTCTAGGGCGTACAATAATGGACAATTTGTTTCTTATGAGGGATATAATTTAAATTTAGAAATTATCTTGATGTGGGTTTTTTATCTATTGACCAAGAGAAAGCATTTGACCTTGTGGGTCATGAATATCTTTTTAATGTTTTAAAAGCCTTTGGATTTGGGGAGAGTATCATTTCTTGGATAAAATTACTGTATGAAGGGGCTTCAGTTATGCTAAAGATGGGAGGTGGCTTGAGCTGCCCAATTCCTGTTGAAAGAGGAATCCGGCAGGGGTGTCCTCTATCAGGACAACTTTATATTTTAGCTATAGAACCCTTATTGTGTAAGCTAAGAACTGAGATAAAAGGTTTAATGATCCCTGGTGATAATTCAGGGTTAAGGTATTCTGTATCGGCATGCTGATGATGTAAACATTTTTGTTACTGGTCAAAATGATATTCAAATACTCTAAACTTCCTGAAGGATTAAAATGGGGAAGGGAAGGTATTAAAGTGTTGGGGGTGTTTTTAAGTAATGATCAGTATAAAGAAAAGAACTGGGAGGGTATGCTGGAAAAGGTTGTTGCCATGTTGTCTAAGTGGAATTGGCTATACCCGCGTTATCTTATAGAGGCTTGGTTGCAAATAATCTGACTGCCTCTATGTTATGGCATAGACTGAATGTACTTGAGCCACCGGATGACTTGATTAAAAACATTCAGAGGAAATTAGTGGATTTCTTCTGGTCTGGTCAAAAATGGATTCCTGGGCCTGCACTTTATCTGCCAGTGAATGAAGGAGGGCAAAGCCTGATAGACATGCGAAGCTGCATAAATGCATTCCGACTACAAGCAGCAAAGAGACTGTTGTACGAAGAGAATGTTGGATGGATTAATGTTAATCAATGATAAAATGGATTAATAAAGTCAATGATAAAAGCTTGGAAAAAGACATTTGTTATACACAGAGAAATCTTACATCCAGAGGAGTGGGTAATGGGGGAACCTTTGTTCCATAACCCATTAATAAGAACAAAGATTTTATCTTCTAAGTCGGTGGAAAGCTGTTTTGTCAAGGCTGGATATACCAAGTTGGGGGATCTAAGAAATGGTGATGGTTGGAGAACAGCTGAGACAATGCAGAGTGTTACTGGGTTTCGATCTCTGCGACTTCTGAGAAGAATAATGGAAGAGATGTGGGCAATTCTACCAGGTGCTTGTAGAGAGGCACTGCTACAGGATTGACATTATAAATGTCCACCCATTAATGTTTCTGCTGTTGTACAAGAAGAGAATGAGGATGCTGGATATTTAGTTTGATCATTTGCCTACCCTGAGTTGAGTGTTTTTCAGGACATTAAGAAGAAAGATCTGTATATAACATCTGTAAAGGTGACTCATCAGGCTGTGCTAAGAGGAGTAAAGACTTGGAGATGGTCAGAGGTGTTTGGGACAAACTTTAAGGCATGCTGGAGATCTTTGTATAAACTGCCGATTGAGAAGCGTACTGCAGACTTGCAGTGGAGACTGATGTACGGGGCTATAGCTACGAACAGACACGTGGCACACCTGAATCCAGCAGTGGGGAAAGATTGTGTATTTTGTGGGATTGAAGAAACGGTGAATCATTTATTTATTGATTGTTTTAGGTTGAAGGGACTTTTTAAGTTTTTTAACACGTTTTATAAAGTTTGGAGAAACATTTTCTTATCAGGAGTTTATAAGTGGTTCAAAATACAATTTTCAGGATTGGAGGAAAAAATGTTTACTGAATTTTGTGTTGGGGTCAGCTAAGATGTGTATTTGGAAAACTAGGAAAAATAAAATGTTGGGTGTGGGTCCAATAAATGCTGAGATGGTAATAAAAGGTATGATAACTGCTAGAATTAAGAGGGTATACATATTATAAATTGGTAAATGATATTGCAATGTTTTCTGAAATTTGGTCAGTGGGAGGAGTTCTTTGAAAAATTGAAGAAAATGAATTGTTGATTTTGAATTTATAGAAATGTTATTAAGCAGATATGATTTATTGGTGTTTATATGAAAAGTATTGTGTGATATTAAGGTAGAAAGAAAAATGGTTTAATAAAAGGTATTGTTAAGCCTCTCTCTCTCTCGCTCTCTCTCTCTGTGTGTGTGTGTGTATGCACACATGTATAATTAATTTTTATATAAACAATTCTATAAATTATATTATCGTATTATATGTATAACATTGAAATTATCTGAAATCAAACAATAAAATCAAATTTATGTATAATTTGTCTGATTTCAAATAATTAACAGAGTATAAAAAACTCTGTAAATTATGCAATATTACAGAGTTTTTTTATACAAAAATAAACAAATCTTTTGAATGAATAAACATTTTATTTAAACATATCAATAAATGTCATTTCAAATAGTAACATAATTACATATACATGAATATAAGGCAGAAATAATATCTGTCAGGTCCCAGTATTTTTCTCAAATAATTGTCAATAATGAAAGAAATCCTCCCAAACTGTTTCATATGATTAACAAATTGGTCAATGGCTATAGTATTTCCAATGTACTTCCAATCTCATTGACAACAACCTTTTTGAACCCCTCCAATCTGGCTTTTATAAACTCCACAGTACTGAAACAGCTTTATTTAAGGTTACTAATGATCTGTTGGTTGCTGCAGACTCTGGGTGTCTCTCAATTCGGGTTCTTCTAGATCTAAGCGCAGCTTTTGACACAGTCGATCACGCTGTGTTACTTAGAAACTGTGTTTGGTGTTACTGACACTGTTTTAAATTGGTGCAAATCTTACCTTTCAGACAATTTGTTTCCCTGGGTGTATGTCGTTCCAAAGTCGGTTCTGTTAAATGTGGTGTCCCACAGGGTTCCATTTTGAGCCCCCTACTTTTTAGAATGTACATCTTTCCTCTTGATCAGCTTTTTATATCCCTTGGTCTTAAGTTCCATTTTTACGCAGATGACACCCAGATCTACATTCACACTAAACCTGGTGATACCACAGCTATTGGCTTTCTTGAACACAGCATTTCAGAGATAAAAAAAAAGGATGTCTCAAAACTTCCTTTGTCTTAATAGTGATAAGACAGAGGTAATGCGTATTGGCACACCACATCAAATAAGTAAAATTGGTACGTTAGCTTTAACAATGGAAGGTACAGTTTTAGATTTTCAAAATAAATAAAAAAATCTGGGGGTGATATTTGACACTAATCTAACCTTCGATCCTCATGTTCAGAATAAATTAATTTTTTCATCTCAGAAACATCGCAAGACTTATCGCCCCATGTTATCCCTTTTGGTTGCTGAAAAATTGATAAACACTTTTGTTTTTTCCCGTGTCGATTACTGTAATGCTTTGCTTGCTGGGGTTTCTAAAACCACCTTATTAAGTTGCAGTCAGTTCAAAATTCAGCTGCTAAAATCCTGACAAGAACCAAGACAAGCAAGTATATCTCTCCAGTTTTAGAGTCATTGCAGTGGCTCCCTGTCAGATTTCGGATTGATTTTAAAATTCTCATGCTGTAGGCTTTGCATGGTTTGGCACCACATTATTTGTCTCAACTGTTAACTGTTTATACTCCAAGTTGCGATCTCCGTTCCTCTGATTCTGGTCTTTTAGTGGTACCCACTACTCGTTTAGGATCTGTGGGTGATCGGGCCTTTTCTTCTTTCTTAATTCAAATATTATATTTAATAAAATTGTTTGTATACAAAAATGAACAAACCTATAACATGATGCATATATAAATATTATAATATTTTTTTTTTTAAATGTTTTTAAATAATTCAATATAAAAAAAAGAATATATTGTAATGTAATAAAATATATAAAAAAATGTTTTTAGCCTTATTTCTTGGCTATATTTTATGATATAAAATTTCTTTATTTATTTCATTTTATTTTAAAAATATAAAAAATATATTTGTATATATCTATATATTTATCTGATTTCAAATCATTCAAATATTACATAGAATTGTTATATATATATATATATATATATATAAAACAAATCTATAAAAGTGCATATGTAAATATTTAAATATAGTATTAAATATTTTAAAATATCTCATTATATTTTTTGGCTATATTTATATGAAAACTTATTGTCCATCCCAAATAGCTACAGTTTCCCCAACACTACTTGGCTAAGCTTTTACAGATAAAAAGACACCTTCACTCAACTGTGTCCATGAAATCACTGCCTTTTTAGGACTCACTAAATAAAAAGGAGAAATGCATATTGAATAACTGAATAAAGACAGAGCTCAAATAGTCACTAATGGCCGCTAATGCTATTAAAAAGCTTCCCGACTGCTCACTGACCCATTTCTCTCTCTGTTTCTCTTCAGTTCATCGCATTTGCCTCCCTGTTCTTCATCCTGGTCTCCATCACAACCTTCTGCCTGGAGACGCATGAGGCCTTCAACACGGTCATCAACAAGACGGAAGCGTTCCGCAATGACTCCTTCACGGACTTCAGCCAGCAGTACGAGATTGAGACGGACCCGGCGCTCACCTACGTGGAGGGCGTCTGTGTGCTCTGGTTCACCTTCGAGTTCCTGGTGCGTGTGACCTTCAGCCCAGACAAGCTGGAGTTCGTCAAGAGCATCCTGAACATCATAGACTTCGTGGCCATTCTGCCCTTTTACCTGGAGGTGGGCTTGAGCGGACTCTCCTCCAAAGCCGCCAAAGACGTCTTGGGCTTCTTGCGTGTGGTCCGCTTCGTTCGCATCTTGAGGATCTTTAAGCTGACGCGGCACTTTGTCGGTTTGCGTGTATTGGGACACACCCTCCGGGCGAGCACTAATGAGTTCCTGCTGCTCATTATCTTCCTCGCGCTGGGCGTACTCATCTTCGCCACCATGATCTACTACGCCGAGCGGATCGGAGCCAGCCCCAACGACCCAACGGCCAGCCACCACACCATGTTCAAGAACATCCCCATCGGCTTCTGGTGGGCCGTGGTCACCATGACCACTCTGGGCTACGGAGACATGTACCCTCAGACGTGGTCGGGCATGGTGGTCGGCGCACTCTGCGCCCTCGCTGGCGTGCTGACCATAGCCATGCCTGTGCCCGTCATCGTCAATAACTTTGGCATGTATTACTCGCTCGCCATGGCCAAACAGAAGCTCCCTAAGAAGAGGAAGAAACACATCCCTCAGGTAGTGCAGACTGGCTCGCCATCCTACTGCAAGACGGACCTGAGCACAGCCTGCAACAGCACTCAAGGGGAGCTGTGTTTGGGACAGACCCGAGGACTAGAGCGCCACCGCTCAGGTGAGAGAAGTTCGTCTGTTTCACACTGTAAAAGACGGAGTGTGATGCTTTTTTGGGTGTTCAGGGACTCAGGATGCTGGGAGAATTATGAAAAGCTTGAATTGTAAAAAAATGCTTTCATAAACATCTAATTTAGGCTTTTATTGACATATAAACACTAGTGCTGTCAAACGATTAATCGCGATTAATCGCATTCAAAATAAAAGGTTTTATTTACATAATATATCTGTGTGTACTGTGTATATTTATTATGTATATTAAATGCACACAGATACAGTATATATTTTGAAAATATTTACATGTATATATTTATATGAAAAAGGAAAATTAAATGTTTATTTATGAATATTTAATTTAGGATTTTATTCACATATAAACACACATATAGAGCATAGACGCACACAGACGCTTCTGTTTATCGAATGTGATTCCCTCTATTTATGCGTGATTAATAATATATAATAATATGATATGAAGAAATGCTGCCTTGACAACTGAGAAGAATGTAACAACTCAAATAAAATAAGCTGAAATACTAATATTACTAAAACTAAAACTGAAATAAAATAAATTAAAGCCAAAAGAAATATCATTAATCTTTAAATAATAATAATAATAATAATTTTAGTATTTCAACTTAAACTTATTTAATTTCAGTTAGTTGGCAAGACTGTTTAAAATAAATTATTATTAATAATATTAATATTTATGTATTCATTTAATTAAAATTAAAGCTACATGGCAGCTTCTAACTGAAATTAAATTTGTTGAAATACTAACATTACTAAAAAATGGCAATAACAATAAATTTAAGTAAAGAAATTAAATTGTTATTATTATTATTATTATTTAAAACCCACTTTGGCAGCTAACTGAAATAAGTTTAAGTTGGAATGCTAAATTACTAAATTACTAAAACTAAAACTGAAATAAGAAATTAAAGCCAAAAAGAAATGAATTAAATATTGTTATTATTTATATTACATTATTAAAATAAATGACTAAAATAACAAAAGCACAAAACAAACTGACTAAAAGTTACTAAGATTAAGATAAAAAACTGAAAATATTAAAATAAAACCTAATTCAAAATATCAATGAATACAATAATAGTATATAAATAATATTTAAAAACATAAAGTCGAAATGTTGGAAGTATTGTTAAGAGGTTGTTAACAGATTTGTTGTAAATGTTGTAAATATATTTAATTTAGGCTTTTATTCACATAAAAACATGCATAGATGCATGCTTCTGTGTTTATTTACCATATGATTCACTCTAGGGATGTGTGTTTATATGTGAATAAAAGCCTAAATTAAACATGTTCATCATGTAAAGCAATCATGTTTTTTCACAAGACTACAATGAAACTGCTTGGTTCATATGGATTTGCTTTATGATCTTTTTGGATGTTTTATGTTTTGGTTACTTGGACTTTCAATGGAGGGACTGAAACCAAAATATCTTAATTTGTGCTTCAAAGATTAACCAAAGTCTTTTGGGTTTGGAACGACATGAGGACAGAGTTTTTATTTTTTGGTGAACTATCACTTTAAATTTGATGGTAGTTTAGCATTTATGTAGTTTATTTAGTTTAACTTCAACTTTAAAGACTCTGTTAGATGCCAAATGTCTGCCAAATGCATGCATGCATGGAAATGTAAATTTGTGCATGCTTAAAAATGACACAGAAAAAAGTCCATACGGCTTGTGCACTATATTTCACTAGTTATATGAGAGCTTTTGTGCGAGAAACAGACAGAAATGTAAGTCGTTCACTCTTATCATACACTCTAGTGTAGCTCTTAATCAGTCACATGACGTATTAGCCAATGACATGTGCCGTCAATGACGTCATTGTTTTTTAATTGAAAACAAGTGGGAAGGAGGGTTTGAACAACATGAGTATGGCCAGTTTCATTTTGACTGAATTATATCTAATATCTATGGAGTTATGAGTTTAGAATTTGTATTTAATGGTTGAAGCTGATATTTCTTGGAGATCTGAGCATAAGAGGCTGCAGATATAGTGAAGATCGCCTGTTGCCACGGAGATGAGGGTGCGAGGAGATGGGCTGTGTTTCAGTCTGACATAAGAGACAATAGTGAGAATGAGAAAGTGTGCAGGGATGTGCATGCTGGTCATTTACACGTGACGGTTTTCAGGGTGAACGACCTGAGGATGAGGTCAGAACAATGGGAAAAACTCTTGGAAAATTAGGCCTTTAATTAGCTGTCCAACTGTTTTTGAGCACAAAAATACATGTGTTATGCTAAGTCAGAAATGCATCTTATCTGGGTCAGGTGAACCTGAAATCAGTCTAATTCTACAGTGCTAAGCAGTATATACAGATTTTACATTACTGACCTTTAAGTCATCACTGTGTTTTCATGATCAGTATTGATAATGTTAACTAAAACTGTTTCCGTTTATTGAAATAAAATATGAATATTTTCTAAATGTAAATGTTTTCATGATCAGTGTTGCTAATGTCAAAATGCTAAAGCTGATATATATATATATATATACATTTTATTTTTTACATATTTTTACATGGCTGTTACAAGTTAAATATACTAAAATTACTAAAACTAAAACTGAAATAAGGAAGCAAAAACAAATTATTATATATATAACATACAGTGCCCTCCAAAAGTATTGGAACAGTAAAGACAAAATTGCTCTGTTGGCTGTGGAGTCAAGACATTTGCAAATATGATTAAAAGATGAATATGAGACAAAACTACAGAATGTCACATTTTATTATTAGCCGTTTCAAAACATAGATGTTTTACCAGCTAAGAAGTTCAGCACTTTTAGAGTTCATCTCTCTATCTGATGTGAGCATAAGTATTGGAGCAGTTCCCTCACAGGTCTTTCTAAGTGATCAGCTGTGTCCTGTTGCAGTAATTCTTCAGATATTAAAAGCAGGGAATGTGTCGTATCAGTTATATCCATTACTTCTGTATTCTGAATCTTGCATTCGATGATGACACACACAAACCAGGATGAAGACGAGGGAGCTGACTTTGAGAGAAAAGCAAGCAAATTGGATGCTAAAAGAAAAGAGGAAGTCAGTTAGAGCTCTAGCAAAAACAAAGGGCATGGAGAAATCAATAGATTGGAAACCACCAGCGACACCAGCAACCAACAACGACCTGATCGACTGAGAAAACAACACTAGTTGATGATAAAAGCAGTGAAAATTAACCCTAAAAGACATGTCTGTAAAATCAGCAACAACTTCCAGAAAGCTGGGGTGATGCTCTGACAATCTACTGTCCTCAGGAGACTTTGACACAGAATTACAGATGCTACACAGCAAGATGCAAACCTCTGACCAGCACCAACAATAGAAAGACAAGATTAGAGTTTGCAAAAAAGCACAAAGGTGAGCCAGAAGAGTTTTGGAACTGTGTTTATGGACCGATGAGACAAAGATGAACCTTTATCTAAGTCAGGGTTTCCCAAAGTGGGGTTTGCAAACCCCTGGTGGTTCGTGAGGGAATTGCAGGGGGTTCACGAGTTGGTGCAGGGTATGCCTACGAGTGAGTGTATACCATTAGCGAATTAATAAAAAATAATTAATTAAATTAAAAAGTTTTTGCAAATGAATGAAAAAAGGGACCTGCAATGAAAAAAGGGACCTGCAATGATCCCAAGCATACAGCCTCATCTGTAAAGCATGGTGGAGGTGGTGTTATGGCATGGGCATGCATGGCTGTCTCTGGAACAGACCCTCTCAACTTTACTGATGACTTAATGTATGATGACAGTAGCAGAATGAATTTGGAAGGGTACAAAACCATCTTGCCTTTCAATATTCAAGAAAATGCCACCAGATTCATTGGGAAGTGCTTCATATTGCATCAGGACAATGACCCAAAACACCCTGCCAGTTCAAGTCAAGGAATTTATAAGAGCAAAGAAATGGAAAGTCTTAGATTGCCCAAGTCAATCTCCAGATTTAAATCTGATTGAACATGAATTTCAGCAGCTGGAGAGGAGAGTAAAGGCAGAAACTCCCCAAAACAAGCAACAATTGGAATTGGCTGCATTAAAGGCTGGGAAAAGTCTTTCAAAGGATGAGAGCAAGAGTCTGGTGATGTCTATGGGTCACAGACTCACTGCTGTGATTGTGTGCAAGGGATCTGCAACTAAATAATAGCTTTTAATCTTTTAGATCTGCCTTATGTTCAACTGTCCCAATACTTATGCTCACATCAATGAGTGGGATGAACTCTAAAAGTGCTGTTCTTTTTATTTGGTAAAACATGTATGTGTTGAAACGGCTAATAATAAAATGTGACATTCTGTAGTTTTGTCTCATATTCATCTTTAATCATGTTTGCAAAAGTCTTGACTCCACAGTAGGGATGCGCGGTATACCGATACTGGAAAAATACCGGTATATATTACATTTCAAACGGTACGATATCATAATTTTGCTCAATTCGGTATTTCATACGCTGCAGTTGCGACATGCACCTGTAGGTGGCAGTGCTTCCCAAATTGCTGCGCAAGCGGTAAAATGTGACAACAGAACAACGCGATGGATCAAACAGATGAAACTCTATCAGCGCACCCGAAATTAATAAACAAAGAGAACAGTAGAAGTGAAATATGGCATTACTTTGGATACAAAACAGATGACAAAGGTGAACGAACTTACAGTAAGATCAAACGTGCATGTGAGACACGCTAGAACCAGTGAAGTTTTGGTCACGTAATATATGCACTTGCATTTCATACAATCGAATATTAATTGGATTTGAATTGAGCAATAATTTTGCTATATTAATTTTAGTATCAATGATATGAAGAGAATGTTTCTGCCGCGCTGTCGACCGCTAATAAGAAGCAGCAGAGAGAGAGATTTATTTAATGCTGAAATCTGAAAACAATCTGAGAGAGAGAGAGAGAGAGAAATAATAATGTGATTTTGAATATTACTTTCACTGTTAGAATAACACTTTACAATAAAGCAATATTTATTGCCTTAATTGCGCAACTTCAGTTGTATTTTTTTTCTTCAAACTCAAAATGTAACCTATGTTCCCGGTAGGCCAGACATTTGTTTGCACTGCAAATATAATAAGATTTGAATATATTTATTTTCATCTTATTACTTCAGTTAGCCTTTTTTCTCTCTCTCTCCAACATCAAAAAGTAACCTATGTTCCCTGTAGGTTTTTTGTTAGTTTGATACAAAATAAAATGACTAAAATGACTGAAATTATGATGCAACCTGAACATATAAAAATTAAAGCTAGTTAAAATATAAAAAAAAAATTATAATATATAATACAATGAAAAATATTTGAATACTATGAATATTTTTAGTCCAATAGGTAGCTGAATTTGTCCACACACTGCAAAAAAACAGACCAAAAAATGTCTAGCAAAAATCCAATTTATTTTTCATATGCAAAAGTGACAAAAGTGCAAAATGTATTAAAAACATGAGCACTGAAGAAAGCATGGGCTGAAACGTCTGCTCTCTGGTCTGTTTTTTTGCAATGTGCGGACAAATTCAGCTAACAACCTTTGTTTTGTTCTGAGCGCACATAATTCCTGCTTTATAAATATATGAATATTAAAATAATACTGTAATCGATTGAGAAGTGCAAAAATACACATGTAAATGCATATTTTATTTATGGAAATGTGTTGAGATGAAGTGATGGATATCAGTCAATGATGCATCACAAAAAGTACTAAAATGAACATTGTCATGTGATTATTATACATTTAACAATCTCGCTTTCGAGCTCTTTCCCAAAACCTACTGATGCATAATTTCCCATCGACTATTGTTTAAATTCTGTCTCCTCCCTCACAGATGTCTGTCTGCGTTGGTATATTTTCATGAATACATTATTCAGGATCTTTTTAAGCTGTTTTTCTCGTGGGGATCATTAGTTTGGTCCCCGTATCTTCTGATGACTCACTCGTTCGACCCAGTTTCGCTCCTATTTCCGTCCTGTGTTTGACCTCTCACCTCTGTCTCTAGCCGGTCTGTGTCCCAAATAAGCAGCTGTCGTTTCTCACCGTTTCCCACCAGTGCTGTCTGCCGACTGCAGCGCAGGAAGTGACATCACCATGTCTCCGGAGGAGCGGATACCCATGCGGCTCTCCAGCGCTCGAGAACAGGACCGTCACACCGAAGGGACCTGCTTCCTGCTGGCCGCCAGCGACTACACCTGCACAGCAGACGCAGCCATTCGCAAAACAGGTACCTGATCGACCAATCACAGCCCTCCGTTCTTCACATCAGCATATATGCAGCCAATCAAAAGCCATCTGAACCCATTTCATCCCTTCTCATTGAATATCTGCCATTAATTCATCCTCTTACATCAACATTCATGGATGGAAATGAAAGACTTGAACTGTTCAGAAGAGACTCTGAGGTTTATGTTGGTTTCTAGCTGCTGTCATCGCCAGTGCTAGTCTGTTCAATAGTCATTACTGCATTTTCAAGGCGTTAATTTTTTTTAAATTATTAATTACTACCATGATGTATAATTACTTTAATACATTTTAAATATATATTGTATTACAAATTAAAATGAGATTTTATACATAAATTACTACCATGATGCATTTTTCACAATTTAAATTTTAAATATTATATATTATAGCAATTATATAAATTTATATACATTTCTGCCAAAATGTATAATTACTTTACTATTTAAATTTTAAATATATATTGATTTACAGTAATTAAAATATTTATTTTTACATAAATTACTACCGTAATGCATAATTTTTACAATTTAATTTGGAAATATTGTAGTTCAAAAATGAAAATTATGATACATAATGATTTCACAGTAGATTTTTTTACATTAATTACTACCATAATGCACAATTCTCACCATTTAAATTTAAAAGATACATTGTATTACAGTCAAAATTATTGATTAATTCTTACATAAATTACTACCATAATATATATTTATTTCACAGTTTAAATGTTAAATATGTATTGTTACATTAATGAGAATTAGATGTTTAACCATTTTTTATGGTGGCCGAGAGAGCTCAACGTACTGCAAATAGAAAGAAACACCTGCAAATTAAGAAAACAACTTTAAGAAACGCGCTGCAAATAAAATTCTTTATTTGGTTGTGTTGTGAGCATTTGCAGCACCTGCTGTCGAAATGATGATGCTTTTTCTATTTGCATGTTTTCTGAAGTTAATTTTTAAATGTATATTGTATTACAGTACTGGAAATTATATTTTTATTTTGCATGAATTACTACCATGATGCATAATTACTTACTAATTTAAAATTTAAATATGTTGCATTACAGTACCAAAAATTTGATTTTTTTTTTTTTTATCATGATGCATAATTAATTCACAATTTATTGTATATCTGTTTTCTTCGCTCTTTATTTTGCTCTCCAATGCATCTTCCGTTAGTTTGATACATTTTCTGTTTTGCATGTTGCATTGCTTTGGCTGTTATGAACTATTACCCAGCGTGACCCCGTAGCCAGGCAGATGTTGAGCACCTGAGGCCACACACCACACTGTTTGACACACACCAACGCTAGGCTAATAACCCTACTGGGAGGTTAAACGTGGTCAAGCTCTGCCACAGCCTGCCGTCCCTCAGCACAAGCAGAGCGAAAGGCCATTAGAAGGTTACAAACAACCCGTTAAATACACTTATTGTTGTATGCCTGTACATGTCAATACACACACACACACACACACACACAATTGAATTTATTTGTTTGTTTTTGTATTTATTTATTTATCTTTTTTGCGTGTTTTATCTCAAGCATCAGGACAACAGGTCTAATATGTTAGTTTTATCTTTTGTTTTATTTTATTTGTATATTTATTTTTTTTAAATGATATTTTATCAAAAATTATTTTATCATTAAAATTACATTTATAAAAAATATTTAGATGTGTATATAAACAAATATATATTTAAGAATGTAATATATTTTTAATACATACATTACTTTTTAAATAAAATTTTTTAATATAATATAATACTGTACACTGTTTGTGCATCGTTGGTCAAACTCTGTCCATAAAATACTTGAGCAAGATATGCAGAAATGAGGCGAGTTTTGTCCAGCTCTAGTCGGCGTTTCCATCCAGACTGGCTTTTGTTGAAATATTTGTGTTGATGGAAAAGGTATGAATCAAATTCATCATCATCATCATAATGATCATCTTCATTATCATCATTTTCATCATCATCATCATATTTGGACTGTGTTTTAGTCTTCTGAAAGAGTTGTAGTAATTTGTTTGGGAACTGATATGCTTTGATCATTGAGCAGTTGAGTTTCTCGCGATCCCTGAGCGCATGATTTACACACAAACCGTGTTCAGCCATCAAAACAAAACAAAGACAAGCCAAAAACGTCTCAAATGAATCTTCCAGACGTCTTGATGGTTCTGATGGCTGGACGCAGTGAATGTGACGGTGTGTGTTTGTGTGTGCATGTGTGACGTCTCACGCCGTCTCGTGTATTTTGTGCTCTTCATGTTGCATCTGAAGTCTTTGACAGAGTCTCTCTCCAGTGACCTCACCCATCTGCTGGGGCCACGCCCACTCCAAATGACTCCGCCTCTTGTGGGCGGGGCTGTACATTATCCTCTCCCTCTATGAATATAGCTATTATGATGTACTGTATATGGAATGATAATATAAAGTTTGTACGAAGAAATATTGGGGTAAACCTCACAAAATTGTTATAGAAAAAATTATATTTTGCTTAATAAAAATTTAGCCTGTTTTTCAAACTTTTGTTTTGTATTGACATTTCAATTAATCACATTAATTAATACTGTAAAAATGTGTTATTATAAGTTAAATTATATCAATTATTACCTTTATTCATAATTACTTTACAATTTAAATTTTTTAAATAAATTGTGATTGTTTTTTTTTTTTACAGATTACTATAAAATGCATAATAACTTGAAATTAGAGGAAAGAATGAGATTTTATTTTACGTAAATTACTACCATGGTGCATAATTTTTTCAAAATCAAATTTTTTATTAAACACTGTATTACAGTAGTAATATTCACTACATTACAGATTTGTTTGACAAATTACTACCAATTATTTCACAATTTTAATTTTAAGTATATAATGTATTACAGTAGTCATTAAATTACTAACATGATGCATTATTACCACGATTTAAATTTAAATCATTTTAAATATTAATAATAATATTATTTTATTATATATTGTTATTAAAATATAAATTTTATTTATTTGTATAAAATTTGGAAGGAAAAATGTGCTTAATTATGTCACAATGCAAAAAATCATAATAGTCCTAAAAACTGGCTTTATTTTCTTTATGAACTTCTTTTTTTTTTTTTTTGCAAGATTTGCCCTTTAATGTGATTTTCTTGCATTAAGCATTTATTCAGGAAGAGTTGAGGAAGCTTCCACTAGCGCGATCAGAAGCAGATTTTGGTGTCTGTGGCGTGTCTGTGTGTCTGTGTACGTGTCGCTGGACGTCTGCGAGTGAAGCGTTGGACGCATGACTTCTGTCTCGTTGCACTGGTTGTACACACAGATCACTGCTCAGAGGTTGTGTTCACGGGGCTCAAGCGAGCTGAGGCGAACGTTCTGTCTTAAGGGAGACGAGACTTGCGAGACTCACAGGTAACAGACGCTCTCTTGCTGTGTGATGTCACTGGGGAGAGAGAATGACTCTGATTGGCCGAATTTGCTCTCAGATGCTGCTGATTCTTAAGATCTATTTATAAAAGAGTTCAAGTCAGCATGAAACACTATTGCATCTACTACATTTGATTGGAGCACTCTGTACTCTCAAAAACACCTTCCTGGTCTAATTGTGCAAAATAAGTGCATGTTTTAATAAGAATTTTTACTTACAGAATATTCAAAGGTTTTTTTAGATATATAATTGAGATGCAATTATAGTTTTTATTAATATTTTGAATTGATTTTTATTTTTATATTTTATATTTTATTGTGTTGTATCTGTGATTTTTATTAGTTTTTTATATATTTTTGTAGTTTTTTATATATTTCATTTTAGATTTACATGCTAGTTATTAAATTAGTTTTTATTGTGTATATTCTGTATTTCATTTTCATTTTAGTTAACGTTTCAGCAATTGGTGTTTTTATCATTTTTTATGTCTATAATTTTTATTCATTTTCATTTAAGTTTTTGTTTAGTTTTATTTTGTTTTTCAGTTGTATTTTCTCTTTCCTATTTTAATTGTAACTTTAGTCATTTTATTTTATATTTTGGCCATTTTAATTAATTAATTAATTAACTTTAGAAAAGACTTTAACTTTGATATACGTTTTTTTTTTTTTTCAAAAATGGGGGGGGGGGGGGTTAAATTATATTTTGCAAAAAATACTATTTTTATTTTTGAAAAGGACATTGTTAATGAAAATAACATTTTCTTTAATGTAGACATTTGCCTGTAGAATGTAGATATGAATGCATTCAATCTCAGTCTTTAGAAGATCTAAATAATACATTAAGAGAATAAATTTTGCCTGCAGAAAATGAAAGCAGACATTACTTACCTAATTAGAGCCAGTTGTTTTAATTGGAGGGGTTGAATAATTATTAATAATTAAATAAGATTTTGTAAAACATGCCCTTATGAATTGTGGGCAGGAATGTGTGTTTAGGAGATTTGATCTCACTCTGTTGATGTAAACTGTAAATGCATCAATGAGTCATATATATTTCTATTCATGCTTGCAGAAACATTCATAGTCACAACTAATTTAACACATGGTCTGATTGAAAATCTTCCATCTTTCATTATTAACTACAGACCGACAGCTCACGTCACCCGAGTCATTCATCTGCATCCTCTGACCTCTGTGTCATTCATATGTGCTGTGTGTGTTTGTAGCTAATGCTAATTCAGAGATTTGTCCTGAGCATCATGTGAGTGAATCTGGAAGGGACGGTTGCTAAGCAACTGGTGTAGGGAGATTTTGTCACGCATCCTCAGCATAAACTTCATTTAGCACTTTGTGTCCACACCCTGTGCAGTGTGTTACCTGAACAAGTGCTGTCTGCACGTCCTGTATGTGTGGCTGTACATCACTGATTATCTGTAAATCTACAATATATGTGTATATTTAGAGATATATTATGTTAGGGTCAATCTCACAAAGAAATATGTCAAATTTCAGCCCAAAATTAAAAGAAAAAAAAAACAATTGCATTGTTACATTTTCATAAGCATATTTTATTTAAAGTTTACTGTGATGCAAAACATGTTTTTTATTACTGCCTGGACACAATGATTCAAAATTCAGTGTAAAAATGCTGTCTATATAATGTCACAATGCAAATTTAATTCACTTTTAAGCTAAGTTCATGCTATTTGACCCAGACGTTGTTATGCAATATATTTGGTTTTATTATCTTTTTAAAAGAGGAAATGACAAATATTGAAGTTTTGTGTGATTGTAAAGACACACAATTCTGAAAAATGAATGCATAAAAATTTGAATTTGCATATAAAAATTAAACCTCTTTTATTGCGTTGCTCATTGTTAATAACAATTAAGCACATTTTCTTTAATGTACAAAATGCATAACTGTAGTGCATAAATCATAAATACAAACAATACTGTCAAAATACATTATATTAATGCAATTTTCCTTTTTATTCATGCAAAATATAATTTCTTTTTTGTATTTTAGTTGAAGATGCAATATATTTTGTCTTAAGAAATTTTATAGAACAAATGCTTTTGTGTAATTATATAGACACAATGCTAAAAGATTAATGCATACAAATTTGAATTTATATCACATTTTGTTAAGAACAAGTAAGCACATTTTCTTTAATGTAGAAAATAACTGTAATGCATAAACATAAATTTGATACAAAAATGTCAAAATACAAAATACTGATAAATGAATGCATAAAAATTAACCAATTATATTTTGCATAATGAAAAATAAACTTATTTTTGCATTGCACATTATGTTAATGACAATTACGCACATTTTCTGTTTTATGTAATGCATAAAATCTCATTACACAATTTTGTAAGTAAATATAATTTTTTTTGTAAATATTCAGTACCAAAAATAGTACGAATACAGTACCGCAATGCAAATTTCAACAGTCCCAAAAATGTGTTAATTTCCCTGTTTATTCAGGCAAAATATAATTTCTACTTTTTATTTTAGGGTGATATTTGACCCAGACATTTGTTTAACATTATTCATTAGATTTACCAGTTAAAAGATGCAGTATATGATTTTTTAAAGAACAAATGATAAATGTTGAAGCTTTTGTCTGATTATATAAACACAATACTTATAAATGCAAAAAACATTAAGCAGTTATATTTAGCATAATGAAAATTAAACCTATTTTTTATTTTTGCATTGCACTTTAAAATAATTGCACATAAAATCTCATTATACAATGATTATATTGTATTTTTGTATTTTGTATATTTTTATTGTATATTGTGTTTAATTTAGTACAAACAAAATAGATTAAAAATCTTAATAGCCCTGGTTAATTTCACTTTTTATTTATGCAAAATATAATTTTTTTGGGGTTGAAATTTGGCCTAGATATTATTCATGAGATTCACCTGTCTAGACATGCAATATATTATCGCTTAAAATGACTTATTTTTTTCAAATAAATGTCTCTTTTTAAAGAAGAAATGGCAAATATTGACGCTTTTGTGAAGCAATACTGATGCACAGGATGTTGTTGCGTTTGCAGCTACTGTATCCCCTCTGGCTGACGTACAGTTTATATCGGCCAGAGACGGGGAAGGCGGGGCCAGCAGAGACTCAGATGGATTTGATGAATTGGATTGGACAGTCTGGAATAGAATAAGCCTGTGATTGGACAGTTCTGAAAGCAGACGCTCTGTGAACAGAAACCTCACTTACGGATCGATCGGACTGTTCATGACCTGTGGATTTTCCTGTTTTTTCTGTGTGTATACAGACTGAAGCCACTTGGCGCAATGGAAAAAAAAAATCACTATATGGATAGTGAAAATTTTCCTGCTTAAAACGAGTCGGCTCTCTGTTTAATGTTGCATCTGTATAAAGGACACACATCCACCTGTGGCTTCCCCTCTGTGTCAGGTAGCAAATCAAACACCCCTCGAACCCCCTTCCAAGACCTCTGTCGTTGCAATAAGTGTTGTTTGTAAGATGTGTAGAGGGACAAGTGTTAAAAAATGAAGTATTAGTGTATCGAATATGATAAACTACACAGTAGAGAGAGAAGGTAAACATGATAAGTTTAATAAATGTGACCTTCAGTCATTTATGCTTTTTATTTGCTCTAGTATTTCTGGTGGATTCATTTGTGTATGTTTGTATGTGGGATGTTGATGTCAAGCGGCACACTTAAAGGAATAGTTCAGCCAAAAATTAACATTTACTCACTCTTATCCCATCCAAGATGTAGATGGGTTTGTTTCTTCATCAGATCTGGAGAAAGTTAGCATTCCATCACTCGCTCACCAGTGGATGCTCTGCAGTGAATGGGTGCCGTCAGAATGAGAGTCCAAACAGCTGATAAAAACATCACAATAATCCACACCACTCCAGTCATCAGTTAACATCTTGTGGCATTTTAACTTCAAATCACATAAAATAATGACATAGAATAATAACAGCTTTTGGCTTCACAAGATCTTATCTGATGGAGAGGAGTGGTGTGGATTATTGTGATGTTTTTATCAGCTGTTTGGACTCTCATTCTGACGGCACCCATTCACTGCAGAGGAAAGTGATGGAATGCTATATTTCTCCAAATCTGATGAAGAAACAAACTCATCTGCATCTTAGATGGCCTGAGGGTGAGTACATTTTCATCAAATTTTCATTTTGGGCTGAACTAGTGCTTTACAGACCTCATGAAATGGCTTCAAAAGCACATTTTTAAATAACCACTATGCTTTTATTTGCACAGCTGCGTTGATCCCAACTCTGCACCAATGGTTGAGTCCCATATCAAGCTAAAATATTTTAAGGAATTTCAACATTTATACCTAAAATGTTTTTAATGTGTATATCTTCTAAAATGTTAATTTTGTCAGGTTTTAATGTAAATGAGCAGATATGAAGCCACAAAACCTCGTCTTGAATGTCTTGCGGTCTTTGAATGTGTGTTGTTTTTTCGCAGTTCTCTTTCTCATCCCTGTTTCCTGGTAAATTTGCCCAGTGCAACAATCAGATGTGATGTGCAATAATGATGTAAAACAAAGCTGCACCGATTCACACTGTGATTTCAGTTCAGTCCGTGACAGACGCCGCAGCAGAGCCTCTGAAAACACAAGCGCGGTATGGACGCTTTCGCTCTAATTAGAACCTTTCTTTTCCTTCAGCCATGGAGAGATTAGAGCTGTCACATCAGAGAGTGTGTGTGTGTGTGTGTGCACATTTCATGAAACCTGTGAAGAACATGTCCAGGTTACATTTCACTGCAAAATCAAAAGAAAACTTGAATAATTTGTTTGAAGTTTGAAGAAAAGGAAGTCTATTTTAGGATCAGTAAGTTTTTTTTTTTTTGCATTTTGACATTGTATTTAATGTTCACGAGTAAAATATTGCTTTATTTATAAATTGAAAGCAGTGCTAATAGTAACAAGAATAAGTACTGAAAAATATATAGGCTCTGACAAAAAAAAAAAACTAAACACTACCATTCAAATATTTTAGGTCAATAAGATTTTTTTTTAATGATTATGCTCTCCAAGGCTGCATTTATTTGATCAAAAATACAGTAAAAATGGTGAAATATTATTATTTCTTTAAGTATTGTGGCGGGAGGAGCAAACGACAGACACAGTGGGCGTGGTGTCAGGCCTCGGAGAGTTTTTTTATTAAACAATAATAATCCAAATAGTGTCCAAAGGGGAAAAAGTGTCCAAAATAAACAGGGGATCTGGTGTCCTCGTCGTGCTGCGGGGCTTGTGAAGGAGGGTAGTGTTCAGGAGGGAAGGGTCCAGGGAAGGGGCGGAGTCCGGTGGCCGCACGCGCTCCCCTCTCGGGTCCGGGAGCGAGTGGCGGCGGCTTCTTCCAGCTATGGAAAGCCAAAGTGCTCATAGGCGTTTATGAGCACTTTGGCTTTCCATACTATTCACATCAGGTGCGCCTCATCACACGCCGCCAGCCCTGGCTGTTTCAGCGCCCCTCCTCTCTCACACACCCACTCCCGTCGGGAGCCTGGTGAATGGCGGCGAATACGGGACGGGGTGGTGATGATGATAAGGGGGGAAGCAGCCGACTCGTCACAGTATATATTGTAAAATGTAATTTAATACTGTAATATGATGCCAATCTTCAGTGTCACATGATCCTTCAGAAATCATTCTAATTTGCTGCTCGAGACACATGATTATTATTATCAATGTTGAAAACAGTTGTGCGTTATATTTTTGTGGAAACTGTGATGATTTTTTTTTAGGAGTCTTAACATTATAAAAGTCTTTACTGTCACTTTTGATCAATTTAATTTAATGTGCCCTTGCTGAATAAATGTTATTCTTAAAAAAAGTTATATAATCTAATTGTGTTTGTTTTTTCAACATTGGTCAAAAAATAGGTGTAATTTTTTATATGCATAGTTTTTATTTTTTTATTTTTTGGAGATTTTGGGTTAAATGTGAACTGGATAAGTCCTTGACATGTCTGTGTGTGTGTGTGTGTGTGTGTGTGTTTTCCCACCACCCACACAACTTAAGAGGATAGTATTCTTCATGTTAATATTATCTGCTGCTTTAAAAAGTCAGGGCACCGTTTCAAATATATATGACAAAAATGTAAAGGTATATATATATATATTTTTGGACTTAGATCTTGTATTTTTGTGTCTCTTGATGAGTCTCATTGTCAGTCCCACGGTGTATCTGTATGTCCACTCTGTGCAGACTGTGAACCTGGAGTGTTTTTATGTTTCAGTGATTGGAGTTTTGAACATGTATTGTGGATTCATTTGTCAGCCTTTTGTAGTGCATGCAAAGACCCATGGTCAAAATGTAAAGACTGCGTCTGAAGAATATGTACAGTTCAATGCAATGTGAGACAGTCGGATAAACATATTAACCTTGTAAAAAAACAAACAGCTTTCTTTTCTTTCTGTTTAAAACACACTGCATCGCCTGGACTGCCCAGAGGAGAATGATGTTTCTCAGATGCTGCTCTTTCATAGCACAGAGTTTTCTTTCAACTTTGCCTCAGATGTTTCTATGGAAGCCTGTTTCCTCCATGGAATAAAAAATAAAAGGTAAACTGGACTTTTTAATCTCACAATTCAGACTTTTTTCAGAATTGTGAGATGTCAAGTAAGAACTGCAAGATATAAAGTCAGAATTGTAAAATTTGAATTTCAAAGGGAAAAAGTCAAAAATACGATAAATAAATTCAGATTTTCGAGTTTATATCTCATAATTAGCACTTCTTGCAGTTCTGAGTTTAAATCGGAATACTGAGTTTACATCTCGCAATTCTTACTTTGCAATTCTGACTTTACATCTCGCAGTTTTAACTTTACATCTCACAATTCTGATTTTACATCTCGCAATTATGACTTTACAATTCTGACTTTACATCTCGCAGTTTTAACTTTACATCTCACAATTCTGATTTTACATCTCGCAATTATGACTTTACAATTCTGACTTTACATCTCGCAGTTTTAACTTTGCATCTCACAAATCTGATTTTACGTCTCGCAATTCTGACTTTACAATTCTGACTTTACATCTCGCAGTTTTAACTTTACGTCTCGCAATTCTGAATTTACATCTCGCAATTCTGACTTTACATCTCGCAGTTTTAACTTTACGTCTTACAATTCTGACTTTACATCTCGCAGTTTTAACTTTACGTCTTGCAATTCTGAATTTACATCTCGCAGTTTTAACTTTACATCTCACAATTCTTATTTTACATCTCGCAATTGATTTTACATCTCACAAATCTGATTTTACATCTCGCAATTATGACTTTACAATTCTGACTTTACATCTTGCAGTTTTAACTTTACATCTCACAAATCTGATTTTACATCTCGCAATTATGACTTTACAATTCTGACTTTACATCTCGCAGTTTTAACTTTACATCTCACAATTCTGACTTTACATCTCGCAATTGATCCTTTGCAAAAACCCACCATCCTTAGTTACTGTTGCTATCTCTGACAAGCCATGCCACACTCACTCTACACATGTTCTCACGCAGGAAAAAATACCTTGCAGAGCAAAGAGGAAACTGACAACACACCGACAGACAAGGCAGAACAGGTAACTTCTGGTATGAAACAAGGTCTCAGCTTTCAAATTGTAATTTTTTAAGAAATTCAAACAATAAATACTGTTTTGTGGCTCTTTAAGGTGTCGTGACAGATCACTGTATTGTCTGGATTGGCAAGCGGCACACGTTAAACGATCGTCTTTTCAAATTAACTTGAAGCACGTAATGAACATGAATGAATATCAGAACGTATTTTATTTCAACCACGGAAAGATGTCAATACACACCATTTTTCAAGTTTAGGTCCACCGAAGTTAATTTACTCTCCTGTCTGATTTGTTTGTCGGACAAGATTGTGGATTCGGCGTTATGATTGGTCAGTTCGCCTGTCAATCAAGCTCTTTCTGCAGGGTCATTTCTGACTTTTTCTGTGAATTCTGACCATATGACTGAGAAAAAAAGAGAGAATTTTGAGACAGTATCAAAATCGCAAGAAAAGTTTAGAATTGTGAGTTTAAATATTGCATTTGCCTGTATTTTATCTCTCCTAAAATTCATGAGAAATAAAAACAGACACAAGTGAGTTTTGGCATACAGTAAAGTGTGAAGATGAAGATAGCAGCTCAGATCCTTCCTTTTGATCGCAGACTTTAGGAATAGAACACTGTTTGAGACATTGTTGAGATCTCTTCTGAAACTCCTGAGGAGAGAGGTGTGCATTTGCAGGGGTCTTTCTGAGAAACATCTGAGAACTTTTGCATTTACACTCATTGCTTTCTTGGAGACACATTTGAGAAACCAAACAAACCTACACTTCCTTTTTTTCTTTATTCCTATTGTAGTGTATCTTTTAAACTGTTTCTATACACATTCAGATGATGATTTCCGCGCTCGTCGTCTTCTCTCCTATCAGCTTGATGTAGGTCTTCTTCCGTCCTGTCACTACGGACACTGTTGCCATGGTGGGGAAACAAAACAGCAGGGGGTGAGTTTGTGTTTTTTAGGCCGCAGACCTCCCATGAGCAACCGTATCCATAACGACCAGGGAGTTGCCGTATCCATAACAACTCGTTCTCTGCACAAACCCCCTTGTGAGCAGACTGAAGTGAAGAGCATGAATATTGCATCACAGTCTCTCTGCTCTTCTCTGTATGAACCGTTGTGCGATCTACAGCTCCACACACACTCAGACGTGCTTAAAGACACCACAGCTTCTAGACGAGATCAAGACTTATTCGTTTACGGTCAAACCAGCATCTCTTGCATACTAAGTGTGCAGTGACTGCATTTTCAACTGTTGCATGTGAAACAAGTTTGATTGGAAATATTTAGCTTCTTGTTGCTGAAGCATGTAGCATTGATGATACTGGCACTTATTTATTCCAGTGCATGTTTCAAAACAGTTATCCATGCCTTAATGCAGTACATTTATAATGTCAAATTTTATTATGAAAAACAATGTAAGAAAATAAGTAATGTTATTTTGAAATTTTACAATAAAATAAGTTATATAAAGCGAGCATGAGCTATCAAAGAACGTTCTCAAAGTTATGAACAAACATTTTCCAGTAACGTTAACAGAACGTTCATTCAGTGTTAGCTAGTCTTATATAATGTTATCTAGTCTCAAAATAATATCACAAAAACATTATTTATATATCATTCATGGAACTTTTTTGTTGTTGTTGGTTGTTAACAGGTTTTTAAATGTTACTACTTGTTTCGGAACCTTAGGAGAACATTCTAAAGTAACATTCCATGTAAGTAACATTGTTTGTTCCCTAAACATTCACATTAAAAAAACTGGATGTGGATGTTTTTAATGTTTAGAGAACATTCCGTAATTATGCTTTCATAACTTATAGCAAAATGTTCTTAGAACAAAGTTTTGTTAGCTGGGACTGTAATATTGCTTTTATGCAAAAGTTCAAACGAAGTCAAACCAAAAACATCTGTAGCACATGACATCTCAAAGCAACACCCCACTGTGTTTTGTTCCTATATGAATCCATGTTTTTGAGCGAATGGGTTAAGTGAATGATTCACTGACTCGCGCATAAAGACAGTCACTTGTTTCATGCCCTGAATGAATCAATCAATTGAATCAGTGGTTAAAAATGACTCATTAATAATGCAGTCACTTGTCGCCACCTAGTGGAGTACTGATGTAGCAGTTTTCTTTCCTGTGTCGACCCTATTTCTTTTTTTTTTTTAATTGTTCTCTCTGCCATCCAGATATATTTTTTAAATGAAATAAAGTGTGTTTTGCCAACTTTTAGGAGTGCACTAGCATATAGATGAGCTCAATGCTAGACATGAACAGAATGCTTAATGTCATGTGATCCTGATTCAGTCTGTTGTGCTATAAGAACAATCTGACTGAATGCAGACAGTGTGTGTGTGTGTGTGTGTGTGTGTGTGCTGTTTCTAATGATGTTTAAACAGCACACTCAAAACACAGCTTAATTACCCTTCAAATATAGCCAAATCTCTCATATATTTAAGCAAATTGGTTGAGTTAATGATTCACTGACTCTTGCTAGACGGTCACTTTTTTCGTTCCTGAATGAATCGAATCAACTGAATGAATGGTTAAATGACTCCCTAAAAATAACGGTCACTTGTCGGCACCTAATGGTCCATCAATGTAACAATTTTCTTTCCTGCGTTGACATTGAGCATTTTAGTAGACCAAAAATGCTGTGTTGTCATTAATATTGTTCTCTTTCATCTATTTAAATGTTTGTTTTGTTAACTTTTAGGAGTGCACAAGCATATAGATGAGCTCAAGGCTAATAGACATGGACAGAAAGACAAGTTTGATATGTGTTCAGAATGTTTAATGTCAGGAGGAATTAGAGCTGCTTGTGTTGTAATGCTGATCCAGTCTGTTGTTAGAGGTGCTGTTCAGACAGAATTCAGACAGCGAATGAGTGTGAACTGTTTCTAATGAAGTTTAAACAGCACACTCAAAACACAGCTCAATTACCCTCCAAATACAGCCAGCTGAAGTGAGCGCAGCGCTGTGTGTGTGTGTGTGTGTGTGTGGGAGGCTGTACTATTGCGGTTTGATTGCTCACAAATTGAAATCAGATATGCATGACTCAAATGATACTTCAGCGCCACTGTGAATTGTTCTGCAATATGTCAATGAATGTCAAATTGATGCGGTTATTCAGAAGCACAGACGCTTACCTGACTCGACGTACAGCTGCTTCCCTACAGGCGACACAGATCTGAAACTTTAATATAACTATAGGAACACTTTAATATTTCTCTGCGACATGAAGATTTTAAACGTTTCAATCTTGCTTCAGGGCCACAGAGGTTTTTATATTAGAAAAAAGTTTTTTGATTGTCTAGTTTAAATTTCTCAGTCTAGTCAAATGTATTTTTTAAATAGCACTTTTCATAATACACATTCAAGTAAAGTGTTACTGAAAGGAATAAATGTTTGTAATTATATAAAATTAATAGCTCACCAAAAAAATGAGTATTTTCTGAATATGTGCTCATCCTCAGGCCATCGGAGATGTAGATGAGTTTGTTTCTTCATCAGATTTGGGGAAATGTAGCATTACATCACTTGTTCATCAATGGATGCTCTGCAGTGAATGGGTGCCGTCAGAATGAGAGTCCAAACAGCTGATAAATACATCACAATAATCCACACCACTCCTCTCCATCAGTTAACATCTTGTGAAGCCTAAAGCTGCGTGTTTGTAAGAAACAAATCCAACATTAGGATGTTTTCAACTTTAATCCATTGCTTCTGGCTAAAATACAATATAATAAAATACAAATAAAATCCATAAATCCATTATAACACTTTCTCTATGTGGGTTCCTGCAAATTTTTAGTTAAATTTTCTTTTAAGAGGTATTTTTTTATTTTTATTTTTTTTGCATGAATTAACCCTTTAACAGACATAAAACACAGAGACAGTCATAAATTGAAAACTCTCAGCCACGACCATATTTGGATCCATGTGCTGTAAAGGCAACCTGAATCTGTTGCTATGAGACGGACTGCTTCATTAGAGGAAGCATTGTAGTGATGAAGGCAGATTTTGTGTGTGTGTGTGTGTGTTTGTGCTCTCAAGGTCAGCTCACACATTCATATTGTCACTGTGCAGCAATATCTCGTCTGCATGATTGCATTAATTACATCATGTGTATGTTATCAAACAGAATCTTATGTTGCATCTTGAGCAGTTTTCAGTTTAACAGAGTGAACAGAATAACTAGAAACATAAACACATGTGATAATAATGCTGCGTGTGGAAAGGTTTCTCCCTATGATTCATGCCGCTGCAACCATCTCCGTGTCTTTTATAACGTGACACTTTTATTGGCACTTTAATTACTGTAATCACACAGTTGTTGAAACGGATCTGTTCTTACGTTCACTCACATTCACAAATGTTTTGAAATGCTTCTAGGGTTTCTGGTTTCAGTCGGCAAACGTTAATTCACATCCATGATGACGACGAGTGCTGCCAGGCGTGCTGCATGAAACAAACAGGAAATTATTGCCCTTGTCTGACCTATAAAGAAACAGAATTAATGTAACAAAACCAAAATAAACAGCAGATTCAGGTGATCAATAGCTTTAGCCTGAGGATGCTTTAGGTGATGCTGTAATAATGAACGCTGTGGAAATCAGTCTGTAATCGAGTATGTGATGGACATTCATTGCTTCTGTAGAAATATGTCCATGCAGTTTGTATACCAAAACATTTTTTCCCTTCATTATTCCTCCACATAAAGCACTCTAATGTGGTTGTGTTTTTGTGCAGATCATTCAGGTTTTCACTGATCTTCTGCTGCTGGAGAGTTTCTCGTCTAGCACAGGGGTCTTCAAACTGGTGTAAAATAATAAAAAAATAATAAGATTAAACTAAATCAATTTGAATAAAATTAAAAAGTAATAAGTAAATATATAACTAATAAATAAATACATTTAAATAAATATATTTGTTTTAAAAATAATACATTTGATTTAAATAAGTCAAAGTAAATACAAAATAAAAATATATGAAGTAAATAATATATGTAATTGTTTATAATATATATATATATATATATATATATATATATATATATATATATATGATTAAAATAAAAAAAAGTATTAAAATAATAAAAAAAATCATATAAATAATATATATTTGATTAAAATCAAAAGCAATAAATTTGATTTAAATGAATGTATATAAATTAAATTAAATTAGAAGTAAATAAATAACACATCTAACAGTACAGTGCTATAGTGTGTAAAAAAGAACATTATTATGTTATGTAATCGGAACTTAATATTTCCAAATAATATTTTACACATTTATAGTTATAACTTTTCTCAGTGTTAATGGGGTCAGTGTTATATAGGTGCATTTTTAATTTTACGATGTGGGTGCCTCACATGAAGATGATCATATTAAATTGGGGGTCCATATCATTTAAAGATTGAAAACCCCTGGTCTAGTGTGGCTGACAGCGATTACTGCCAGCGAGGCGATGTTAAGGTGATTTTATATGAACGGTGGTGTAATATCACAGCATGACTAGTGTGAAAATGAGAGCCGTTACTCCATTAGTGTAAACATCAGGTAAGCGCTTCATGACCGAAATACGACAGTATCCAGCTGAGAGGATTAGTGTGGCTCATATTAACAATCACATGCTTAAACACCCATTACTGTCCGCAGACGTAATTAAACAGGGAATCTGTCTGGTCAGAAAAGACTGGGAAGTGATCTAGGATGAATCGGATACATTTTCCATGTTCCTTTTAAAGCCTGTTTCAGGTACAGATGGGATAGATGCCTGTAGTGGATTCCAACTTCTGTGATGAATGAATTTTCTGCTCAAAAAGATAAAAGTTATAGGCACTGACGTGCCTTGAAAAATATTTTTTTTTCCTTTTTTATTGCTCAAATAATTATTTTTGTATTTTTTTGTGCTCAAATAAATCTATTATTTTATAATTGAAAAACTATGCAGGAACATGTATAATGACTAAAATAGCTTGTATAATTCTGCAATCCATTTGGTGGTTATTTTTCCTCAAACAGCGGGGTGGGGGGGACTATAAATAGTTTTAAAATATTGCAGGAATCTCATTTTTCATGGTATCTTCTTCAAATTTGAAATATGAGCTCATGAGACATGTGGCTTTCAATCCATTACTTTTCTGGATTTATTTCATGTATTTGTATATGAAATATACAAATACTATAAATATTTTTCAAGGCACGTCAGTGCCTATAACTTTTTATCTTTTTTGAGCATTATCAACTCTGGATGATGGATAGTAAAGCCCAGAGTGTCTTCTTTCCAAAGATACCTCATTTGTTTGTGTAAGCACACATTGTCACGAACTGTTACCATTTTAATTTAGGTAGGTTATTTTCACCTGCGAGGCCCTAAAAGGGGGCGAAGGTTAACAGGTTAAAAAAACAACAACTAACAACTGAACTAAAATGTTTCAGAAAAAACATTCCATTAACAGTATATCATTTTTTTTTAGGCTAACTTTTTGAAAACTGTATTATTTAGTCTAAATGTTAGATAAAAGTCCTCACTAAAACATTTTAGAAAAAATATTTCATGAATGATGTATAAATAATGTTTTGAGAACAAAGACCAGATAACTTTGAAGAAACATTACTAAGAAGGTTTGTTTATAACCTTAAGGAGACCTTGCCAGACATTAACCAAAGCTCTGGGAACATTCCCTACTAGCTGGGCTTCTTTCTGGACGTCTGTGGCCACGTGACGAGACATCAGGTCTTGAATCTGTTCCTCATCAGTGTTTCCCAGACGTCCGATCCGTCTGCTCGTGTTCACACTCCGTCTAGAGCAGTAAACTGTGGTCTGTGAGCTGTCTGTCAGCTGACCGCTGCAGGCCGTCAGACGCGCTCGTCTCGCTCGCAGACCAAACACACCGCCAGAAGAAGCAGTGCACACTGTAGCATCACACTGCTGATGTGTTAATGGCAACATGTTTGACTCTCACAATTTATCTTTTCAATTCAACTCTTTTTAATTCTATTTCCTTACATTTTAAACCTGAATTGAAATTCCACGTCCTGTTTGCAACCTCAATTTAAATTCAAATTAAATTCAGGAAGTGAAAAACAAAACATGTTATACATATTTTCTTATTTAATTATTGCTATATTTTATTTTCAAATATAGAATATATATTTAAGTTTATATTTAAGAGATATAGTTATTCAAATTGATATATATTTGCATATTTATTAAATTTGATCTATAAAAGTGTATTTACAAATTATACATGAATTATATATGATTACATATTCATTATATATAATGTTTATGTATGTATGTATTTAGATGCAATATAATTTTTAAATACTTTTTGGATAAAAATGACTAAAAACAAAGATGTATAATTCGCTGAAGAGTTAATGGATAAATCAGCATTTCAGATGATCTTTCTCTCTGTTTTACTGATATAGAAGAATCTTATTATTTTGTTGCATATATTTAGTGCAGAAGTTAGCATTGGCATCCCCATGAACAGTAATATTTGCAGTCATGTAGAGTTGCAGATGAAAGTGTTGTCGTTCAGCGTAATGCGCGGCGTGCTGTCAGACAGATGTTTTCTCGTCTCGTCTGTGAGGTCTGCTCTGATGTGTGTTAAACTAAGCCGCTTTATATACAGGGTGAGTCAGACAGATACGCTCACCAGTCGCTTTACCTCCAGCAATCAGTCCTGCGGGAGCTTTACTCTCACTCAGACACACTTCCATATAAATAAAGAAATATGAGCGCACACGCTCTGGATGTTAGTGGAGAATCTCAGCTGTGAGCGATGATGAGTGTGTCGTTGAATCATTCATTCAACTGATTTGTTCAAAAACACTACTTACTTCAGGAACAAAGCAAGTGACTTTTTTATGAGTGAATCGTTGAATCACTCACAAACATTTAGTTCAATCACGCTGATTCATTCAGAATGAAGTAAGTTGCTGTCTTTATGAGTGAATCATTGAATCATTCATTCAACCAATTTGTTCAGAAACACTAATTTATTCAGGAATGAAGCAAGTCACTGTCTTTATGAATGAATCATTGAATCATTCACAAGTTATTTGTTCAAACACAATGACTCATTCAGGAACAAACTAAGTGTTTATGAGTGAATCATTGAATCATTCACAAACAGTTTCTTCAAAAACACTGATTTGTTCAACAACAAGTGACTTGTCATATGAGTGAGTCACTGAATTGTCAATGCAATCGCTTTTGTTCATAAACTAAGCAAGTGAATGCACTCTCGCTGACGATTTTGAAAATGTTCATTTATGAAACTAACATTGATTTATTTTTGTTTTAATATAGCATACCTGCAAATCAGAGATAAATGCATACATTGAATTCACAGTAGCCACACCACTATCTATTGTTTACACATATACCTTCCTTTACACATGCTCTAGTGTATCCTGCCTACTTGAGCCTGATTTAAGCTGCTGTGTGTTTGTGTTCAGTGGTCCAGAAGGGAGATATTGCATCACTTGTTGTGCTGGCGACAGCAGCATCCTTGACCAGCCAACAGGAGTGTGTCTAATCATAGCTCGAGAGTTTCTGCAAGCGTTTCCCTTTTTCACAGTCACGGGAAATCCAGCACTAAGTGGCGTTTTAGATCCAATCTGAACAAAATCCCCCAGAGTGGTGAAACACAGAGAGATGGATGTTGAATAGCAGCTTCAGGCTAATAGATGCTCGAGCAGATGAGCGGCAGAGCGAGAATCTCCTGCAGACGCGCAACTGAGAGTCTCTATATATTATTATATCGGAAAAACAGTAGTTTAGTTCTGTTGTAAATTTGAACATTAAAGATTATAGTTTTGTACCAACTGAGACCATTCCCTGCATTGTGTACAGCAGGTAACCGCAAAATATATTTAGGGCCCTATGATTTCTGAAATCTGGAAAATGTTGACGGAATCCCAGAATCAAGTCATAAAAAATAAATTTACTGTATAAATTTGGCATATTTGGATGAATAAATCAGAAGTAGGGCTGTACACTTAATCAAGTTAATTGCTATTTAAGTATGAAGTTATAAAGTAAATATGAAGCGATAGAAAGTTATCATCAAATCAAACTCAAATATCTTCATGACAACTCCTACAATTTTGGTTTAACTTGATGAAATTGTGACAGGAACATATTGCTATTGTACAGCAAAGTGTATTTCACATAATAATAATAATACAATTATTCAAACTTTTAGTAAACAATCTGACACAATCTGTATTGTTAAAAGCGCTCTAAATAAAGGTGACTTGACTTGACTTAAACCTTGTTGTGCAGCACTTTGTTTGCCATAAAATAAAATTAATTACATTTTCAGTTGTTTACATTTTAAAATATTAAATGTTTTGTTAATGTCTTATGCTTTCATTTCATTACCACCTTTTTGAAAATACATTTTTATTAAATCATAAACCCAGACAATTTAAAACGCACAACAAAGAATTTCTAATAAAAAAAAATAAAATTAATAGCATCCTATTATTGTAAATTTTTAATAAATCAAGTTGTTAAAATTTTATGAATTTCATTGATTAGACATGCTTATGCTTTTTGATTATTAAAATGCATTTAAACCATTAAATTGAAAAAAAAAAAAAAAAAAAGCAGATTTCATAGTTCCCTAATAAATTCTAATTAATTGTTCTTAAATTGTATACATGGCTTTATTTCAATGAATTAGACATGTTTTTTAAAATTTAAATGAAAAAAAAAAGAAATCCAGAAAACAAGTTTCAATGGCTTCTAAGACAAATTGTATCATTATTATAATTATAAAGGGGCCCTTGAAGATTTTTCTCCACTGTAAAGCCCCAAAAAGTTCAATTTCCCTGGTTTACAGCATCAGTTAAGAGATTTTTGTACCTGGAATTCCAAATGAATCAACTGAATCGAGGAAATATACTGTATATACGCAAATCAGTTGATTGACTAATTCAATGACTCATGCAAAGACACTGTATATACCAAAAATATGAAATACACTATATATACTGAAGTATATATTTTAGAAACAGGAAGACAACAGAATGAAAGACACTATGTTCCTGTTCACATGTTCTTGCCCCTTATTTTGGAATTTGGAAATGTCACGGGTGATTTTGGGTATTGTGAGTGACCTTTTACCAAATTGGATGCGCTGCAAAATGATCCAGGCGTTCAGATGTGTGATGTCTTCTTCCAGTGATCTGACAGGATCTTATCTCGGGCAAGAGCCGGATGTGTGGCTCTGAGCTAAAAGTGTGTGGCGTCCCGTTCTGGCCGCTGGCTGTGAGGAAATGTTCCAGCGCTGCCTGTAAGACTTTCACATCAGCTGTCTCGCTGTTTCTTACAGAACGCATGTGATGCTGCTGAATATTCCCTGATGTGAGGTGCTTCATGCATATGCATGAGAATAAAGACAATCAGACATGCTCATATTCATGCATATTTAAATATGATGCTGACACTGTAAACACACTTTTACGTAGGTCAGTGTTGCTTGCAGCTGCCACAGCAAAAAGAGGTTTTTTTATTTTAGACATTTAAAAACAACCTGTTTTTGCAGCTTTACTCACTAGCTGCTCTGAAAGATTCAATTCATTACACTGATTCAAAACTCTGTTTGAACGATTCCAGAAAAGAACTTCTCATGAGAATCATTTGTTTATGAATCCCGGGGGGGGGGTTCATGTGAGACTATTTAATAGTGTTTTCACTATATTTGGGATTTTAATATCCAGTGCAGAGTTGATGTTATACGACTTATTCAGTGAAATCGCTGCCGACTCAGTGATCAGTCGTGAAACAATGAGTGTTCAAACTCCCTATAAAATCATAAATGATTCATTTTGAGCTAAATTAAACTATTTCCCTTTAAATTACATATTACCTTACAACATGACATAAATTACATTTTAATATATATTCACATAGTAAACAGTTATTTAAAGTTATAATAATATTGCATAATTTTACTGTTTTTACTGGATTTCTGATCAAATAAATGCAGCCTTGGTGAGCAGAAGACACTAAAACAATTATTCAAACATTTTTGACCTGCAGTATATACTTTAGATTTGTAAGTTTGCGGTCTGAATTGAGCGTAAAAAGAAGACAAAAATACAAGAAAGAAAGAAATAAAACAAAGATATTAACTTGTGCAGACTGATTCATAAACAAATGATTCTTACAAGCGGTTCTTTTAAGGAATCATTCAAAAAGACTCTTGATTTGAATCGTTCTAATGAATCGCTAACTGAATTATTCAGTGCAGCTCGTGAATGAATCTGCAAAAACAGGTTGTCATGGACTGGATAAGGCTTTAAATATTGTCATGCGATTCAACCTTAACATTTCCCCAGAATAAGGATTTTTTGGATCTTTAGAGCAGCGATTTGATCTTAAAGTGCGTTGGTTTCACAGCAGAGATCACGTCATCATGTTGTAATGGTTGTTGAAGAAAATAGTATAACTCAGTTCTGCTCTCTGTCAAAAGGAGAGTGTTGTATAAGAGCTAGACTGAGACTGAAACTTTCATGAAGCTTCTTAAATACTTTAGCTGGATGTTGGAAGTGAGAGAAGAAAGGCTCAAAGAGAGAAACACAGCAGGCTTTTTTCTTTTTCAGACTGCAAATGTGTGTTCGTCGTTTCCGGCAGAATTCTCGAGCAGACGTCTGCGAGATCTTTACACGAGAGCGGCTGCATCCATCACGCTCGCCACTGTCTGCTTTCTGACACCCCGTGGAAACAAAACGAGCCGCAGTTCACTGACCCGCTTCTGCAGCTGGCTTTAGACAGAAACAATGGAGAAATGATTCTTTTATCTGCGGTTGGCATTAAAATGGACTGATGTATCGCCAGGCCGGTATTTGCCCGTTTTGAGATTATCAGCGTTGGTTTTGCCCATTTGGACGATTAACAGAAGCGTTTCTTGTGTCAGATCCAAAGTCTACCGAGAGCTTTGTCAATGGATAATCCACAATTTGCATGAATGAAATAAAGCCTGTTTTAAGATTTTGTTCATATTGAGAAATATTTTATTTTTGTGCAAAATATAATTTTATTTAATTTGAAATATGATGCAGACATGTTGGTGTAAAAAATTAATATATATTTACTAACAATTTTCAAAAATTCCCATTAAATTTCACAAATTATAACAAAGAAATGACAAGTAACACATTGAATTAAAGTTATGAAGTAGAAAGACTGAAATTGTATTTTCTTTTAAAAAGTGTTCCAATAATCTTTAAAACATTTAATCCAATAAAAATGTTTTACCATGTTTGAGTACAAAAAATATATGCAAACAATGAAAAATACTCATTGAATAATTGAAATACCATTAGTTTTTTTTATTAATATTTTGATTTTTTTTTTTTTTTTTTTTTAATTGTTACAATTTTAGTTTTTAGTATTTAGTATTTTATTTAGTAATTGGTGTGTTTTGTCTTTTTTTTTTTAAATGTGTAGTTTTTATTTCAGTTTTAGTTATGTTAGATTTTAGTTTATTTTAGTTTAGGTGAACTAAATTAAAATGAAAAATGTTGCCTTGGCAACTAGCTGAAATGAAATAAAAATTTTGTCTTTTAAGTTTGATTAATGTTTATTAAGCGTTCCATTTTTAAAACTACAGCTTTTATTTTATTTTATTTTACATTGAATGTGGTTCTTTTTTATTGCAGATTGTACAAATAATGAATAGTAAATGTTGAAATTAAGGGTTATTTTATGTTTTTGAACAAAATTATTAATGTTTAATGTTCTGGTATTTGGGGTTTCGAGGAGTTTCTGGTATGATTTTGAGTCTTTGAGGTTAAGACGTTTATTGAGGATGGATGTTAAATGTGGCAACAGACGAATGGAGTGATGTAACTGTCAGATGATGGAGAGCACAAGGATCTGGACGGGTCACACATTCGATGAGGTCAGACTCAGAGGTGCGTCACTCATTGACATGCCATTTGTAAAGGAGGTTATGAAGAATTGCGTGTCCGTCTTTAACACACACACATTTATCAGTTCTGAAGAGTTTTTGATGAGGAGCTTTAAGAGAAAATGGCATCACTGAAAATAGCTTCACCAATGCCCTCAGCAATCAACCTCAGAAAATAACATCAGGTCAAGAAAATACAGTCAGATATAGAGGCATCACAATAGCTTCTGTCCAGTCTTTATTGAAACCACAAATATCCTTAATTGACCACAAATATTATCCTTTTTTTGTTATAATTTTTGCAGTTTTCCCTCGTATTTTATTTTATTATTTTGTGTCTGTATATCAAATTCGTTAATGGAATAAATTTTAATTGACTACAAATATCAATGACATAATATTGGCATTTTTTCTTTCATATTTTCTTTTATATTTGATTTTGATTTTATTTTATGTCTGTACATCACATTATTTTATGGATACAATTTATTTGAATTGAACACAAATATCATCCTTTTATGTCATAATTTTTGTGTTTTTTTCCGATAATATTTTATTTTCCATTATATTTGATTGGATTTTTTTTCTGTTTTATTTATGCATTTTTTTTTCTTTCATATTTTATTTTAATTTATTTTGTGTCTGTCCATCAAACTCTAGAGTTATGACTAAAGAAACCATTAGTGTTCACTGAGATAGAATATAAATTATATATATATATATATATATATATATATATATATATATATATATATATATATATATATAGTTTCAGTTGGTCACTAATGGTTTACGGTCGTCACAGAGGTCAGTATGAGTTCGTGTTTTGTTACTGCAATTGTCTCTTCCATTGATGGCATCTTAACGGGCAGCATCTTCAGCTCTGCCATACGGAGGAGCCATGCCTGAGGAGGACGCCATCTGCCCGGCCTCCTCTCTCGCTGTCATTAACACCTTCTTTTTATAGCGGAGAGAATCGGGGGCGGACGAGTTTAATGCTCTGAAACCACTGTTGCAAGACGTTTCTCTGTGCAAACACAATGATGCAGTCGCTCCCTCGATGCCATTTCCAGAATCAGTCCATAGTGCATCTCATGCTGTTACTCTGACAGTTTCCTTCATTTAGAAATCTGTGGTTTGTGAAGTGAGACCCTAGAAAGAATACGGCAGCATGCCAGAAAGTTCCCAGAACCCCTAAAAGCTGCATAGCAACACCCTAGCAACCATATAGCAATGCTCTAGGAGAACGGCAGGATGCCAATATTTTCTTATAACCCCTGACAACAACAAAGCACATATCAACGCCCACTAGCAAGAAGAATGGCAACATGCCAAAAAAAATCTTAGAACCCTGAACAACTGCATAGCAACACCCTAGCAACCACATAACAATGCCCACTATCTGGGAGAATGGCAACATGCAAAAAAGACCTCTCAAAAACCCTAACAACTGCATAGCAACACCCTAGCAACCACATAGCAATGCCCACTAGCAGGAAGAAAGGCAGCATGCCAAAAAACCTCTTAGACCCCCTAACAACTGCATAGCAACACCCTAGCAACAACATTGCAACGCCCACTAGCAGGAAGAAAGGCAGCATGCAAAAAAACTCTTCGAACCCCTAACAGCTGCATAGCAACACCTTAGCAACCACATAGATAAATTTCCAGTACATAGTACTCAGTGTGTAGATGGATTTTTATTTTAATTTTTTTATATATTTTATTTAACCGATTTAGGGATGGGGAGGGGTGAAGAGTTTGTAGTGGTGTGTGAGGGGGTATCATCGGGCAGAGTTCAGTAGGGAGACAGCTGTAGGGAAAAAGCTGTTCCTGAGTCTGCTGGTCTTTGTTCGGAGGCTCCTGAAGCGCCTCCCAGAGGGCAGTAAGTTAAACAGTCTATGGTCAGGGTGAGAGGAGTCCTTAAAAATGCCACGAGCTCAACGTAAACAGCGTTTTCTCTGGACGTCCTCAATGGCAGGAAGTGGTGTCCATGTGATGCGTTGGGCGGTTTTCACCACCCTCTGCAGTGCCTTGTGGTCAGCAACTGAGCAGTTCCCATACCAGACTATGATACAGTTGGTCAGGATGCTTTCGATCACACACCGGTAGAAGTTCACCAGGATGGCTGGAGACAAGTGGTTCTTCTTCAGTGTCCTAAGGAAGAAGAGGCGTTGGTGAGCCTTCTTGACTAGGCTGGATGTGTTGGTGGTCCAGGTCAGGTCCTCCGAGATGTGGGTTCCCAGGAACTTGAAGCTGGAGACACGTTCAACAACCATCCTGTTAATGTGGATGGGGTCATGCGTGCCACTTTTCTTCTTCCTGAAGTCCACAATAAGTTATTTTGTCTTGCTGGTGTTGAGGAGCAGGCTATTGTCAGCGCACCATGCAGCCAGGTGCTGTACCTCCTCCCTGTAGGCAGTCTCATCGTTGTCTCTGATGTGGCCAATCACTGTGGTGTCATCAGCAAACTTGATGATGGAGTTGGATCCATGCACAGGCCTGCAGTCATGGGTGTAGAGGGAGTAGAGAAATGGGCTCAGCACATAGCCCTGTGGTACGCCGGTGTTGAGTGTGATGGTGGTGGAGCAGGTGTGGCCTGACCTAACATGCTGAGGTCTGTTGGTCAGAAAGTTCATAATCCAGCTGCAGAGGGAGGTGTTAACACCCAAGTCTCCAATGCCCACTAACAGCATATCAAAAAATACTCTTAGAACCCTTAACAACTGCATAGCAACACCCTAGCGACTGTATAGTAGTGCTCTGGCATCATTTAAAACTCTGGTGTATGGAGTTTTACATTAAAAAGCACATTAAATTTATAATGGGTTTTATTTTATTCTAATTAATAATAGGTTTTATTTATAATTAGGTTTGTTCTGGGAGTCTGATTAGCTGTACTGTGGCTCGTGTCAGGACAGTGCTGGGAGGAAAACACACCTCTGAGAGAGGAACAGACCAGCGCGTTTACAAGCACAGCGATAGTTTGCTTTCTCAGCACATACAGCCATGACCAGTCCTATTAATACATGTGAGATACACACTTCACACTCACTCAACACACACTCACACACTTCATCACAGTTCACACTCATCTCAGATAACACGCTCTTTGGGTTTGGTTATATCATACATTTTTAGCATTTCATTTTATGTGTTGGCAGTTTTGCACCAAAGTTACATCTTTGTTTGCTAATGTACTTTTAGGACTCAGCAAATGGCTCTTCATATGTTGAATGAAAACGGTTACGTGTTTAAATGCATTTATTTGTCTGTTCAGAACAGGTCATTTTTGCAGTTGAGTCTCAATAAATAATTTGAATGGATTACAAAAAGAAATATTCATGAGAACTGATATACAGTATATGAACGTCGGAGGCTGGTGGGAGAGATTACATCACTAAACAGATGGCGAATCAGTGATAAATAAACACACTCCTTATGCAGCCATGATGCACACACACACACAGACACGCAGTCAGAAAATAGTAGATGGTTTATGCTGGTGTTCAGAATGTCGGCCGTTTTCCCACACACCACTGATACCCATTTCAATTTTGATTCACAAGCTCTCAGTATGGAAGATGGAAATGTTTTACAAAAACAATTAGGAAAAAGTTCATAGCAGCATGCCAAAAGTTCTCAGAACCCCTAACGTCAACATAGCAACACCCTGGCAGGACACTGTTATAAAAATGACCCTCTTTGACCTTAAGAATTGATTTCAAATTAATCAGAAATGTGTTTACTTTTGCCCAGTGCTAGTACAAAGAAAGAGCCAGAAATGAGGGATGAGATGAGTGTGAGGTGTTTCAGTGTGTGTGTGTGTTGGCAGTGTCTCTGCACAACCACCCTATAATGATAAAAATCCACCTGCTCCTTTTTTTTTTAATCCCCATAAATCATAAGCAGTGTCTCAGAACAAGCCGTTCGCAGAATCCGTAAAATGTGACGTCACATTTTACAAGCCCCGCCCTCGACTGTTGACGGACACTGCCGTATTTGCAGAGACCCCGCCTTGAGCGAGCCACACAATCCGGCGGTCATGACAATTTCCTGAAGAAAATGTAATGGGCTCCATGCACGAACGCTGCTGACGTATTTCCGGTAGAATCTCAGCCAGCGTATTTAATTCCACATAGCGCATTCTTAAGCGAAGTATACTAGCAGCAAAACTCTTTCATAAGATTCATTTGACAGCAATATAATTGAAGTATTATATATATAGTATAATGTAATTAGGCATTATAGTAATGGCTTGCAGAAAGTTACAAATCAACGGCGGGAAGACAGTAGTTCAGCTGAAAATTGTTGTGTCCCGTTATATGAGGCCTCCTCAAAGTTCAACTCTATACTGAGTTTCCACACTTTTCCTGTGGACGGAGAAACACGTAGAAAGTGGATTCACAACATTCGACGTGAGAGATTTAACATCACATCTCATACAAGGTCTGCAGACGCCACTTTATTAGTGATGATCTGATTGAGCCATCGACCCCTAAAGCACGTCGCTTTCTGAGGAAGGGGGCAGTACCCACCTTATTCCAGTGGAACAGCTACTCCGTTGCTGAACCAAGGCGCACCGGGGTATGGCAAAGAAGGGAGGTTGACACTCAAGTGAATGAGGATCCTGTGCCAATTGATGCCCAGCATCTGGAACATGATTATTGTTCAGTTCCAGAACCCGCGGCAGTTAATAATGCACTGGATCAGAATGAAGGTCTCCGTAAAGAAGTGGAGCGACTAAGTTGAGTTGTCGTCGGTCAGTCAAAGCTGTTGTTTGGGGCGATATGCGGCTTCCGACGATGATATAAGGTTTTACACAAGGTACGAATTAAAACCCTTGCGTACTGTACGAAATAGGATACTGTGTGTTTGTACACACACTCACACACACATATGCTTAACAAATTTATTAGACCACCTGTCATAATAAAGAGAACACACATATTTCACGAATCTGTCAAAAACGTGTTTTAAACTAAACATTGTATTGTCTATTGTCATTTATTATACAACTAACAAACTGAAACAACTAGTCTTGATTCACACATAATAACCAAAAAAACATATATTTTACTTTTATTTTGTATGGCCTCGATAACAGCTTGCATTCTTGCTGGCATTGTTTTGGATGTACTTTTCCACAGTCTCTGTTGTTACTGACTTCCAAATATCTTCTAGTTGTTTCCATAGACTTGCTTTTGATGACGCTTTTGTGTAATCTATATTTGAATCCATTAAATCCCAACAATAATTATATTTTAGCATTAGAGACACTACTGTGACTAAAGAGCTTACACATACTGATGAGGCTATTACAGAAAAAAAAAATAAAGATTTTGGTATTCACCAATACCATTTGATTAGGGTAGTGGTGGCACAAACCTTGCATTGGGTTGTGGTCTATTAAATTTGTTAAGCACTATATACATACACACACACACACACACACACACACACATATATAATTCTTTCAAGTAATTAATTTCAGTTTGTAATTTATGCACATTTAAAACATCCTACAACTTATTTAGGTTCATAACAGCCCATTGATGAGTTCTTCCTCTTCATGGTCCACCTCTCAGTTGGCCTAACACAGCGGGATCTTGCCCACAGATTCAACATCCATCAGTCCACAGTTAGCCGAATTATTACAACCTGGGCCAATTTTTGGTACACCATTCTTGGTTCTGTCCACATCTGGATGTCTGCGGAGGCAGTCAAGGCTCATCCACCCAAACATTTGCACTGTCAAACTCTCTTTCACATCAAATTCTTTGTTTCAATTAATTCAGTTAGAATAGTAAGAAACTGTAGAGTTGTTACCATTCAAATGAAATCAGTATCAACAAACTCCATCTTTCACTGCAGGAAACACAAGCTGCATCTGAAGTGGCATTAGATGTATTTACACAGACTGTTTGATGAAGCTGAGGAGCCATAAATTCATTTACACTGCAAAATTTCAAATGCATAAATAATTTCATAAGATAAATGTTTTAAATATTTTAAAACAGAAATGTTGGGAAAAATGCAATGATAGTTTAAAATGAAAATGAAACCAAATCAAACCAGTAGATGTTTGAATGAGTGAATCATTTAGTCCTTAATTCAACAGATTCGTTCAAATGGCTGATTCATTCAGAAACGAGGCAAGTGACTGTCTATGAATGGGATACTGAATCATTGACATTGAAAAACGTGGCTTCGTTCAGTAACGAAACACTGCTGTTACTCGGAGACACAAAACAGTTCTGCTGTGGATTTGATTGGAACGGTTTTCATCAACGAAACTGAGCAAAAACAGTCAATATAGTATGCAAAATGTAAGTCACTTAATTTTAAATTCTTGAACTACTATTGTATAAAATCACATTGACTTCCTCATCGACCTGAAACATGTCTTCCTCACACAGATCTCTCCTGTCACCTGATCCTTACTAGAAATTACTCAGTAACGTTCATAGTCCAAAATGCATATTAATAAAAGAGCAAACAATGTACATAAAATGTAACTAGATAAATAAATAAATAAATACAAATAATGCAAAGACAGGTATGAACTGCGAGAAACGAAGACAGCTAATATAGCATAAGAATGCTCACCCTCAAAATTGTGGATGTATCTCGAAATATATAATTTGAAGCCTTTCTTACTGTTGTGTGTAACAGCTGATTGCCTCACGATACATCAGTCACTGTAATCAGGGGAAGCTCTTGTAAACAGCCTCCTGCGCTATTTCCACACAGTTATCGCCAGTAGCAAAAATGGCTTCCGGCGCTGCACCGGATGTAACTGAGCTGGCTGAGACCAAACGTGGAAGTGATCGTGCATAGTTTTTTTACATCATGATGCCAGAACTTTATGTTATGTGGTTGCTAGGACGTTGCTATGCAGTTGTCAGGGATTCTAAGAACTTTTGCTGCCACACCTCTCCTCAGGCGTTGCTATGCGGATGCTAGAACGTTTCTCATTGTGCCTGCTGCAGAATATCAGATGAGATGAGAATATCTCAGACAGATTTATTAAGATAAGTCTGTAATACAAACTCTGAGATCCTGATATGAACTCAAATGACCTGCACTTCTCCACATTCATTTTATAACCTTACTGGATGACAACTATTGACTCATTTGAGTCTATTTTAGGAATTTCAGAGAAACATCTGAGACGAAGGTGGAGCTGAGCTGAACTCTGATCAGTCTGAGCACTCAGAGCCTCCTCTGGAGGATTGTAAATATTTGTTCTGTAATTTTCAGACACCAATTATGGCAGTCCTGAGACGCTCAGAGCAGCGATTACGGTGTTTAAGCCCCAAATGAACAAATGCAGATACAGACAGAAAGGCCTCAGTCGCTTTGACAGCAGTCAGGCTGAGTGATCTGTGAGGATGGAAATAGTCTCGCAGGCTGTCAGTGAGCCTGACGGACAAACCGGAAAACATACACACAGACATGTGTGTACACAATCATACACACATGCGCACAAGCACACACACACACATGTGCACAAGCACACACACACACATGCACACACACACATGCACACAAACACACACATACACACACACTTGCACACTCTTCAGAACGCTGTGGCAGCCATAAACATATATAGATGCCCTATTTGAACGCTCCAGGCACGTAGATGTGGCCGCCATCTTGGAACGGTATTTTTGATGTCATTCACCATACTGTAGGTTCGCACAGAGCCGTTCTGTGCATGATTGTGGCATCTTTCAAATATTCAGTGATTACTATGGTGAATGACGTCAAGTTTACTGCTGCAATATGGTGGACGGCTTACATATAGCGGCCCATAGAAACAGTCGCTAATGAGGCATCTACGTATATCTATATACCTATGGTGGCAGCCACGGAAAGCCTGAGCGTGGAGAGTGTGTGTACCTGTATGTGATGCATCGACCTTCACGGCTTGAGTTTAGTTATGGGGTTACAGTCTTTTCAAAGAAGCGCATGGAATGAAGAATGAACTAGCAGCGTCTCAAGGCTTCACTATTGTACTTAGTAAAGCAAGTAGCCTGGTTACTATGGAGATATGAAGATCAAAAGGGATGGAACACCTGTTCGGGAAGCTGACATGAGAAAACCTGACTGAACTGCCAGCTCCAGATAGAGTTTCTCCAAGAAACTCTAAGAGCCAACATTCAGATTTCAGAAGAGAAATTCAGAATTCTGACATTATAATACTACAAGAAACATGGAATGTAAGAGATTTGTCCACTGGCTGCCCAATTGGGTTTAGAGAGATCATTTTACCATCAACCAAACTGAGAGGGGTGACACAGGGCAGAGACTCATAGACTCAATCAAATCTATAAAAATCGGAAAATCATACATTTGGCTAAAAATCCAAAAGGATATTGTGTCCACAGACCGGCACATATTCTTGTGTGCCACATACTTACCCCCCGGCTGAATCTCCCTATTTCAATGAAGAAACCTTTTCTATCCTACAAGACGAGGTCTGCCATTTCCAGACAAAAGGAAATGTTTTAATATGTGGTGACTTAAATGCCTTAAACTTGGCTTAAACTGGAAATGACCCCGACTTTGTCAACACACAAGGAGACAAATATATTACAAACACCTGCCACTCTCTGCCCTCATATCACCTCAGAAAAAATGATGACAACTTCACAAACAGAAGTGGGAAAAGCCTACTACAGCTCTGTCAATCACTGGGCCTGTATATAGTGAACGGTCGCATACGAGGAGACTCTTTTGGTTGTTATACCTTTAATGCTTTTCTTGGTAACAGCACTGTAGATTATTTCATCTCTGACATTGATCAAGTGCATCTCAGAGCATTCACAGTCAGTCCTCAAACACCTCTGTCAGACCGCTGTAAAATTACACTCGATCTAAAACAAACTCAAAACAATCAAATATGCAGACAGCCCTCTCATTTACTAAGGCTACATCAATCCTACAAATGGACAAAAAATTGATTTCTCTAAATGGGAAAAAGAAGAAATTAAAATTATGCACACCCAAATTTGTAAAAACATCTTAAAAGTTAACAGAGCGACCCCAAACAACTCGTGCAGAGCAGAATTAGGACAATACCCACTATTAATTCATGCTCAAAAGAGAGCTGTGAAATTCCAGCAGCAGCTGAAATCCAGTGATCCGAGCTCTTACCAGACCGAAGCCCTGCAGAAGAGTGCACTTTTAGAGCTGGTACTCACACTACACCCAAACCAGCACAGCACAATCAGACCCAACCAAATCACACAGCTACAGAAACACAACTACATCACCTGCTGGAAAGATGCCACTAAAATACTGTATACCTGATCATATATACTGTATGCAGAATACCTGATCTGTGTAAAAGATCACAAATTAAGAAAGACACTAACAAAGTACAGACTGAGTGCAGAAAAATTAAGTCACATTTAGGAGAAAATTCCAAAATGATCACAACAGCAGCAAGATATGTATCAGCCTGCCACAAACTAAGACTATCAGCCAGTGGACAAAACTGAAGCAAGATCATTTCTTACATGTTGTACAAAGGCTTTTTTTATTATTATTTATTAATATGATTTATGTTATTATTTATTTATTTTTTTAACAATGTCTTAAATATTTTTCTTGTTTGTGGAAAAAAAGAAGAAAAAGAAAGTATACATATACATATTTACTTAATTATTTTACAGATCTATTCTTCTATGTATTATTGGGGAAGTCGTGGCCTAATGGTTAGAGAGTCGGACTCGTAATCGAAAGGTTGCGGGTTCGAGTCTCCGGCCGGCAGGGATTGTAGGTGGGAGGAGTGAATGTCCAGTGCTCTCTCCACCCTCAATACCACGACTGAGGTGCCCTTGAGCAAGTCACCGAACCCCCAACTGCTCCCCGGGCGCCGCAGCATAAATGGCTGCCCACTGCTCTGGGTGTGTGTTCACGGTGTGTGTGTGTGTGTGTGTGTGTGTGTGTGTGTGTGTGTGTGCATTTGTGCACTTGGATGGGTTAAACGCAGAGCACCAATTTCGAGTATGGGTCACCATACCTGACAATACGTCACGACGACTTATATAATTGTTTGTTCCTTATTCATGTAATGGGCGATGCTTTGGCAATACTGTGCAAGTCATGCCAATAAAGCTCATTTGAATGAATTGAATTGAGTTTCTCCAGAGGTTTAGATTGATAGAAATATTTGTGTGTTTTACAGAACTGGGGAGTTTTCTCCTGAAGCTGTTCTCCTGTGTATCCTCATATATATCTGGTGATATCAATGATAACTGGTTTTTATTTGACTCATTGCCTGTTGTACTTTCATCATCTCACATACAGTGAGAAAATCATGTTTGCTTGTTTCTGGAGGGTCAGACTGGTCTTGGATCAGCTAGGATCACATGTTTGTCAGCGTTGAGATCGAACGGAGCTATTTATGAGACCATACTAGCTATGTCTCCATTAATATTTATTCATTTGCTGGACACTATATGAATATTAAATATTTGCTATTGTTTTTAGGCTTGAAATTAAGCGATATTGTCAATATTACTATTTTAATAGTAAAAAGTGCTTATTATATGGCCATTAAGTTCAAAATGACTTGCATTAAGATATTTTAATAGCATCTCTAATTTACCTTTCAGTAGTTCAGAAGTTCAGTTCTTCATTCACTGTAAAAAATGATCGTGATTTTAACGGTAAAAAACTGTGAAAATGCTACGGTAAAAACCTGTTACATGGTTAACGGAAAGTTCCTGTAAAATTTACAGGGAAAACCCGTAAACTGACGTTCCCAGAATTCCCTGCGTTCTATTTCAAATTCTGTTTGAATTTGACGTTTTTTCTTTGAAATAACTGTTTCTTCTTAGTTTTTTCTTATCGGTTATGTTTATTAGGGTTGTATGTTACATCTAATGTTGTTAAATTAATGTTTATAGCATATTTCAGTTTAATGAGTCTCACCATGATGGTGTTTAGTGCTTGTATGAATGACACTGTGCAACTTCTGTATATTCTATTGTTTAAAAGTTGCTTGTGATGGGCTTTGACTCATCATGTGACTTTCTCATCATCACCTGCATTTGGTGGATATCAGTGTATTTCAAAGGAACAAAACAGATTTCAGTACTTTAATAGGTTGGTATATTAAGATTATATCAGTTAAAGAAATTACGGTATTTAACTGTACATTTAAGTTAAAACCTAAAATGTTGCTACCGTATTTTTTACGGTAGAATTCTGGCAACCACAGCTGCCAGTTTTTTACCGTAAATTTTACAGAATTTTTTTTACAGTGTTCAGTGAATCATTTAAAAACTGATGGACGATTCATGTGTAAGAAGCAAACGATTTTCCTGTGCCACTGATCAAAAATCTTGACATTTGAGTTGATCTTGACACATCTCGCAATTCATTTTTTTTTTTCTTGGAATTATGAGTTTATATCTTGCAATTCTGACTTTTTGTTTCCGCCACAGAATAAAATATGGTGGTGATGGCGCAGTGGATAAGACACATGCCTTTGGTGTGAGAGACCCGGGTTCGAATCCACTGTGAGACACCAATGTGTTCCTGAGCAAGACACTTAACCCCTAGTTGCTCCAGAGGCATGCGACCTCTGACATATATAGCAATTGTAAGTCGCTTTGGATAAAAGCGTCAGCTAAATGAATAAATGTAAATGTAAATGTAAAATAAATTAATAAAGTAATTGTGATATTTAATCTCACAACTGATACTTTTGTCAGAATTGGGAGAAAAATTCAGAATTGTGAGATATAAACTAAAAAGAAATATAAACTCAAAAGTCAGAATTGTGAGATTAAGTTGCAATTACAATTTTTTTACTTTTTAAAACTCCAGGCATTCCATACAGATTTGACTATTTACTCTGTATAAATAGGATACTGTTTTAGTCTTTAAAAAATAATGTTTAATTCAATGTGTTACTTCCTGTTTCTTCATAATTATTAGGGAAATGTACTAGCAATTTCAGAGTAAGAATTGTTTAATAGTAAATCCTACACCAATTTCCTTCAGTGTATGTTATATTGGTGATTTTCAAAGAACATGATTCAATAGTGTACCTTGTTTATTTATTTGCATGTGTATATGTTCCTGCGATAGGAAACAAGAGAAATTATTCATTTAAACCATTTAGAGCAAATCCATACTGTAAATATCAAGATACAGTATATATATTGATAGAAAATCAGCTGGTGCTCACTGTGCACATGTTGTATATTCATGCTGTTCAGTATCCTGTATGCGTATGGAATGAGAAATAAGTGTTGTTTTGATGAAAGCGCAGGTGTGGAGGTCTGCATGAGGTGACTGTAAATATTTATTCCAGAGGTTAAAGGTCAGCACGCTACAGCTGAATAATGCTCTCCACGCTGAGAACAGCATTCAACACAAAACCTCGTTATTATGCAACATTTGTCGACTTCCAGCTGAAAATGTATTTATGCCGTTGTGTTAGTGCCTCATGGATTAATCATGAGCGAGTGCTTAAATATGAGCATTTCAAAGCTTCCTTTGACTGACGGGAGAGTTATTGATTGCTGTCCAGAAGCTGTGGAGTTGTAAAGCTTGAATATGAGACGTGTTGAGAGGCAGAAGATGTCAGCAGTACATTCACATGCTGTCTGAGAGTTTGCTGATTGGTAAACAAATGCATGTGTTTTGAATGTTTATTGACCTTGAATAAGTGAGGATGTGAGTTTATTCTGTCACATTGAAGGTGATGGCAAGCTTAATCATATTTATATACTGTGGTTTTTTTAACAATACCACATCCAAAACTATTTTTTTATAAAGCTGTTTGTAAGCGTTGATGCATAAATGTCAATAGACATTTAAGCATGACTTTTATTGCATTTTATTGGAATTAAACATGGTAAAATGTGTGAAGCAGCATACTCTTATTGATAGCCGAAAGCACCACACGATTAGCCAAAATATTTAATAAGCTTGCATTATTAGTATTATTATTATTGTTACTATTCCATATTTTTCTTAGTAGACCCCCCCCCCACACACACACACAGGGATCAAATCCTCAGTATTCAGAAGCGTTTTTGCTCAGAGCTCGTGCGCCTGAGATCATGGTGCTCCTCATCCTCTCTTTCAGTCGCTGAAGACCAGCGCTGATGTGTCCCTCTGAAGCAGATTTCCAAAGAGAGAGTCTCTGTGTGCATCACTCGTTCTTTTACAGCTGCACTTAAAAAAAGAAGTCCTTTTAATGGTAAAAGATTGTAAAAATGCCAGGGTAAATATCTGCTGGTTGTGTAACGGTACATTCTCTTACTCTATACTGGGACATTTCATATCATTTTATGATAATATTATACCTTTGAGTTTTGGGCATTTTAATATGAGTTTTAGTAATTGTTTTGTGTTTTTATCATTTTAATAGTTATTTTTCTTTTAAATATGTCTACATGTTTTTATTGATTTTATTTCCATTTTAGTTTGTTAATTTAGTACATCAAAATAATATACATTTTATTAACGTTTTGAATTCTTTTTTTATAGATTTTCTATTTTCATTTTAGTTATTTTTTTAACTATTTTAAGTTATTTTTCTTTTAAATATGCCTATATAGTTTTTATTAATTTTTATTTCAGTTTTAGTTAGTTATTTTATATTATCAAGATAATATACTTTTTATTTATATTTTAAATATTTTTAAAATTATTATACATTCTCATTTTAATTTTAGTTATAGTTTTTTGTAATATTTGTGCTTCTAGTATTTTTAGTAGTTTTCTTTTAAATATGTCGTATTTATTTCAGTATTAGTTTCAGTTAATTTAGTGCATCAAGTTAAACTAAATTAAAATGAGAAATGTTGCCTTGGCAACTACAAAATGTGCTGAAATTGAAAAATATTTTATTTTTATTTCAGATAATTAGTCATTAATAATAATAATGATACACTTTATTTTATATAGCACCTTTAAAAGTAGCGTCTCAAACCGCTTTACATACAAATACAAGTAAAAAAGATACACACAAAAGTACAGGCAGTAAAAAACAAATAAAACAATCCAAGGCCAATATAAAAAACACAAAGTAATCACATAAAAGCTACCCTAAAAAAAACACGTGTAGGTGTGTAGGGGCTTAAAAGATCTGACAAATATTGAGGAGCCAGATTATTCAAGGCCTTATAAGTAAGCATGAGCATTTTAAAATCGATACGAAAACTAACAGGAAGCCAGTGCAATTTTTCCAAGACAGGTGTGATGTGCTCCCTTGCACTGGTCTTAGTCAGTATTCTGGCAGCTGAATTTTGTACCAACTGTAATTTACTTAGGGTAAAGCATTACAATAATCAATACACGAAAACACGAAAGTGTTGATTAACTTTTCAGCCACAGAAAATGTCAACATGGGACGTAATTTGGCAATGTTTCTGAGATGAAAAAAAGATGCTTTGACTGTATTACGAACATACGGATCAAACGTTAAGTTGGCGTCAAATATCACCCCCAGAGTTTTTACTTTAGTTTAAAGCAGAGCCATCCAGACCTAAAGTTGCGGACTCTGGTGAGAGGAACCAATAAGCATCACTTCGGTCTTATCACTGTTCAGACAGCCAGTTTTCAGACATCCATTTTTTTTATCTCAGTAAAACATTGAGAAAGAAAAGACAGGCATATCGACATCAGGTTTAGATTGTGTGTAGATCTGAGTGTCATCGGCATAAAAGTGGAAATTAAGACCAAGTGTTCCTAAAAGTTGGCCAAGAGGAAAAATATAAATACTACAAAGTAAAGGGCCTAAATGGTAGTGAAACCGAACCGAAGTCATTTTATAATTTATAGTGGAAAAAATTGACAGATTTCCCTGTTTTTCATTGAAATAAATGTTTCTCAGTTTTTTCTTATCAGTTATGTACATTAGGGTTTTATATTACATCATATGTCATTAAATTAATGTTTGCTGCATTATTTTAGTGTTACCATGATGCTGTTTTGTATTTGTGTGTATGGCACTGTGCACTAGAGGATTATGGATTTGTATTTTAGCTGGAAACAACGGTTTGAAGTTAAAATTGTCTCAATGATGGATTTGTTTCTGACAAACACACAGCTTTTGTCTTCGCAAGATGTTAATTGATGGACTGGAGTGGTGTGGATTATTGTGATGTTTTTATCAGCTCTCATTCTGACGGCACCCATTCACTGCAGAGCATCCATTGCTGAATGATACATTTCTCCAAATCTGATGAAGAAACAGACTCATCTACATCTTGGATGGCCTGAGTGTGAGTTAACCTTCAGCAATTCAAGTTCATGTTTGGCTGAACTATTCCTTTAAGAGCAAGAGATGGATGTTGAATCATGCAGATCATGTGGAAATCACAGATGTGATGCATGATGTATGTTTATGTACTGACTGTGAAATGCAACAAGCAGCTTTTGGGTTCCGCTTCCTCCAGAAATGCTTTCAAACATCTTCAAGGTATCTCAACACACTGTTGCCATAGGAACCATATATATCTCCCATAGAGCTGCTGTGAAGCGCTTGAGCGTTTAAACACATACGTGTGCTGAATCCCCAAACACGCTCTGAAGAAACGCATATTTATCATTTCTGTTGGCGTTTAATTATCCCACTTTTCTCCAGTGCGGTTTGGAGTGTGCAAACGGCCCATAAGCCGCCCAGAGACTCGAAGCGCCTCGGCCCGGCTCAGAAGAACAAAACCACTTCAGAGATTTTCATTTGGGATAAAAGAGCATCACACAGACACAGAGCCGGATACGTGATGTCACAAATGAGTTTTCTCTCCGGCGGAAATCCATCACGCGTCTGCTCATGCTTGATAAGCGATGGAGGAAAACCCCCTCACTCCCTCCACAGGCTAAAGATAGCAGGCTATTAAAAGAACAGAAAAGGAAAGAGCGAGCGGGGCTTCCTCCCGCTGTTTAAAGGAATAGTTCACCCAAAAATGAACATTTGTTCACCCTCAGACCATCCAAGATGTAGATGAGTTTGTTTCTTCATCAGATTTGGAGAAATGTAGCATTATATCACTTGCTCAGCAATGGATGCTCTGCAGTGAATGGGTGCCGTCAGAATGAGAGCTGATAAAAACATCACAATTATCCACACCACTCCAGTCCATCAGTTAAGTCAAAATTAGTATGTTTGACTGCATTGTTTAAATTCATGCAGCCTGTCTTGCTTTTATTTATTTGGTAAATAGTAAACATTTATAATTAGACTTTTATTACCTTTTCACCTGTACTTTTCAATATTAAATAAAATATTAGTCAATAATCAATATTTATTTTAATTAAACCATTTTGACTAGCATTTTTTAATTAGCTTGCGGCAATTAGTGTAATTTGAGTACTATCTATATACTAATACAGTTTTATTACTATGAACTAGTAGGCCTACTAGTATGAGCACTAATAATAATAATAATAATGACACCATAAATAGGTAATTTTTCATTTTAATCAAAAAAAAATATATATTTTTTTTTTTGGTAAATAGTCCATTTTTAATTAGATTTTAACCAATATATTTATTTTGATTAAGTTTTGGTTAACCTTTTCACTTAGCTTGCAGCAATCAGTGTTATTTTAGTTTATTTTAATACAGTTTTTATGACTATTTTATTTTTTTTCAGTTTTCAGTCATTTTATGTGCTCTTGTCTTTTTATTCTTTTTTTAAGTATTACTAATTAGATTTAATTTATTTTTATTGCCGTTTTAGTTTCAGTTCACTTTTTAGTTTTTATTTATTTTCAATAAGTCAATAAGGCAACATTTCTAATATTCATTTAGTCATTTTTGTATCTTTTTATTTTTATTTGAACTAAATTCCAACAACAACAACAAAACATGTTTAGTTAATGATAATAACCTAGTTCGAGATTTGCTCAAATGTCTAACTCAAAGTATGAGCAATAATAGTAAAGACAGCATAAATAAGTGTTTTACATGTTATTTTTTATCTGAAAATTAATTTATTTGGTAAATTGTCCATTTTATTTGATTTTTAGATTTTAGTATTCATGCTGTTTTTATTCATGTTTTATTTTTTCCAATTACGATTATGCTATTTTGCATTCATCTTTTCAGTTAGGATCATCTTCTCTGCGAGGAATGCATTAGACTTAGGCCAAAATAGAAGACAGCATAAGTTCCTGTCTTTCGTAATGTTCCTCATGCTCCTGTGAAGCCTTAAAATGTGATCTAGGTAGTCAGCTCACTGAAAGCTGAATAAAGCTGACACTGTTCGAACACAGACGATGAAGCTGCAATGTGTCAGATATGTGTGTGTGCGTGTGTGTGTGTGTGTGTGTGTTCGACCTTCTCTTCTGCTCTCTCTGGACTCTCATTCATCCCTGTTGAGGAACACTATTTGTATGCAAATGATCTGAGCTCGCAGACTGAATCGGCTTTATAATGGGCTTCCATCTGTCATCACACCACTGAAACTTCCCAGCGCTTGCTTTGAGAGTATATGATGATCGAGGAGGAAGAGGCTTTCGTCACAGATCGCACATTTCAGTCTGAGAAACTCACGTGATGCTTCATTAAAACAACACTGAGTGAGTGGCATGGGTCTCGTGACGAGTGCGAGGCTGTCTCACAGTGATTGCACCATAATTAAGGGCTGTTTTTAGGCACAAAACAAATCAGAAACACCAAAAAGTTGCCAAAAGGGTTTTTTGGGTGGTTGCCAGAGCATTGATATTTAGTTGCTAGTATTGTTTTGAGCAAGTTGCTTGCCAAAGTCTACGATTTAGGACAATAAGGCTCAGATCACTAACATTATGATCAGTAGTAACAGTGATATTTGACTCAAAATATAGTGACATACAAAAACCTGGATTTTTTAAGAAAGATTGATTTAAAACAGTCAAACTCCATATAAGAGATCATTTCGAAACATTTTCAATATTTATTGAATATATAAAGAAATAGTTCAATAATATAAAATGTTCAAAGCAGATAACAAAACACAGACAAAATCCATATAACATTTTTTTATTTAATATAAAATATAACCTGAATGGTAACTTAAAATGTAAAAATTAAAATAACATTTATCTTAAAATATTTGTGGAAAATACTTCCAAGGTCAAAGTTTAGAGTAAGAGGCTGCAACATGTTGAAAAAGTTATTAATTTATCAGATATTGCAATGACATCACACAAGGCTCATCCAATCAGATTTCAGAGCTGTAACGACCATCTATTTTATAGATTCTGAGTTCAGAAATATTCATGAATGTTCTGAAGCAGATGTAAGTGATACAAAAGTGGCTGCCATGAAACTAGAAATGAGTTATGGGCCAAACTTTGATGTGCAACTAATAATCCGAATTTTGACCGTCGGAGAGCACGATTGATTGGTTGTAGGAAGAACATCAAGTGTGTCGTCACGGATGGAGGTTTGCGTGTGTTTTCTGGCATGTTTCCTGACGTCACTCGTGCGCATCACTTCTGATCCCAAGGAAAGGAGGAGAGGCATGTTGTATCCAAGCAACAGGACGGTTGCCAGGTGACAGACACTGAGGTCCTGAGGGCAGAAAGGGTGTGTTTGGTGTTTCTGAGACGATTGGAAGAGCCAGTCAAAGCTCTGACAGAGATCCGTCTGTGAGGAGGAGGAATCGATCGCTGCTGAAGTTTGCCTCAGAGTCAGAGAACATTCAGCAAACATCTTCGGAGCCGAGCATCGATCACTCAGCGTGAGGAAGAGTCAACGCAGATAATGAGCCTCCCATGATGCTCTGCTCTGATCTGATCTGACTGAGTTTGACATCATTACTGCTGGGAATGATCAAATTATTGGTTTAGAGACACATTTGTAGTCATTTTTTAAAGTATTAAGGAGTTTCTCTTACTGCAGACGTATTATGAGCACATTTAAAGTTTTGGACTATGTGGCATTTAATACTACTGGTAATGTTTACTGAAATAAAGACAAGACACTAAAATTTGACACTTTAACTAATAGATATGACCATATTTTCCACAGTACATAATGTATTACTAGACAACGCGTTTGCATACATTTCAAGAGAATGTATCTGAACTTTGGTTAAAGCCAGGTTCGAAGCTCTTATTTGATTTTGTGGACAGATTAGAGTTAAAGGTTTTTACTGAAGGGATTTTTGATGTCTCTTTTTATCACTGAAAATTGGACAATACTATCAAAAGCCAGAAAAAAAAACATTTTAATCATGCTTTTAGGAGTAAAATGTTATTATATATGAAGTGAATGATATATGAACAAACCCAACCTTCAGAATATAGAGAGGAACAAAACTAAGTTTTGGTGAATGTAAATAATACTGAAGTGGAGAAACAAACTCAGGAAGCAAAATTGACCAGAGAATAAAAACTGATACTGATGATTACTAATAGTCATATATATATGCAAATGTAAACTATTGTTATAAAACAGACTCATTGATACACTTTGATTTAGTGTGTTGTACTGCCCTCTGATGGTCAGTGCTGGAACTGTCCGATGTGCTTCAAGTGTTCAGCATTGCTTGGATAATTCATTGACTCGTAATCATGTGGTAATTACCTTTGGTTGCTGGTTTTTTTTTTTGTCATTTCAGTTCAGTTTACAAGAGAACATCTTGCCCCAATATGCCATTTATTAGGCTACAGTACAGCTTTCTATTATTAAACTTGTTTCTCGTGTAATTGGGAAATGACGTGCAATATTTGTTCTTTGGAAAAATTATCTGGTCACACCACAGGAACAAAAAAAACATGGGATTAAATTAACTTGTAATTTCTATGCATCTGTAACGAAATGTCAAAAAATAAACTCCATCCCAGAAGAGAACAGAACAGAAACAACTACAAATTGAATTTGTTTTTAGAGGTTTTTGAAGTGAATTTTCTAATGGAGACTTTAAGAAACAGACTGGAGTTTCATTTCATTTTTTTATGATTTTTTGCCATGCTACAAAAATAGAGTTGGCACCGATGGCAGGGGGTGTAATGGTGTACATATCACAAAATACACAATATTCTGTCTTTCTTTAAAAAATACAAACATTTTACTAAACTGATATCAATACCCAATATATCAAATGCAAATATCAAAACTAGTTTCAGTACAATGTCCATAATTGTGAAATACTCGCATAGGAATGTAACCGTGCACACACACACACGCTCGCTCACACACACACACACACACACACACACGCACGCACGCACGCACACACACACGCACACACACACACGCTCACACACACACACACACACGTGCACACACACACGCACGCACGCACGCACACACACACACACGCTCGCTCACACACGCACGCACACGCACGCACACACCTGAAAGATCCCGACAATCATTCAGTTCCTCAGATTTGGCAAGTGATCTTGATTTTTACACTTATTTAATTTGTTTCTAAACCTACTAAGTGTTGTTTTGTACATGTGAACATTCCTATATTTGCACACTCTCTCAAAAAGGTAGAAAATAACATGATAATAATGCAACTCGATAAACTTTACAATAGAAACTTTACATAAACCGGCTGTCTAGATCAGTCCGTCTGCTCCACACGCCGTAAACAGGTTTGTGTTTTGTTTGGGAACCCTTCTGAACACTGGAGCGCGTGCAGACGAGCGATACAATCAGATTTGCCGCTAAGACACGCGTTTGCAGCACCGCAAACATCCTCCAGCTCCTTCTGAAAGCACTCACGGGATGTTTCTGTTCTCGACCTTCACAACACTGATGCGTTTGTGAAATACTCAAAGAAAACAGGCCTACTCGCACACACCACATAGTGTTAGCAATACATGAGTGTTTGGAAGCGATGCACTGATTCAATGCATCTGATAGATGTTTTTATGATGGCCAATATTGTGAATAAACACTGTAAAAAATTAATTTTTTGAAGTTGTAAAAGAAAGAATATTTCTGAAATGTATTATTTATATTTCTGAACGAAAACATTCTGAAATGTACCCACAATTTCTGAGTTAAAACTATGCTTTTCATGTAAAATTCGAATTTTCATGCTTAATAACACTATAGTATATTTGCAACCTGTAATGTAAAAATATTTTTTAAACAGTGCAGGCTATTTATTTATTAAATTTTATTTTAAGAAATCTGTTTAAGTTGGGGGATAAATAAGCCCTAATTTTATCCACTTCCAGTACAGGCTGATAATATTGTCCATTACCGATATAGTCACAGATACACAGTGCATCATTAATATTATTAACTGTAGTTTCTACACCTGAAGACCCTTTTAAACCACCTGTAGCACCAAATGCTCATCAAATATCAGGGTTTCTTAGGAACTGAGAGGCGTGCGAAAGAAAAGAGCTGTTCTGAGACGCACTGGAGTTCACCTCGGCGTGTGTGTTTGGTCGACAGACGCGAGCGTACAGCTGAAAACACTCCTCTGGGATCACGCTAGCAGAAGGGCTGTGGAGGGAGAGCGAGCGTTTAAAGTGACGGCAGTGTACCATGTGATTCTAGAATACCGTAGTGAGCATCTTTTATTGCTCTCAAGTGCAAAATGAGTGACTTGCATCAACGCAGTAACCACAAGAAAGACGCATCTCGAACACTTCCATATTTGTGAAATAGAGAGTAAAACATCACAGCATTGGTGAATGAGGTCTACTAAACCATCGTAGCGTTTCCTCATCTGTACCTGTTTGACTTGACCATTTCAGACCTGCGTTTCCCGCCACAGATGGCACATGCTGAGCGAATGAATGCAGATCAGTGCACTTGTAAAGTACAAAATATAGTACATCTACTTATATATATATATATATACACACACACTGTAAAAAGTTGAGCCAACTTAAAATTAAAGCAACCAGCTTTTTGCAGATTTTTGAGTTCTCTCAATTTATTTTTGTAGGAGATTCTCAACTTTTTGTTGTATAAACAAGTTGTGAAAACTCAAAAATCTGCTGAAGTTTGTTGCCTTAATTTTTATTTGGCTCAACTTTGTTTTTTGTTTTTTACAGTGTATATGTATATATTTATATATGAGAAAATCTCACAAAACGTGTCACTTCAAGGTCATATTTCACCCCAAATAAAAAAAAAATATATCAAAAACAAAACTGAAGCTTCTTAGTGTTTGAAAAACTTAAGATTTTAAAACTGATTTTGAAGAAATCTATTCTGCTCACCAAGGCTGTATTTAATTGATAAAAAATGCAGTAAAAACAGTAATATTGTGAAATATTATTACTATTTGAAATAACTTTTTATCATGTGATTATATGTTAAAAAGTAATGTATTTCTGTGATCTGCAGCTGTATTTTCAGCATCATTACTCCAGTCTTCAGTGTCACATGATCTTCAGAAATCATTCTAATATACTGATTTACTGCTCAAGACACATTTCTGATTATTATCAATGTTGAGAACAGTTGTGCTGCCCAATATTTTTGTGAAACTGGCATACTTCCATTCAAAAGTTTGGAGTGAGTAAAAATAATAATAATAATACTTTTATTTAGCAATGATGCATTAAATTGATAAATTTCTAATAAATACTGTTCTTTTCAACTTTCTATTAATTAACGAATTGTGAAAAATAAATGTATCATGGTTTCCACAAACATTTTAAGCAGCAAAAACTGTTTTTCGAACATTGATAATAATATGAACTATTACTAATAACGGAGCACCAATATTGACTGATAATAACCGAACAGTAAATCAGTATATTAGTATGATTTGTGAAGGATCATGTGACACTGAAGACTGGAGTAATGATGCTGAAAATTCAGCTTTGATCACAAGAATAAATTACATTTTAACATAGAAAACAGTCATTTAAAATTGCAATAATATTTCACATTTTTCCTCTATTTTTGTTCAAATAAATGCAGCTTTGGTGAGACTGGTGAAAAATCATAATTATTTAGAGTTTGCATGTATAAAACAGGCTTAGATTGGAATATAATAATTTATGTCTTCATGTTCAGTAGTGAAATGTGACCTAGACGTGTTTTGGGAGATAAAGTCCTGCGTTCTGGCTGCTTGGGTCACATGGGCAGGTCGGTACTATTGTGTCGTGTTTTCCTGGATGTGCCGTCATCCCGCGGCTGTGCTTTCTGCAGGCTGGACATGGCGGCGGTGCGCTCGATGTCGATGATGGCGTACAGCTCCGTCCGGCGCGTGGGGGTGGGCGGCAGGGGCGTGGTGGGCGTTTTGGGGGTGTGCGGCCCGCTGGAGTCTGACACTTTGTCCATCTCCACCTCGATGTAGTTGAGCTGGCCGAGCCTGCGGAGGTCAAAGTTAAATACGGTGGGCTGAGTGCTGTGGAGTTTGTGCGCGCTGAGCGGCACCGTGACGTTCTCAGTGTTCACGTAGTTGTGATCGAGGGAGTGGAATCCATTCAGAGACGTCGATTTGAGGTCCTCCTCGTCCTCCGCCTCGCTGTTGGGTTTGCGGGTCTCCCAAACGGGCGGCAGCGCCGGCAGGTTCTCATAGTTGAGCAGCGCGGTCCGCCGCTGGGCTGAGTTGTTAGCGTTGTGGGCGTCTGGGAGCGGAACGGGAGGTCTGTTGCGTCTTGCTCCGGATCCGCCGTTAAGAGTCTCGTGTGGCGTCTCCTTGCGCTCGTCACTGTCGTAGCCCGTGTCGCAGTCCGTGCCGCCGTTTACAGTTTTTGCAGGAGAAAAGGCGTCAGTACTTGGGCCCGCCGCTTCCGTGTCTTGCTCGCCCAGCTCTCGGTGTCTCTCCTTGAGCAGCATCTGTCTCTGGACAGGCGTAGGGCCTAAAACAAATTTCACAGCCTCCGGCTCCAGAAGCACGCGCGGCTCAAGCTCATTGGGCGACGCTGGGGCTGCGCTCTCTGGATTGGACGTCCGGAGCTCTAGAGGGGCATGGCCAGCGCCGCCAGAGCGCCGCTCCTCTTGTAGACCCGTCGTGTTCACGTAAGTGTGCACCTGCACAGACATCGGTCATCAAAACAGAAAAAGATTAACTAGAGTTTTATAGTTTCTTATGAAATATGAGCAGCACTTGTCTTCATGGCATTTGCTGACAAAACGGCATTAAATTATCCATTTAAAAAGGACACAAAATATATAATACTTCAATCAATTAATCAACAATAAATTCATATTATACTAAATACTTAAAATATATAAAATACTTTACTACTGAAATACAAAACCCGTAATACTTAATATAATACTTGCATATATAAAATAGTTTATTTAAATATAATTTAATATTATAAAATATAAAACAATAACAATTATATTATTAGTTTTTTTATTTTTATTCATGTGTGTGAAAAAAATATATATATATATACATATACAGTGCCCTCCAAAAGTATTGTAACAGTAAAGACAAAATTGCTCTGTTGGCTGTGGAGTAAAGACATTTACAAATATGATTAAAAGATGAATATGAGACAAAACTACAGAATGTCACATTTTATTATTGGGTGATTCAACACATAGATGTTTTACCAGCTAAGAAGTTTAGCACTTTTAGAGTTCATCCCTCTATCTGATGTGAGCATAAGTATTGGAGCAGTTGCCTCACAGGTCTTTCTAAGAGATCAGCTGTGTCCTGTTGCATTAATTCTTCAGATATTAAAAGCAGGGAATGTGTCGTATCAGTTATATCCATTACTTCTGTATTCTGAATCCTGCAATTGATGGTGACACACACAAACCAGGAGGAAGACGAGGGAGCTGACTTTGAGAGAAAAGCAAGCAATTTGGATGCTAAAAGAAAAGAGGAAGTCAGTTAGAGCTCCAGCAAAAACAAAGGGCATGGAGAAATCAAGAGTTTGGAAACCACCAGCGACAACAGCAACCAACAACGACCTGATCGACTGAGAAAACAACACTAGTTGATGATAAAAGCAGTGAAAATTAACCCTAAAAGACATGTCTGTAAAATCAGCAACAACTTCCAGAAAGCTGGGGTGATGCTCTGACAATCTACTGTCCTCAGGAGGCTTTGACACAGAATTACAGATGCTACACAGCAAGATGCAAACCTCTGACCAGCACCAAAAATAGAAAGGGAAGATTAGAGTTTGCAAAAAAGTGAGCCAGAAGAGTTTTGGGACAGATAAGACAAAAATTTACCTTTATCTAAGTGATGGTAAAGCAAAAATGTGGAGAAAAAAAGGGAACTGCAATGATCCCAAGCACACCCTGCCAGTTCAGTCAAGGAATTTATAAGAGCAAAGAAATGGAAAGTCTTAGATTGCCCAAGTCAATCTCCAGATTTAAATCTGATTGAACATGAATTTCACCAGCTGAAGAGGAGAGTAAAGGCAGAAACTCCCCAAAACAAGCAACAATTGGAATTGGCTGCATTAAAGGCTGGGAAAAGTCTTTCAAAGGATGAGAGCAAGAGTCTGGTGATGTCTATGGGTCCCAGACTCACTGCTGTGATTGTGTGCAAGGGATCTGCAACTAAATAATAGCTTTTAATCTTTTATATCTGCCTTATGTTCAACTGTCCCAATACTTATGCTCACATCAGATAGAGGGATGAAACTCTAAAAGTGCTGAACTTCTTAGCTGGTAAAACATCTATGTGTTGAAACGGCTAATAATAAAATGTGACATTCTGTAGTTTTGTCTCATATTCATCTTTTAATCATATTTGCAAATGTCTTGACTCCACAGCCAACAGAGCAATTTTGTCTTTATTGTTCCAATATATATATACATATACATATATACACATATATATATACATACATGCATTCTCTTTGTAAATAAATATGTATCTATATATAATATTATATTGTTTGTTTTATATCTTTATTTTTAAATATGAATATAAATATTTGAATATTTATGAACATATACATTTATAAAATATATAATACTTAAATATTTATTTAAATGTATAATTAATATTAATTTATTTTTAATATTATATAATAAAACATAATCAATGATCATTTTTTAATATCTTTATATATGTTGTTTATGTTTACATTCATACATATATTTATACATATACAAATTCATAAAATATAAATATATTAAAAAGATTATAATTGATAATGTTTTCTTATATCACAGTAGTTATATCATATCATACAACTAATGTAGTTAAGTGTTAGCGTGTGTGTTGCGTACCGTCTCATCGTTGAACAGCAGTGGGTGTGTGGACTCCTCCCCTACTGACGGTAACCGAGTGCTGCCCACTGAAGGGTGACGGCTGGACGGCCGCGAGGAGGCGTCGCCGAATGATGGGTAGCGGCCAATCCCGTTGGCTACCGTCGGGACGGAGTAACCAGGAGCTGCAGAGAGAGCGGTGGAGGGGTCAGTGAGAGCCTCCAGTCTGAGCGTGAGCACTGGCGTATGTCTTCACGGGTCCAAAAATTCGTACCCGAACCTGAAGAGACCCGTAAATGTGCTGCACGGAACCGATCAGGACCCGTATTTTATTTGAAAGTGGGACCCGAACCCGTGCAGACCCGAGAAATGCCCTAAATGTACTATCCGGACCCGACGCGGACCCGACCATTATTCGAAGGTTGGACCAGAACCCGGCTGGAAAGACACAGACCCGATTGCACCCATCCTGTCAATAAACATGTTGCGAAAAAAAACCCTTTTTGCCTTAACTACTGTAGCCCTCTTCTTGACTGCGATGCATACAAACCTCCTTGCCAATAAATTTCCATCTATGTTAGGCTGTTCCTCTCTCTTGCCGTCTGAAAGAGCCTTCTTAATCCACTCATTATTCCAGCTTCAAAAGTCTACTTGCGGTCATGGAGACGGATGACTAATGCAACTTTGCCGTTTTTTTTCCATCTCGAGTCAACTTGGACTGTTACGTTTATCCTTTTTAACTACAATAACGATACTTTTTGTTGGTTGTAATAAAAACTCGGAGCAATTTTTTTTTTTTTTACAAAAAACGCACAGAATTAGAAGTTCGTTACACTTTACTGCGTGCGTGTTCAATAACAGGTGCGTCTCTTCTTCAATTTAGTTTCAGCTTTTTTTTTTCACATCACTCATGAAGGAATCCATGATCACCGTCAGTTTGCAGTACTAACATCAACTCCGTCTGTGCTCTGTTTCTGTCGGCTGAGGCAACGTGTTTTTTTTTTTTTCCTCCTTATTTCCCGCTAACACTTTGATCATCCTAATTTTACAAACAGCAAGTTACAAAACACATGCATGCTGACTGACACTGATCACTTGCGGGTGCGGTGTTCTCCGATCGACTCGGGTATTACACACAATGACCCGGGACCCGAAGTAATAGATTGGGACCCGACCCGGACCCGGCTGACCATTTAAAATATAGACCAAACCCATACAGGTCCCGGGTCCTCAGGTCTTGGGTCCTCCGTGAAGACCTCTAGTATGTGTGTGTGTTCTTACTGGTGGGAGTGTGAGGCGTCACTGGAAGCTCGGGCTCCAGCACTGGCTCCTCCACCACACTGATGCTGTTGTTGTGCATGATGTCCTGCAGCATGTTAAAGATCTCCTCGGCCCGCGCACACTTGAACGCAAATATCCCTGAGAGGAGAAGAGTGAATTATGAATGTGAATGACAATGTGTGTGTCAAAAAGTACCGACTTCGGTACCAAAATGTAAAAAAAATGAGACTATACCAGCATTTCCCGCCAGAATTTGAGCAGATTCTTAAACACTGTTGATTGGCCACTGTGTTCATGTGCTCAACAGAAATGTCTGTGATTGGGTACAATGATCATCCCTTCACGTTTGAGAGCGTCTATCAGTGGATCGGTCTATGAGCAGATATATTAGGCATCCGCTGACAGATCCACTGATCAAGTGTGCTTCAGTGTGAGCCGCACTTGGTGAAGAGCATGAAGCGATGATCATTGTAGCCAATCACAGACATTTCGGTTGAGCACATGAACACAGTGGCCAATCAACAGTGTTTAAGAATCCGCTCAGCAGCGCTCAAATTCTAGCGGGAAATGCTAGTATCGTCTCATCAAAGTCAGTACTTTTTGACACCCCTATCTGGTAGAGAGCGAGCGAGTCTCACCTTGACCGGTTTGGCAGTGCCGGCCACTCTCGAAGGAGAAGAGGTTGGAGTCGTAGCCATAGCGACGCAGGCAGAGGTAGGGCCACTTCACGCCGTCTCGTTTGCGCGTGTGCAGAATCAGCTCTTCCTCCGTTAACTCCATCACACCTGAGCCCAGCTCATTACCGTCATCATCCACGTTTATCACCTGCACACACACACACACACACACATCAGCATCTGCAAACCCCTGAACACAGCTTAAAAGACATGGTATGAATTTTTAAATATAATTATTTTCAGACACATACACGACCAGTCAAAACTTTAGACTAAATGTTTGTTCTTATGAGCTAAATGTCTGTTGATTCTACTTAAATGCCTTAATTTCTTAACAAGACAAAACTGTATACACACAGAAACACACACGTGTGTGTGAATATGTATTATAAATACTGTATATTATGTATATTTGATATATTATATATTATGATAAATCATTATTCATATTATTAAAGTGCCCCTATTATGTCTTTTCGAATATTACCTTTCATGCAGTGTGTCATGTAGCAGTATGTGAACATAAACTTTCTGGAAAGTTGTGAAGCCGAAAGTGCACGATATATAAAGTTATTGTCTATCAAAAAAAAAAAAAAAAAAGAATTGGCTCGCAATCGCCTAAACGAGTCGTTAGGAATTAGAATCTTATTCTGTTACGGCTGTACGTCATGAAGTAACACATAATGTCCATCCATGGGCTGTCATTCGCGCTGTATAATAAATATATATATATATATATATATATATATATATATATATATATATATATATATATATATAAATAAATTTAGTGAAGTGAAGTGAAGTGACATTCAGCCAAGTATGGTGACCCATACTCGGAATTCGTGCTCTGCATTTAACCCATCCAATGTGCACACACACAGCAGTGAACACACACACACCGTGAACACACACCCGGAGCAGTGGGCAGCCATTTATGCTGCGGCGCCCGGGGAGCAGTTGGGGGTTCGGTGCCTTGCTCAAGGGCACCTCAGTCGTGGTATTGAGGGTGGAGAGAGCTCTGTACATTCACTCCCCCCACCTACAATTCCTGCCGGCCGGGGACTCGAACCCGCAACCTTTTGATTACAAGGCCGACTCTCTAACCATTAGGCCACGACTTCTATAATATTAAATGTTAAATCATTAGTTCGAAATAATATGGGCCTGGTTTCACAGACAGGCCTTAGACTAAACCAGGATTAGGCCATTGTTCAATTAGGACATTTTTATTAACATGCCGTAGAAAAAAAAACATTAAGGGGTGCATCTTGAGACAAAACAAAGGCTCTGATATATTTTAAGATCAGTCAGTGCAAGTTTCTTTCAGTTAAAACAGCTCAGATTTACACTTTAGTCTGGGACTAGGTTTAAGCCTTGTCTGTGAAACCGGGGGATAATCTACTAATATAATCCATTTTCTGCTTAAATGTTTATTACATTTTATTTAAATTCTGCTTAAATACAGTTGGGCAAAAAAGTATTTAGTCAGCCACCAATTGTGCAAGTTCTCCCACTTAAAAAGATGAGAGAGGCCTGTAATTTTCATCATAGGTACACTTCAACTATGAGAGACAGAATGGGGGGAAAGAATCCAGCAAATCACATTGTCTGATTTTTAATGAATTAACTGGTAAATTCCTCGGTAAAATATGTATTTGGTCACCTACAAACAAGCAAGATTTCTGGCTCTCACAGACCTGTAACTTCTTCTTTAAGAGGCTCCTCTGTCCTCCACTCGTTACCTGTATTAATGGCACCTGTTTGAACTCGTTATCAGTATAAAAGACACCTGTCCACAACCTCAAACAGTCACACTCCAAACTCCACTATGGCCAAGACCAAAGAGCTGTCGAAGGACACCGGAAACAAAATTGTAGACCTGCACCAGGCTGGGAAGACTGAATCTGCAATAGGCAAGCAGCTTGGTGTGAAGAAATCAACTGTGGGAGCAATTATTAGAAAATGGAAGCCATACAAGACCACTGATAATCTCCCTCGATCTGGGGCTCCACGCAAGATCTCACCCCGTGGGGTCCAAATGATCACAAGAACGGTGAGCAAAAATCCCAGAACCACACGGGGGGACCTAGTGAATGACCTGCAGAGAGCTGGGACTAGGGATGTAACGGTATGAAAATTTCTCATCACGATTATAGTGACCAAAATGATCACGGTTATCAGTATTATCACGGTATTGTTAAAATGTGCTGGAGATGTTCAAAAAGTACCGAAACATAAATCACTTCAAGTTTTATACTTAAAAATCAACAAACCGCAAATAAAATGACTTTTTATTTGCATAATCACTAAAACGATAACATTACCAATGAGGTCTGGATTTTAAATGACAACTTGACTGACATGTTCAAATAAATAATGTAAATGTTCAAATAAAGCTTTGAAAAAGTTTAATATAAAAGGTAAACCTCACATTTCAGCCTTTAAAGAAAAGAGTTAAGTCAAAATGATAATTGATTAATAAGGGGAAGGGGAGGGGGGAAGTGGTGTGTGGCCAAGTACGGTGACCCATACTCAGAATTAGTGCTCTGCATTTAACCCATCCAAGTGCACACTCAGTAGTGAACATGCACCCGGAGCAGTGGGCAGCCAATGCTGCGGCACCCGGGGAGCAGTTGGGGGTTCGGTGCCTTGCTCAAGGGTCTCACCTCAGTCGTGGTATTGAGGGTGGAGAGAGTGTTGGTTATTCACTCCCCCCACCGACAATCCCTGCCGGACCTGAGACTCAAACCCACGACCTTCGGGTTACAAGTCCAACTCTCTATCCACTTATCTGCTCCATAAATAATTCTATATAGCTTATCTGAATTGTTTAAATGTGTAGAATCCACATAAGCTTGTTTTTCATCAACCGGTCAAAATTTACAGCAGGGCATGCAAATTTGGTCCGTTTTTTTGGCCAGACAGAAACTGCACAGGCTGAATGTAAATGAAGACAGTCAGATCCTTCAGAGGTACATTCATATAATTAATTCACTGATATTCATTTGTATAATTCCCTCAGCACTCTTTTAAAACCTGCCATCTTTTCCGCCCTGTTTTCACTCAAAACGAAACTACTCTGCTGCCGTGCGCTCGTGAGACTGTTACACTCTGCTTTATGCTGGACAGTATTTATTTATCGTGAGATGTTCAGATCGCGGTAATCGAATACGATTTTAATGATAATTAAAATATGATACGGTAATACTAACCGTGGGGAATTTTATCATGATTTATCGTCAAACCGGTAATCGTTACATCCCTAGCTGGGACCAAAGTAACAAAGGCTACCATCAGTAACACACTACGCCGCCAGGGACTCAAATCCTGCAGTGCCAGACGTGTCCCCCTGCTTAAGCCAGTACATGTCCGGCCCGTCTGAAGTTTGCTAGAGAGCATTTGGATGATCCAGAAGAGGATTGGGAGAATGTCATATGGTCAGATGAAACCAAAATAGAACTTTTTGGTAAAAACTCAACTCGTCGTGTTTGGAGGAGAAAGAGTTGCATCCAAAGAACACCATACCTACTGTGAAGCATGGGGGTGGAAACATCATGCTTTGGGGCTGTTTTTCTGCAAAGGGACCAGAACGACTGATCCGTGTAAAGGAAAGAATGAATGGGGCCATGTATCGTGAGATTTTGAGTGAAAACCTCCTTTCATCAGCAAGGGCATTGAAGATGAAACGTGGCTGGGTCTTTCAGCATGACAATGATCCCAAACACACCGCCCGGGCAACGAAGGAGTGGCTTCGTAAGAAGCATTTCAAGGTCCTGGAGTGGCCTAGCCAGTCTCCAGATCTCAACCCCATAGAAAATCTTTGGAGGGAGTTGAAAGTCTGTGTTGCCCAGCGACAGCCCCAAAACATCACTGCTCTAGAGGAGATCTGCATGGAGGAATGGGCCAAAATACCAGCAACAGTGTGTGAAAACCTTGTGAAGATGAACTTTTGTTATTGACCAAATACTTATTTTCCACCATAATTTGCAAATAAATTCTTTAAAAATCAGACAATGTGATTTGCTGGATTCTTTCCCCCCCATTCTGTCTCTCATAGTTGAAGTGTACCTATGATAGAAATTACAGGCCTCTCTCATCTCTTTAAGTGGGAGAACTTGCACAATTGGTGGCAGACTAAATACTTTTTTGCCCAACTGTAGATAAAATACACAAAATATATACTAATTGTGGAACTTTGTTTTAATATTTTTATATATTTTAAATCAGTGGCTCTCAACTCCAGTCCTCGGGACTGACTGCTCTGCACGTTTTGTATGTCTCTATGATTTAACGCACCTGGTTCAGATCATCAGCTCATTAAGAGAAAGATCCGTGTCAGATAAGAGACACATACAAAATGTGCAGAGCACTGGGTCCCGAGGACTGTAGTTGAGAACCTCTGTTTTAAATAATTATATTGATTTTACTGATTACATGATAAACCTTTTTTTATTATAATTATATCAAATTCACCTTAAATTTGTTGTGATGGTTGTCAGGGATGATCTCTTTATCGGGACAGCTACAGCAGCTCCCCATGGCGCCTTTAACACACCATCGGACCCCTGCGCAAAAGATATGACGGATGACATTATGGAAAGAGAAACAGATGAGATGGGGAAGTACGGGGGAGAGAAAGTAACACTTCAGAAACATCAGACAGTCTTGTGTTTGCTAGGCTGTTTATTTGGAGATTGATATCATCTTAAAGCCAAATTATCCACCCAGCCCTACATGTGTCCCGTTTCTGTATATGTGTATTTGCTCTGATGGTCCAGCAGAGAGCACTGCAGTGCTCACCTACATCCAGCCATCAATGATTCTGCTCGTCTGGATACACACCAGCATCACAGATCAACATCACACCTCCAGCAGGACAGAGAGACACTTCCTGTGGACCAAAACACACAAAACAAACTTAGAGACGCATTTTGTTGCACATTTTAAACCACATATACACATACATATATCTATATATAGGAATAAAAGTAGGTCAGAGATGCACACATTAAGTATTATGTTCAGGATACACTAAAAAAAAGATTTAATAAGATTTAAAAGACTGAAAAATATTATTAGAGTACATTTACAAGAAAATATTATTTTTGCTGTTTCTTTGCGATTATTTGTAAAATTTACTAGCTATTCCTGACTGAAAATTGTTCAAAGTAAATGCAATTTTTTCCCCAGTGTAGATGATTTAAATCAAGCATATGCAAAAAACAGATTCTGACTCTCGTCCCGCGGCCGCCCTGTGCACGTTCATAATTCATGCACATTTACATGAACATCTCCAGAAAAAAGGCCAGAATGTCCCATGGTAGCTGTTTGTTTTTTGACATTTTCGCCGGTTTAAACAAAAGGATGTTTGTGGTGTTGTGCACTTGATCTTGCTGCTTTTTTTTTTTTTGCATCTGATCCTTCTGTGATCAGTAACATTAGTCTGATTCAGTCTCTGTCATCGTGGCTTACATCTGATGAGCCTGTGGTTCAGAGGTCGAGCACATATCGAGTGATAGGGAAGTGCAAAACTAATCTGTAATAACTGTATAATTAGGCACACATGGTTCATCAGATGCGTTTCTTGGGTGGTTTTCACTTATGAAAAAGCCATAATCGGTGATGAAAAATAGCTCTGATATACCAAAACTACTAGCATTCCTGTCTAAGTTAATGTTTAGCATAAAAACAAGCCTTTTGTAGCTCAACCTTTATTTTGAATAGCAGCAAAAATGCAACCGATGATGTTAAATATGAATCTGCAGCATGACCTGCAGCTCAGTTCATTATGGCCACTCATGAGGATGAAACGTGAATAATTCATGAGCTCCAGTAAAGCTGCTCTAGTTTACAGCTCATTTTCCTGCAGCAAACAAACGGCTTGCTTGCTCAGATATCAGACGTTACACATGCTAAAAATGATTTACTACACCACACACACACGCTACAAACACACTTGAGTCTGGACAGCATGTTACACGTCACTCCACCTTTATGTGAAATGATCAGTCAGCGGCAGCGCTCCGTTTGTCTTCTATATTTCATGAGTGAAGAATGTAGGGTGCAGCGTGGAGGGAATTTCACAGGAAATGTGTCCCACCTGTGCAGGTATGAGGAGGTCATGTGACCACAGCCCACGTCCTGCTCGCATTCCATCAGTTTAACATTCATCAACCAGAACAACTCATGCAAAAATCACATTCGCTTGTGTTCAAATCAGAACTTTCAAAGCCATCAGATGCCAGCCATGTGTGAAGCTGCACAACTGGCAATGAGATTTTAAGTGAATAACTTTCAGGCAATAAATTTCATTCAAAGCTATTAGGAAAGCACACACATTGTATGAACTACTTTTGTAATGTTATAAATATTTCATAAATATATTTTAATTAAATATACATCATATATATATATATATATATACACATACATACATACTACACACACACACACTGTATGTATGTATAAATAAATGGGGGGGGGGGGGGGAATGTCCATTTTCACATAATTCTGTATGTATGCGTCTGTTCAAACCCAAGGAAATACGAATTTCGCGCGCGCTTATAAATTGTGCGCGGGCGCGAAATCAGCGCACGGACAGTGAAATAAGTTCTATTCGCCTCGTCTTGCGCTGGAATGGCTTAAAATCACTCGAATGTGTAAATTGGCAAGATAAAACACATACAAATGATAAACGTTCACTCTATGATGGTTCATTTTTGCAATTAGTCTGTTAATCACATGCGAACCGAACCTTGAGGTCTGGTTCGTACGGACCACGGATCAACTGCGAACAGTTTCACAACTACTGTGTAATGTTGGAGGTTGAATCGAATCGTTACACATAACGTACACCACTACTATGATTACACTTAAGTTTGCGCTATATTATACTCACCTTTTAATAATTAGTGTGTGACTAAGGTCTCCTCCACTATAAATTACCAGACTGTAAATGAATCGAGTGATGTCACTGAAAAGCTGCAGCCGTGGCGGGGATGATTTTTGGTGTGGCGGGCCGCCACGGCAGAATGAATGTAGCGGAAACACTGTACATATATATACGTACGCATGTGCGTACACACACACACACACGCGCGCGCCCTAACCCACTCATTTTTCATGTTACCAAAAGTATTGGAACAGATAGAATTAACAGATTAAAGTGAAAAAGACTTAATATTTAGTTGCAAATCCTTTGCTTTCAATAACTGCATCAAGCCTGTGACCCATTGACATCACCAGACTTTTGCATTCTTCTTTTGTGATGCTTTTCCAGGCTTTCACCGCAGCCTCTTTCAGTTTTGGGGAGTTACTCCCTTCAGTCTCTTCTTTAGCAGGTAAAATGCATCCTCTACAGGGTTTAAGTGTGGAGATTGACTTGGCCGGTCTAAAACCGTCCACTTCTTGCCCCTGATGAACTCCTTTGTTGTTTTGGCACTATGTTTTAGGTCATTATCTAGCTGCATGATGAAGGATCTCCCAATCAGTTTGGTTGCATCTTTCTGTAAATTGTCAGACAAAATATTTCTGTAGACTTCTGAGATAATTTTGCTGCTGCCATCATGTGTTACATCCTTAATGAAAATTAATGAGCCTGTCCCAGAAGAAGCGATGAAAGCCCAAGCCATTACATTACTTGTGTAATGTGTACTATAATGTCCACCTGTGTGCACTGTGTTTCAGATGAGCTTTTATGTTTGGGATCATGAGCAGATCCTTTCTTTCTCCGAACTTTAGCCTTTCCATCACTTTGGTCCATAAAATCAGTCCTTAAAACCTTTCAAATTTTTGAGGCTCGTCTCCTATTCTTCTTGCTAATAAGTGGTTTGCATCTTCTGGTGTAGTAATTAAAAAATTATTTTCATTTTCTTCTTAAATAAATATTTGGACTACATGAGCTGCTCATGATGTTTGAAAATGAAGACAGACTAAAATATTAGTATTGTATTAATTGTAATATTGAAATTATTTTTCTTTTATACCCATTTTGCATTAAGTTTTTGTATTTTTTATCATTTTGTAATATTTATTCAATTATTTTAAAGGAGAAACACAATAATGTTCAACTCTTATGTTCAGTCTTACATCCAGAGCACAGGATTGTTTGTGAGACATTGTTGACGTTACAGTTGCTGGAGCATGGAGAAAATGAAGGACAGCATAACAGCTGAGGGTGGAAACTATAGCAAAGCAGGGCTGTCAATCAACCCCTGTGGCCCGGCCCTCCGAAATGTGACGTCACACTGCGGTGAGTCAAAACGGCAGACCTAGTGAGACTGACTTGGTTTAAAGGGGATTAAAAAATGAGGAGTGGGTGGATTTTTATCATTGTAGGGTGGTTGTGTTCAAACACTGCCAACTAGGGATGTCAAATTTCGATCATTTCCACAATCGATCGTCGTTTAAATTAACGATCAATTAATCGTTAACCTTAATACTGCAAAATGCGTCTATTGCAGTAGCATATAGTCACCGGCATGACAGGATGTGCAAATGCCACTCAAAACGCCAGCTTACTCACCCGAATGAAACAAAGTCTAAGTAAAAGGCTAGTAGCAGGATCGTAAAATGAAAGGATGTGATTATGATCATTTGATAAAATGAAGTGAGCGCGCCGTAGTTACGCACGGGATCATTATACTTTGTGGGCTGTTTCATATCACGGAGACCGCTGAATGCGCCTTTTTAAATGGTTTCATGGTGCTCGTTGTTTTTTTAAAACATCGTCGCAATGTTTGCAATTGACATCATCGGGATTTAAAATAAAATGATCCCAAACGCAAGTACGGCACGTTGCAATGGCAAAACACACTGTTACCCATTTGAAACATTTTAATGCGAGTATTATGACAAAAGTGAGGTACAAAGCTTTGTTAATAAGAGAAATAATTGGATAGCAGGCAAATGTTACATCCCGACCATGCTTTTGGATTCGTTTGAGCGCATCCATTTAAATCAAGCCATACGCGGCTTTGTGTTCTGTTTTGCCAGATGGTCACGAATTTAATATTATATATTGTTTCTTTTCCCAAATCCTCACTGTCTCACCCTCTAGATTCGCAAGTTTATTTTGCTGTCATTTTAATCACTGTTTTCCCATCTCTTACTGTGGTAAACATGTTGGGGGAAAGATTTCATGGCCATGAATTAAGAATTCGTTACTATGACTTAAATTGCTCCCACATTTAAATTCATGGATTTTCTAGGGAACAAATGAATGAAACCTGGACAGTGGCCACAAATTAATATGTTGTAGGAACGAATTAACAAGTTGTATGAATGAATAGCCTATAGTATCTGTCCTGCTCGCGTGCGCGCATCCCTGTCAAAGCGAAGTGCCCGATATGCAACAATTATCTAGGGAAATTATAATTGAACATGACTTATTACTACATTTCAATACAAAATAACTTTGTATTGTATCTGTTTTAATGTACTTTTAAAGTTTGGATCACATTAAAAGCGTAGTTTGTACATTAGTAAATTATTTTCGTGTAAGACCCAGCCCCTTCACCGTCACTAGCAGACGTTTGCACGTGTTTTGCGCACGAGCCGCACGCACCCCTAAATGAAACTGCCTAATCGATAGCTCTTATCGATTACATCGCTTATCGACAATTAATCGATTGCCTACACACATTTATGTCCAAACACCATGTAAAAGTGGATTTTGCATAATAGGTGCCCTAGTAGTAATAATAACAATACTAGTAACAGTAAACTAATATAAAAATAATAATTAGTATTAATACTTTTTCTCTCTTCATCTTTGGCTAAACCGAGGGGTGAGAACCAGAAAGGCGTAAGTGATATTTCATCAACTTTACAGGGGAGCCAAAACTAAAATTTTACCATAGTTTCATCTGACTTTGTTTACTGATTTCAATTGTTTACAATAAAAATTCATACACTCATGTATGACAGTACTTTTGCCAGTAGAAAGAGCTCATTAAGAGCTTTCACTTGATATATATATCTCCATTTTACCAAAAATGTCACTTACACCCTTCTGGTTCTCAACCCTCGTATTATTATTGTTTTATAGTCATATTGCTATGTAATCGCAAAATTTAGGACCAAATTATGCAGCCCTAAAAATAAGCATAGCAAAATAATTTTTCATTTTGAATTGCAATTCAATTCATTTCCCAATATCATGCATTAGTCAATGTTTTAAGACAGATCAAGAAAAGCAGGCACATTTGGCGTGAAGGGCGAGGGGTACATACTACATAGTCGACAAGATGGATGACGAGTCAAACAATTTCACTTAAAACACAGGGGAAGTGCTGCGGGTAAGATTGCACTTCATCACCCTCAAACACACCCTATACTCGTGTGTGTGTGTATGTGTGTGTTGAAAGCGTGCGATGACTGAAGCCACTGTGTCTCTCCCCCGCACAATGTTCGCATTCCACGGGGCACAGGGTGTGGAAACTGAGGTAGATTTTTTTTTTTTGTCCGCAAAAATGCCTTTCTATCTGCCTGTCTTGATCTGAGACTCACCCACTCCTCCTGCACTGCTGCTGCAGAGGCTTGTCACATGCCGGCCAATCTGTGACTCACTGCGTTTGCATTCTGGGAACGGTGTGGGGTCACTGGAGCACTCAAGTCTTATTCTGCATTCGTAAAAAATTCTAATAGTATAAACAGCGCGCTGGAAAGAATGAGTCAGGAGACGCTCTTAACCAGCACTTTAGAGCTCATATTAACAGCCGTGTGAAGCCGTCACATGCAGTTTGCTTCAGCGTCTTGCCAATTTGCCCATTACTCGCGGTCCATCGCATAAATTGATACGTACAGCTCTGACAGGTAACTGAACTGTAGCTTCTTTATTATTTACAGCTTCACAAATTCCAGCGTAACTACATCTATTTATATCTGCTGAATAAATAAAAGGGCATTCATTAGACTACACAACTATTCTGCAGAGAAAAGACTGGCTTTTAGTGTCTAGGCCACATGTGCTGGTTTCCAGGGTGTTGCAATCTGGTTCAAAGTTATTCTGAGTGGTTTTTACCATGTTTCAAGACATCGCAATCATGATATGGCTCAGTGCAAAGGCTGTAATCAAATCGCAAAGGCTGTGATTGAATTAAATAAAAATAAAATTATTTGATCCCCTGCTAATTTTTTACGTTTGCCCACTGACAAAAAAATGATCAGTCTATAATTTTAATGGTAGGTTTATTTGAAAAGTGAGAGATAGAATAACACCAAAACAAAAATCCAGAAAAACGCATTTCAAAATAAAGTTATAAATTGATTTGCATTTTAATGAGTCAAATAAGTATTTGATCCCCTATCAGTCAGCAAGATTTCTGACTCCCAGGTGTCTTTTAGGATCTGAGATTAAGAGCGCTTTAAGGGAGTGCTCCTTATCTCAGCTTGTTAGCAAACGTACAAAATCAGCAGGGGATCAAATAATTTCTCCCCACTGTAAATACATGCACTGCATTTTTCAGAGTGAAGCACGGTTCTTTGTTCATTTACACACGAGCAGCTCATGAGCGTCTCAGTTCCCAGTAAATGCGACTTATGTGATTAATTTTATTTAATTTTTATTTATTCATTTTATTTCCAAATAAAAGCTTCATGGTTTGACATTTGAAAATAAAGAAATTAAGATATTAGTTTTAGCATATAACAACTATTAGTAATTAACTCATTATTTTTATTTAACATTTATATTACAATAATAACACCATTTCTTTTGTATTATCTTTTTTTGTATCTTTATTTCATTCTTAATCTATTATATTTCATTTAATATTGGTTATTTAATATTTAATAATAATAATCATTAGTAGTAAATTAGTAATTATATATTAGTATTTTAGTTGTATTTTAAAGTTTATTAAATTTTTTTACTTGTATCTTCATTTTAATAATTGATTTACTAATAATATTAATAATTATTAGTAGTAGTTGTAGAGTATAAGTAATAATGACATTAGTATTGTTATTTTAGAGTTGTGTTGTAAAATGATTTTTTAAATACTCAATACTTTACATTGTAAAACAAATAAAACAATAGCTAAATTGTGCAACTCTAAATATTATTATTAGACATTAATATCTAATCAAAATATTTTTGGGGCAAAATTGTGCAGCTTTAAAAATAAGCACAAAAAAAGTAATCACATTTTTGGTCTCAATCAATAAACAAATATTCTGAATATTATTATTAGTCATATTAAAGGCCCCGATACACTCTTCGTTTGGGGACAAAAATAAGTTTGAAAAGGCTGAACGACGGTATACTGTTTTCGAACAATCCAACACCCCCACGCTGCTGGAGGCGGGCTGTAGATTAATGTAAACAAGTGTCGCGACACTCGCACGCCTGCCCTAAACACAACAACAACTGTGTATCTAGGTCTTTTATTAAACTGGATAAATTATTAAATGTTTTTATATTTTATGTGTTGTCATAATTTGATAAAAACAAAGGTTTATTATTGTATGTTCTTTTGGCATTTCATTTATTGTATACCTTTTTAAATTTGCTTATTGAAAGAACAGCAGCAGCAGCAGTATGGTGTAACATTTATTTGAAACATGTATTTGGTACTTGCTACCTTATATCTTTACTCTTTCATTTCATTCTTTTCATGGCTTTGGAAAACTTGCATCTGATGTTTCTCAATGTCTCTTTTTGCATAACTCCGGGTCGTCGACACCAAGCTTCGTTGCAATTTCTTTCTAGGAATTAAATGCTTTCTCTGAACCTTTAAAGTCTCCCTGCGAGCGATTGTATGCGGATATATTTGTGGGAGTTCAGCTATTCGACACAGTGTAGGCTAGTTATGTTGCTAGTGACTTGGAGATGTTATTCTCCTGCCTGACCTTTGTTGAATGAGAAACAAACCGGGAGGAAAAAAAATTGCGCGTCAAAGAAGGCGGAGTTCCCGAACCCACCCACCGATTGCGTAATCACCACGGACCAATGGTAGCTCAAAGGTGTTCCAGAAAGTTCGCTTTGATGGACCGTATCGAACTGCCAAAACGAACTTCGTTTCGGCCTGATTTTGTTCGAAATGACGTCATATCAGTTCATTCTTCGATTTCGTTTGAAGTATATCGGGGCCTTAATATATAATCCAGATTTTTCCCCCCAAATCTTGAAGCCCTACTTTAAACACTCTAGATCAGAATTACATTTACATTGTATATTTGGCAGATGCATTTATCCAAAGCGACTTTGCATTAGGGATGCACCGATACCGAGCTCCTGTACTCGTACTCGTTAAAATGCCCCGATATATCAAAAACAAGTAACTAAAACAATGCACAAGTTACTTAACGTTAGGGAGGGAGAGAGAGGGCACTTCTGTTGTGTGATGTTTATTGATGTTCGCTCACAGCATGCATCATTTGAATTAAAACTAAATCGTAAATATAAGACCGCTTATAGGGGCATTCACTATAAACATAATTTAGTTTCAACCTTAAGCATACATGACTTTCTGGCGAAAGTGAAAGTAGCAGCCTATGTGAAATGCGCTAGGCTGTTCTGTACTTGTCCATCTCATTCTGCACCAGTACAAATACGTGCGCGTTTTGCTTGCTTCATGAGTGTTTCTGCATTATATGAGTGGCTTTGAAATATAAATCGCAGCACGTTTCAGATGAAAAAAAGGCGACTTCTATTTCTGAAAATATCACAGATTTATAGTGGTTCCCTCCCTGCACTATTCCTACAGCGTGATTACAGTACTGACCCGCTGCAATGGAGCAGCTCTAATGCTATTAAATTAAAGATGATGTACCATAGAGCAAAAAAACTAACAAAAATGAACAGTGAAAGTAATTAATGGGCATAATTAGTGTGAAAATAACCGAAGGCTATACAGTCAAACCAAAAATTATTCAGAGACCAGATATAATTTTTGATATATTTTTTATTAGTGGGTGCAGGACACTTAAAATAAAATAAACTGTGACATATTATACCCCAGAAATTTTCATACAGTGGACTACCAATAAAACTGATAAAAATTTGGAACCAAAAATTATTCAGACCGAGTCTGGGAAAATTGAAGTTCAGGTTTGCATGAACCTGGTTGACAGCATGCCCAGGAGACTACAGGCTGTCATTAAGGCTAAGGGTGACCCGACAAAGTATTGATAATTGTGTAAATATTGTCATACTAACAACTGTCTGAATAATTTTTGGTTGATTGTAATCCATATACCTTTCTATCAAAGTTATCTGACATTATCGAGCTGAATTTGTTCTAACAGTTTAACTCAAGAGTTATTGTCATATTTTATTACCATTTTCTAAACTAAAGCGAATAAACTGTGATAATGTGAGAAATGTTGAAGGTGTCTGAATAAATCTTGGTTTGACTATATCTATTTGTCAAATGAAGTTAACCAACTAACATTATACATACTCTTTTGTTTTCTGTACCCAATATTTAAAAAAAATTTACAAATACAATGAAAATACCGATAGCGGTACTCTGTATCAGCAAGTACCAAAAACTAAAGTATTGGTATAGGGCGAGTACTGGAAAAAGTGGTATCGGTGCATCCCTACTTTGCATTCAAGGTATGCATTTTATCAGTCCATGCATTCCCTGGGAATCGAACCCATGACCGCAGTGTTGCTAGCGCTGCGCTCTGCCGTTGGAGCTGCAGGAATGCATTAGTGTGGCGCAGGGATGTGCTGTGAGAGTCATGAGTGCAGGATTAGCATGAACTAACCCCACACCTCTGAACACGCATTCCAGCCCTGTGAAAAACACACAGCCCAGCGAAATACACATACACTCCTTTCCCTTCACACTGGAATGTAAACAGCATTTAACGCTGGCTTTCTTGGGCTTTCTGGTTTGGAAAAATAGGATGCAGAAATGCATGCTTGCTTTAAAGCGTCTATTCCCGAAGGAGAGCTATAGATATGACAGACAGCTCGTCTCCAACTGGCGCCACGGGCGCACCCACTCATTAGGACAGAGATTTATTTCTACTTTAATGGCTCTGACAGCAAAACCGTCCAGACAGGCATTACACGATGTTGACTGAGAGGAAAAGAGCTGCAGCTCTCACTCAAAACACAGGAGGATAAATCAAATCTATTGATCACAGACTCGTGACAGACTCAGAAATGTGATGTGTGACTTTCTAAAGCTCTAAATGATCAAAACTCTGCTCTGTTGCACACAATCTACTCCATGCCTTCTGTCGTCTGATTGATAGTTTAAGTGAGTTTTTTTATCAAGTAAAAGGTTTAGTGTTATTATACAAACGTCCACCTTCAGCTGGTGCTTCACGTGTCTTTTGGCTGTCAAATCTTGACTTATTTTTATCAAGTAAGCATCAGAATAACTTTAATAATATTTCCAGATGAACACTTAATGGACTGAAGCAACTCTGCTTTACTTGATTCTCCATCAGTGCAGCTCAAATCTGATCATCAGGATCTTTTGAGGAGCGTTTGTTTCCAGAAGCTTCACTTTCACTGTTCCTCAATGGAGGAATGATCTTCACAAGCCTCCACAACATCTGAGGAGTGTTTATTTCTTTATTTGGATTGCATTATACGTTTGGATCATTTCAATCTCATCTTACTAAGATATATTATTGTAGATATGACCACTGATTTTTAAATCATGTTATGCAAGTATCTGATATACTGTTATCTCATTGATTACATGACAAGCATCAGAATTTCATATCATATATAATTTCAAGATCATATAAATATCAGCATCTGCACCAAATTGCATAATTTTGCTCGGTTTGAGTCTCTGAATAAAATTGAGCATATTCTTGCTATATCCGACTATATGAGCCATAAACGCCTGATAGATCAAATATACAGAGAGAGAGAGAGAGAGAGACAAAAAGCTGCCCGTATCTTTTGTTTTTGACATTAAAAGTGATAAAGAGTCCAATCAAAATCTATTATTTGGGTGCAAATTAACCTCTAACTAGAAGCCAGTCAGTTTTGACAGATTACAACATGAACATGTGCTCAACCTCAAAAGCATCAACGGATTTTTGCAATATATAATACACAACCCCCAACAACACTGAATATGAGTTACACAACCTGTCTGCATTAGCAAAAGCAGCTGAAGCATACTAAACCACCAAGACTTTTTCCTGTTAAAAAATCTGCAGTTGTGCTGCTAGTGTGTGCAGGAGCAGCTGTGAGTGAGTGTGGGACGGGTGGGAGGTAGAGAGCTCTTCACCAGTGTGTACACTAATATTGTGCTCTCCTGGCATACGAGCGAGAGAGAGAGAGAGAGAGAGAGAGAGAGAGAGAGAGAGTGTGTGTGTGAGTTCTTCCTCGCACGGCCGGGTCACCCCGGTAACCCAGCGCTCCCAGTATGGCCAGCTGGTGAACGCTGAGCGACTCGCACACTTCAAACCAGCGCCAGAGTTTACTTTAACTCCCACCAGAAACACAGAGGAAGAGAGACGGCGTGTCAGAGCAGGGGAGGAACATAGCAGATTATTTTTTAACTCTACCAACTCTGGTGAGAGGGGGAAAAAAAAGGTCTGAAAAAAAGGAGTGTAAATGGACACTTTACTACTAGGCAGAAATATTTACAATATTACAGTATTCAGAATGGTTCATGTGTATCATTTATTGTATATAGTTTATAATGAAAAAAAAAATTGTTACTAGAAATGAAATTATTAGGGCTGCCCTCTAATAGTTGACTAATCGTTAGTCTACCAGAAGAGGCTTGGTCGACCAAAATTTTATTAGACGCAGAAAAAAAAAACACATTGGCGAACAGGCGAAGTCACAGATCGTTAACGACTGGTCTTTGTGGTAATACAGTACATTATGGCAGGACATCCAAACGCTCATCTATCATTCATCCACCACAAATATGGCTTATCTGAAATATGTATTAGCATATATGTATGTGAAATAAGTATTAGCAACTTTACATGGCCACTCAATCTACTGTTAACCTAGAGAAATGTGCGCTGTTCAAGTGTCTGTGCGGAGTGTGAAAGCTGAACAGTAGCTCACTGCAGCTCAGGTGAAGGCGCCGCGGTGCACTTACTCTTAAAATACTCCGTCATTTTTGGTCATACAAATAAAAGTAATACAATTTTCAAATCTGTAAAGACTCTGTTTATTTGTGTGCACTCACAATACCGCGCTTTTGTAAAATAATGAAAGCAAACATGATGCGCTTTCTGACGTCTCGGTCTGTGAACGTGAGCACGAAACTCAGTGTATATCTTTGCCTTACAGACATTAAAAATGTATCTATAGAGAGTGAAATGTCTACTTTCAAATGGAAAAAAAATAAACCGAAAACAAAGAAAGCACTTGTTTATCAGTGAATTATTAAAACGTTAATGCAGTCTCCTTACTGTTTTTCCCTGACACATTAATAATCATTACTTGCGCTGTGGCAAGCTTTATGCGTGTGCTTGAGCGCTTATTAGATGTAGGCAATTAAATGCAATGATTTAAATAGTTTATTAATAAACGTGCGATTGGTCGACTAATGCTTAAATGAACGACTAGTAGTCAACCAGAAAAATCCTTAGTCGAGGGTAGCCCTAAAAATGATAAGTGTTCCATTAAAAATAAGTGTTAATTGAAAAAAAAAAAATAATCTCAAAAGTACTTAAAAAAAAAAAAACTATTAGGTCATATTAAAAAATAAGATTAATAACAATAAATCAAATATAATAATAAAATCAAATATAACTAACCATGGCATCCCATCTCCTTTATTGTAATGTTAATGTCACAAAAACAATTTCAGGTCATACTTCACCCTAAAATAAAATAAGAAATTATGATCCGCACTCACGAGAACAGTCTTCTTTTTTTTTTTTTTTTTTTACATTCATCACTGATGGGGAAACTGAGGAAGGCTTTGAGCCGAAACGTCATCAGTGATGAATGTTAAATAAAACGAAAAAAAGAAGACTGTTGTCGTGAGTGCAGATCATAATTTATATAAGTAACTTAACAGATGCACCAAAATAAAAAGATCAAGTAACGGAAGAGCGCAGTGCAAACACCGTTGTTGAACCCTAAAATAAAATAAAAAAAATGAAATAAAATAAACATCTGAAAAAAAAATAACAAACTTATATTAAGATTACTTCATTTTAGTTTGTTGCATGTGAGATTCATTGTGTAAACAATGTAAATAAATCTAACATAGAAAAAAAGATACTGTGCATAAAAAGAAACCTGTTCTAAGACTACTACATTTTTTATTTTTGTTGCATCCTGACATTCTTATTAAATTTTAAACAAATTATTAATTCGTGCACTGCAGTAATGAGAATTAGAGAAAAAAAAAAAAAAAATGCAAAAAAAAATCTTATGACTTTGGGATGAAATATGAAATGGGCACGTTCTTGAAATCTTTTGCAAATTTCATCCTGTAAACAGTGTAAATAACTCTAAAACAGGCTTCCAATAAAGGGCTATGATGAAAACGTGGAGCCTCCAGTGAAACTCTGAAATAGTGGCTATTAGCTCTTCAAATAGCAAACAAGCTTAAGCTTGTGTGGGAGGCGCAAGATCAGAAAGAGAGTGCCCGACCTCACTGCATGATCCTTCTCAACAGAGGACAAGAGAAGGGGGAGGAGATAGAGAAAGTCCATCTGAAATACAGAAATCAAGCACAGGTCAGCTGAGTCAGTGAGGACACAGAGGCCGGCCGCTGACCCGGGAGAGTAAAGCCTGAGAGTCCAGCGGCGGATCTTAAACTCCCACTCTGACATTCCTTAAAGAGACAGTTCACCCAAAAATCAACATTCACTCATCATTTACTCTACAAACCTGGGTGACTTATGAAGATGTTTTGAAAACCCCAAACAACACAGACCCCATTGATTTTCATTGTACAAAATAATTATAATAATTAAAAAAATAAAAAGATTAAATGCGTTTCAACATGAATCCTTTTGTGTTCCAAAGAAGAAAGTTACTTCATGACAGGATTATACTTTAATAAAACAAATATTAAAACAATTAAATAAATAAGCCAAATATTAATCAAACAAATAAACATTAGCTCAAAATAAAACGTTACCTAAAATCAAAACCATAAAAATACATTATCTGAAATAAAAAAAAATTAGCTGAAATAAACGTAATAAAACAAAAATATATTTCAGTTAGTTTTCATGGTTTTATCTAAAATTAAACTTGTTACTTGATATAAAAAAATGTTTTATCTGAAATAAAGTACTAAAAAAACCTACTTTATTTCAGCTTTCATGGTTTTTAACTAAAATAAATTTAAAACAAAATCTGTAATAATAAAACGGTAATATATGATACTAATGTAACACTGAAATTGTCAGCATCAATAAAAACAAATCTATTATTAACAGCAGGAACATTTCCAGACAAGCTAGTATTCTCATTAATGCATAATACAATATTAACAAAATTGTTATTGTCGAGTAAATAGCTCTTAAAAGGAGCTCAGCTGTGCTCCTCAAAACAAAAACGAGGTGCTTTTCGAAAAAAAATCACAAACTCAAACTGAAGGCTGAACGCTGAATAGTTCTGGTTGTCCATCGCGTCACTAAATGATTCTGATTCTGATGATGATTCAGCTCAATTCTTCCAGCATGGCTATTATGATGGAGGAATGAAAGAAAAACTGCCGAGCTGCTGTGAGTGTTTTCATAAGAGCAGCAAAGCTATTTCACTGAGCCTCTGAAAAGAACTGGACGGCCTTCAGAATTTTTTGCTCTATTATCTGCAATTCAACATGGCCATAAAAACAACACATTTCACATTACAGAGTGGGAAAAAAAATTTTCTACAATTAAAAAACGAGCAAGAACACGATTAGCAGATGATAAAACATGAAGAGAGAGCCACAACATTAAATTCTGAATATGAAGTTCACCCAAAACTGAAAATTTGCTAAAACATTTACTCACCCTCAGGCCATCCAAGATGAGGATTAATTTTTGTTTCTTCATCAGATTTGGAAAAATGTATCATTCCATCACTCGCTCACCAATGGATGCCCTGCAGTGAATGGGTGCCGTCAGAATGAGAATCCAAACATCTGATAAAAACATCACAATAATCCACAAGTAATCCAGTCCATCAGTTAACATCTTGAGAAGACTGTTGCTTATAACTAAAAAAATGTTTCCTCCAGTGAAAAGCCTGTTGTCCCTCTTATCAAAATCCACCACATATTTGTTCAGAGCTGTTCTGACTTGTAAACAGTGCTTGATCTGTGCAGATTTTTCTTCTGATTCAGACCATTAATGATGATGTGTTCCTTTTAAATGTGCAGCTTTTGGCTTCACAAGATGTTAACTGATGGACTGGAGTGGTGTGGATTACTTGTGGATTATTGTGATGTTTTTATCAGCTGTTTGGACTCTCATTCGGACGGCACCCATTCGCTGCAGAGGATCCATTGTTGAGCAAGTGATGGAATGCTAACTTTCTCCAGATCTTTTCCAGTTGAAGATACAAACACAGACAACTTGGATAGCTTTCATTTTGGGTGAACTATTCCTTTAAATGCTTTTTTTGTAACTGATAATGAAGCTTACTAGCAATTTCTTAGTAAAAAGTGATTCTACACCAGTGTGCTTAAAAGAACAGAAACAAGCCCTAAAGTTTTAAATGCACAAATGGAAGCAAACCTCACACAATATGAGCACATCAAACTGCATGACATTTAGGATTTGGCAAAAATGTATATTTGTATTAATGCAGACAACTTAATGCATTCAAAGCATCTTTTCGCTGATAAGAGTACATGGCGCAAAGTGTATCAGAGAAACCATCAAATGCAATAATGGGAAACCATAAAGGCAGCTCTGCTGAGTCACTGGGCAAACAGGAGAAACACAGTCACCCTGTCGGCACACAAACAGATTTGAGGGAGAGTGTGTGTAAACGGACCTGTCTTTTACTCTGCTTTTTCCACCTGGATTCTGACATCCATCAGCATGAGGCGGCATTAGTGCCTTCTGCCAAAGCTTTATCCTATGGGTGGTGATGCTCTCGTCATCACACCCACAGCTCCTTCACTTTGTGCAATCATGACTGTGTCTACTGCCTTGATTCAGGTGTGGTGAGCTACAGTGCACCACACCCATTAGAAAAGGGCCTGATGTGTTCTGAACTTTAAAGCAAATCAATACCTACTCTTAAACATGCATGGGTCGACTCTATCGCCAAATAAATATCCCACCAGACAATGGGAATCTGCTGCTGAATCTGTTCAACATTCAATCACACAGAAAAAGTGAAGGACACACACAAGTGCTGCATCACTGCTGACCGCTGCTTCCCAGAAACAACACATTGTCAGACTTCAGGCGAGGTTCTCGGAAACACACAAGCCTCGAGGAGCTCAGAGGATCAATGCTGCTGATGACCATTATGAATCACACCGTGTTAGTTATGATACGTGCTGTATTTAGTCAAATTAAGCATGCACTACCTTGTTTACATGTTTAAATACTGATAAAAATGTGATTTAAGGATGCAAATGTCAGTGAACGTGAATGTCAGTGATCATAATCAGGTTTATTCATTAATAATAATACTCTTGAGGACCCTCTGAAAGTCAAACTAGTGAATTATGTGTTTATATTTAACCTGAAATGCCACAAAATGTAACTTTAATATAATTATAGTTAACAAGCATGGTAAACCAATCCATCAGACCAGAAAATCACTTTTAAATGTGTTCTATAGTCACACAATTTTAGATCCATAAATACACTAATTCAACTTTTTTTATGAAATAGTGCTTATATGAACGAAGCACATCATATTTGTAAGCTTTTATCAGTATGTTACACACACACTTATCAAAGATGTTTGAACACACCGATGTCATACTTTTAAACAACTTATAAACTCCGTGTTTGCACCACAATAACATACCAAACGAAGAAAATGACATGAAACGCAAAGTCTTCGTTGATTTGAATTATATAATAGTTTGCGAAGCTGCTATGCTAATTACCTAGCCAGCTAACAACTAATCACAGCAGAAGAGATTTGATTTATGAAATATGAGGTAAATGAGTACTTACTATAGTCATATCTCCACTGGCTGAGTTTAATAAGTGGATAATTGTGTAGATGAGCGCAGTAAATGAGAGTTTTTCCAGTCAGATGTGTGAAATCTCTTCACGGGACTCATCGCTCGTATCAAACTCCCTCACAGACACCAAAAACAGACAAACTTTTCCATCTATCCATGTCTCGCAGTCCAGAAATCGGGGAGAAAGGTGGGGAAACGCTTTGAAATGTTATCCCGAAGCTGATTGTGAAGTCTGAACAGTTTTCGCAGCGCTTCCTAAGGAAATAAACGTGATATTTTGGTGGAGCAGCAGCAGTAAGTGAAGGCGCTCGAGCAGAATCAATGTAAGCTCGCGCAGCTCCGCTCTCACTCTCCTCCTCAGGCCCGAGAGAGAGAGAGAGAGAGAGAGACCTGCCCATTACTACTGCATCCGGGTCGCGTGTGTGTACTGTATGTGAATGAGAAAAACCGCATAAAACTCACGAACAATTCAGAGGATTCATAGAACCACCCTACTGTAAATAAAGAATATTATTATGTGCCCGGAAAATAAAAAGAAAGTTACTTTCAAAATACTAAAACCATGGAAATTGTTTTAACTCTATAAAGGTAGCTTGAAAACTGTGTTTTTGCATACCAAAAAAAGCAAATCCTGTATCTTAATAATTATTTATTGTCACGATATATTATGTGATATACAAATACTGTCTGTGGATTGAAATATGTCTTAATCTTTAATATTTTGCCCCTTAAAGCTACTGTTTCCTTGATCAAGTATTAAATTGGTGGGGTGGGGTGGGGGTCATATTTGAGTATTTTAATGTAAAAAAAACGGTACATATTAAGATGTGGTCCATTGTTGTGTGGTAATGCTTTAGCAGCCTCTAGTGGAGGCAAAAACGTTTTTAAGCATTTATTTATTTTTTTATGTTAAACAGTTATATTACATTTTTTTTTTGTATTTTTTATATTCAAATATATATATATATATATATATACATATAGCAAAGGTAAAACATTATTTATATTGTTATTTAAAAAAATCATAATTAATTATAACAAGCATTTTGTATGATCTCTCTTATTTTGTTAAAATTATTCACATTTTCACAGATTCTGCAAGGGGTTCCCAAACTTTTGCATGCCACTGTACATATATGATATTTCATAACGGGCTTTAAGGGATCATTTTCTGTAAAGCTGCTTGAAACAAAATGTTAAAAAAAAAAAAAAAAAAAAAAGTGTTCAAATAAAACTGGACAGTAATCAGACAGTATTTGCAAAAAAAATAATAATAATTTTATTAATACAAAACAAGTCAGTGAGAACTACATCAAAAGGCAGTCACGTATTTGCACACATTTTGCTGGTCTGGACAATAAGACTTAGTTCACTACTAAATTTATTGTCAAAATTACAACCAGAAATGTGAATCGGTCAGTCTCACTAAATCACGCGTGTTTGTGTTCACCGTCCCGCTACAGGACAGCCGTCTGATGGTGCTGAAGTCCTCAGTGATCCTTCATCTGGTCCTCCTCCTCCAGTCTGCGTATCTCTCCCTTCAGGAAGTTGATGTTTTCCCTGGAGGCTTTTAGTCGCTCCTTCAGCTCTGTGATCTCCAGGCTCATCTTCTTCTTCGCCGCTTCCACTTTTTCTCGTGTTCGTATCTCCAGCTCTGCAACTGAACGATTAGTTTGCATGATTAGAACGGCTGTAACTCTCGTATCTATAAAGTACGCTGTCTGATTCACAGTATTTTCACATGCTGTCCAGTAATAGGTGATGTGAAGGTAAGCGAAGCACTCACACTCGGTCTCGTGTTTGTAGGCACCTAACGTCAGCTGTCTGGTGGTGTTCAGGAGCTGTTGCATCATGGCTGTAGGGTCTTGAAATATCTGCAGAAACACAGATATTAGGCTTTAGGATTGACTGTAGTAATACGGTAACATCATGTTGTGTTGTTCTGTTTGAATTCACACCATCTCATCGTAGAACTCAGACACGACAGTCTTCTTCGGCATGGCGCTGGAGTCTGACTGGAAGAGCTTCAGCAGATGATACAGCGTGACCTGAAGACAAAAACACCACAACATCCAAACATTGCTGTTTTTAGGTAGACTAATGCGGACGGATTCAGACTGGTGCCATTCAATTCAATTTATGCGTAACTGTGTAGCGCTTTTACAATACAGTGCCGTGGAGAAGTTTAGAGAAAAACTGTACTAATAAAAGAAATGTACTAATAAAAATATATATTTATTCTTTCTCACACACACACACAAAATAAATGTATAAATTTGATTCAAATAATTTATTAAAATAAGTAAATAAAATCTGATTTAAATAAATAATTACAAATATATAAATAATGATACTATCCACTAAAAATAAGTTAATAAAATGTATTAAAATGAACAAAATTTGATAAAATGAATAAATAAATATATAAACTTGATTAAAAAAACAACAGAATAAAATATTAAAATAAGTAAATAAAATTATTGAATTTAAAAAATGTGTAAAAAAAATAATTTGGTTTAAATAAATGTAATACATTTTTATTTAACATATAACATTAAAAAGCAGGAATGTAATATAATAACTACATATTTTCATAATTTAAAGCAATAGAAACCAAATATTTTGTTGCATTTTTTATGTATTACAAATAAATTATTATTTATTATATTTTCCACAGTTTTAACAGGGTCTTTATACTTTAAAATAGTACATAGCCACCTTTTATATTTTTGAATGAGGATGATCATGTTTGGGGGTCTGTAGCATCCAAAAGATTAATAGTCCTGCAATAATTTACACACAGAAAAAAAGTCATTTAATGCCATTTACCGGTCTCTCATTTGGATCGATGAAGAAGATCTTTATGATGATCTCAAACTCTCCCCATCCAGTCTCAGTAATCTCATATGGAGGCTTTGTAACCACTAAAATAATACAAAGAGTGAGTTAAAGTCAGTGAGTGAAATTTGTGATATTACACTATAATATTATAAGATAAACTGCACACCTCTTAAAGGGTTCCCGTAACTTTCATGCAGTTTGAATTGTATTTTTTTGACATAAGCAGACATATCCTGGGAATATCAGTGGGGAAATAACAGAAAAAACAGCACTTTGTTAGTATACTACATATTAAATGTACCATTCATATGCAACTGTTATAATGAAATAAGAGTCAACCTCATTTCTGTAAGGCTTCACATAAACTGTCCACTGATGAGTGTGACCATCGTCTTCTCTTTTCTTGCCAAAATATCGTGCAACGTTTCCAAACACGATAGGTTTCACAATAGTCACTCCCTGGATTATAATAAACACATAAATCCACGATCAACTCTGTTATTGTAAATAAACATCAGCATTAGCATCACGATCGCTAGCGTTAGCTACCTTCACCCGACCCCCCGAATCTGGACCAAATTCAGCCATCCTCTTAAACATAGTACACGGAGAGTCAAGTGTTTTACTCGGATTGGCTTCTACGAAACGTGTACAGTTTCGAACAGAACTGAATTATTGTACGGAACTGCCATTAAGCACAAAATACATGTTTCTCTATGAAGAGAGTAGAGCTGATAGGACTCCGTCTTCAGTTGCGAGTCAAATTTCAAATTAAGAGTCCCAACAAACGTTTACATGGAAAATGTGTTTCTATTCTGAAACAGTGAGCTATAATATTATTATTGGGCTATAATATCATTATTATAATTTATTGTACAGGTATAAAAACATGATTAAAATACATTTGTAATAATAATTTGACTAAGACAGATTAACAAATTAAAATAATTTAAATGGAACATAGTCAGTTTTGAAGCTACTATTATTTTATGTATTAAAAAAATATTTATATTAATACAATAAAGTGAATCGTAGCACAACGTGACAGGTGAGGGGGGGGGGGAAACTTGCTTTATTTTGAAATTGCGTATCGCACGTCAGCGGGTTTTTTTTGGGCGGGAGTTTCTGGCTTCACGTATCAGCGTCTCTTCTTCACGCGCAGCGCGAGCACCGAGGAGGAGGAGGGAAACAGAAAATGGCGGACGGTGTCGACCACATCGATATTTACGCCGATGTAGAAGAGGAATTTAATCAGGTCAGGTTCACTTTGAGTATCTACACTTCCCGAATGATAAATATTTTACGTGTTGCACGTACAGATTGAAAATAAGACCACAGAAACATGCAGCGCTCTCTGGAGATTTACTAGGGCGTCTGCTAACTCTAGCAGCTAGCTAGCTAGCGAGTAGCGTTTGTGTACACGGTAATATTAAGGTTAAGTCAGTTACATATCTTATTTGTTGTTAGTTATCTACATAATAATTGTATTACGTTAGTGTTTGTATATTTGGAGCGCAGGTTTGTGGCGCGAGACGGAATCCGTTGCGTCGCGTGCGTTCATTGTTTGGTCTCGTGCAGCTACAGCAGGCCGAGCGCGGCGCGCGGTTCAGATCAGTGCTTATGTTTAATAAATCTGACATTAAACGTGTTCACGAAGTATTATATGCTTTTAAGCGTACTTGGAAGCTTATGCGAGTTTAAAGTTTGCACAGACGCGACGCTGGGCCGTTCGTTTTAATAATATGCAAATTAGCTTCAGAGTTCAAATCAGGCCAATTTGACCAATCTTGATTGATTGCAAGACTTTTTGTGAATTAGAAATATTTGCACTTAAAGTGTGTCGATTTTGTGTGTTTTTAAAGATTGCTAATGCATTTATACTTTATTAATACAGAGACTATTCTAAACCAGGGCTGTCAAACTGTAGAGTTTGGATGCAACCCTAATTAAACACACCTGATCCAGCTAATTAACTCATCCAGGCTTATTTGAAAACTAGATGGTTTGTGTGTTGGAGCAGGGTTGGAACAAAGCTCTTCAGGGCTGACACCCCTGATCTAAACATTTATTCTATAATGCTTATATGAGATTGCTGAATTATTGTAATAATTAGAACTGTTAGAAAATTGATTACTTGAAATAAAATTAATTTAAATCACTTTCATTTAATGTAACTTGATGATCTAAATAAAAATGCAATAAAATGTATAGACATTTAAAAAAAAAAAAAATAGTAAAATGACACAAAATTACTACAACTTTAAAATAAAAATGAAAACCAAAAAATAAATAATTTTTAAAAAGGAAACCAATCCAAATGAGCACATCACAAATTTACTGAAACGAAGTAAAATGAAAAATATATTTATATAAATATATTTTGAAATTAATAAAATGGCAAACACAATTACTAAAAATTAAACTAACTAAACATTTAAAAAATTCAAACAGAAGAAAATAATAGGTAAAAAATAAATCTAATTTAAATACATTTCTATAAAGAAGAATTATTTTTTTAATGAATAAAAGTGACAGGCACAACAAAATTATTGAAACATCAACTAAAATGAAAACAGGAAAAAATGAACTAGTATCACCGTGATGGCTCATGGTTGAGATGCATGTCCTGTGACTAATTCTGAGATGTGTGTTTGTCTTTCTGCTTCCACAGGAGTCAGATTATCCTGTACATGAGCAGATTGACCTGTATGATGATGTTATCTCACCATCTGCCAACAACGGGGACGCACCTGAGGACCGAGATTACCTGGACAACCTGCCTGCACCGGCAGGATCCGAGGGGAACAAAGGAGGTCCGCCGAATGTCGTCTACACTTACACTGGCAAACGAATCGCTCTGTACATTGGCAACCTCACATGGGTCAGTCTTTTACCCCCTCTCTCTCTTTCTCTCTCTCTATATATATATATATATATGATAGATAAATAGATATGTCTATTTATTAAAGGCATATTATAATTAACATTTGTTTTCCTCTTTACAGTGGACCACTGATGAAGATTTGACTGATGCTATTCGCTCAGTAGGCATCAATGATGTGCTGGAGATAAAGTTTTTTGAGAATCGCGCAAATGGCCAGTCAAAAGGGTAAGTGAAGCCTGAAATTTGTTTCCTAGGTCTGTGTAAATATACAGATCAACCCTGTTGTGATGCTCAGTTACATGGGTTTTATAGAGATCAGCCTCAAACATGACATCTCTGTTCTCCACAGGTTTGCTCTGGTCTGCGTGGGTTCAGACTCCTCGTCCAGGAAGCTGATGGACCTGCTTTCCAAACGGGAGCTGCACGGACAAAACCCAATCGTCACTCCTTGCAACAAACAGTCGCTCAGCCAGTTTGAGATGCAGTCGCGAAAAAGTGAGATACCAATTCACAGAAAAATCAACACATCTACTGATTGAGGTCATGGCTCGTTTCCACTGAGCAGTACGGTTCAGTACAGTACGGTACGCAATTATGTCAGTTTCCATTGTCAGAAGTTGTGAATGGTACCAAAATAGCGAACTTTTTTTTGGTTCCCTTCCGTTGGGCACAGCAAAGGGTGAAGCTAAACTCACTGCAGAACGTTGATTGGTTGACTAGAATCGTCACATGTGTGATACAAGGGAATAAAGCTTCTCCTTCACTCGTTCTGCTCTGCTGTTCATGAGTGTTGGGCTTATTTACTTTGTGCGTGCAAAAACACAAAAAAAATAAGTGTATTTTATAATTTTATATTTTCACGCAGACGATAGCCATTTCTCAGTATGCGTTCTTGTCTGTTCTTGTGGACTTGTGAAATGTCATTGCCCAAAAACCCGTGTAACTTTCAAAATATTATTATATAGTTGTCATGAAATGTAGTTTTAAGAGTTTTTCAGGCGAGAATGTAGTTGTTTAAAACTCAAATCTGCTGTTTATTTATAAAGAGCGCCCATCTGAAAAATTTACTATGCCGATTTCCAGGCGATCACCGGGTGCTTGTGCTCATGTATTAGCATAGAGCATCCTTAGCTCGGCTAGTCCTTCTGACATTTGCTGCTTTGCTCTGATGTCTCTGTTGTGATTACACATGAGAATACAGTTCATTTTGTGTATATTTAACAGGCATTCGTGGTCTCATGAATCTATTATTTGTTCCTGGTCATATCATTTTGGCTGAGCACAAAGTTGTGTTTAACTTTATATATTTATTTTGAACTTTACCATAGTACAGCGCTGACTTTGTAGCATACTTTTGACTGAATTGTTTGCTTTTGTCTTTGTTTCCTCTTATATAAGCCTCTTATACTTTTATAATGGCTATTATTGTTCACTAAAACTGACAAAAGAGGCAGAGTTGTGCTTATTGTTGTGCTTTATCGGCGATCGCTAATTTCTGGCATACACCGCCTATCAAGTAAGGGTACTGTTGGCGGTGGAAACGCAAGCTGGATCAGGTTGTTCCGTACCGTACTGACCCGTACTGCTCGGTGGAAACGAGCCATTAGTGATTTTGCCGCTGTGTTTGCACTGCGTTTGTTTTATGGTCAGTTTTTGCCCAAGGCACGCAGTCCGGACAAATGTCCGGAGAAGGGAAAGCCGGACCTCCAGGCTCAGGATCTCGCAGCGGCTTCCCTCTTGGCAAGAATCGAGGGCGATTTCCCACACCACCTGGCCCAGGAGGAGACCGTTTTCCTGGACCAGTTGGACCTGGTGGACCCCCACCACACTTCCCAGGTATGAGTCTATATTAGGGCAAGGGCAGAAATGAACTTTTCTGTAAAAAGGTCTATATTTGCCCCCTGGATGTGATTTTTAACAGGTGTATTTTTATTTTTGTATGGTCAATTTGTATAATTTATTAAATGTCTATTGTTGTTGTTTCTTTTGTCACTTAATTAATTCAATTAATTCTAGAGTATTGAAGAATACTATAGACTGTTACCAATAAGAAATTGATCAACATCCACAAAAGCTGTCTTTACATTTGCCCAAGGTGGTACATTTACGCAGCAGTTGCATAATGTGAGATTCATGTCATTTTAAATAGCTTACCGAAGGTTTTTTCTATTTTTTTACCAATTGCATTGTTTACAAATGCAAAAAAGAATGGATAAAAATATAGGGGTGGGAATCTTTAGTCACCTCACGATCCGATTCTGATTTTGGGAGCCACGATCCAATTCCAGAACGATTCTTGATATGCTCCAAAAACTGCTCCGTTTAATCCCTTAAGACATAACTGGCTGTGTTTACATTCATTTTGCGTCATAAAACCATTTTGAGACACAAGTACATTAAACCACTTACACAGTCACACACAGCCACATGCACGAGCAGTCTACACAAACAAAGCACACGTCAGCATTTGAAATTGAAAGCAGCCTTCTGTTAGTGAGGTTCATATTTTAAATATTTAAGTCCACTGCATTCCAAACCAAATACATAATGACTTCGTAGACAATTTGTAAGGAAAATACAGATGGACAAGACTGCACACTTCAAATGTAACGTCAAACAAAGCGTGCGTCTCTCACAGCGCATCCTGTGCAATGAAGCCCGTGAATGTCGTTGTAATTCGCTTCAACCTTTCCGAACTTTGACAGATTATTTTACAGAAGGTTTGAGTGGTCTCAAACTCCAAACTCCGCGTCATCGCACATCTGGTTAAAAACTAAGCTCAGAATCGTTGGAGAGAGAATTGCGATGGATCGTATTTTATTTTTTTCTCCCACCCCTATAAAAATATTTGATGCGACATGATCAGATCTAAATGTAATATCATAATCAGTTTTTTTATTAATCTCATATTGCTCTTTAATCGTGATGGTCGTAATTTTAGTTTGTGCAAGGGCCTTTTTTTTGCCTCTGTATCTTGACTTTGTGGGGCATTTTTGGTGGCGTTTTGCCCTATTTGTGAGGCTCCAAACTGATGTTTGTTATTGAATTGCATTGGGCTTAAGTTGAGTTAAGTATTTTTAGTCCATCATAGAAATGTGAAAATAGTCAAAATAAATACATTTTTGGAATCCTCACGCTCCTTTTCTACTGCTTTCTTTGATCAATATAAATTTAAAGTCCCCCTGTAGTGAAAATCAAGTTTGTTGTTTATTTGTCTGGTGTTAATTTGTTTGACAAACCATGTGCCAATCCATTAATCAACACTATTGCTGATTATTTTCTCCTTAAAACTGTAGTTTTCCCAAAGGCAATCCCAGAAACGCGGTTTGAAACAGCCCATCGGTTTGCTACGTCACGAAATAGCCAATCATGTCAAGGGATAGATTCCTATCGTTAGCATATCCTTCTCTCCATTTAGACAAAAGAGATAGTCATAGAGATAAACATAGAGATCGCATGCAAAATATACCAATAGGATTACCAGCACAAAACCAAAAATAAAATGGCGCAAAAAAACCCATGAAGCCATGGTTTAACTTGGTTTAGTACGGCTAGCTTGAATAATAACCCGCGGCAACAGTGTAAAAGTAGGCTGGAGTCAGACCCACCAATCCCGCATCTGCACTTCACACGCATTGCTCGCGGGTGCGAATTGGAATCACAAACTTGGCTGCATTTGAGTCTTCAAGGCATTTTGAGGACATAACATCATCAAGTAACTTTAACGACTGTTACAGTATCCACTGTAGTTGTCCGCTGGTAAAAACAGTTTTATCCAACATTATTCATGGTTCAGGAGTCCCTGGCTGGTGTGACCGAGTGGAGGCGGGGCTAATTTGCGTATTCATAGATCTGCGTATAGTAAATGAGGCAAGGGTGTAGAATTACATTCAAGCTATTTTATGGCATGATTATTTTTCGCAATAAAAAAAAAACATTTAAAAATGTAATTTTGATGATCAAAGACTAGTTTTAAGGGGAAAATTTGACTACAGGGGGACTTTAATTTTCAAACCTTCCCTTTGCAGGTATGCAAGGCCCGCCCCGTCCTCCCTCAGGCCCACCTGGGCCTCCAGGACCCCCTGGCCCCCCTCCACCTGGACAAGGTCTGCTGCTGCCCCTCGGAGGCCCTCCTAACAGAGGAGACCGTCCTCCTCCACCCGTCATGTTTCCTGGTCAGTTTGGTCAGCCTCCTATGGGACCGATGCCTCCTGGCCCGCCCCCACCTGGATACGGGCCTCCCCCAGGCCCCCTTCCCCCTCAACAGGGTCCGCCCCCTCCGGGACCCTTCCCTCCCCGTCCTCCTGGGCCCTTAGGACCCCCGCTTGGCCTCGCACCTCCACCTCACATGCAGGGACCCCCGCCTGGAGGTCCACCTCCGGCCCCTCATGTCAACCCGGCCTTCTTCCCACCGCCTGGAAACAACAACATGCCATCGTCCGACAGGGGCCCACCGCCGGGTGAACTGTACGGCCGCCCACCTCCATACGACAGAGACTTCGGCCCTGGCGGCAGGTAATAAACACCTCACCTTCACTGCGCTGTAAATCTCACCCGTAACGAGTTGTCAGGCCACACCAGTGGAAACTGAACTGGTTAGATTATATTCTAGGGCGGCACAATTTCAAATTTATATATATATATATATATATATATATATATATATATATATATATATATATAACAGCGCACTTAAATTTGTTGTTTTTTGTCAAACACAACAAGCTCCAGGTTTAATTACTGCTAAATAAAATGATTAAAATAACATTGTTCTAATTTCATAAAAAATGTCAGATATTTAAAATATATATTTTTTTATTTTATTTAAATTTTTTTAAGCTACATGTTTGTAGGGCTGCACAGCTTGTCCAAAAATGTCATATGCTAATTTACTTAATAGTAACAATAATAGTAGTAGTAGTAATAATAATATTTTTTGTTATTGCTAAATAAGTGTAAATTACATTGTACATTTAAAAATCTTAGTCTAATTTTTAACTGAAACATGCAGCACATTAACCATACTTCAAATTAAATGAATTACTTGTATCAATAGAATTATAACTTATTATTCTGTATTTTTAAAACATTAATAACATTAAGTGTTTAAGTCATCAAAGTAAATTGTATGTTTAACATTTATTGTACAATTTTGATAAATTTTTTCAATAAAAAATGTGCTGCACATTAAGTAAGAATTATTATTTTACAAAAATTTTATTGTAACTTTATATTTTAAAATAATACTATACAGTTTTAAGGTCTTTACTCTGAAGCATGCAACATGTATATTAACTATAACAATATTTAGTTTTATAATTTAAAGTATTTTATAAAGTATATACAAACTATATAAAAAAATATATGTAATCATATTTTAGAATTGCTGTATTTGTTTTTTGTTATTTTTTTGGAAACTCACACGTTTAAATCTCAGCCTTGGCGATTTGGTACTTACTATTAACTCCAGGAGTGGATGTTATTAAAGCGTGTGGCCTCAATCTGACCCTAATCTCCTCTCTGGCCTTTCTTCAGTAACTTCAGACCCCCTGTAGTATGTGGCTTTGAGCCCTGGATAAACGAGGGGTTGGTTGATGTGAAAAACTCTGGCCAGCACTTGCACAATACAAGTGATCAAGGGTTAGTGAAGTAACCATCCGCTGAGACCAGGATCTTGAAGCGGGATCTTTTTATTAGGCTTGTGTGTTGTGAACGCATGGAGTGTGTGCTGACTGCAGTGAATTTTAACAAGTGATGCACTAAAATGAGATTTCATTTACAGTGTATAAATATTTTTGGTTACTATAATTTTAGTGCATCACAAATTTTAACACGCTATGTGATTTAGCACTACTAGCACTGCTGCTCTCTGTGTGAATTTGGACCCTGATGCATTGCTGTTTCTTTCTGACTCGTGCTTTTATTCTCAATGCATCTGCTTTTTCTCTTTTAGGGACATGGATTCGTCTCGCACTCCTCTGAGTGAAGCTGAGTTTGAGGAGATCATGAATCGTAACAGAGCGATATCCAGCAGTGCTATCTCGAGGGCAGTGTCAGACGCGAGTGCAGGTGCGCAAACTTACACACAGCACGAATGCTTTGTTTGGTTTGTCAGGTGGTAATTAAACACTGTTTTTGCAGCTGATTACGGCAGTGCTATAGAGACTCTGGTGACGGCCATCTCTTTGATCAAGCAGTCAAAAGTTTCTGCTGACGACCGCTGCAAAGTTCTCATCAGCTCACTGCAGGACTGCTTGCATGGAATTGAGTCCAAATCCTATGGCTCTGTATCGAGGTATTTTTGTTTTTGCTGTAAGGGATGCATCATTGTTTGAATTAAATGTCTTTTGAAATCACGTTTCTGCTGATTTAACCAAAGGAATGGGGGCAGGAAAAAGATACAGTCCCACCTTGTGTATTGTTGAATGTTTCAGTTTAAAACAGTGCATACAAAATTGCTTCATTGTGAAATTGGGTGCACTGCCAAATTTTGATGCATGTAAAATTGATGCATTGCAACACTAAACGAATGTGAAAGTAATGCCCCCAAAATTATTTAATGTTAATGCAATGCAAAATTTGATGCATGAAAAACCGATGCATTGCAAAATTATTTGGTGCAGCAAAAAAATAATGGATGCAAAATGATTTAATGTGTTTCAATTTTCATGCAATTAAACAATTTTGCAAGCATTATTTTTGGATGCATTTTACATTGCACCAAATTATTTTGCAGTGTATCAAATAATTTAGCTTGTATTGTAAAATTATTTCATGCATGTGAAATTGATGCAATGCAAAAATAATGCATCCAAAATTAGTGTATTAATTTAAATCCTGTATTGCAAAATTTCACGCATGTAAAAATATTTTTGTAAATTTTCATGAATGCAAATTTATTTGGTGCATTGCAAAATAATTTCATAAATGGAAAAATTGATGCAATGCAAATTTATTTGGTGTGTTGCAAAAGTATTACTTGCGGTTTCATATTCTCTTTAATGCTTTTCGACCTTAAGCAGACGGGAACGGTCCAGGGAGAGGGACCACAGTCGCTCTCGTGAGAAGCATCGCCGCAAGTCTCGCAGCCGAGACCGACACGAGGACTATTACAGAGAGCGCAGTCGTGAGAGGGACCGTCATCGTGAGAGAGATCGTGACCGTGACCGCGAGAGAGACCGAGAACGTGAGCGAGAGTATCGCCGTTAGTTGGAAAGGAAGGTGTGTATCCTGTTTGTCTCTCTGTCCTTGTTTTTCTCCCCTCTTCCTTCAGGATTCAGATGTACATGCATCTTATCCTGCAGAGGTCGGGGTCACAGGTACGTGATCAGAAAAGGTGAGTCCCTGAACTTATAATGTAATAAGTACTGTCATTTTTTTCCCTACAGCTAATCTATATTTTTTCTTTTTATTTACGAATGTAGCGTGATCTCCTTAACTTGTGTACCTGTTCTTGAAGCCATTTAATGTGCAATATCAGCTCCAGCAAACATAAACTGTCCCACAATTGTGTTGATAATATCAGTTTGTCTTTGAAAGGATTTTGTGTATTTAAACATTTTATTTAAAAAAAAAATTCAAAATGCACTTATTTGTCCATTTAACTGAGATTTGCTGCTACTTTTGAGACTATTCCCATGTCAAACAACACTTTCCTCTTTATTTTGACTAATTGGCAAAAAAATTCAGCATGTTTTTCATGCCATGTCTATTATGAAATATAAATTCAACCTGTGACCATAAATGTATAGAAAATTGGTTGAAGTTTGATAAGAGAAAATTAATGTACTGAAATGAGCAAAATTGTTTCTCATGTTGTGCGTTGATATTCCTGCAGGCAGATTTGATGTTGACCATAATTGTTGTTCTAGTGTTTAGTTCCTTATTAATTTGTTGTGAAAAGCAAATGAATGGAGTCAAATTGATCTGCTTTGGCATTTAAAAACATGAAGTTTGTAGTCTGTCAGGTTGAGTTGTCATGGTGTAGGCAAATAATTTTTTCATGTGTAAGGTTTAGTCTTGAGCACATCTGTACAGTATAATTTAAGAACGCATTCTGAATGTCCTCTGTCAGAACAAGCTAAATGTATTTTTACTGTCAAGGGTCATTTTGTGCATCCCAGTATTTCAGTCACATTTGCTGGTTTTTAATAGCTAGTCAAACCTTTCCATCTTTTTCTTATCTGAATTTGACATTTTCTCGGTTCACATCATATCGTTATTCATTTATTTTCCATGTTTGTTAATGTTACACCCTCTTAGATGCTGCAGATGTAGCAGTTCTTCACCATTTTTAATGTCTATGGCTTTAAAATAAAAATAGATCTACACTGTTGAAGTAACACCAATTATGTTTTTCATTTTATATCGTCCTTTAATGCTTAATGAATGGAGAAGAACTGCTAAATTGCTTTTCCAGAGGTAACGTGAACGTTTTTAGCATTTTTACGCTTTTGTTTTTAATTCTCTTGTAAACACTCATGTGATTTAAGTTTGATTTAATATGCAACAGATATTTAATAAATATTTTCACAATCAGTATTTAAATTAATGCACACATGTCCTCAGTTCAAACCCTGTTGGTCTGATTTTAGAAACACTTAACGGTCTAACCTGTTGCTCTATGGCTCTGCTGTTTGACAGTGTTCCTACAGGCTAAATTTGTACATAATTTGTATGTAAATGCTGAGGACACTGTAATATCATGTGTGATGCATTGTGAGTGACCCCACATATGCTAGATTTAGATGCAAAAAATACTAAACAGTTAAACTCAGGTTTAGCAGATAGATTATAAATGCACAACTGCATTGTCAGTTTTGTTGAATGTAATTCTGGTAGCCTCCAAATTGTTGTTCTGGCCTCCTATCCAAAAAATGGCCAATTATTGAGGTTTTTGTTTTTTTTGTGTCGGTGTTCTCAACTGTACAACATATAATTGTAGCAACACCAATCAGGGAAAGTCAGCAATGCACAACTTGCATTTTGATTTGTTCCGCTGTTATTAATTCAGAAATCATGTTGCACTTTTAATGTTTTTCGCCGAAAGTATGCATCAGGTTAGAGATTTTGAGTAGAGATTAAGCACTGCAAACTTAAAATAATTGAAACCATTTGCTCCATGCGTAAAGCCCCATTCAAAGGGATTTATTGGGATTTTTGGATGTAGTGCCCATCTGTCTAAAGTTCATCTGCAGAAATGACTGTGTTCCCAGGTTTTTCTGAAACTGACGTGGTATTAATCACACCCCTTTTCCTCTGTTCACTATTGTGCTTTATAAGATGCTGTCACAGGATTGGAAAAACTTGTTTTTGTGATAATTACAGGTACTAGTAATTGTAATTCCAAACAAAAAAATACACTGTAACATACTTGATGAATTCAGTGCAAGAATTTCCATGTGTTCATGTCAATATTTCTGAAAGGTCTTGCATTAAAATGGGCTGAAATACCTGTGAATGACTAAAGACACAAACTGATGTTTTAATAAGAAATCACATCTTAGGTATGTTTTATTTTGCCCATTTTTCTTGACTAACAGCAAGACAAAGTACGATTAGTTGCTGAATTTTGTCCAACCCTGTGTAATGTAACTCCAGTGTCCACTGAATCACTAGAATCAAGTAATTTAGTATTTTTTTTGATCAACTCTTAGAAATTTAATTTCCGTTCAGCAAAAATGATGCATAGAATTATAAACAATTGTAAACGGTCGAATCTTAAAAACAAATGCTTTTTGCGTTGAGGGTGGATCGAGTTTGAAATGTGGATTTGATGCTTGTTCTCAGAGGTAAAGTGGACACTATACTTAGTGCTTCACAATTTTTGTCAATGGGGGGGAAATATTAAGAGTTAGTATTTTTTTTCCTATTGTAGAAAAAAAAATACAGGATAGCATTTCCAGTTTTGTTCAATTGAAGTTGAATAACTAGTTAAATGCTCTAAAGAATCTTAAATGATTGGATTATCGATTCGTTAAAGCCGACATAAAATGCTGTTTTTAAATATGTCTGTACTTTGGCAGTTTACTATGTGGACTTATTGCCCATGATCGAAGCATTATTTTGCCGACATGAAATTTGAATGTTATTTTGACACCTTTTAGATGTGGTTTTCCATTAGATATAGATATGAAGTCTACAAAATGAGCACTGATGAGTGATTTGAAGTAGATCACATCTGCTTATATAATTGATTTTACCAGTGAAATTGATTTTGTGCAGCAAGCAAAAAAACTCAAAATAATTACAAGTTAACCTTGTTTGAAGCCATAAGATATACATGTTTTACATTGACTGAGACAAACCAATCAACCAAAATAACGTCTGTCAGTATCATCATCATAGGGATTTTTATGCAATTTAAATTGCATATGTCCATAACCTCTTAATCTACAAATCCAGCGTATGCATGCACTTTTTATGTACTTCATTGCAGTGGAATTGCAGTTTTTCATCTTAAATATTAAATTTGTTTTTAATCTCATGTTGTTCCAAACCTGTATCCTTTTGTTTTGAGCGTTTCGACTAAAATGTACTTTAAAAATTCAACACTACCAAATGTATTTCAAATCTCACTCATTCAAATCCTGTGTTGGTAGTACAGATGCTGACTTCTATGGATTTGTTTTGGTTGATTGATTTCTCAATGGGACTAAAAGCCATATATTTTCATGACTCTACTAATGCATATTTTCCAATTGGTCAACTCGTATATTACAGTTTTGATGTGGGGTATTGTGCTTTTGAATACTATAAATTTTATCATTGACTGTCATGGATGAATAATAGACATCACATTATTTGCTAATGATGATTTTAAAGAAATGGTTCATTCAAAAATGAAAATTTGCTGAAAGTGTTCACTTTTAAGCCATCCAGGATGTAGATGACTTTCTTCATCAGATTTGGAGAAATGTAGCATCACTCGCTCACCAGTGGATGCTCTGCAGTGAATGGGTGCCGTCAGAATGAGTCCAAACAGCTGATAAAATCATCACAATAATCCACACCACTCCAGTCCATCAGTTAACATCTTGTGAAGCCAAAAGCTGTTCATAAACAAATTCAAACTGTTGCTTCCTTATTTTAACAGCTAAACTATGAGTCCATAATAACGCTTCCTCCTAAGGTCAGTCTGCTACTGTCCTCTCACATCGAAATCCACCTACATATGTTTGAATTTTTTTTTTTGTTTTTTTTTTTTGGACCGTTTTCACTGGCAAGCAGTGCTTGATCTATGCTTATTTCTCTCATGATTCAGACAAATGACTTTTTCATTGGAGGAAGCAATAATTTGGATCGAGGACTTGTTTGAAGTGAAAATTCTTTACCATGGAATTGTTTTCGTTTCACAAGATGTTAGTTGCTGGGGTGGTGTGGATTGTGATGTTTTTATCAGCTGTTTGGACTCTCATTCTGACGGCACCCATTCACTGCAGAGGATCCATTGGTGAGCAAGTGATATAATGCTACATTTCTCCAAATCTGACAAAGAAACAAACTCGTCTACATCTTGGATGTCAAATTCAGCAAACTTTAATTCCTGGTTGAACTATTCTTTTAATGTCCATCATATGTCTGTGAAAATGACGCATTTGCTGAGTTGTGGTGTTGAGTACAGTGTGTCATAGTTGTGCATGCCAATGTCTTTGATTGTCGTCTCTTCACACTGTATTTATACACTGAATCCAGGGGCTTGTCTCAAATAGTGTTTGTTTTTTTTAATGACTGCAGTTAATGTACTTTTACCAAATTCTGTGCTTTTGTGAAACTACTACATTTTAAATATTGCTTTAGACTATTACCGTAGTCGTAACGCAACAATATATGCCCCTTAGTTTGATGCTGTTGAAAACTGAAAGTTGTTTGCATGCCTGTGTATGTCTGGGACGGTCTGAGCGTGTGTAGATATAGAGGGGAAAAGCAGCTGTGTGTGTTTCTGGGTTCTGTGCCCCAAAACAAACTGCCACCTTCGTTTTGACACCTTTCAGCTGAACGCAAGAGGAGGAGGAGAGACGTCAGGAGCAACGTGGATTCATCTGACAGCGTCCCGCATCGCACCGTCACGGAGAGCACCGGACTCCGGACACACTCTGCAGCGCTAAAGTAGAGTTCTGTAAAATATGATATACTCCCTCTTAATTCCTGACAGCTCTTTTTATTTTTTACTTTTATTTGGAAGTAGCTGTGTGCTAAAGTCAGTTCAGTGAAGGAGAATTATTTGCCTGCTTGTTCAAAACAACTTTCTCACTGCTATAATGTTGTAAATTGTTAGTTAGCTAGATTTGTTTTTATAGCATCCGCTCTTTTGGTTTCATGTTTCTTCCCTTTTCCCTTCGTCCATATAATGTTTGTAAGTGTCTTTTGCCTTGATTATTAAATAGAATCTGTGTTGTAATAAAGTGTGTACTTGTTGCTTGTTCATACTTGATCTGCTAGTTTAGGTTACTAGGTTAAAACATTTTGCCAACCATTGCTTTTTATTTGTTCAGAATTGCATATTTACAAAACTTGGATATCAGGATAATGGGTTCAAGAACCACATTTCAGGTTGACATCTTTACTTTCTATAAACACTGTGCCATTGTGCCTTTTCCAATTTCCCTTCAGTTTAAGAGGTTCAATACAAAATGGATTAATTTGTGTAGTTGCTGTTAATTCCTGTTCATATTCCAAATCAATTGGCAATTCATGCAGGGTTAAATTTTCCATAACTTTTCATTGGTTTTCTTGATTGTGATTGGAGCTATACGATGCAAATCTGTGAAACGTGCTCAGTTTTGTAGTTTTTGTCAAAATAATCATTTATGGTTAGTAAATGATAAAGTACTAAATATTCTGCATTTGTAATGTCTATCTGACATCCCTGCTGCAGATTGTGTGCATTGCTTTGTGTCTATTTCTAGTCTTCATTTGTGTGTGTATATATGTAGGAGTTACTGTAATTTGTCTTATCAAAAGGTCTCTTATGTTTGGTTCTGCTAGATTTAGAATTTAAAGGATTAGTTCACCCAAAAATGAAAACATGCTGAATCTACCCACCCTCAAGCCGTCCAAGATGTAGATAAGTGTTTCTTCATCAGATTTGGAGAAATTTTGCATCACTTGCTCACCAATGGGTCCTCTGTAATGAATGGGTGCCGTCAGAATGAGTCCAGACAAGCTGATAAAAATCATTTTCTTACAAACACAGCTTTTGTCTTCTCACAATGTTAATTGATGGACTGGTGTGTTGTGGATTACTTGTGTATTATTGAGATGTTTTTATCAGCTGTTTGGACTCCTATTCTGACGGCACCCATTCACTGCAGAGGATCCATTGGTGAGCAAGTGATGGAATGCTACATTTCTCCAAATCTGATGAAGAAACAAACGCTTCTGCATTTTGGATGGCTGAGGGCGAGTAAATTTTAAGCCAATTTTCATTTTCAGGTCACTATTCCTTTAAGCCTTGATGCAAATTTATTCCACTAATTCATTGTACAGAGTTTCTGATTTTCATTATGTAGACGGCTTATGGCAGCTGTTTTGCTAGTGATGTAATAAGTAGCGTTTTCACATGCAAGTCTGTACTGTAAGGTTATCTCTGCTTACTGTAAATATTCATGCACTTTTTTTGAGACTTTGAAGACCATTGAGAGATGTACTTCTGGGTATTTGACACGTGACCTGTGCATTGGTCACTTTGCATCTGTTTGAATGAAAGATTGAGGTTCATGTAAACTCAGTTACTCACTTGAGGCCTGTGGGCGTTTATTGGTGTTTATGATGGTTTATCACTGTAAATAGAGCAAGTTCAATGTTGGAGTAATTCTAGTGGTTCTTCAAACCGCATCCTCTGCTAGTGAAGTGGACAGACGTGGACATTGTGGGTTCCTGTTCCCTCATAAACATCTGGACTGAGGTAAGTCCGTTTTGCCTTTCAAATCTTATCGAAATTGGTACACTTGTGCATTTTGTAGTTTTGTTTTTGTAGCCCAGAGCATTGCAGCTTTGTTCCTTGAAATTTGATGTGGCTCAGTCCACATAATTCATGATTGATGTGGGCTGCCTGATGTAATATTCAGATTTACTATTACAGAATATTTTTGCCAATCAATAAATTTTTTTCACACTAGATTTGTGTTTTGTTTTGTTGTCCTGTACACGTTTTCTGTTCGTAATTGAGAATATAAAGTCCTATAGACGAAGAAATTAAAATTCTAATGCGTGTAATTCTTTTTGTTTTATTTTAAATGTTTGTCAATAGGAATTATAATGTAAAATAATGATTGCTTCCAGTAATTCTGAGAGACGTTTCAAGTCATGCATATTAAACCTAATAATCGATTGCCATATAATATCAGCGAAGACGTACTGTATGTACATCTGATTGGCCGCATGAGGGCGCCATTGAAACCCTCTAAAAGTCTTAAGGACTTACAGTGACCTCAACCAACAGAGGTCGTGTTTCTTCGTGAACTGAGGGCCTAGTCCAGAGTTTGTTGAAATGTTTGAATGAAATCTGATCCCTGGATATGGGTCAGGTATACAACTAGACCGCACAAACCACTTTATTTAGGTGCTTTGCATTTTCAAAACACTTTAGATGTGAGCCATTTTTCATACTGAAGCCACTTAAAAAAGATGCTTTTGTTTTTGCTCAAACTGGTTTTAACTGTATTCTTTCAAATCGTGAGAGGGATGGTTTAGGGAAGTAGTCCTGAGGGTGTAATGAAAATATGGGTGTGTGAACATTGTTACTATGCTATAATTACACCTTGAGTACATACACACAAATAGGCGTCCATCCTTGCGGTTAATGCACTTCTGACTCACATTTGCTGGTTTAGTTAACTATATGCTGATGTGCAGACCTACAAACACTACACTAGCATGAAGCTCTGTATATTCCCAGGACCTACAGCTGGGCCTGCAGTAACAGGTCTGTACTAGAATGGAGGTCAGCAAGTGTGTAACAGAGCAGGCATGTGCCTGTCTACAATAAACGCCCTCATTCGGAAGCACTTGTGCACTGAAGAACCTTCCCAGCTGACTAAATGTTCTAAGAACGCTTTTCTTCAGGCTACCTGAATGTTACGATCACATTCAATTCCATAATTTTGCAAACGTCATTTATGAAGGTTCTAAAACAAAAACGTTTTTTAAACGATGTATAAATAATCTTAACGTGCTTAAAATCATTGTTAAAGACCAGATAACGTTGAACAAACGTATTAAAATGACTGGGACGCTGAGAGAACCTTGGCAGAACGTTTTCTAACGTAGGCTAAATAAAGTCTAACAGACTCAAGGGCCCTGTTTCAGAGACAGGGTTTAGCCTAAACCAGGATTAGGCCATAGTTTAATTAGGACATTGAAGTCATTTTTATAGACATGCCTTGGAAAAAAGCATTACTGGTGTGCATCTTAAGACAACAAAGGCACTGACATGTTTTAAGATCAGTCAGTGCAAGTTTCTTTCATTTGAAACAGCTCAGATTTACATTTTAGTCTGGGATTAGGCTTAAACCTCGTCTGTGAAACCGGGGGAAGAAGTCCAGTTGGTAGCTTTATTTTCTAAACTTGATTCTGTTCTAAGAGATAATGGCTAAAATGACAATATCTTATTGAATAGTGCCAGTATTATTCAGAGTATGTGTTGTTAACTGAATGGCCAGTTTCTATTGTCTTGTGGCCCCACAGAAGCAATTCAGTCATCTTTGTATGCTGCTTCTATTGTCAGTAGCTCAATAACTTATTTTTTTATATATATAAAGCATCGTGTCCTCCTCACCCATCTAGCTTGTTTTCCGTCATACTGTTTGGAATTCCTCTGATTATCATCATGCAGGTCCTTTGCATAATGTTCCAGTTCTTTATCTCAGATTGTTTGGCTTGCAGACAACATAATGGAAAGAAAAAACTACAGCATTCAGGCAGCAGACAGTTTAGAGATAAGACCCAAAATGTGCTTCTCAGCACTTCAAAATAGCTTCCTCCATTATATGTTAATCATTGCGCTTTATGAATGACTCTTATGATATACGTTAACATATTAAGCAACTTCAGTGCTAAGAGGAAATGTTCTCCAAACTTTCTGGCAAGTTTTCCTCAAAGTTATGAAGAAATGTTCTTACGGGAACATTAGAACATATATAATCTCGTCTTGAATAGCCTAAAAACGTGTCAACTTCTGAAACGTTTTAATTGGATGAACTTTTTTATTATTTATTTATTTTTTTAATGTAGCTGGTTGTTTTGGAAAAGTAACATTCCCAATACAATTGAATGTTTGTATAGGGAAAGAAGAGTTTTTAATAGGCTAGATTTCAAAATCTGGATGTTCAGAGAATAACATTTTCATAAACGTTCTTAGAACATATTTTTCTTAGCTGGGTTTGCAAGTGCAAATTTATCGTTTTAAGGGCAGACACGATATTTCCTTGAGAGGTAATCCTAACACTTCGAACAAATGATTAATGGACAAGCTGAGTTATGCGAGGAATAATAATAATACTCAAGTGTGCTGTTGAGTGCTTGATGCATATAAATTATTTAACCTATAGGCATCCATCAACGCACTTGGTCTAAACCAGGGATCCTCAAATCTGGCTCACGAGATCAAACTCACCTACACTTTCAGAGTTTAGCTCTCAAACACACCTGAGGATGCTAATCAGTGTTTTCAGGATCATTAGAAAATCACAGGTAGGTGAGTTTGATCAGGGTTGAAACTAACTCTGCAGGAAAGTGGATCTCGCGAGCCAGATTTGAGGATCCCTGGTGTACACTTTCAATATGTGTGTTCTGCCAGAAACGAAGGCCACTTTCGTTTTCTATGGAATTGATTCAGTGGTTTCCGATAGAAAAGCATTAATACCGACCGGTCCTGAATGAGGAAGTGCAAAGCTAAACACTGTTAGTTTTCGTGTAGAAGGTGTGTTGAGTGGTTCTGTGTGGAGTCACACCCAGCACACACACACACTCTCTCACTCTCTCACTCTCTCGTGTCTCCATCAGCGCTGCGCCAGAGGCGCGTTCACTTCAGCTCTGTGGAGCGCGCACGCTAGAGAGAGAGACGCGCTGCTGAGACTCGGAACATCTTCACCGGTGTGATTCATGATCAAGGTAAGGCGAGATATTCTGCTTTAGGAGCCAAATGCTACTTCACTTTTAAACCCGGACGTACCGTTATAAGAGAAAACGCGTCGCGGTGTGTTGACGCATCCTTAAGGGAAGAGAATGTGCTCAGTGTGTTTAATCATGTCGGTCTGGATGCGTTCACGTGTGCTTTGAAAACCAAGCGAGGGTGTTTGGCATCTGGATTCTTGAAGAGTGAAGGATGTAAAATCTCCCTATCGTCCCGGAGCAGCTCTCAAAGCTCCGGTGTAGTCTACAGGAGGACGCGTTTTCGTTGCGTTCCATTCGCGGTGCGTCATACTGGCGTCTTTCACCGCTGCGTTTTATGATCGTGTGTTAAGAAGTACAACTTTGAACATGGAAGCGTTTAGTTGTAGCTGATTTGAAATACCCGCACGCGTTCTGTGCACGCGGCAGCGGCTCCCGACGCGGGTCTGTCGCCGCCGAAACGGACGCGTCATCAGCGGGCACTCCGCTGTCACTAAATAATCCCAGAGGTCTCGTTTCTTACCGTTTCATGTCACATCAGTGTTTAAATGTTCGCTGCGGTGGCGGGTGAAGCAGAAAGCTTAGTTCAGATGTTCCAGTGTAGCACACATGATTCTTCAACTCTAGAGGTTTGGCGCGATCGAATCATTCTTGCTACATTGTTGCACTTGAGCGTCAATCTTTTCAGGGTTGCGTTTCATCTCAGAATCAAAAGAAAATCCGCTTTTCTCAAATGTGCTTAGTTGGCAAACAATTATTTTGGTGACACTTTAGAATACAGATCCTTTGTTAATGAATAACTACACAGGAACAAGTCACTAATGCACTGTTAACAATGTAATAACTACTATTACCTAACAAGAAACTCTGATTATTGATTTAGTAAGTAATAGCGCTCAGTTGAAACTGGTAGTTCACTATTAGCTAATCAATAACTACTATTTTTTACATATATCCTGAAGAACTACTAAGAACTACTGTATACAGGTTCATAATTAATGTGAATTATGCATAATTTATAATTAATTCTAAAATGAAGATGATGGTAACCCACTATAATGACTCAAGATGTATCTAATTCTTTTAAAGGAACTACTAACTACTTGGATCAGTATTCTAAAGTGAAAAGCATCATAACTCCCCAATACTGACTGACATGATTTAAAGCGTTTGAGATATAAGGTTTTGGATAGTAGTGACTCAAGTGTTACTACATCCTTCTGAAGAAATGACTAATTATTTGGATCAGTATTCTAAAGTGAAGATCACGGTAACCCACTAGTAATGATTTAAGAGTTACCAAATCTAGCAAAATGAATTGCTAACCAAAACCTTAAAAGTTTACAATGATTTCAGTCGTTACTAGGGAGTTATCACAATCTTCACTTTAGAATACTGATCCAAATAATTAGTCATTCCTTCTGAAGAATTTGGTAATACTTGAGTCATTACTAGTGGGTTACCATGACCTTTACTTTAGAATTAATTATTCATTATGTATTATTCATATTAATTATGAACCTGTATACAGTAGCTCTTAGGGAGGTATGAAAAAATAATAGTTACTGATTAGCTAATAGTGAACTACCACATTCGACTAAGCTCTATTACTTATTCATTCATCAGAGTTTCTTGTTAGTTACTAATAGTTACTAGAGTGCTAATATTGCGTTACTCATGTGTTCTTGTGTAGTTATTCATTAATGATGGAACAGTATTCTAAAGTGTCACCATTATTTTAAACAAATAACAAAATATGTTCCAAGAACGTTTTGTGAATATTCCCATTAATTTATACAAACGTTATTTTAAAACGTCCAGTTTTTTTTCCCTTCTTGGTCATTTGAACGTTGAGGGAATATTCTGTTGTAATATTTGGCAAATGCTATAGAAATGTTACTTTTAAATATTCTCTGAACATTCTCAAGTCAAGTCTCCATTATTTATAAAGCGCTTTTTACAGTGCAGATTGTGTCAAAGCAACTTTACAGTATTAAAAATGGAAATAGTGTGTTTAAATAGTGTTCTGATCTCCTCTGGCCAGACAAAACCAGCAGTTTAATTCTAGGCTGCAACAAAGTCAGACTGTGCAGAGGACTCATCTGGTTCCTGTGGTCTTGTCCCGATGGCCGTCTAGGTGACGAGTAGCAACTGAAACAAGCAGCAACATTTTTCAGGGGAAAAAAATGTAGCAAAATGTTTTTGTACTAATGTTTTAAGAACATTAACAAATGTTTTATTAATGTAGAGTGACATTCCCTGTTAACTAGGGCTTCAGGATGATGCGTAAAGGTACGTTTGCAGCTGTTAAACAGAGACTGTTCAATATTCAACAACATACTCTCTCACATGCCACTATACAGCTGAAGTACAGTAGAGACATGCCAGAAGGTTCATATGGTCATAGCATGTGCGTAACGCTTTGCAACCTTACAATGCTGTATATGATGGCTGGACCTAATCTGACCTTGACACAGATACTGCTGCAGACAGACAGTGAGCTGCGTTTATGCAGTCTGCCTGCTGCTTGTGTCATTTGGAACCAGTTTCTTACAATCAGTGCTGCATGGAGGGAGTTTAGGAGTACTAGGCCTGGTGCTGATGCACTTGTTTTTTGATGATCTGATCTAAGTGTGACCTTTAGTTTGATCCGTGCGCTCCATACGATCACACTCCGACAGCGCGGGATCAGTACGAGAGCTGAAGGCGAGGATGTTGAGATTAGCACTGGTTTGATGATCAGCAGGCCTTCTTGGGTCACACTGAGAGCGAATGAGGGGGGCAATGTATTTACACACATGAATCTGCGGCATTTACTGTTAAAACAGACACGGAATTAAGACAAATCTCACATCTACACGAAGATTTACACAGAACCAAAGACTAAAATCTGAATTTGAAGCAGGGTTATTATAGGTAATTAATTCAAATTAAAACCATAACATGTTAATTTAAGTAAAATATGTATAAAAACTTAAATAAAAACTATTATATATATATATATATATATATATATATATAATGTATGTGTATATGTGTATACACACACACATATACATATAATGTTATATATATATATATATATATATATATATTATTTTATTTTTTTCAGGTAGTTGTCGAGGCAACATTTCTCCATTTTTATTTAGTTTAACTTGATTTACCAAAAAAAATTAAAATTAATTTACATAAAAATTTATGCTAAAATTAAATTAAAATAAAAAAACAAAGAATAATTCAAAAACTATTTAAATACATCAACCGGGTTATTAGTTACTAAAATTAAACTAAAATAATATACTTTAAAAGAACAACTATATCTAAAAAAAAAAAGTTTTATTTTTGCTAGTTTTTATTTTTTTTACTTATTTGTTTTTAATTTATTTATCATTTTATTTAAAGTAACTAAAACTGAACAAATAACTATAGTATATGGAGATAAAAAAATAACAAACTACACAATAAAATTACTTGAACTAAAAATAAAAATAACTAGTTACAATTATTAATAAAAACTGTAAAAGTGTTTAAATGATACAAAAATAACTCCAAATAAAACTACAATTATAACAAATAAAAACTATGTAAAGAGATTTTTAAAAAAGACTAAAAATGATCAAAAACTAATTTAAAAAATATTAATAAAAACTTTAATAGAATTGACATGATGCTGAAATAACACTCTTATTTAGTTCCTTCAGTAAATGCAAGCCTGGATGGCCTGTAGTTATTAGCTGAGGATGTAAGTCCAGCCCTAGTTTTATCACAGCTTCTATATTTACATTGCACAGTTCTCTTTTTACTCTAGATTTTGTAGTCATTTTAACAGTGTATTTCCCTCTGGACTGAGCTATAATTAAAGTGACTTGGAACTGCTATTTATACAACAGGCCTAATTAGCCAGAACCACGTCTGACAGAAACGCTAAACTAACAATCCATTCCTGCCCTATTAAACAGGTGAATGATTGATTGCCATTCAGTCATTCGTTCATTCAGCTAAATGTTGACTGTTTCTGGAGAAACTGTGAGTGTTGAGAAGTGAAGTCCCTGCTTCAATGCAAGTTCATGGGATTTTTCACCTGCTTTATTATACATGTAAAATCACATCAAAACGGTTAAAGTACAAAACTAATTAAATGCCTGATGAGTAGTTTTTTTGGCATTTTAATTATATGTGACCCTGGAGCACAAAACCAGTCTTAAGTTGCTGGGGTATATTTGTAGCAATAGCCAAAAATACATTGTATGGGTCAAAATTATACATTTTTCTTTCATGCCAAGTTATTAGGATATTAAGTAAAGATCATGTTCCATGAAGATATTTTGTAAATTTCTTACCGTAAATATATCAACTTCATTTTTGATCAGTAATATGCATTGCTAAGAACTTAATTTGGACAACTTTAAAGGTGATATTCTCGCCCCCTCAAATTCCAGATTTTCAAATAGTTGTATCTCGACCAAATATTGTCCTATCCTAACAAACCATACACCAACGGAAAGTTTATTTATTCAGATTTCAGATGATGTATAAATCTCAATTTTGTTGTCCAGGGTCACACATAACCTTAGTTTAACAATAACTGTGAGGGATATTTTGACACCACAACTAATTGTCATAAAAACAGACATTCACCCTGTATTTCACCATTATTTCAAAAAAAATAAAATGACAGGTATCATTGGTTGATGTCTTTATTTGAATGCTTAGCAAAGCAAGGTATTTTTGTGAGCGTCCCGTATACCCATATACCTCCGTTTCTTGTAGAAAACTGTTGCTTAGTAAAAGTGATGAATGTGCTTGTTTTCATGTAACACAATGACCCATAACCTGAAACAGTCCTGCTCACTCTTCTGGATGTGGGCCAGTTTCATCTTTCGTGTCTGATAGTGCTAAAATGCTTCAGGATTGAATGATTTTGACTCGGCTGATTTATAGGAACATGTATGATTTGCAGTGACCTCAGGACATGGCAGGGCATTTGTAAGTCAAATATTCATCTGTATCCTCAGGTGAGTGTGTTTCTCTGTTTTGTTTGTCTTTCGTGTCTGAAGGCATCTTGAAGCGCTGCGTTCTCTGATGTGGATCTGTTTACAGTGGTTGGGTGAGGCCGCTCAGGACGTTGTGCAATTTCCTTTGGTTCCTTTATAGAAAATATTTAGGACCGTTCCAAAACGTACTTTAAGATTAGTCCACGAAAACTAAATGAGTACTTGCTGATTAGTGCACAGAATCATTTTACATACTTTATCAATATGCACAAAAACATTTTTTCATACTTTAAGATTAGTGCATGAAATCAATATGTTACAAACTTTAAGGTTAATACACAAAAACAACATTTTGCATACATTGATTAATGCACAAAAACATTTAACATACTTTAATGAATGAAAACCACGCATGGCATACTTTAAAGTTAATGCACAGATACAACATTATTACGAGAAGTGTTTGTGCATAAGTCAGCCGACGTTGTTCATTGCTGTGCGGTTGCTGAAGTGTTCTAAATCAGCTGTGATCAGTAACAGCAAACCCTCTGATAAAGCTGGATTTATTGTGCTTGAGTTTAAAGTGTGCTGTAATGAGATGCCATTATTGGCCGTCTCTTCATGTGCATTGGAGCAGTGAGTGTTGGAGTGATGCATTAGCTAATGATGTTGTTAGCAATCTGCTCTCAGTGCTCCCAGAGGATGTTCAACTGATGTAGGGCAAATCAATGAACACACACACACACACACACACACACACACACACACACACTGTCTGTAATGTGATTAATGGTGGTAAATCAACATGCCTACTATGTTTAGTAATAGTTCAGAACCTTTTGAAAAATGAATGTTTGTTGAAATGTATTACTAAAAAAGTGTGTATCAGACTTTAGTCAATCAAATCCGTTGCTGCTTTTTGCTTACTTGCATTTTCCCTCCAAAATGATGTCACATCCTGGAACGTGATAAAGTTCTAAAATTCTAACTTCTAAATCATTTTGTTACATAATAGCATTAAAATGCTGTTGATTTGTTAATTTTGTGATATATTTGCTGAAACATTTTTCCTTTTTGACTTTGATCTCATGTAAAACTTTGAAAAGATTTGTCCATTTATTTTTTGATATTATTAAATAATAATAATAATATTTTTTGCTATAGATCACATGCTGAGTGAATTCGAAGATGCCCTAAATATTGATTTACAATTAAACATTTAATTGCATGACAAAAATGGCATCTTCTCAAACCGAAAATGCTTTTTGATTGTTCACTGAGTTTATCATATTGTGATAAAACAAATGAATACAATTTCCATATTTAAAAATGGCAAGTGATGCAGCTTACACTATATTTAGACACACATGACAATGCAATGAAAATGATCTCGGGTCAGTAACAGGGGTCATGAATCACTTTAGGCTACTGGTGAAATCCTCTGATCTGGTCCTGCAGTTTCAAGGGACTTTTACATTGATTTCCCTTCATAAGTCCAGACCAGTCATCATGTGAAACGTGTAGAATTCTTCACATTTCTCTCGCCTTTGTTTTCTCCTGTTCTTACATCATGCATTATCCTCCATTGCTCATCAAGGTTGCATTCATTTGATCAAAAATACAGTACAATTGTGAAATATTACGATTTAAAATAACCGGTTTCTGTGATGCGCAGCTGTATTTCAGCATCATTACTCCAATCTTCAGTGTCGCATGATCTGTCAGAAATCATTTCAATATGCTGATTTGCAGCTCAAACATTTCTGATTATCAATATTGAAAACAGTTGAGTGCTGATGAATAAAAAGCTTAAAAAAACATTTTATGACATTATAAACGTCTTTACTGTCACTTTTGATCAATTTAATGCATCTGAGCGTTAACGTCTTCCAGAAAAACCAAACTTCTGAATGGTAAAGTATCTCAGTAGATCTGAAACCCTCTTCCTGTTTGGGTAGATTGTTTCCTGTGGATTCATGTTTTGTTTGTTTGTTTTTAACTCCTTTATAACCGCAGACGGGCTGCGCTGAGGTGTTTTTGGCCGGTGAGAGTGATTTGTTTGTTGGGTTGCATCATGTTTGTTTCTTCATTCTTGGAAGCGAGGCTGAAACAGAGGCTTCTCTGCAGATAATGTTGCTCTTGTCCACACTTCCTGTAATTCAAGCGGGCTTCTGTTGTGGTGTATTGTATCAGGACTGGATCAGATCGCAGCTGGAATATGGCTCTTGTCTGACACTGCATAATAAATCACTGGTGTAGTTGACGTGTAAGTTATAGCCGTGTAAAGGGTCTTCGGGTCACCTGTTTGCTTTCTGGGTGGTGCAAATCCTACTGAGAACTGCTGGAACCAGAGCTAAGGACTCTTTGTGTGTGCGTCAGGATTGAAGAATTGGCTTCCTTTGAAAGGTGGAATTTGAATGGAATCGGCCACACACCCATCTAGAAGCTGTATTGGAATGACAGGAAGATGAATTTAGTGCATTGCGCAAGGAATTTGAGCAAAATCACAAAAATATTTAGTAACAAATTCATTTTTTGCTCAAGATGAATTTCTTTTTAATTGTGTATATATAAAATATTATTAATATATTTGTATTAAAATTTATACTTTTGTTATTTTAAAAATATTATTATTAAAATTAACTTATTTAAAAAAATGTATAGAGAGCATTACACACGCTTTAGTATGTGTAGTAAACAATTTCGTTTTCAGCCTCTCTGTGACATTGAAAGCTGCCAAATACACATTTGCCTAAATTTCTTCAAATTAGTGCCTTATGCAAACACAGGATGACCTCGAGACGTCTGGAGACGCTCCTCCTCCAGCATCACAGCTGCTGTATCCAAGCAGGAAAGAGGATGTTGTGTTTTGCTAATAATCAAAGCTGCTTCAGTGAGGAAGCGACTCTCTCACGGTCTACACCTGAAAACCTTTAGAAACACTTAAGAGGAACTCATCTACTTCTACAACTTTCAGAATTGAGTGCCAAAAATCAAATGTGATGTTATTCAAAACATGAACTTCTCTGTAAAAACACAGAAGTGTGCAAAACTGTTATCTAGAACTTATTTTAATAAATGAATACTTTTTATTTATCAAGGATGCATTAAAATAATCAAAAGTGACAAAGACATTTATAAAGTTACAGAAGATTATTTCAAATAAATGCTGTTCTTTTGAACTTTTCATTGAACTGAAATAAAAAGTGACTTTTAATTTAAAATATCAGTAAATCTATTCCTAATTCTTGTTATAATAAAGTTAAAGTTGGGCAACTGGCATTTAAGACACTATGTATGCATGTTTATATATATATTGCATATTTATTTATATATTGTTAATTGTTTATATTTAAATAGTATATTTATTTGTATTTTATCTAATTTTATTTGATAAATGATTTAATTTATTTTATATATTTATATAATATCCTCCAATGAAATTATGTATTTCTGTAATATTGTCCAATGAAAGTAATTTACCTGAACTAACTCTAACTTAAGCAGTCACAACAAACTTCTTCAGAGTCCATTGGTTTTCTGATAAGAAAGTTTGCTTTCAGTTGTTGCTGCTCTATCAGACGTCAGTCTTGAGTGTGTGTGTGTGTAGCGCCTGTGACCGGAGAGGATTGTGTGTGTGTGTGTGTGTGTGTGTGTGAGCAGCGTCACAATCATTCACAGAGGTGTGAATCCTCTCTGACCTGCAGCCGCTCGTTCCGGTCAGTCATGTTTACAGTGTCCCGTATGAGGAGGAGATCACAGAGGACAGATGAGAATATGTCTGAAGCGCAGGCTCGTATCATTGATGTAACCGCATCAGCTTTATTAGCTTTATTTGCCAAGTCAAACATCACTGATCTCTCTAACGATCGCTCATGCAAGTGTTAAGCAAACAGCAGCAGTAAGAGTTAACGTTCTGTGTGTGTGTGTGTGTGTGTACAGTTACTTTAGTGATCAGGCGCATGATTTTCACCTCTAAGGGCAGTGAGAAACCGCCTAGCAACCTTTTGGCAACACATTGCGGTTCCCTCTGAACACCTTTGCAAACCGTAACGAAGAGTGGAGATTACAAAAGTGTCCAGTGAGTCTTCATTAGTGTCCAGGAGTCAGAATGTGTCCTGAGGAAGCAGTGGGCTGTATTTCCCCGCTGACAGAGGAAGCTGAGTGTGTTTTGACTGTGAATCAGGTGAATGGGCCGCTCATCCTCTCTGTCTCTGTGTCAGTGTTCAGGAGGAGCAGAGCTCGTCTCTCACCGTCATCATGGCCTCGATCTCGGAGTGGTACGCGGGGAAGAACGTGCTGATAACCGGAGCCACGGGCTTCATGGGGAAGGTGCTGGTGGAGAAGCTGCTGCGCTCCTGTCCTGACGTCAACGCCCTCTACATCCTCGTCCGGCCCAAAGCCGGTCAGTCCATGTCCGAGCGCGTCCAGGACATGATGAAGTGTAAGGTGAGAGCTCTCAGTGTGATGTTTATTCACCCTCCTTCTCATTACAACCTGGAGAGAAAAATTGGAAAAAAATTTCTGATAAGAAATGCAATTGCTGCTATTTTTATTATTTAAAAAAAAATTTTTTATTGGTATTTAAGTATCAATGTGACTTTTAAAGCAGTATTTCTCTATAAAATTAAATATTATTATTATTATTATTATTATTTGTAATATATCTCATAATAATAATAGTATAATAATGATAATATTTATTATTATTATTGTTTTAGCCATTGATGTATATTAAATAATTAATATAGCTATGATAAATGTAGCAATAATGTTTTCATTACTAATTAAAAATAATGAACAAAATAAGAAATATTACTATTGTAATAACAATAATAATAATTGTATTATGCATTTAAACTGTAAAATTACAATATATATATATATATATATATATATATATATATATATTTATTTATTTATTTTTAATTTTAAATAAAATATTTTTTTTAAATTTTAAGTCTTCATTTTCTTCATTCCACAGGGAGCCTTAAAGCTTCTCTTTTGACGTTGACAGTCGCTTCATAAGCACTTCTTATTACAATTTTGGAAAGATACTTAAATGACATTTATTTAATAAAATCTCAGCAATTGTGATTTGATAAGCCATATGGTGATTTCAGGTTTCATTTCTATTAATCGAGCAGCTCCTCTTTATCATCAGAATCAGTGTGTTTGCCACACTTAAGATATTTGTAACCTTTCTAGAACATTGTACTTTTCTTCATTTCTCGCTTTTCATGTTTTTCAGACAGAAACCTGATGCCTATATTGTGTTTTTGTCATTGGATATCTCAGTCTTTGTCGGATGACATCTGATCGCGTCCAAACTTCAGTTAACCACATGTTGATCCTTAAATAGTTAGTTACGTCAAAGCCTGCAGAATGGTGAATGCATCTGTGTTTGATCATTGGCGGTCATCAGGGTGTATCACTATTGTTTCCCTGAACTCAATCCTCTGAAACCTGCTGCAGAAGTTCATGCGCTGCTTTCTCTCAGGCGGCAATGGAAAACACTCTTTGATTGTTGCCATGGAAACCCCACCACAAACGCCATCCATATGAGTTATGATCTGTATTTCCATACGCGTCTGGTCGTGCTGTAGGTGCGGCTTCATTACTCCAAGCTGACGGAGCAGTGCTGGAGAAAATCTGTCTTTATGTGAGGATGATGAGTCACATCCGCTGTAACGGAGAGCGTGTGTTACGCCAGTTTCCTGAACTTACTCACACCGTTTAGTTTGAGCAGAACTTTCCAGCAGAGAAACACGTGTGTGTGTGTGTGTGTGTGTGTGTGTGTGCGTGCGTGCGTGCGTGCGTGCGTGTGTGTGCGTGTGTGCATGTGTGTGCGTGTGTGTGTGCGTGTGTGTGTGTGTGTGTGTGTTGCAGGTGAATTATTCTAATTATTGCAGGTTTTTTTTTTTACTTGGGCCAGTTAGTGTATTTATTATAATAAATATGATCATTAATAATAGAAGTAATAATCAGTAATTATATATTTAAAAATATATTAATAAAATATGTATTATAAAAATTACTATTTTATATATATATATATTTATATAAAATATAATATTATCTTCAAATATCTTATATTATGCCAGTTGGTATTCAACAGCAATATACTGGCAAAACATTTTTGTTTTGTTTTTTACATTTTTATTATATTAGTAATAATTAATATATTAAAGTGTTTTAGTTTTTAAAAACATTTATTTTCATATTTTTTAGTAATTTGTGTTTTTGTATATATTCGTATTTATTTTATTTAAAGTTTTTTTTATATTTAATTTTGTTCTCCAGTCAAATTAGTACATCTAGTCTAAAATAAAAATGACAAATGTTGCCTTGGAACTGTTTTTATAGTTTATTTTATTTCACATTTATTTTATTTCTTGTAATTAATGCTTTATGGTTTTAGTTTGTACTGTTTAATATTAAATTAACTATAATAATACAATGTTTAATAGTAAAATAAAAAATAATTTATGAAATGGTTATGTGTATGAACTGCATGTAATCTGAGTAATGTTGTGTTGGTTGGGTTTTGCTGGTTTCAGTAGTTTGATCTGGTCTGTGCCGTACTGATGTGAGATCTGGACTCGAGCCAGAATGAAGCTCATCTGTTATGAGACACAGCTCAGCATTATGGGTCAGACGGACAGATTCTGTCAGCGCTGTGCAAACTCTCTGACCTCTGATATAAACCTCATTATGTCTTGTCTTGTGTGTGTGTGTGTGTGTGTGTGTGTGTGTGTGTGTGTGTACTGATTTTGTCTATACTTGCGAGGACCAAATGTCCTGATGTATATTGTGAAATACTTTTATAACGCACCAGTGAGACATTTGACTGATCCTCACTAGTTAGAAAGACTTGTAAATCAGCCAGAAGATTCTTCACTTTAAAAAAAAAAAAAAGGGGAAGTCGTGGCCTAATGGTTAGAGAGTCGGACTTGTAATCCAAAGGTTGTGGGTTCGAGTCTCCGGCCGGCAGGGATTGTAGGTGGGGGGAGTGAATGTCCAGCGCTCTCTCCACCCTCAATACCACGACTGAGGTGCCCTTGAGCAAGGCACCGAACCCCCAACTGCTCCCCGGGCGCCGCAGCATAAATGGCTGCCCACTGCTCCGGGTGTGTGTTCACGGTGTGTGTGTGTTCACTGCTGTGTGTGTGCACGTTGGATGGGTTAAATGCAGAGCACGAATTCCGAGTATGGGTCACCATACTTGGCAGTATGTCACTTCAAGATGTTGATGTAAATCTAGTGTTCTGCAGATGGTTTGGGTTAGTTGAAAATATCATCAACCTGATTGAAAACCAGTGGAAGTCTATGGAGTGTCCTCACTAAGATAGCCAAGCAAATGTGTGTGTGTGTGTGTGTGTGTGTGGGTTGTATATGTAAGGAATGCTCAGGCTCTCACACAGGCAGACTGTGTGTGTGTTTGGAGAAGGAAAATCTAATGTGGGAAGCCATTCAATCTCAAACAAACATGTCCATTGTTTTGTCATTTAAATGCCTTTCACCAGAATCTTAAATCATTAAAGAGACAAGCTTTATATAGCTTTTATAACTCAGTTTATAGTATAGGTAAATGAGAAAAAAAATTATAGTATAGGTAAAGGAAAAATTATCATGACCAAAAATGAAAATGATAATCTAAAAACAAATTATTTATATTTATATATATATATATATATATATATATATGTGTGTGTGTGTGTGTATTTATATATATATATATATATATATATATATATATATATATATATATATAAATTAATAATACTATTAATATAATTGAGGATAATATTAATTATATATTATTTCTATATTTAATTTCCTCCAATTTTGATGAGAATACCCTCAAATTAAAGCTCACAGTGTGCACCTTTTAAGCCCATATTCATTATATAACTGTAACTTGAATATGTTTTGGTCAGAAGCTAAAATAATATAAATTATAATATATAAATATTGTGCCTGTCTAAATGTATATGGACCTGACTTATATGCGTGTATTTTATTTTTATCACTTTTTTTAATGAAATTATATTTTATAATTGAAATCGTATGAATTTCTGAGTTGATTCTGGTTTGTATTGTGGATGCACAGGCCATGTGTGAGTGTTTGGTGAGTGCTGGTCGTCCCGCGGGTGAATAATTCAGTCGGTTCAGGCAGGGATACTGATCTACCTGTGATAAAGCACCAGGTCCACCTCCGTCCCTCCTTCCTTCAGTCTCTCCAGTCGACTGAACTTCTGCTCGCTCTCTCTCTCTCTCTGTGTGTGTGTGTGTGTGTGTGTGTGTGTGTGTGTGTCATTCACCCAAGGCCACAGCAGTGCAGGAACTGAAGGAGTATTGTGTCTCTCTCTTCCACTCACACACAATTGGCTTTTTTGTGCCAGAAGGCCCGGTGGAGACTGGCACAGAGTGACCGCCGTCCCACAATGCACCGTTTGCTCTTTCCACCACAGAGAGAGAGCAAATGTTTAGAGTACTCGACCTCGGTGAACCCTTGACCTCAATACAGTGAACCTGTGGCATCCTCTATCCGTGTCACTTCCTTTCTCATACAGTGCAGCTTTAATCAATGAGTTTGAACTGTTTCAGATAGATCAGCAGTTATTATTGCAAACACAATTATAGTTTTTATTATTTGAAATTACTTTTTATTTTTATTTATTTTATACAAACTTACTTAATTACTTAATTATTTTATTAAACTTTACTCGCGTAACTTAAACTTTCAAATTGAATTTTCTAATTAGCTATTTTCACCTAATATTTCTGTTTTATTTAATTAACATTTGATTTAATTTCAGCTTTATTTATTTTTTAAAAATTATATTCTATTACAGTTTATTTTAATAGTTTGAATCAGTTTTTATAGTTTAACTTTTTATTTAAATTTTTAGTAAATTTGTTATATACTTTTGCCATTTTTAATCACTAAGTTTTTAATTCTTATTTAGGTTGTGTTTCTGTTTTAGTTTCAGTTAGTAATTTAAGTGCTTCAACTTTCAGTTTTTTTCATAATATTTATATTGTTTCAGCTTTATTTCTGTTAATAAAAATGTATCTAGTTGTTTTAGAATAACCCAGATACTGTTTAATCTAGATTATGATCAATAGTATTTGATAGTATTATTGAATTATCCATTTTTATTGATATTTAGAATTTTAATTTAATACAAATTATTAATTTTTTTATTACGATAGGACAGTCTAGATCTGACAGGAAGAGACGTGGAAGAGAGAGGGAGGGTGGGATCAGGATTCGAGCTCGGGACGCCCACGAGGCTTATGTTTTGTTTCAGCTTTATTTCAATGAACATTGTTTTTAATTTTTGTTTTAATTAGTGCTATTTTAGTATTTATATCCTTTTATTAATTTTTGTGAATTAGCTTTTATTTTATAGTTTGAGTAATAATTTCAGTTTAATGTTTTTTGTTTTTTTATTTAGTTCAGTTTTAGTTTTCCAATTTTAGTTTTTCACTTATGTTTCCATTTGATGTTTTATGTAGCTTTATTTGAATGAGTAGTTTTGATAGCAGTAATAACGCTGGTGTGTGTGTGTGTGTGTGTGTGTGTGTGTTCGCTCTGGCAGCGCTGAAGCAGCATTTGGAGCTTCATCCTATGCCCGCATGCGGGTGTGTGTTGTGTTTTTGTTGCCCGGTGACACAAACCGCAGCAGGAAGTTTGGCTGAAGTGGCTGCACTTGTTTCCTTCATTTACTGCATTTCTGAAAAGCGTTCTAGCTCCTCGTGCTCCTCCTGTCTGACATGAACAGATTCTCCTTCTAGTTTTGTGCATCTTGACCATTTTAACCGCTTCTCTGTCCAGCATTGACTGAACTCTCTCTCTCTCTGTGTGTGTGTGTGTGTGTGTGTGTTGGCTAGACTGCTCTCATGGCCCATATGTTGTCTGATCTGTCCAGTAATCTGTGTTAATGGCCGTTAGGACCAGACTTATGTGTTCAGAAGATAATATTTAGGGCTTTATTCCTGTAATATTTGCATGTTTGAGTGTGTGGGAAAGGCTTAAACTATGCACTTTCATTTGCATTTGAAAATCCTCTGGTTGTAAAAGACAAGATAGTTGCTTTATCGGTGCGCACAAACTTCATATTAGCCAAATAGGTTCTGTTATGTCTTATGGTTTCATGGGGTTTATTTGCTCTCCAAATGATTTGTTTTGTATTTGTTCTTTATTTTGCAAAGGAAATTGTGTTTTATTAATAATTTTATTATTGTTTTATTTACTATTAGTTTTAATATTTTGAATTCACTTGTATCCTTTAGTTCCAGTTTATATTTTAGTTTAATTTTCTTTTCTCTTTTTTAACCCCTTAACTGTCACCGTCCCGTATACGAGACGCCTAACTTTACTTCACTATATTACAATTACATCCTAATGTAATCATAACAAACTATATCATTGGAAAAGTCTAAGTCTCAAGATTCTGTTATAGATGTAATATTGAGAGAGAAATTGATAGATTTGTGACTGAAAAGCATCAACAAAAAATTCAATGGAGTTTGAATGGCACCCGGTGGCTGTTTTTGGTATAACGCCTAAACAAAATTGCATATGAACCTCAATTTTTTTTATATCAACTTCAAATTTGTAACACATGTATTATGTACATGGCTTTAATTTTAGATTTTTAACTATTTTTTTTTAAATATTTATTTTATATAAAATAAAAAAAGTATAATAATTTTAACAGTAAAATTAAACTTCTATAACTTTTTAATACTTTAATTTTAATAAATGACTTCTGTAATAATCTGCTAATTGTCGTCTTTAAAAAGAGACCAACCTTAGGTCTGTATTCAAAAGCGTTCATGAATTATAATAATTTAAGTTTGGATAGTGCACTTTTTCGTGGATTTTCAAAAATGGGGATGACAGGGGTTTTAAATATTACTATTTAGATTTTTTTCAGTTCTACTTTCTTCAGTTTTTAGCTTTCCATACAAAAATATTTATTATTTTAGTTTTTTTATTATTTGTAAATTACATTTATTTGATTAATAATTTTGTTTTTATTAGTTTATTTTATTTCTTATATTTATTGTTTTTTGCTTAACTATAAAATATATATGTTTAATATATCTAGATAAAATATTTATATATACATTACTTACTTTTGTATGGTTTAATATTCAAAAAATGCCTCGTATAGCAACAGGTGTAAGTGACATTTAGAGATTTCCCAGTAATGGTGCAGGACAGGGCGTTTCTGTTGAAACTGTACATCGCACACCTTTGACAACGTCTTGAATAAACGAACACACTGCAATAACAAATGAAATTATCCGTGTCTCAACATGCAAGCAGACTTTATAACACGCCACGCTCTCCCAGACAATTTCACAGCAACTCCTGGGAAAAAGTCAGGAAAAACTGGATTGTGACGTATTTTACCAGCTCTTATCCTTCAGAAAGGTTTAGATGTGGCGTTTAAACGCATACTGAATGTGGATTGGTGCTTATTTGCATACTGATTGTTGATTGGTCCTCCTCATTTACACTGACTCAAAAACATCATTTAAGTCCTTATATGGCATCTAAATCGGCTTTATGTGCTCTCTAAATAATTACATTCGTTTTTTTTTATTTGTACATGAAATTGGATTAATATTGTTTCTGTTTTTTTATTTATTTTTTTTATTTCTAAATGTATTGCTTCATTCGTATTTTTTTTTCATTGTTCTTTTAATTTAAGTTTAATATCTTTTTCATTTTCTTCTTTTTTGGGGGGAATTTTTTGTGTAAATGAAATTTATTTAAGTGATAAATAGTATTTTATTATTAATAATTTGTTTTTTAATTATTATTTTGTCTTGTTTTTATAAATTAATTTATTTGATTTTTTTTATTATTATTAAATTAAGCAAATAAAATTTGTTTGTTTAAATGTTTTTGTGTTTTTTTTATTTGTAATAAATTTTAATGATTTTTTAAACTTTGAAGCAGCTCTGGCATTTCATTTACATTTATTACAACTTATTATTTAGATTTTTTTAAATTGGTTTTCAAATAATACAGTATTTAATTTTTATATAACTACTATGAATGAATAATTTTGAGAATGTAATACATGCCAATTTCATGTTATTGCATTGTTTTATTTATTCGAAAATGAAAGCGATTTCATGAATATTTTCAGTGCGACTATAAAGCAGCTCTGTGGCCTGTTTCATAAAACAAGTTTTGAACCAAATCAACTGACAATAAGTCAGACTAACTGAAATAAATCTGGTTTATTTGGTAAACTTGTTTTATGAAACAGGCTCCACGTGTTTCATTTACGCCTCAGACTTCAACCTATTGTTCTGTTGCCTTGCAAAACTGTTTCCTTTTGGAAATGCAAATCTCTCTTGGATAAATATGCATTGAAAAGCGTGACTGGACCGAGAGGCTCAACAGCTGTCAGCATCTGTCCGGCCCTCGGCAGGTGCCTGCTGCTGTGGTTACAGGGGTCACATGTTACGCAGAACTGATTCTAATTGGTTGTGGCTGCAGGAATATGCCACCGCCATACCCTTGGAATTGTGGGTAATATAAGTCAGCACATGTGTGTCAGAGAGGACGGCAGTCTCTGCAAATCCTCTTTTGATATCAGATTACAGAAATCACAGCGCATTCATCAGCTATTTACAGCATCAAACATGCCATGCTGAATGCCTGTTTGCTTGGATATGCTCAAGAAATGTCTTATTTATTCACTCTGCAGTCTTCGCCATTGCATAAACACTGAAGTCTGTGACATAATATGATGAGATTTGTCATTTGCATCTTGAGGTTTGGCCAACTGAAAATTACATGATGATATAAAACATAAACATGTACGGATCGCATTTTACCACAAAATAAATTATGAGAAATTGCATTTTACAAAAAATAGTATGAAAATGATGCCTGGTCTTAGGACCAGGCCTTGTAAGGTTACTTTAGGGACAATTAAGTACATTTGCTACCCAAAATTCCCATTTTTATTTTATCTTATTTGCTCAATGATGATTCTCATATGGTTTTGTCATGTCATTGTCATGTTTTTGTTCTGTAAGTATTGCATGTATTGTATAAGAATGACAATTAAGTACATTTATGACCCCCAAAATTGCCTTTTTATTAATGTATGTATTTAATTATTTATTTTTTCATTCAAAAAATGTTATAGTGATTCTGCATGTCTGACGTGCTTGTGTGTGTGTGTGTTTCGCAGCTGTTCGACCGCGTGCGTGAAGATAATCCTGATTTTCATCAGAAGATCATCCCCATCAGCAGCGAGCTCACGCAGCCCGGCCTGGCCATCAGCCCAGAGGATGTACAAACACTCAATTCCTGTATCAACATCGTCTTCCACTGCGCCGCCACCATCCGCTTCGACGAGCCCCTGAAGTGAGTGACATCACTAAACATATAATCAGAGATGTTTCCTGAGCAGCAAATCAGCATTTTAGAATGATTTCTGAAGGATCATGTGACCACTGAAGATCACTTAAATATAAACTAACACTAAGATCACTGAAGACTGAAGTAATGATGTGGAAAATACAGCTTTGATCACAGCAATAAATTACATTTTAACAGATATTCACATAGAAAACAGCTGTTTTAGATTATAATAATATTTCACCTTTTTACTGTATTTCTGATCAAATAAATGCAACCCTAGTGAGTAGAGGAGACTTCAAAAACATTAATAAACCTTAACATTAGTTTATGACGGAATTTGAAAGCCATAGCTACACTTGTGAGGGAAGGGAGGAAATGTGAGAATAAGAAAAGGTAAAACGCACACACATACAGTACTTCTGCTGTGTCATGAGTCTCCGGCTGAGGAGCAGATGTTCTCACTGCTGGAGGAACGAGGGATTCATAAGTGAACCGCTGACTCTGGAGCAGGAGCGAGTGAGGGAACGGTTTCATCTCCACACACACACACACACACACATCTGTTCACAGCGACCTCTTGCTTCAGCGTCTTAAGGAAAATAAAAACAGCATTAGTGTCCTAATGTGTTTCAAGAATGCAGTCCTCTTACTCTCAGCAGCATCACAGACCAGTATCAATAATATGCTATTATAGTTTTTATATAAAAAAATACAATTCAAATTTTTAAACATTTATAACCATTTATAACAAGTGTTTTTGTTTTAATATTTTTACTTAAAGTTTGTCTTTTTTTGTCATTATTATTTAAATATTTCAATAAAGTTAAATAAATTTTCAGTTTTACTCTATTTCCGTATTTCATGATAAAAGAAATGATGCCTTGGCATCAATTATGTTTGGAAGATATTTAGTTTTCATTACATTTCCTTATTACGTTTTTCCTACTCACTATAATACTGTACTGTTAGATGTATTATTCATGTATTGCTATCATTTTTTTTTTTTATTAATTTCTTTATTTTAATCATTTGTATTATTTATTTAGTTATTTTAACGGAGTGTCTATTTACACTAACTCTGCCCACCAACTTGTGATTGGGATAGTCGACACTGAAAACAGACGCTTGTTTAACATCAGGTTCAGTGGCGTAGAGGGTAAGGCACGTGCATTTTTTGACACGATCGACCCGAGTTCGAACCCGCCTTTTGCCAACCTTTTTTCTCCCTTTTCAAATCTCATATCGCGTCGGAAAGGCATTTTATTTTCAATAAAAATGAAGGAAATAAAAAAAGTTGAAAATAAAGTATCAGTTAGGGTAGGTGTAGGGAGGGCTTTATTGTCCCAATAAGGTAGCATCCATTTAATAATTTGAATTAAAACTATAAATTACACTCAATACGTTATTACTGCGTACTGTTTTATAATTACTACAATACTGAGGTGCAGATAATTGCCACTATTTGCTATAAGTAGTATATAAATAGCAGAATCTCTTGCTGTTTAAACATAGTGTAATAGCATATCGTTAAAAAATACTGCTATTTCACTTAGTGCAAATAGCCGTTGCCGTATTTTAATCTATTTATTTATTTTTTACATATAATTTAATTATAATTGATACATTTTGGGTCTATGCCAAATTATAATGATAAATAAGTTTCTTTAACATTACCCAATAGGGCCTGGCTGCAGGCATGCACTCTCAGACACCTGCACTTCTTTTTATTTGTAATTTTATTGTATTTATTAATCATTTTTAAATGGAATCTCTGAACATTTTACACAAGTAGCCAGGTGATAAAGACAAGAAAAAAGAAACTAAATTACAATGTCACTTTTCGTTGCCTACGACGTCACTTGCATTCGACACGAATCGTGCGTGTTGCCAATGGAGACAAGACACTGTGGTGGTTAAACGATTAAAAGTAATGTAATATCATATACAGGGTCCTACAAGTCATCTTTAAGAGAAAAAGACAAGACCCGCAAATCCGTCATCTTTCTCTTAAAGATGACTTGCAGGACCCTGTATATGATATGATATGATATTAAATGAGTTTTAATCGTTTAACCACCACAGTGTCTTGTCTCCATTGGCAACACGCACAGTTTGTGTGGATTGCAAGTGACATTTTAATTTAGTTTCTTTTTTCTTGTATTCACCACCTGGCTGCTTGTGTAAAATGTTGAGAGATTCAATTTAAAAAATAATTAATTCATTAAATTAAATAAAAAAGACTGCAAGTGACGTCACTTGCAGAAGTGCAGGTGTCTGAAAATGCAAGTGCATGCCTGCAGCCAGACCCTTCTCACATTACCTTATTACTTTTTCTGCTCACTGTAATACTGTACTGAGGTACTTTTTTTTTTTTTTTTTTTTTATAAATTTTTATTTTTGTAAAATAAAAAAATATTTAAATTTACTTATTCGTGAATTTTTTTATTTTATCTATATATTTTTGGTCTATGCCAAATTTGAACAATAAATAATTTGTTACTATATCTTGTTTTTTCCAGTCATTACAGTACAGTGCTGTATTTTTTATCATTTTTTTTTTATTTAATGTATTTATATTTATTGTATTTTTATTATTTATTTAATTATTTGTGTTTTTTGGTCTACATTGCTGGCTTATATTCTGCATTATTTAACTCTGATGTTCATGCCCTGAAGGAGAGCAGTGATTTATCTATGGTTTATAATGTGTGTGTTCGGTGTGTCTGCGCAGGCATGCGTTGCAGCTGAACGTCATCGCCACGCAGCAGCTCCTCTCTCTGGCGCAGCAGATGCAGCACCTGCAGGCCTTCATCCACATCTCCACCGCCTACGCCAACTGCAACCGCAGACACATCGACGAGGTCATCTACCCCCCTCCGGTCGAGCCCAAGAAACTCATCGACTCTCTGGAGTGAGTGCAATATATCATCATCTCAAACTCACTTACAGAATCTACCTGGCAACCACAGCCATGAGCTCATGTTACCTGATGGAGCTGACTCAATCCAGTGCTGGAAGGGAAGAGTGTATTCAATATCAGCTAATGTATTTGAACACAATTATGGTATGCTGACAAGTATATCAAAACTAAAGAAAGAGAGAAACTTTCAAAAAGTTGAATAAATGAACACCAGTATTATTTTAGAATCACTAAGATACTTTTAGATATTTTAGTTAGTTTATATTTAAGCATTTTCTGTTTTAATTTTTTAAATGTTAAAGTTTGAGTAATTTAGTGTGTATTTTTGCCATTTTCTGTTTGTTCTTGGCAACTAGCTGAAAAAAAAAATTGGTTAATGTTTATTTTAAAGTAATAATTTTCACAAAATATATAGGCAGGCGTATATTATAAAACCCGATAATCTAAAAATGTATGTTAAAATTAATAATATTATTAGATATGTCAAAGTTATCTGGTAAATGTTTATTTAAATACGTTTTTGTTATTTATTTATTTTAATGCATATTTATTGTTTAATCATTTATTTTAATCTTTATTTATTCATTATTTTTTATATTTTTATTATTTATTACTTCAGTTAGTTTATGTACAAAAAAAATCCTTTTTTCTACTCACTATAGTACTATGTGGTATGTATTATTTATTTATTTTTTAATTTATTAATTTGTTCATTTTAATCAAATTTTTATTTAATGATTTATTTTAACTTGTTATTTTTCCACGAACCCCAGTTTGAAAACACTTGGTCTATGCCACTGGTCATTGCATGTCTGATTTTCCACATTGTTTGACTCCGTCAAGCCGTATTGCATCAGGATGTTTTGTCTGACACACACTGTACTGACTCTGAAGCAGGGCAGTGATTTATCTGTGTGTGTGTGTGTGTGTGTAGGTGGATGGAGGACAGTATCGTCCGTGACATCACACCGCGTCTGATCGGTGACCGGCCGAACACTTACACCTACACCAAAGCGCTGGCCGAGTGTGTGGTGCAGCAGGAGAGCGGCAAACTCAACATCGGCATCATACGGCCGTCCATCGTGGGAGCCAGCTGGCAGGAGCCGTTCCCCGTGAGTGTCGCATCCGCTCGCAACAGTCCTCACTCGTACTGCTGCCTGAGTGATGAGGCTTAATGGTTAAAGAGCTGGGCTGCTAACCCAGAGGATTTAGGTTCAAACCTGGACTAATGATGGCATAAGCACCAGAACATCATAGAGACATTTGGGGTTGTTAACATTAACTAAAATGAAAAACATTAAAAAAAATAAAATGTACTGATTAAATAAACTTTTTATTTGAAGTACTAACATAAACTAAAACAGTAACTAAGAACCAAATAAAAGTTTAGACATATTTGAAAAAAAAAATAATAAATTTAGGTGAATTCAATATACTATAAAACTAAATACATTAAATTAATTCTAAAATAAAGTAAATAAAATAAAATAAAAACTATATATACATTGACATTAAATATTACAAAATGTAAACCTATTTTATTTCAGGTAGATGCCAAGGCAACATTTCTCTTTTTGTTTAGTTTAATACTTTAAATACTAAAATAAATAAAACTAAAATATCACTTAAAAATCACTCTCTCACACACACAAACACGCATTTAAAAATAATATTAAATTTATTATTAAAAATAATAAATAACGTGGTTTGGACTCTTTTGACTTAAAATATATATATATTTTTTTCTTTGTGGTCAGTATCTTTTTCTGCCGTATAGAGTTGAGCTTTTATAGATGTTGTGCATAACCCTGTGAGATTCATAACAATGCTAAAACAGTTATGCCTTTTTCTGTATTTTACAGGGTTGGATAGACAACTTTAATGGACCAAGTGGTGTTTTCATTGCTGTAAGTATTGTTTCATGGTGTGCTACAGTAGACCTGAAGGTTTAACACATCCTGGGGGCTGTTTCATAAAACTAGTTTGCCAAATAAGCCAGGCTTATTTCAGTAATTCTGACTTATTTTCACTTGATTTGGTTTCCGAAAGCAAAATAGTTACAATAGTTCGAGCTCAGTCACTGTGGGAACGTATGCTGGGAAACTAACCTGGTCTGAAGCAGGCTAACTGTCCGGCTAAGCTGAGCTCCTCTAACACTGACCAATAGACCCTTTTCCTGTTAGTAAACATTGTGATGTTTTTCTGTGGGCGGAGCTTAGGTTAAAAACGATGAAAACAATCTGCCCCTCGTTTTTAATTAGTCTGTATTTCCTGAAGTCATGAAGCAGTTTCATCCTCCTAAACGCTTGCGTGAAGCTCACAGCCAGACAGAGGCATATGGTGCGTTTGGCATCCTTTCTGAAGAAGTGTGTGTTTTGTGTGTCCCGGTGCAGGCTGGGAAGGGCATCCTGCGCACCATGAGAGCCAGTAATGACGCGGTGGCCGATCTGATTCCTGTAGACGTGGTTATAAACCTGACGCTGGCTGCCGGCTGGTACACTGCGGTGAACAGGTCAGCTTCACCTGTCTGATTTGCTTATGCGAGACCCGCAGGTGATTAAACGGAGAACATTAGCATGAAGAATCCCTCTGTTGATGGATTTGCATGAGGAGAAAATGTGCGGTTGTGCTCATGCGGCATGGTGTGATTTCCTTGTTCTGTGTTTTCGTTTCAGACCGAAAACTGCACTCGTGTACAACTGCACAAGCGGAGGCGTTAACCCTTTCCACTGGGGAGAGATCGGTGCGTAGCATGCTTTAATATCCTGTGTGAGTGAGTTATGGCTACTGCATACTCTAGACTGTATACTACACTGAAAGAAATGTAGTTCTTAGTCACATATTACATACATGGGATGTAATGCAGGGAAATGGTTTTCTGTAGTTCCTCATCTCTCAGTGCAACAACGAGTTAAGGACATACACGGGCATAATAAAACATTATAGAAAACGGAATGTATGTAAGTAGAGAGACAACTTTGATAATGTATATTTTTTAAAATAGTATGTAGTATACAATAATAAATGTTTGAAATAGTGTCATGGTCAGTATTGTATTACATGTTTAATTCCAGTCTCAGAAATAAAATAAACTAAATTAAATCACAAATAATTACAAAGAAATTGAAGTAACCTGTTAATTTGCAAGTAAATTGCACAACTAATTACAAAGAAGCAAGTAACGCATTGAATTAAACATGCAATTTTGAAGTTGAAAAACTGAATGAACTCCAATCATTTAATTTGTTTATAAATTTACAACTTTAATATTTTTATATTATACAGTCCAAAATAGCATATAAAATAGTATGCAGTATGCAATACATGTTTGAAACATTATTATTGTCACAGTTGCATGTGTAATTCCAGGCATCAAGACTCCTCTCAAAAATAATAATTAAAATAAATCATAATTGCATAACTTCAGGTTCATTAAAAAAAATAAAAAAAATAAACAGTGTACATGCTTTTTTTAAATAGAAAAGGCATATAAAATATGCAGTATGCAATGCTAAATGTTTGAAAGTGTATTCTTGTCACTGTGTTGTATGTTTAAATTCAGGTGTGCTGTGCAGACTGGTGTCAAAAATAAATCATAATTGCATAACTGCATTGCATTGCAAATAGAAGCTCAAGTCAAATGCATGAGTAGTAGTTTTGCGTTTGTAATAAAAGGCACAAAAAAAAGTTGATAACATATTAGGGTTATTCGTCACACTGGAAGTGGATTGAGTGCATTGCATTGTGGGCTGCAGTGTGTTCTGGTTGCATACTGCACATTTCAGCAGATGCACGCTACTATGTTTCAAAAATAACTCGGAGTACATCACTGCGATCACACTGTACTGTATGTGCGCTGAGTGTCGGTGCTGGAGGGCAGATCACTGGTCAGAGCAGCTGACGCGTTTCCATGGCAACAGCAGGATCCAGGCTTTACCATGAGCAACATCTGGCTGCCAGCATCACCATGCCAACGGCCAGAAGCAGATCATCTTCTTCCTGTTAGCGTTTCCCAGATTCATGCTGCAGTAACAGTGGCTTAGTTATTATATACAGTATCTTTTGTTTTCCAGAGCATCACGTGATGTCCTCGTTCAAGAGGAATCCTCTGGAACAGGCTTTCCGTCGGCCAAACGCCAACATCACCTCCAATTACCTGATCAACCAGTACTGGATCCTCGTCAGTCACAAGTTCCCCGCGCTCCTCTATGACCTGTTCCTCCGACTGTCCGGACAGAAACCACAGTGAGAACTCACAGCATTACACTTACATGATCTGTGCTATTGTGATGAAATGGCATGCATAATTATATAAACACAGCATTTATTAGAAATAGAAATATACCCTTGCTATTACTTATATTATAAAAAAAAAAAAGGATTGTTAATAAACAAATACAAATATAGGTAATTATTATATTATATAATATTATGATTATTAATAATTATATAATTTAATACATTATAATATTTTATATTTAATTATATAACAATAGAAATTGAAAAATAAGACAAAATATATGGTAAAATAGAATTATATTATATTATAGAAAAAAATGTATTGTTAATATAGAAATACAAATATTGCTAATTATTATAAAGTATTATGATTATGAATAATTTAATACATTATATAATATTTTATATTTAATTATATAATTGGATATAAATGGAAAAATAAGAAAATATTAGGTAAAATAGAATTATATATATTATATTATATTGCATATTATAGAAATAATCTGTAGAGATAAAGCGCCATGTATTGTTAATATATAAATGCTATTATTATTATTATTATTATTGTGAGTAATTGTTAGAAATAAAATATCGATATAAAAAGACATTCACAAAAAAATATAAGCATATTTTGGTAACAGGTAACATAAATATATTATATATCATATATTATAAAAACAGCTTTTATATATATTGTTAATATATAAATAGCAATATCAGTGATTATTGTATTATTAATATAACATTTTGATCATTTATATTATTAATATAATTTAATACATTATATTATAGAAATAAAATCTAGAAATAATAAGTGTGTCTGTGTGATCTGTGTTCATTCAGAATGATGCGCATTTTCAACCGTCTGCACAAAGCCATCGGTCTGCTGCAGTATTTCAGCAGTCAGGACTGGGAGTGGAACTCGGAAAACATGAACATGCTGATGAGTCAGCTGAGCGTCGACGACAGGAAGGTACGGCCACATACACACACACTCTCTCACACACACCGCCGAACCAATCACACGAGCATACTGACTGTCTGTGGACGAAACTGTGCTGAACTCATCCTCGTGATCTTTCAGACCTTCAACTTTGACATTCGCCAGCTGAACTGGCCTGAGTACATCGAGAATTACTGTATCGGCACCAAGAAGTACGTTCTGAACGAAGACATGTCCGACATTCCCGCCGCCAGACAGCACTTGAGGAAGTACGTCCATCTGATGACACATCTACACACTTACTGAATCTAAACTGAGCTGAATAATGACACCTTTGCCTTCTTAGAGCTATTAACCCCAAACTTTTGAAGGGTACTGTGTGTTATATTAAAATGAAATAACTATAGAAAAATCTGGAAATTAAAAACGAAAAAATTGCATGTTTTGTTAATACAGAAATAGAATTATTATTAATTATTGTCCAATTTATTATTATTATTACAAATGTATTTACTGTCCTTATATTGTAGTATAATATATTATAATACAATATCTATAGAAATAAATTAGACAAATTAGCATGTTTTGAAAATACCGAAATATATTTTATTAATTGTACTGTGATATAAAATAATATTATATAAACATTAATAAAACAATATTTTATTCTAAATGTATTTATTGCAACTTTTGATAGATTTAATGCATCCTTGATGATTAAAACTATTATATTCAATTATATTCTGCGGTTTATTTTCTATCATATCATTTTTTTTTTTATAATATAATTAATAAGTTCTATTTCTCTATCTCCAAAACATACTATTTTGTTTTTTCTCATTTCTATTTCTTTTACAGATATTTTTTGTTTCTATAATATAATATAATAATTAATAATAGTTTTATTTATTTCTGCATTACCAAAGGTCCTCTGAGGTCATATGAGTTTTGCATGAGGGTGAATAAATAATGACGGCGTGGCCTATAAACACTAGAGAAGAGGAAGCTTGAATAAACACACGTTGAGTTTGCAAGTTGATAGTCAGTAAGAGTGTTCAGTGTTTCATTGAATTATTGATCCTCCGTTCACAGGCTGAGAAACATCCGATACACGTTCAACACGGTGCTGCTGGTCTTCATCTGGCGCGTCTTCATCGCTCGCTCTCAGATGGCCAGGAACATCTGGTACTTTGTCGTGAGCTTGTGCTTCAAGTTCCTGTCTTACTTCAGAGCTTCCAGCACCCTGACCCAATGACCGGAGCAACAGGAAGTGTGTGTCCCCGTCCTCCAAGCACTTCCTCTTCCAGAGGTGTCTTCAGCCATCCACACACACACACACACACACACACAGGTGTTTCTTTAGCTTTCCTCACCGGCTGCTCATTCCACCTGACTCCTCCATGTGCTGTTTCTAAAGGTGTCCTCTTTTTTTATAACAACCGTCCTCAATACCGATTATATATGCAACTGCATTTGACAGTGTTTCTCCTTTACATTCTCGTCGCCATCCAACATCTGGAGACGTTGCCTTTGTGTCTTCTGATGATTTTAGTCTTCTCGACTGCAGACAGTGTTTCGAAGCATTGGATCTACCCTCAAAGCTTTGCTATTTTCAGCCATGTTTTTGGACGGTCCGTTTGTGTCCTGTCTGTTCTAATACCATGTAATCCAGCCGGAAAACTCTCGTACCATGTGGTACTGAAGCCTACAAGAACATAGTCTAGCGTTTTTTAGTTGGTGTTTTGTCTTTTTTCTTGTTTCGCTTGCTGTGTATGGAGGGAAAGGCCAGTGAACTGCAACACATCTGATGCATTTATAACATCACACATTTTTTTTCCTGAGTCATCTTTTGCTCAACTATACATCCACCAGTTTAAACATAAACACTCAAAATCAAAAGAAAAAAAGTGCAGCCTATTTTTAAGGAACCTAAAAGTTTTAGTTGACAATTAAGCACATTTACCCTTAAATTTAATATATTTTAATGCATCTAGAATTATTCTAAATGGCAATTCTCATTACTGCAATACAGTATTTTACAGTGTTACTGTAAAAATAAATGCTGTTATATTACATTTTAAATTAATTTAATTAAATATATATTCAATAATAAAAATATTAAATATAATAATATATTTAATTTTTATTGTTGATTAATAATTAAATTAATAAAATATTAATGACTTTTTTTTTTACATTTCTTTTGATTTAAGTGTAAAATATGGCATACTCTACACCTTTGTTAATTTTTCTGTTTGTACAGCAGAACACATTGAGTTTATCATCAGACTCTTTTTGCGAATGTTAAATTAGGATATTTCTGTCTGTAGACGGTCGCAAGATAGTTTCATCGGTCTGTAAATATTCTAAATATATAAATATATTCCTTTTCAGATGCTATACATACCAAAAATGTACAAATGTATATTTGCGAGGGTGAATCAAACGGCTGGTTAAGAACATCTATATCCGAAAATAACTGAGAGCTTCCCATATTTTTTGAAGAAAAGCAAAAAGTGAAGAAAAAAAGCGTTGAGTCTTCATTTCAATGTTGTTTTATGCTATTAACCACTGTTTAAAGTGCTCTGAATCTAGAGACGTAAAGGGACTTGTTTTCATCTGATTTCAAGAGGAAATGTCCCTCAAGAGCTTTTCAGTCATTGACTAGTTTCTATGCAGCTTCTTCCTTCTAGATACGTTACTTTTCTAGTTTATCGTTTGCTTTTTCACCTTTCTGAAGCACTTTTATTTACGTTTGCTTGTCAGATGAACCAAAACGAGTGTATTTCTAACGTTTTATGAATCTCCTACTCCGCCAGCGGTCAAATATAAACTTTCGTACGGTTTTACAGCATCGTGATCAGTCGACACTATTTGAGGATCTCATGAGCGTTCGTTTTTCTACACTGCCCCTGGTGGTCAATTGCCAAACTGTATTTTTAGATCACCGTTTCTAAGACGTTTCTGCCTTTTGTATGTGGCACACAGTATTCATGTTCTTGAGTAACCACACGTCTTCCTCAGCTTGTTTAGCAGTAGTGGAGCGATTACTATGTTTTTTCTCCTGCACGTTATGAGTCTCGGTAGAGAAAGCACACGCACACTCTTAGAGCATTTCAGACATGAAAAACACAGCCATTTTTCTACTAGAATCGAACACCTTGATGTCTTAACAACGTAAACCCTTCATTTTGAGCCAAGCTGAGCTTTCAAATTAAGCTTCTACTGCCAACGTGATCTTTACAATCTCAATCGTTTGTGCTCTGCCACTGATGTTTGTACAGATGAGGTGATTGAGATGTATTGGGTTTGCAGTGAAATTATTTTTTAACAAAAGTCCCCAACTGAAAAAAAAAAATTCCCGCTGTGTAACACGCGTTTGCTTTTTACATACGAGATTTTCACAGCAGTGAAGTAGTGGCTGACATGGATTTTGACCTTCCTCGACTCAATATTTGTCTCCATGTTGTGCTGTCAGACGTTGTACGGTCGAGGTCTTTGAATGGAAAACTGTACTTTGATCAAATTGTGTGCTTGACCGTTTGTTGCAAAAGAATTCATGAGAAAATAAACTAAAATGACCACATTCCTGTATGTCTTCTTTTTTTTCATCTGACAGTGAAACAGTATGAAAATAAAATAAATTCATATTCTTTATCCGAATTGGTTTTGTTTATGTTCCAGGTCAGATTTACAGGAGTTTTTAAAAAATACAGGTAAGAATGTTTTCTTGCATCACTTTCTCATGTAGGGTTATGAACATGCTTGGAAAGGTGTTGTGGAATGTATGAAATCTCTTACGATTATGATGTTAATTTCTGTTGAGATATTAATCATTTTGACCTTCAAATTTTTGATTTGTGCACAGACAATTTAAAAAAAGTTTAAAAAAAATATACATCTTACACACACTATTCATAATATTCAAATATTGTGAAACATTTTTATTCAAATTTCATGTTTAAATAAAAAAAAAAAAAAAATTATCTAAATGTTACATTCAAAATAAAATATATTTGAAATGTTTATAATCACATTATTTATAGACAATAGTTGTTATAATGCAGTTTTTAAAAAATCATGTTAATTTTTTTAATGCATTGAAAAAAAATTGATTTACAACAATTTGTCCTCTGAAATATGCTTTCAGATTTCACTAATAATTACAAAGCAACAGCAGCACACTGAAACCTAAAATTTTAAATTCTTGTAAAACACATTCCAAAAAACTTTGCAAAATATTTTTATTATTTTTTTTACTGTATTAAAAGCAAGCTTAAAGCAACTGTATGTAGTTTGTGGATTTTTGCGATTTTAAGACTGTCGTAAATCATGTATTTGTTGCTGCCGTAAAGCAATCCGCCCTTTCGCAGAATTTCGTACCCGCTCACCTGATGACGTGCTGCTCCCATAACAGACGCTTGGAGAAAGAAACAGAAGAGGGCCCGGCAAGATGGCGACGTGAATAGTCAAAAGTTTCGAGCTCTCAGCACCAAAGTAAATTAACGGAACTCATCCAAATTTATAAATTCTAAAATATTCTGTATCAATTGTATGGTCCCTTTATACTTGAAACATGCCTAAATCTGCACAAAAAAGAGCTAGTGACTCTGGAAAACCTGATTCACGTGCGCCTGCTAGAAACGACCATGATTACGACAGCAGCTTGATTCAAGACAAGCGCATGGCAGAAGATGAAGATGAATTTCCTCCAGACCCGGTGACTCCAAGTGAGCCTCCACTTGCGAAAAAGCCAACATTCACCAAAGCTCAAACTGGGAATATATCTAATCCCGATGAAATCATCACAACGCTCGCTAATCTTATCAACACAAGAAGTGATGCTCTGGAATCCATGGTGCAAACCACCTGTGCAGAAATAAAAGAACTGAAAAGTAAAATGCTTTACATGGAAAAACGGATCGACGGGCGAACAGACAGCCAGGCTGTGTATGGATCGGGTGATGGATTTAGAGCGGTATGGTAGGCGCTGGAACCTGCGGCTTCATGGACTGCCAGAAACTACCAAAGAGAATGTGCGAGAAGAGGTTTTACCTCTTAGTACTACCCCAGGAAGCAGCAAAACTACCAGAGCTTATAGATGTCGCTCACCGACTGGGTACCAGATGCACTAATGAGACGAGGCCTCACGCAACAATCATTCGGTTCACTGCCAGGAGATTCAGAGACGCAGTTTGGAAAGCGGCTAAAAGCAGCGAGTTTCTTCGAAACCAAGGCATGCAGTTCAAGGAGGATCTTAAGAAGGAGGACAGAGACCGTAGACAGAAGTTGTGGCCTATGATCAAAAAAGCCCGCGATGATGGAAAATCTGCGTATTTTGTCAGAGGTCGTGGATTTATTGAAGGAACTGAAGTTACAGGGTGAGAGGAGCATACAAAGGACTAACCTTCATTATTTTCTCAAGGTTTTCAGAATGACAAATTTCTATGTTCCCATGCTGCTGTAAACCCCGTTAAAATGATGGAGTACATATAATTTGCACAAGTTTGAGTCACAGATGTTTAGGGAGGTATGACCAGTTAGTTAAAATGCTTACAGTGTTTTATTTGCCGTTTGATCTTCTTTTAATAATATTAATATTATCCCGTAAGTTTAAAGGGAGATGTTACGTTTTGTCAGCTTCAATGGAGAGTTCGACTATTTTCTTCATTTTAATTATTGCAGCTTAAGGTGCTGATCTTGATACCACTTTGATTTCAGCGTTTACCTAATTGACAAGACCTTTTAGTTGTTTATAATTCTTTAAGTCACATCTTTCTTTAGTTTCGTTTAATGCTAGAGGGTTACGAAATAACGTTAAGAGGAAAGATCTATTTCTTTTTGCCAAACAGTTTAGGACAGGTTTTGTACAAGAAGCTCACTATTCAATATGAAATTTTGGAAATCACAGTGGGGTGATACAGTTTGGTTTGCTCATGGTCTGAACACTCGGCTTAAAGAACAGATTTAGTGGAGATGTTCTTCATACAGAATGTGATCCTGCAGGACATTTTATTTGCCAAGTAATTAAATATGTTGATAACATATTCATTTGGGGGAATTTATATGGATATAGTCACAATTTGGATAATAACAATCTTTCTGAATCCATAGAAAATATATGTATTAGTTGGCTAAACTAGTATCCAAGTGCCTTTCTATTAGTTGGAGGAGATTTTTATGTTATACTGGATGGAGCAATTGATAAATGGCCACCAGGTCGGCCTAACGTAAATAACAATAACCTTAAAAATGTCATGAATAAATTCAATCTTAACAGATATTTGGAGAGACAAATTTCCACAGAAGTCATATAAGACTTCTGGCTATTGTCTGAGAGCTTTAACAAAGATGATGGAGTAGTTGATATTGCTTCCTCTCCACTAACAGATCATAAAACTACATGCATAAATATTAAATTCTCTTAATACAAGTTGTTTTATCAACGGATCATACTGGAAACTCAACAATTCATTGCTACTGTATGATGAGGTAAAAAAAGAGATCACTAGATTGATTCGCAGATTTTGGGATAAAGCCAATAAGGAAAATGCTTTTTGCTCAAATTAGGAACTTTTGAAATTTGAGGTTACTAAATATTTTAGGTCATTTTGCAGCCGAATGGCCAAAAGCAAAATAGCTGAAGAAACCAGCATTATTGTTGAAATTACAAAATTGGTAAATAAATGTCCAGAACATATTAGAAGATGAGAAATGACTATTATCAGATCTGCAAATCAACCTAGATGAACCGTATAGAAGAAAAGCTGAAGGTGTGTTCGAGTTCGATCGAGGAGACGTTGGCTTCACAATACTTCTTTAATTTAGACACTGTATTAATAACAACATTAGTAAATTAAATGTGAATGGGGTTGTAACTACGGACTATAAACTAATTTCTAGTCACTGTTATGAATTTTATAAGAAAATATATACTTCCAATTTTTCTCAAGCTACATCTGATGCTTTTTTGAGTTATATAGATTGACAAGTGAACTCCCTATTTCTGTTGAGGAAGTGATAAAGGCAATTAATCATCTGAAAAACAATAAATCGCCAGGTACGGACGGTTTAACAGGAGAATTTCATAAGCAGTTTATTAATGATTTGGCCCCTTTTTTGCTAAAAATGTTTAATGAAAGTATAAAACAATCAGTGCCTTCCTTCTACTTTGACTCAAGGATTAATTACATTAATTTCCAAACCAAAAAAGGATCTACTTTTTCTCAACAATTGGCGTCCAATTAGTCTCAATAATGATTATAAAGTATATGCCCTGATATCAGCTGAAAGACTCAAAGGTGTATTAGATTCAATTATTGAAGAAACACAATCTGGATTTATGATAGGTTAGATATTAGATTAGATATTTTGGATTATCCTGAATTTAATGTAGATAATGGTTTTATGTTTTTCCTTGATTTCTGTAAGGCCTTTGACTCCGTAGAGCATCAGTTTATTTTTGAGTCACTTATAAAATTAGGTTTTGGACATTTTTTCACTATATTAACAAAATGTCTGTGAAACTTTCAGCATTTCATCGCCAAGCTTTTCTTGCGTGGAATTTGATTTACAAACATAATTTTTCACCACACCATTACTTTATTTGGAATAATAAGGACATTTTATATAAACAAAAGTCTATTTTTTTTATTTTTTAACTGGTTTTTGAAATAACATTGTTTTGGTAGACCAGTTATTTCATTCAGATGGTCTTCTTTTTACATATGAGGAATTCTTAGCAAAATATAAAGTTAATTTATGAATTCACAACTGTTTTTGGTGCTGTCTCTCCTAAAATATGTTGTTTAAACAGCAAAAAATATTAAATGTTCAGCAATTCCCACAACTCTCACCCAATCACTCCCCTATAGGTAAAATATGTGTTTCCTATCATTGTAATAATTATAACAGATCAATAAGAGCCCTTTTCCAGAAGGATGTTGCTTCGAAACCAAATGCAATTGTATATTGGAATCAATTTGTGAGTGAAGTTGACTGGAAAAAAGTCTGATCGCTATCTCGTAACAAACAAGGTTAAAGAGATATCTTTACAGAATATACCCTGCTTCATTTAACTCAATTTAAAAAAGATATAGATGTAGGATGTAGCTTTTGCAAACAGAAGCCAGAGACAGCTGTTCGTTTATTTTGGCACTATGTGTCTTTTTATTGGCGAAATATACTTGATTTTATTGCTGACAATGTTGACGAAAATGTTACTTTACAGTGGAAAGATGTTCTTTTAGGCATTGTTGAAAACTCTAGAGAGAAACAGACCCACACTTTTTTCATCATTTTTTTTTTTTTAATGGCCAAATTTCATATTCATAAATGTAAATTTTCAGGAAAAAATCCATGTTTTATAGCATTTAAAGATGAAGCGAGTCCATATTGCCCTCAAAGAAACAAAAAGCTGTTTGAATTGTGCAAGTTTGTTCATTCTTTAATGTATTCCTTTGATATTGTTAAATCTCCCCCTGGTATTTTAAATTATTTTGCATTTGTTGTAATTGGATTTGTATTGAATGTGTTGACATTCTGCTCAATAAGAAAAAGAAAAGAAACAGAAGCCATTTTACTGACTGAAACTGACAGTTTAAGATTAAAACTTACATAGTTATACTTTTTAAAGTTCACACAAAATAAAAGTGCCTCTTGCTGCTTGTCCTGTAGCTCTGAGCTCATCTTTATGCGAGTAAAGTCCTATAGGTTGATGGAAATGATATAAATAAATAGATATAAATGTACAGTTTACAATAAACATAGAATGATGTAATTCTGTACTTTGTCTTTCCCAACCACGAGCGTGTTGTGAAGGAAGTGGTTTGAGTTTGTTCATTTTTAAAGTGTGGTTTGGTCAGGATAAGGCGGTTTTAAATCAAATGTTTGGCCACCACTTCCAGTTTCAAGAAAACTGTACTTGTCAAACCAGCATTGGTGTGTTTGTGTATAGATGGCAGCAGAGTAAGACTGAGTTTAGCCATTAGGAGCTCTTTATGATATTTAATGAACTTTCAGTCAAATGTGATTCTTGATGATTAATGTGGTTATATCACGATCCTTCATGATGACAGCAGGATGAATCAACACAGACAGAAGTGAAACAGTTACAAAATACCAACATTTGTTAATTAAACGTTCTACTATGTGTGTGTGGTAAGTGGTTTAAACCCTCATTCGTTCGTCTGAATGTTTCCCGTTTTGCACTTCTCCTGTAAGTCTTTTAGGAAACTGGTTGCTAAAGATGCATTTCACTTCCCCTTCAGTGTTTTCGAGATGATTGACATGTTTACAGGGCTGCATGTATTCTGGGACAAAATGTTCTGCAATTTTACCTGCCATTAAGTAGCCATAAGTTGACATCAGTCAGAGATGATCACTAGGCACCATTTAATTTCCTGTTGAGTTTATTTTATCAAAATTATGACATCAAAATATTATGTATTAAAACAGAAATCTAGAAACAAAAATGTGAAGCATATGTCCTGACTAGAGAAGTTAATAAAAAATTTCACATCTGTGTTTGTCCAAACTGTCAGATGTTTATGGACACATTTATAGAATCAAGTAATATAAGATCAGTCTTCAGTCTTCATCTTGAAATTATTATTATCATTGCAGAGATTGTAGGCTTTTGCTTTTTCAGAGACGAATGAATCAAAGTAAAAAATTTAAAATAGTAAAAAATAATAATTTGAACAGGAAATAAAAGACATTGGTGTATAATAAAACACATACATAAACAATGATGCAGTTCCTTCTAGAGCAGATCTAGAGCAGTTCCTGGAGATCTACCTTCCTGCAGAGACACCCCTACCCCTTCACGTTGTAAGGTAATATGTAATTTAAAGGGAAACCGTTTAAATTAGCTCAAAAGGAATCATTATAGGGAATTTGAACACTCATTGTTTCACGACTGATCACTGAGTCGGCAGCGATTTCACTGAACAAGCCGTATAACATCAACTGCACTGGATATTAAAATCCAAAATATAGTGAAAACACTATTAAATAGCACAGTAACAAGATCAGCAGTTTAAGACATTAACTTGTAAGCACAAAACACAAGATACTTCTCTTTTCAATATAAATACATGTAAACTAATCTAACACATTCACACGTTGCAGAAAGAGAGAGAGAGGAAAGGATGAGTTTAAGAGAATGAAAATGTGAAATCCCAAGTTTACAGCAATATGTGCTATTGCATAGACCTGAACAACCATCAATCACTTAATTAACCCTCGCATTGAGTTTCTCAATGAGGCTAAAATTTGTATTATATGCACCAGCTCAGCAAAAATCTGGAAGTTACTTGCATTGCCTTTAAGGGATGTTAGGGATTCCCTTTACCCGAGGTTGCTGATTGGCTGACAGTTCAGTGGTCGTTTATAGTGATGTCTTGGGAAGCCAATCGTTGGGCGTTGGCTGGAGATGGTTTCAGTTGTTAGTTGAAGTTTGAAGCGGGTGCAGTCGAACTGGACTTTGCGGCAAACTTTTAGAACACGAAACTCAACGGAAAGAAAAGAAACTAAAGTAACAGAATAAAGTGATGTAACAAAACTAGGTGGTTCTTCTCATCATGGTAGCAGCTGGTGTGCAAGCCGAAGCATGCTGGAATGGCGCTCAAAGAGCAGCATCAAAACGCGGTGGCATAAGCAAAACAGAAGAGGGAGAAGAGAGAGATTTGATGGTGTCCTGAGTTCTTAAACTCGGCTTTTGGACCCCTCCCAACTGGTGTGTTGACCAATTAGGGTGATGCTCTGTTTCTCCACCCAATCAATAAATCAACATGTCGTGGTCAGTCACATTGTCCGAAGTATTGCAAAATATACTTTTGGATGTGATTTCTATAACCAGAATTTGATACATTTGACAAAGAATTGATTGGAAGAAACATTTAAAGCATGATTTTTCAAACTCATACATGCCAAACACGAATATGAACTCTTAGGCCGTTCAATTAAAAAGACATACATAATATGTGATAGTCTAATGTGTGGGTTACATACATAAAATGGAGTTATGCATAGAAATCATTAGTTGCTCAAGTCCTTTTAAGATGAGTTTTGGTGCATATGGAAAAGACCGTCTCTGTGAGGTTCTGTGTAAGCATAGGGACATGTTCTGTGAACAAAGGAATTTCAGTCTGGTCTGTGTCTTCTATGTGGGGGAAAAGTCAATCTAAGGAAGCTCGTGATTTCTATCGTGAAACATATGTGATGGCCATCTTTTTGACCATCAGTCTTGATTACTTGCCCCTAATTTGACAGTCTCCTTCCTGAGTTGGACTTATCAATAAGTGTTCCTTTTGTTTTAATGTTGCAAGCTGCTCACTGACAGAGTTGGTTGGTTTGCTTGCTTCAGACGAGCTGAAGCTAGGGATCCGATTTATGACGTCCTGTTGCCCTGGGGCCTCTCTGTGGAATTTGCTCTTATCGTGGTTCTAACACCAATCTGATCGATTCTTCGATTCTTAAATGGTCTGATTCTCTCTGATATCCTACAATGTGAACGCGCAAAATGGATGGGTAGGGGTAAGTGTAGAGGTAAGGGGTAGCAATGGGATTGGGCCTAAAAGAATCCTTGGTGATTCATAAAATGCAAGTCAATGGGTTGCACAACAAACTTAATCCCCGTGGCACCTGATGAATATTAAGGTCTTATGAAGTGAAACGATTGGTCTGCGCAAGAAACTGAATTTTTTTTACAACTTTATTACCTGTAATGCCTCAGACAGTCTGGAGTGATGTGTGGTTCACGAACGAATCATTCTTTTGAACCGGTTCTTTTTAGTGAACTAGTTGAACCAGTTCACCAAATCTGACTGAATTGTCTGAAACAGTTTGTGGCCTTGAGCAGCACAGATCTTACTCAATCTAAACTCACTTTCAGATGTCTGACAGTCACTCCGACTCGAAATGAGCCAAAATAGTGGCGTTTCTGATTCTGTGATGAATGAACTGTCCTATGAAGAAAGTTCTATAGGTTTGTAATTGTAATTATAATAGTCGCTCTAAAAATCCCTGTGGAGTTCAAAGATTTGAAGGTTTTGGTTCAGTTTTGCTCTTCAGCATCATCTGCACTGACCAGCGGTTCCTTCTGTCTGTAGCGATGGCTCGTGTTTTCATAAATCTCGTCTTCTGATGCCGTGTCCGTGATCTTTGCTGTCATGTCTTGTTTTTTGGGCTCTGTCTCAGATGTTGAGGTGTTGTTCTCTGTGTCTGTGGCTCCTACAGGACGATGTCGGACCGTAGCGTATTCACTGGTCAGTGAGGTGATGCCCCTGATCTCTCCTGACGGCGGTTCAGTGTTTGTGAAGTCGATGGAGGAATAATGAAGAGATTCTGGTGCACTCGGTGCGGTGGATGACAGCATGCCCTTATTGCCGTAAACAAACTGGCAGTCATTATCCAGAGCAACGGCCTGATGGAGAAGAAACAGCTAAATGAGGGAAGATCTGCTGAACGACTGTCTGTAATGTCTTTGAGAATTAATTACTCACTGTTTGAGTCAGAATGAGTCCAGATGTGTCGTCTTCTCTGGTTTCTGAAGGTTTTTCTTTCCTTCTTCTGAAAAACATGCTTTCAGTTTATAAAAAAATTGATGCTTAAACAATATCTGAGTCAGAATCTCAAATCCTCATTGTGATGAGGCTAGAACCAGGTAAAGTCTCATCAGAACAATGCCTGGAATATTATATTTAACCAAAACTAAAACCATTAAAAAAGTTACTTGAAAAAAAAAAATCACTTTTAACTGAAATGAATCTAAAAGAAAACTTCAATCTGTTGGACTAAAGTAAAACAAAAATGTTAAAACAAGTAATAAAAATGACAAAAAAATCCAAAACAAAATTATTAAATATTTAGATTTTTTTTTTACTTTAGTTTTAAAGTTTTAGTAAATTTGTGTGTTCGGTCTTTTTTTTTAAATAATTTTTTCTAATGTCTGTAAGTTATTTATTCATTTTAGTAATTTTTTTTTTATTTCTAGTAATTTTATATGGCTTGTGTTTCCTCAAAGGGCATTTGTACCCACCGTTCATAGCAGAGTGTCATGATGCACACGATCATCATCACGGAGACGCTGACAGCGGCTCCGAGCAGCGCCGAAGGATGATGAAAACCTGGAATGCCCAGAGGTTGGTCTTTCATAGTTTAGGAGATCTCAGATGTGAAATTTACATCATTAAATACTGGACTTTTTAAAAGTGTATTTAAGTGTTTTAAACATAGTCATGTAAGTGTACTCTAAGTGTCATTAAAGGGGTCATCAGATGCCCATTTTCCACAAACTGTTATGATTCTTTAGAGTCTTAATGAAAAGTCTATAACATATTGGTTAAAATTTCTCAATGGTAGTGTAAAAAACACCTTCTTTACCCTGTCAAAATCAGCTCTGTTTTCAGGACGCTGATCTAGTCCATGTTTCTTTAAATCCTAATGAGCTCTGCTGACTCTGCCCCTCTCTTCCGTGGAGTGACGAACAGACCATAGATATGTGTAGATTCCCTATTCGACCGCTCCAGATACATGGACGCGTCAGCCCTCTCGCATTCACCATAATAATAAATGAATATTCAAAGATATACAAGTGTATAACTTGCTGTTGTAGACGCACACAGTCAATGCGCTCAAAGATTCGCAGACCATTCCAAAAATGGCGGGTGGCTTACGTATCACGGCCCATTGAAACAGTCCATAATGAGGCATCTAGGTATATATGCCTATGGAGCATACTGAACTGCAGCCGCGAATCTGGCTAACTAGCACATTATTAGGAAAGGCGATTTGCAAAGATTCATAAAAACCCTTCATAAAAATATATTCACTTCTTCTGTAGATAAAGCCGGATCACGAATGATTTGCGCGAACATAGTCACATTTATGTAGATCAGGGATCGGCGCATTCCCTTCAAAATGAAAGTAACGTTAATCCTCTGCCTCTTCAGCGGCTCAGATGTCTTGAGTAAAAGACGACTGCTATATTCATTATTCCATCCAACAACTAAACACTTCAATCGCTTAATCGGAGACATCTTGTCTTCCCCTGCACTGGAGTCGACACAATGGCAGATAGCTCTCTCAGCTCACTCAAGGCGGGTCTAAGGTAAGACGGCCTTGTCAATCAACTATCATGGGAGGGGCCTGTACAGAACTACGTCATTCTGACAGGAGCCTCAGAACAGCCTGATTTGAGAGAGAGGATTTTAAAATAGGGATTTAAAAAAAAAAGACATTTTTGTCATTATAGGATGGATGTGTACACACACTTCCAACACACATTTATGTTCAAACAACTTGAAAAGTGAATTTTGCATCCGATGACCTCTTTAATATATTAACTGCAAGCAGTTTTTTCAATACAATTAATCACACTTCATTGTCACAAGGGTAAAGACATCATTTGTGGTCTTGTCGATCAGATAAAGCTGTTGTTTTGTGTTTCTCACTTGTCTCTTGTGTTGGTGGGAGGGGCTGAAACTGTTGACTTGCTCTGCCGTAAGTGTTTGCGCTGAAACACTGCAGGACATCTGTGTCCGTGAGGGACTGACGGGTGGTCAGGACGCTCTTCACTCCTGTGCTTCCTAACGTCTCCTCACTGATGGACGTTTCTGTAGAGTTAGAGAGCACATGTCCAGACAGACGCCACTCTAGTGTAGGGCAGGGATTCCCATGAGCCTCACAGACACACGCAGTTACACTGTTTCGGCTACAAGAGCTGGAGATTGTGGGCGCAACTGAAAGAGAGAATATGATTATGATATATAAAAATCTCGATGGCCTCTGCAGTGTAAAACATGTTTGTTATTTTAATGATAAACTAAAAATGATAAACTAAAAATACCACAGTAAAACCATGTTAATTTGTTAAAAGTTCCCTTACTATATACGATGAAAAACTAATAAATTTAACATATTTCATCTAACAGTGTTTTATGGTGGTTGTCACTATATTATAACAAAACAACAAAACATATTTTAGTGTTTCGCTAAGTTGGTATATTCATAAATTTTGTTCTGTAAATTTGTTCTGTAAAAAAAACATTTGTTTTACTGTAAACAGATTTTCTCTTTTTTGCAGTGTAGACAGAAACTGTGTAGAATCTCAGAAAAATAAAACCGCTTTGGGTCAATGACGTGACGCCTAAATTTTCTGTCCGATTGCATCTTTTCATTTAAAAATGTATTTAAATGCATAAAAAAGATGTCATATATTAGAAGTACCTCTCCCACATATGTACCAACTTTAATTTTTCAAAAAACATTAGTTATTTGTAATTTTTTATTATTCATATTAAATTTTAATTTATTTAGATACATTTTCTGCACTATTTGGCATGTTTTCCGAAGTGTTTTGTAATCCTGTATAAAATTGCAAAGCATTTGTATTTATATTCCCATCATAATATTCAAACAAACTTTAAACAAACGATAATTTTATGTAATATCATGTGGTGCAACCATCAAGAAACTACTATTTTGGTACTTTTATGTTGAAATCCATTCCAAGATAGGACGTTGTATTATATAACAATTTGCCAAGGACCCATAGAAGCATCAAGCAGGTTTGTAACTCTCTTTCAGATTTGAAAAAAAAAAAAAAAAACTTTTAATAGCTGGTATGTAGTTACCGCATTTGGAAATCATGTGGTATGACCTCAAAAAAAAACAATGAATATGAAGTTATTTCTACAAGCATTTATCTTTATTGTTTTGTTTAGGTGGCTAATTCTGTGCTTGTAAATTTTGAATGAATTTTAAAATATCATGAGGTGCGACCACTGCAGAGTGTTTTCCATTATAGACATATGTCCCAGATTTACAGTTTTTGTGCTTTTATATTCAATTAATGATTTATATACACAAAATACTTTATTTTAATATCATTTGGAATAGATTTTTTGGTTTATGTGTAATCTTTGTACAATGAGAATCTAATTTTAGTTTGGTAATTATGCATTTATTAGTAATTTATTATATATTTATTGATAACTATTTTAATCTATTTTACCAGATTCCACTGCCATGCAAAGTAAAATAAACGCTCACCATAGGCAGTAAATTCTGAACCTGCAGTCAAGCACAAACTCCAGATGTAATTTTCTTCTGTAAGAAAGATGCTTATGATTTCAGAACCTGAGCCAGCATCTCTAAATTGACCCTTAGCAAAGACCCGCCCTTAGTTACTGTTGCTACGTCAGACAAACTATCCGACAAACCATGGCACTTTTATGCCACACATGTTCTCATGCAGTGAAAAATACATCACGGAGCGAAGACAGACAAAGACAGAGTTCAAATTTTGTCTTTTTTTTTTTTTTTTTTGAAATTCAAACAACAAATTCTGTTTTGTGGCTCTTTAATATGTTGTGACAGATTGCTGTAGCACCTCAGTTCAAGCGGCATGTGATCGATCATCTCTTACTAGTTATAGCACAAAATAAACATGAATTAACATCAGAAGGTATCTTGTTTCAACTGTGAATTGATGTCAATAAACACTATTTTTCAAGTTCAAGTCCACTGACGTTAATCTACTCTCCTGTTTGGTTTGTTTGCCTGTCAATCAAACTCGCGGCCAAGGGTCAATTGAGCAGCCAAGGTTGGGCAAAGTTTAGAAATAACTGGGTCTAAAAAAATTACTGCAGTTAATGCCATATGCTGAGCTTTTCTTTAAATAGATTTTTAATGATGTAAGGTCTTTGTGTCATTTGGAGCGACCACTCATCATGTGGTGCGACCAATAACAGCAATTAAAATTAAAAATAAATGATCTAATTTCTGTGGCAGAAATATGAATCACTGCTATAGTACGCTTAAGTGAATGGTATTTTAAAGGAGACACATTATGCCCCTTTTTACAATATATAATATAAGTCTCTGGTGTCCCCAGAATGTGTCTGTGAAGTTTCAGCTCAAAATACCCCACAGATAATTTATTATATAATTTTAAAAATGCCTATTTTGAGTGGAAGTAGAAAAACTCTGATTTTCGTGCCTGTTTCTTTAAATCCAAATGAGCTGCTGCTCCTGCCCCCTTTCCAGAATAGAGCTGCACCATTTCAGCTTGTACCTGCTAAAAACATCTGTTTTGGTTCTGATTATCATGTTTATCGCACTGAAATCATGCGTTTTAAACCATATTAGTTTAAACTTCTGATGTACGGTTTTCTGAGCGCATACATCCGAAGCACACGGACAGAAAGCGGCTGTTCTCATTTACACACAAGTTTGTTAAAAACACACACGAGTTACAAAAACAGTCAGTTATGTCTGTGAAGGTAAACAGCTGCAAAATAAATCACATGATTATTTTAGATCTGTGTGGCAGCAGCATACAGTAAATAAATCAATAAATCCACTGCTCTGTTGTCTCCTCTGAGGCTGGGACTAAATCGTGTTCTGTGCTCGTCTGTGCAGCCAAAAGAAGAACAGTTAGCATCTTTCACCATGGTATTAGAACTGGTACACCGCTGTCTCTTGCGAAATCAAAATGATGGCACAACGGGTGGAAACTTACAGATTAAGGGGCGGTAATATTATAATGAGATCCCTTTGCCACGTCACTAGGGGAGCGAAATCAGACGGCTCGTTTTTTCAGACACTTGCAGAAAAAGGCTTACAAAAACAAAGTTACTGGGTTAATCTTTTTCATGTTTCCTTGGTTGGTAGATGCACTGGGGACCTAATTATAGCACTTAAAACCTGGAAAAGTCAGATTTTCATGATATGTCACCTTTAAAAATATTTTTTTCAGTTATATGCAATTTACAGAAAAAATGAGTCTGCTAACTACAGACAACTAACTAAGGCAACTCTGAAATTATAGAACAAAAATATGAGATCGTTATGTACAAAAACTCAAAAGAAATGCAAATACTTTTTCTAAACATTTCAATTACTGAGAACATCTAAAAAAATATTTTTAAGAATGTTAAGGAAATGAATTAATTTTAATATAAATCATGGTCGCACCACATGACATTTAAGGCTACGGCTGATAGATGAAAAAACACTAAAATCGCTTAATTTAAAATTTTAATAGGAATTTATGTGTACACAACCTTCTTAATGTTTGAACAACTACAAAAGATATTATTATTTTTTGTATTTTAAAATTTGCCTGTCGAAAATCCTTATACGTTAATGACCCCTTTATGACTTTATGACTTTTTCTAGCACTTATAGAAACTGCTTAACATCTCATTGTGGGTGAAAAAGTGCTAATAGTTTGCTGATGTAGAAAAGAGGAACAAGCCACAATTTTAAAGTTACAGTTAGTTTTGCTAGGTCTACAATATGCCACACTGGTGGAAATGACATTATTGTGTAATGTCAACAGTAGTCCTCAATTATAAAATGTCTTTAAATTATATAATTCACCCAAAAATGAACATTGTCATTTACTCACCAAACCTGACATGGCTTTATTTCAAAAAGATATTTTGAAGAACTTTGGGATCCAAAAAACATTGGACCCCATTGACTTCCATTGTAAGGATGAAAAGATACTGAGACATTTCTCAAAATATCTTTCTCAAAAAAGTAAGGAAGCCATGCAGGTTTGAAATGAGTGCGAGTAAACATTGACAATTTTGACAGTGCAAATATTATTTTGAGCTCTGTTTACATAATAATATGAATTAACTTAATATTGTGCGTAATTTAAATTAGTTGGAACAACCCCTTTTTTGAGCAATCAACTTGATTTGTTTATGCTACAAATTATTACCTCAGTGTAGTTTGTTGGTTGAACATAATTTCATTAGTTGTCTTCATGACTCAAAAGATTGATGCAAACTGTCGCATGACCTTTTTTTAGCCAAAATATTGTTTAATATGCAGCACATAATGCTGTCAGTTGCCTCAGAAAATTATTTAGACTCGTACCCGAGTGTTTGATCACTGCATTTCCATTGTATAAGGGCTGCTGACAGTTTCATGTAACTTCACTGGTTTAAGAGCAGTTTCACAAATCTTTTATATCGAAACCTTGCATTTCAAAATGCTACAGCATGACTTCAACTAAATTTGTAAATTTACAAAAGGGGAACCAAATCTCCATCCAACTGTCTTCCCATATGCATTTTCTGTTAATGAAGATGTTTGTCACATTGCTGACTGTATATCATCAACCTGTTTACAATTGTCGGCATGCTCTGTGATGCACACAGTCACTATATAAGATATTACACCATATAGCATTCTGTAGTTTATACAATAAAAATTGACTTTGACTCAAGCTGTATGTCAAGTTTAAATCATTTAAACATGCTTTTGTGGTTTTTGAAATTCTTTAATTGGATATTTTCAGTGCTAAAACACATTTTGACTGTGAAAGTATGCTTTTCTTGCATGCTTTTAAATTTTTCATGTCATTTTGCTTTTATATTCACCATAAATAATGCACTTTCCATTCTAATGCAATAAAAGTCTAGAGTATTGTTATGTGTTTGCTGCAGTTATTGTACTATGTTCACAGTATTTATGTTATCAGGGATCAGATTAAGTTAATCAGATTAAATTCATTTGAGTTCTGTCTTTGTACTCACACTGAACATCAAGTTGAATTGTAGCGTTGCATTGGCCGTGCCGGTTTTGAGCAATACAGCCATACCATGCGCCGTATGTAGGGTTTGTCACGATGTAGGTGTGATTATATCCAGTCTGGAGGAGCTCAAATTGAGATCCAGTCTCTCTGTACCAGGTGTAGTTGAGCTCTGCTGGGTTTGCATCGGTCCTGCAGTTCAGAGTCACTGGTTTGCCCTCCATCACTGAGCTGGAGGGAAACGCTGACAACGATGTGTTTTTTGAGGCATCTGAGGAAAAGAAAAGTGTGATGTAGAATGTGTGGTTTACAGTTCAGGATTTGAACAGCTGTAGGTTCAAATCTTTCTATTTTACAAGTTTCATACTGGATGTCCACAAGACTACTAAGCGCTCATACTGGTTACCCAGCAGATTGTACTTCTGCTTGCACTGGACGTCCACAAGAGGACTGACTTTTTTTCTCCCAGATTTTAAAAATAATAGTAAAGACATATAAAATAGGCTATATAGGAGGATTAAATTAAAGGTTTAGGGCAAACTTGTTGTATTAAACATAATGCTCACATTTTTTCACGCACTGACTTTGATGCAATCCTCTATAATTGCATCAAATTGAAATTGAAGAAATATTTCCAGCCCATAGATGATAATTACAAATAAATTTGATCATCTTAATCGAGTTATTCTCCATTGTGTGCAATGTTTGAATATCATTATGCTGTGAACAAGAGCACAAAAAATATGATTCAAAAACAAACAAAATAATATTATAAATAAAATTAAATCAGTCCGAGTATTCCTCTGGCAGTAACTTGAGCTGCGTGTTCTTCATTAATCTGACTGGCAGCGCTGACAGTCGCTCAGATAGGCTAATGTTACACATTAAAATGAAGGATGACATGCTACATGGTATGGAATCGGTATAAATACACAGTTTTACTTAACAGTTTAACTAAACTAAATTAATTTACTTCACAAAACTGGCATCTGTCCATTGACAAAGCAGGCGGAAATTCCTTTCCGCTAATAGACCAATATCAAATTTTCCTTTCATAAGTAAGATTATTGAAAAGGTAGTTTATAATCAGCTAAACAACTACTTAAACTCTGGATATCTGGACAATTTTCAAACTGGTTTCCGAGCACATCACAGCACAGAGACAGCACTCATTAAGATAATAAATGATATTCGCTTTCATTCTGATTCAGGCAAAATATCAGTGCTGGTACTACAAGATCTTAGTGCTGCGTTTGACACTGTCGATCATAACATACTTCTAGAGAGACTGGAAAACTGGGTCGGGCTTTCTGGGATGGTACTCAAATGGTTCAGGTCATACTTGGAAGGGAGAGGTTATTATGTGAGTATAGCAGAGCATAAGTCTAAGTGGACGGCCATGACATGTTGAGTCCCACAAGGCTCAATTCTAGCACCGCTCTTGTTTAGCTTGTATATGCTCCCACTAAGTCAGATAATGAGGAAGAACCAAATTGCCTATCACAGCTATGCTGATGATACCCAGATTTACCTAGCCTTATCTCCATTGACTCCCTCTGCCAGTGCATTGATGAACATAACAGTTGGATGTGCCAAAACTTTCTTCAGTTAAACAAGGAGAAAACTGAAGTTATTGCATTTGGAAACAAAGATGAAGTTCCCAAGGCGAATGCATATCTTGACTCTAGGGGTCAAACAACTAAAAATCAAGTCAGAAATCTTGGGGTGATTCTGGAGACAGACCTTAGTTTCAGTAGTCATGTCAAAGCAGTAACTAAATCAGCATACTATCATCTCAAAAACATTGCAAGAATTAGATGTTTTGTTTCCAGTCAAGACTTGGAGAAACTTGTTCATGCCTTTATCACCAGCAGGGTGGATTACTGTAATGGTCTCCTCACCGGCCTTCCAAAGAAGACCATTAGACAACTGCAGCTCATCCAGAACGCTGCTGCCAGGATTCTGACTAGAACCAGATAATCTGAGCATATCACACCAGTCCTCAGATCCTTACACTGGCTTCCAGTTATATTTAGGATTGATTTTAAAGTTCTTTTACTCGTTTAGAAATCACTCAATGGCCTAGGACCTAAATACATTGCAGATATGCTCACTGAATATAAACCTAACAGACCACTCAGATTATTAGGATCGAGTTAGTTAGAAACACCAAGGGTTCACACAAAATAAGGGAGTCTGCTTTTAGCTATTATGCAGCCCGCAGTTGGAACCAGCTTCCAGAAGAGATCAGATAACGAGGTAAATGTAAAGAGAATGTGGGCAAAGAAAGACAAGTGTGTTTGGTTAATCAGTTGAAAGTAGGATCTTTGAGGGGATCACGTGACGCTTTCATGAGCCAAGTCGCACATTAGCTGAGCTCTGTATATATTACCGTCTTTTACTGTTGTTCGTCTTCTTTTTTTACATTTGGGGTAGTTTTTTCGTTTGTCGCTGTCTGGAGATGTCACACAGTCAGAAACTCGCTTATCTCTCACCATCATCCTCGCCAATTAAGAAGAAAACAAAACCAACAGCTGAGGCGGGCCGAGCCGACATTGAAGACAGCATGGCGATCACTATAAAGCGATTTGAGGACATTTTGAAGGCTGAATTAGAACCAATGCGCACCGAATTAGCCTCTAACATGACTACAATCCAGAATATATGCTCTAAAATTCACTTTTTAATTGGGGAACAGAGAGAGCTGAAAAAAGTGGCCGTCTGGATGCCCTCGAGCAGCAGGTGACGGATTTACAGGGCCGCAGTAATCTCCGCCTGCTGGGACTACCTGAAGGGGCCGAGAAAGATTACCCGATCGGCTTTCTGAAATGGTCTCTGTCGATTTGGATCCCATCACTTGCGGGCAAAGATATCGAGATCGAACTCGTGCACCAAGTTTACTCCAGAGCTTCAACAGATCTCTCCAAACCACGAGTGTTTCTCTTCAAACTGTTACGCTACACTGAGAGGAGTTTGATTCTAAATGAAGCAAGATGCCACGGTCCTGTGAAAGCAGGTGACGGTGCGATGTTGAGCTTCTTCCCCGACTTCTCTCTCACGACGGCAAAGAAGCGGAGCTCCTTCAGTGCAATACGGAAGGAACTGAAAGAGGCAGGTCTGCAGACCTTTCTTCAGTGTTCAGCTACTCTGAAGATCGTCATGAAACACAGCGAGACCAAACTAATGCACTCACCGGACGAAGCGCGTCAATTCCTGAGCTCCATTCTCGCTCCTCATTCTCCTGGGATGGACGTGGCATAGGCTAAGGATTTGATAATACCAAGTAACTCGAATTCTGATTTACTGATCTAGATCTTCATATGACAATCGCTACTGGCAGTTCTTCATGTAAGCTAGGAAACTTGGTATCACTAATGTACAGCTTTCAATGTACATGATACAATTATTTATGTTTGTTTCCTCGTTATGGAAAGTATACATACTTTATTTTTTTTTACCCCACTTTATCACTCGTGTGAATTTGAAGTTATTCTGTTCTCTTATAATAGGGCTAATGGCGGTGTTCTGAAGAACTATACTGGCTGTCATGTTACTGTCACTGATTAAGACAGGGGAGGGCGGCAGCCTGGGGTTTTCACCCCAGTCTACAAAAGTTTTATGGGGTGGGTTTTCTTTATGTTAATGGGTTTTTAAAGGCAGACTTGAGTTAATTAATTTGCAGTGGCATAACTTTCTCTCATTTGTTCAGTTCGCTTATTTGTTTGATAGTAATGACTGAAATTAATATAATAAGTTGTAATGTCAATGGTTTAAACGGCCCCCATAAACGTACAAGTTTTTTTTTTTTTACAACTACTGCAACGAAAAAAGGTTGAGATTGCTTTGATCCAGAAAGCTCATTTGTGGAAGGATGATGTTCATGGATGCAATAATGGGTATTGCGAGGTGGTCTCTTTTGCTGCGACTGACAATGAACTAAAGGTGTTTTGATAACTGTTTGAAGACATTTAAATATTTCCATTTTAGACAGAAATGGTGATAATGCTGACAGAACTGCCTGTACATCTCTTTATAGAAAGTAATGATCCTAACTGATAATGCTGTTGTTTCTGCTTCAGTTGTTTGCTCTTTTGTCCTCGTACAATCATGCAGTCCATTGTTGTTTTTGTATTCATGTGTTATTTTTTTTGTTTCTTTTATTGTACTGTTTGCCTTTTAAATAAAATATAAAAAAATTGTTCACAAAAAAAAAGTAGGACCTTTTGAGTTCTATTTGTTTGGTTTAAGATGGTCAAAGTAAGTACGAAATGAGACATTGTTGTCGCTACAGCTGCTCAAGCACAGAGAAAATGGCATAGAGCGAACAACTGGCAGTGGACGGAGATATGTTAATGTTAATTCGGGACAGCTGTCAGCTGCGGTGGTTGGGGCATGAGCATGATGATGAGTATGATGTCATACTGCTCAGAAAACCAAAACAACTTGCTAATTAAGACTGTTTAGGTTTTTTGGTGTTAAATTTTTTTTATTTTTATCATTACAGGCTGGTTGTGTCCCCACACTGCTAAGACGCATCCAATGTCCACTTTAATACTCACACTGGACGTCCAGCAGCACTGATGTGTTCTGAATGCCGTGTTTGTTCTCAGCTGTACAGTAGTATCGTCCACTGTGTGTTGAGTCTGTATTATTGATGATCAGGTTTGGTCCGGTCTGAACTGGATTCAGGAGGTCTTCAGTGTCTCTGTACCAGGTGTAGTTCACTGCTGGGTTTGCATCACTGCTGCAGCTCAGAGTCACTGAACGACCCTCCAGAACTAAACCATCTGGGTTTACATGTGCAGATGTGTTTTTAGGAGCATCTAATGGAAAACAAAATAATTTAGGCTATCACAATATTTAGTATTATTATTTTGCACATTTTAAAAAAATAACCGTAAAGTCGTTAAGACTATGAAATAACACTTATGGAAGTATGGGAAACATTTAGTGAAAAAAGCATGCTTTTCAAATAATACTGAAGGAGTTCACATATATGCTGCAAACGTATTGCTGTTTTAATTATATGTATGTGTGTGAGTGTGTAATATGACATACAATTATTGTATTTCGTGATTTATTTATAAAGTCTAAAACCTTAAGTCTAATATACTAATGATTGTGAATAAATTATCAAGACTCTTAATACTCACACTGGACGTCCAGCAGCACTGATGTGTTCTGAGTGCCGTGTTTGTTCTCAGCTGTACAGTAGTATCGTCCTCTGTGTGTCAGGTTGATGTTGTTGATGATCAGGTTTGGTCCGGTCTGAACTGGATTCAGGAGGTCTTCAGTGTCTCTGTACCAGGTGTAGTTCACTGCTGGGTTTGCATCACTGCTGCAGCTCAGAGTCACTGAACGACCCTCCAGAACTAAACCAGCTGGGTTTACATGTGCAGATGTGTTTTTAGGAGCATCTGATGGAGGAGAAAATCATTCAGGTTATTCTGTTATGACTTACACCACTAATTATAGATGATAATTCAGCACAGATTGATATTAATTTTTGTCTTACACTGAACTCGTAGCATTCGGGACTCTAGTGTTGTGTTCTTCTGCTGTAGCTGGTGTGTTGCAGTGCAGGTGAAAGTGACTCTGTGATGACGGTGAGAAACAGTGAAGTTCAGATCAGAGATGAGCTCAGTTTGGTTCTGATACTGCCGTTCTGTGACGTTATCATAGAGAGTCGAGCTCCATGTGAGAGATGGTGGACGAGACGGACAGAAGATCTTAGTAAAGCAGCGCAGAATCACTGAACTTCCCTCCATCACCTCCACCATCTCCATCACCTCCTGCTGATCCTTAAAGACTCTCAGTGTGGGTTTGGGTGGAGATCCTGAAACACATACAGATATTACAAGATTGTATTAATTATTATATCCAAAATGAAGGTACATACTGTTCAGTAGTAGATTTCTTTTTCGAGTCACACTATAGAAGCAGCATGAAGAGTATGACACTCACCTAAGACAGCAATTTGGAACAGAGGAGTTCTTTTGAAGTTATAACTCACTTCAACATCTTCAAGTCTGAAGTAATATGACCCAGTATGATTCTGATTGACTTTATTGAAGTGTGTGCTGCAGTTTTTCTGTTTAGCAGTGCCAAATATTTCTCCTTTTAACAGACCAGTCTTGGGGCTGCTGGAGTCAAACACTTTAATTGCAGGGTTTCCTTCTTTAAACCATATTCTCTTTGCACTATCAGTAAGGTCATTTTCATATTGTTGATCGATATCAAATGTGCAGGGTATGAAGACACAGGATCCTTTTACAGCTTCTACTGTCTGCGGCAGAGTGATACTGAAGCCACAAAAAACACCTAAAACGAACAGAAGGAAGTAATCATACAAAGTTAATATGCAGGACAAACTTCTGCAGCACTTATTGCTCTTTAATCTCACAAAGGTCACATGACTTTCATAATTCAGCTTGTTAAAAAAAGGAATAATATATAAATTTGTAGACCTTGTATCAGAGATCCAGTGAGGAGGAACGTCACCAATGTTTCCATCATTTACATTCACTCCACCTTACAGAAGAGAGAGAGAGAGAAAAACACTCTCACAGATAGATAGATAGATAGATAGATAGATAGATAGATAGATAGATAGATAGATAGATAGATAGATAGATAGATAGATAGATAGGTGCTTCAAAATCTCAAAACTACAGATAGGGCTGTGCAATTAATCGAAATCGAATCGAAATCGCGATTTGAGACGTTGCGATTTACTAATCGCAAAGCCTGCGATGTGGACGCGATATTAGGGGAGAGTGGGGACGGTTGCAACATGGCTTATTTCTTCAATCAGGAATGAGCTACAGTAATGATATTATACTGCACATGCTAAATCAGCCCCCCATCCTTCCTGCATTAAATTAGGCACATGTGACCTTTCCTTTTACCAAAAATAATTTTCATGGTAAAAAAAGTGTTTTTTTTAATCATATTTCTTTTTTGTCATACTGTCTAAGTTGTTTGCGTGAAGCATTGTAAGAACATATGTTTTATATCTGTGTTTTCTTAGCTTCTAATAGGCATAGCTAGCATGTGTCAAAGATATTGTGTCAAGCTATTATACCAAGTTTTATCACGGCTATCAAGGGTGGGGACAGTTGCAACATGGCTTATTTCTTCAATCAATTACCACAACATTGATACACTTGGTTAACTGCTAGTTGGTCAGACTAGTTCTTAAGACAGTGACTAAGTTCATGCAACTGGCCTTAGTTCAGTAACCTTTCACATATGTTAACAGGAGTAGGCTATTATTAAGTTTTAGTGTCTTTATTCTGATTAAATTAATATTTTGCAGTCCAAATGTATTGTCATAATTAGCCAAGACAAGGTTGTTACATGGTACTTGAATTTTTTTTCTTCCATTTACTATTCTTTGTTTTTATACAGCCAATTTAACTTATTAAAGACCATGTCTATGCACAAATAAAATAAAGAACCTGCTAAATTATATTTAAGAATGGTTTTAATTACATTCTAATGAATGTTGCAGCCGTCCCCTGTTGGGGGTCAGTTGCAACATTGGACTTTGTCTATTCAAGTATAAATTGTGTGTATATAATCATATGTGCACGTATTAAAGCAATGTGGGTGAGTAGCCGACTGATGTTGCTTTATTGTATTAAAATTATGGCTTTCTAATGCAAACAGTCTCTGAAAAACTAAAGGAAATGCAAAAAGTGTTGCAACTGTCCCCACTCTCCCCTACTCTGATCCAGAACATTTGCACGACTATCAGCCTTGAGTGACGGTCTTACTAACAAATAGAGTGAGAGCACCTCAGTTCTCCCCGATCAGCACTGCTCTAGCCAACTTAAACGCCCACCATTTAAAAAGGGTCAGATCGAAAGTTAGGCAAATTAAAACTAAAGAAAAACCTATGTAACTTAATCTTCGAAATGACAGACAATGAAAAAAAAGAGCTCCCTTATCGGTTCTGCTGTCAGTACTGGAGAATAAAAGATACATTTTAGATGCTTTTATTAGTAGACTTCGTGAACGTTTTATCTCCCCAACAGATTAATTTGAAATAAGTTTATAATGCATGTTCGCTAATTCAGAAGACCGCTCACACAGCCCGTGTCTCTGAATGCTTCTCATGCCCCACGCTGCGCGTCTCCCGCGTCTCACGGACGAGCCGCACACACTCAGCCTGTCGCGTAATGCTCTTTTATACTCACGGTCTCGCGCCCGGTTCTGCTCCGCAAGTCTCTCGCGAGCGCATCTGCTGGATGAGGCCTGAAGCACGGGCTCCGCGTTTAAAACGAATGTAAATAACTGCTTGCTAATTTCACTTGGATGAAATGAAACATTCAGCACATTTCCCACTTGTTCTTAAAATCCCAAATACTTAAAAATGAATAAATCAGCCCGTGTAACATGTAATACTTTAATAATTGACTAAAAAAATACAGTTCTTTATTTATTAAAAAATAAACAAATCTTTCCTGTGAAATTCAGTAATTCTGTAAAAGTAGTATAATACCATTATAATCTTCCCTGCAGAAAACACACACAAAACAGTAGAACCCCTCCCAAAACACAATAGAAAAGATGATGGGAATTGCATTGGTTTTAATGTAAACTATAATGATGTCTGCTGGTATTTGATGCATTCTTTTGGTGGGATGTAATCTAGCAGATGGCGACCAATAGAACAACAGTAATTCCTTTTGGAATAATGCCCAAAACAAAAAGGACTTTTGTATTGGTTTTTATGGAAATTATAAGAATTGTTTTTTGTTGTTGTTGTTGTTTTTCCAGCAGGGTAACCATACTCATACTTTGCTGCACATTATTGACAATATTGAGCTGAAGCTTGACTTTGCAAATTTAAAATCGCAAATCAAATCGAAATATCTGTCAAAAAAAAGCGCAGTTAGATATTTTCCCCAAATCACACAGCCCTAAGTGTGAGTTTTACTGTGTTGTGCGTAAATGACTTACCAGAGAAGAGAGTTGTAGACGACAGAAATCCTCTCTGATGCTTCTGAACGGAGCAAGAACTGTGTGTGAAAAAGACAGTTTAGCTCGTATTAGACATTCACCACTTCCCCTTTAGTCAGAACTCAGTGACAGTAGTGACAATAAAGGGCTACTACTACTACTTTTTGTTTGGCTAAATCACGTTTTAGATGTTGGGATGTCAACAACAGCTTAAAAATAACTGCATTGACTACAGATAAGTGCAATGGTAATATGTATTATGTTTATTGTTCTTTAATTATAACATTATAACATGAATTGCACTGAAACTGTTATACAGTTGAATTTATTTATACCACAGTCCCACAGACTTACTCTATTTGTGGCTGCATATATATGCAAATTAATTATCTGCCTGCAAAGCACAAAACAGAGCTCCGCTCACAAACACTGCTTTATCAGACATTATATGCAAGATTAAATAAAAATGGCATCCAAAATTTTCTGAAAATAGTTGGTTTCCTTCAGAAGTACAGTGATATAAAAACACCCGCACCGGGTTTTGATTTTGAAACGTGCAGTGCCCCTCGGCTATTCACTATATATAACTATTCAAATTTCTGATTTATAATTTTTGATGTTATAAATACAGGAAAGCAACTTTGTAGTCCAAACGAGCCGCTCATTGTAGTTCTTGAAAAGGGATTTTTTTTAAAACCTAATATCTCCCTTTGGAGTGGACTTTGAGATTTGTAACTTTTATGCCCAAACATACACACTGACTAAAATTCAAAAAGTGAAAAAGCATAATAGGACCCGTTTAAAAATGAAATCCAAGAACACTATGTACAGGAAACATTCATTTTATTTCTTCTGGTCTGTGTCTGTGAAGTCAACTAAACGAGCTGCTCACTTCTACAGCCATAAACTTAGTTATATACTACGTGTAATACTGTAAAGATTTACATTTATTCATTTGGCAGAGTCATCATGAAGGTAATAAACATAGTTAGATATAGTTAGAACTGGGACATTGTGTTTATTTTTTTTACAAACTACGACTTGTTTATGGGAATATGTGCTGTTTTTTCTAACATTAAGAGTTTGTGAGTTGTCATCTGCAATATCTGTGCTGAAACTCTGCATGTGTTGTCATGATGTCAATTATCTTAAAGTCTCAGTCAGTCTGAAACTGAAGCCGCTTCTGCCGCCTAGTGGACAATAAGTAACACTCACCACCAGAGGACACCAAAATCTTATTTTATGTACTTACACATAGTAATTGTGATTTTAATAAGGCCATATATTTTGGAAACCATATATTTGTAAATGCCAACTTTCACAATTCTGTAAACATTAGAATTTTGACTATCAAATTCTTTATTCACAAATGTCCACAGCTTTGTAAACTTTATATTCTGAGTGGCAAATTCTTCATTCATAAAAGCTGAATGTCCAAAACTCATCCTTTGTAAAAGGATTTCTGTAACAAATCTGCTCTTTTAATGATGTCTTTATATAATGTTTTTGCAAAATTACAAGAATAATATTTATAAAATAATTACAGACTTGAAGCTTTGGGTAAAAATCTTGAAAATTGTCCGGAAAAAAGTGATATTTTACCGATATTGTTTCTGTTTTAATTTCAAAACACAAATTAGTTATTTTTGAGACTGTCAAATGTTTATTTGTGAGATTTATATGCATTATGCTCAAAACCTAACATAACCTCTTTCCTTAACAATACAAACGGCACAATGTCATTCATACACCTCAAAATCATATATATATATATCTACATTTTCTCTTTCCCCCCTCATTTGTTCTCTAGCAAATACGCAGTGAGTTTTTCTAAGGAAGCCTGATGACTCTGGATGTGGACTTTGAAGCGACTCCATCTGTAAGTCATATATTCAAACATTTAAATAAGACAGTTTTCTTCTGGGAGTTTGCCCATTCCTGCTTTTATATCAGTTTCAGTTAAAATTTTTGTCTCAGTTTATAATTTATACGGACTTATTAAATTATTATTATTATAAGCAATTGTAGGCTATTCCTTTATCAGATACATTTTAATTAAGCTAAAGTACATGTCTTAAAACACACTTGATAATTAAAGATTCAATGAAAAATAAAAGTAAAAATAGTAATACATATATTTGAATAGGAAATAGAAGACATTGGTGTATAATAAAATACATGATAATAAATGATGCAAGGCTGGATTGTACGTAATAATGTTGTAAATAATGTTCAGTTTCTTGCACACACTGATCGTCTCACTTGAAAAGACCTCAATATATCATCAGGAGCCACTGGTATTTTTGACTCTCAAAGTGACGGTAGCCATTGACTTGCATTTTATCAATTACCAAGGACCACGGTTTCAGATAAAAATCTTCTTTACTGTTCTACTGAAGAACCTACATATTGAATGGCCTGAGGGGGAGCAAATTAACAGCAAATTTTAAACAAAAAGTTTGAATTATCCTATCCATGAGGTGATGCCCCTGATCTCTCCTGACGGCGGTTCAGTGTTTGTGAAGTCGATGGAGGAATAATGAAGAGATTCTGGTGCACTCGGTGCGGTGGATGACAGCATGCCGTTATTGCCGTAAACAAACTGGCAGTCATTATCCAGAGCAACGGCCTGATGGAGAAGAAACAGCTAAATGAGTGAAGATCTGCTGAACGACTGTCTGTAATGTCTTTGAGAATTAATTACTCACTGTTTGAGTCAGAATGAGTCCAGATGTGTCGTCTTGTCTGGTTTCTGAAGGTTTTTCTTTCCTTCTTCTGAAAATCATGTTTTCAGATCTTTCAAAACTTAATGCTTATACAATATCTCAGTCAGAATCATAAATCCTTGTGATGAAGCAAAAACAAAACCATTAAAAAAAGCTTTCTAATTTTCATTTTCAACTTTATGTACTAAAATAAACTGAAACTGAAACTGAAATAAAAAAAATAAAAAAAAACCTATATTGACATATTTAAAAAAAAAAGTAAAATAACAATAACGCAAAATTACAAAACTTTAAATTGTATTGTTTCTGTTTTCGCTTTAGTTTCATTTAAAGTTGAATCATTTTGTTGTGATTTTGTAATTTTTAAATTTTTTTTATTAATTTTGGTTTATTTTAATTTGTTACTTTCGTTTATTTATTATTATTTATTTATTTTATTTCAGTTAATATTTTATTTCAAGTAACAAAGATTTTTATGGTTTTAGTTTTTAATATAATAACCCTGCATGAAGCTGTATACTTTTGAAAACATTTACCATAATAGCTGAAAAGAACATACGTAACATGTAAAACATGTATCGTGTGTGTGTATACATGTGCATATATATATATATATATATACATACACTCATGTATACATACACTACATTGTATGTACATATAGAATATTTATATAATATAATCATGTTTTCTTGTTGTTTTCTTATTCCTCAAAGGGCATTTGTACCCACCGTTCACAGCAGAGCGTCACAATGCACACGATCATCATCACTGACACGCCGACAGCAGCTCCGAGCAGCACCGACGGATAATGAAAACCTGGAAAGCAGTGCTTTATTGCTCAGAGGTTGGTCTTTCATAGTTCAGGAGATCTCATTAAAATTTCATTAAAACCATTAAACTATTTTAGATATTTCTCAGGAGGAATAAAAATAGACCCAAATGAGTCAGCATTTGTCCTAATAGAACATACAGAGCTATAAAATGATTTGATGAGAAATGTTTGAGTTCATGTTGAGGTCTTAGATGTGTGATTACAGACTTTGGTGTCTTGGCTAATATGAACACATTTCTCAGGAATAAAGTCTCTGTTTGGGCTCCATTTCATCATCACTTTGTCACTAAGTCCTCTAGACAGCAAAACGTCCCTGAGATAGGTGACCTAGGGATTGAAGGGGCTGCTCTTTTCTGAAGTCAGTAAAATCTAGGCCTCTTGCCCCAGAGAGGGACAGGGGCTTACAACAACGAGAATGCCAGTTCCACCCCGGTTCCAGCATTTTCACTAAAATAGCAGTTTCCTTTGTCTCTAGGTCACGCATGTCTGAACATTTGCTTCCTCTCTCTTGGAGAGGCCAAGAGGAATGCAGATGCAGGATACATTGCTTTCTCATGCTTCCCTTGCTGTTTCACCATGGGATTTGGGGAACCAGGTAAGAGCTGCTTCTCTGCCTCTACTTCGGGATGCTATGCTTCCTGGGCACTCTTCCTTACCCCTGCCGCTTCACTGTGGTTACTTCGAATATCTGTAGTCCTGAAATTGGCATGGCACCGTGGCACACATCGGTTGATTGTTTCCTCAGTTTGTCATTTTATTTTCAGCCCTTGGACACACCTTGCTTTTCTACAGGTAAGGGTGCCCTTGGAGCAAGTGTCAAGGCATGTTGTTACAACAGATGCCTCCAGGACAGGCTGGGACATCGTATGCAACAGGCAAGCTGCACGTTTGGCTGGACGAGACAGATTTCACTGGCTTGTCACGGGGTGCGATAGATACTATCACTCAGGCTTAGAGCCCCCTCTACTAGACAGGCTTATGTTCTGAAGTGGAGTCTGTTCGTTAATTGGTGATCTTTTCATCGAGTTGCCCGGTTCCTTCCTGCGAGAGAAAGTTGGAGCGGAGGCTGTCCCCCTAAACTTGCGTGTCGCCACTATTGCAGCACATCACGATGCATTGAATTGGAAGATCCTTGGGGTAGCATGACCTAATCATCAGGTTCCTAGGTTGCACCTCATTCCTTCCTGGGATCTGTCTGTGGTCCTTGCAGGACTTCGGAGAGCCCCCTTTGAGCTGCTTGATTCAGTTGAGCTCAAGATCCTGTCTTTGAAGACAGTGCTCCTGGTCGTGCTCACTTTCATCAAGCGGTTTGGGGACCTGCAGGCACTTTCGGTTGATGAATCATGCCTAGAATTTGGGCCGGCTGACACTCACGATATCCTGAGACCCCAGCCTGGTTATGTGCCCCAAGTTCGCACCACTCCCTTCCAGGATCAGGTGGTGAGCTTGCAAGCGTTGCCCTTGGAGTAGGCAGATCCAGCCCTTGAGTTGCTGTGGAACTCACCCAGAGCTTCAGACGCTCTGACCAGCTCTTTGTTTTGGAGGTCACAGAAGGAAAAATCTGTCTCCAAGCAAAGGTTGGCCCACTGGCTCGCGGATGCCATGAGCTTGTCTTACCTTACTCTCAAGGTGAGCTGTGCCCACTGAAGTTGAGAGTTCACTTCACTCTGAGTGTGGCCTCCTCCTGGGCGTTAACACACGACACCCCTCTAGCAGACATCAGACTCAGCAGAGGACTCTTTTGTAAAGTTAAGTACTTGTGTTGTATGACTTTGTCACCCCTTGCACCGTACCAGGTGCCCATAGATGTGTCCTGTGTGTAATATCCACAATATAGTTTCCCTTGGTAAACCCGTATCTTTCTCTTGACAGACCTCTATGTCAATACTTATGTCCCACTGAGGTAATGGGGTCATTTCTGTATTTTAGTCTATGCTGCAATCAGTCATATGAATTTTCACATTCCTATCTCCATTGTGATAGCGAACTGAACCGAATCGATGACATGATAATCATAATCGAACCGAACCGTGAGACCAGTGTAGGTTCACACCCCTACTTAGTTAAGTTATGTAACCCTCGTTTCCTGAAGGAGGAAACGTTACGTCTTTCTAGTGGGCGATATGGAAAAAATATAATTTCACGGTTTTTTTTTTTAGAAATATCACGATTCACGATTTTATCACGATTCTTTGTCATGTTGGTTTTACTATTTTGGTTTTACAAGTTGTCTGAGCATTACAGCCAAACTAGAAAGACAAAGCCGTTCAAGGTAACAAAAAACAAAAAAACAGACATGGCAGATATTTAGGCCAAAATGGGCGAAGATAAAAATCTGTGTCATTATTTTATCTTTCTTATTAAAAAATAAGAACAAAGATACAAATTACAAATACACATAATATACAAATAAAACAAACAGTGCTTTATTTTCAGGTACAATAGGTGTATTTAGCAGGAGCATTCAATGAAATTGAATGAACTAATATAAAAATAAAACTATATAGATTGATTCCTATTAAAGTAACTATTATTTTGGAACCTTTGGATTACGAGTCCGACTTAGGCAATGACTTCCCCATGTACGAGAATGTGCGCTGTAGCACGATACTATGATATTTCTTCAAAAGCAGATCGTGGAGACATTTTTATCGTCCATGATCAAAAACCGTCATATCGCACACCTCTACGTCCTTCATGCCACAACCTTGAACTGTGCTGAATGGAAGGATGCTTTCTCGGTTCCTCAGCACAAACCTGAATGAGTGGATGCACCCCACCAACTTGAGTGGATTGGCATGCAAATATCATGTGCCAATAGTCATTAGCAGTTTCTTGTAATGGTCAGAGGTGATTGGGGCTCCCAAGTGAGACCCATAATGTCAGTGTCGACATAACATCTCCGTTCTCTCCTTTAGGAAATGAGGGTTACATAACATAACTTAGATGTTTCTTTTTTAATTAATATCTGTATATATGTGCGTATGTGTGTGTGTATGTATGTAGAGTTCATGTATTTGTAGGCCTGGAGAGCCGCCACGCTGGCATTCAAATCAAGTTGTCTCAGTCCGCAGAATGTGATAGCGACACAGCAAGTTGCCATGGAGACAGCCTTGATCAGGACCCAGAAAGAGTTAACAATCAGCAGGTGTCTGTGGAAGGGGGGAGGAACGCAAGAGCGTCTCACTGCAGTGCTCTTCCCGGGGTTGTTTTTTCCCAACAGCAACCTTGACCGAGGCCAGTGCTGGTGTGGGGGAGCCGAAAGAAGATAAGATTGCGATTGTTTGGTCTTGGGAAATACTTCTCATGTTCTGAATTCTGTTTTACAGTGTACTTTACTACAGTGTTTTACAGTGTACTTCAAAAAAGGAATGTGGGACATTGTGGACTAAATAGTGAGCCAGCATGTTTTCTTGCCCAGGATACTGACAGAAGCCAAAAGCAGAAGAGAATGTCTGTGAAGTCAACAATACAAGCTTCTCACTTCTACAACCATATACTTAGACCTGTATACTAAGTGTAATACCATAAACAATTACATTTATTCATTTGGCAGATTCATCATAGAGGCAATAAACACGAGAAGAGCTAGTAGCCTACAACATTTTAGATATTAGTGTTGTATTTGAGCGGCCGCTTCATCTTACACGGCTGAGGAAGAGTCAATTTTAAGGACTTGCGGAAACTGCTTAATATCAAGAATAGGATATTTATTAAGAGACTGAACAGAAAACCACTTCTTAACATCAGCTCACCACAATGAAAACACAACTGACATTCCTTTAGGGGTTCGCTGTAGCTCTCTCATTTAAATACACTACAATTTGTATGGGGAAGAATTAAGGAAAAGTATAGAGGAAAGATTTTTTTCTCTTTTTTTTCTTTTACAAACTGCAAGACTTTTTGTTTGTTTATGGGAATATGTGCTGTTGTGTAACATTGTGTGCTTCTAATTTTATAGCAACAGTTTGGACAGGACCCTTTTATATTCAAACAAGACAATGCCTCTGTGTATAAGGCAAGGTTCAAAAAGAAATGATTGATTCAGTCAGTGTGGAAGAACTTGACTGGTCTATAGAAAGCAATGTCCTAATCCCAGCTGAACACCTCTGGTGTGACTTTAAATGTAGACCTTGAGCCAAAAACTCATTACCAAACACCAGTGACTTGTCAGAAAAAAAAGTGATATTTTACCCATATTTTTTGCATTTGAATTTCAAAAGATAAAATATTTAGGGGCCAAGCACCAAAGGTGCGTAGGCACCTAATGTAATCGTTGTGGCATTCTTATTATTTTTCTTCCATTTCTTCTACTACTACTACTTCTTCTTCTTCCGCTTTCGAGTCTATGGCAGCCCATAGAACTACTTGCGGGAAAGTTTTAAAATTTGGCACACAGATAGAGGACAGTCTCAACATTAACCAAAGCAAGTTTGGAGTCTCTAACTGGTACCCTCTACTGCCACCAACAGTTCAAATTTCACGTTTAAAGTTTAGAAGCAAAATTCTTTTTTCGTGTGATTCCTTAGCTCATGCAGAGTCAAATGCACACCACAATTGAAAATTGTTTGCATCAAGATTTTTCACAATGTTTAATAGTTCGAAAAACCTACTTTTTCAAACTTGTCCTAGACAGTTTGTCTGATTTTCACCAAATTCGAGTCAAATCATATTCAGGCCATGCTGGCAAAAACGTATGGAATTCAAGTAGATTAGTCAAAACTTTTTTCAAATAATGCATGAATTAATTTGCTAATTTGCTTAATTTAATTTGATGTGAGGCTATCTCCACATTGCTTTAGGGTATTGAGGCCAAACTTGGTATGTGTTCTAATAATCATGTCCTGAGGCTACCTGCATAGTTTCAGCTTAATGCCACCCAGTGGTCAGAAGATATAAAACATTTCTCTTTAGATTCGATGGAGCATGCCGAGGTGAACCATACCCAATTTTCCCATGTCAGCCATTTTGAATTTTGTCGTAAAATGCTAAATCATTGCAGGTCATTGGTGTATCATTACGAAACTCAAGAAGTGTCTTTGGCACCATGACATAATGGTACTCAAAATGTTTCTGCCCAGTGCCACCTTGTCGTCAAAAGTTATAATGTAGTGTCCAAAAATGCTAGTAACTTTTGAGTATATTAGCCTAATAAGGCTAGGTCTCAATATATTTTTTGGGGTCATGCTGAGAACATAGATACCAATTTTGCCATAGTCAGACGAACTTCCTGTCCACCATATTGATTTATGTTGAAAATCTACTTTTTTTTACTTTTCCTAGACCTTTTGTCCGATTTTCTCAAAATTTTACTCAAATCATCTTCAGACCATGTCAGCAAAAAGTTATTAAATTAAGGCCATTTTATACAAAATTGCTATCATTTAATGCATTTAATTGCTGGAATGATGCCAAACTGCATCCGAGGCTGTATCTCTGCAAACCTTTGACATATTGGCACCAAACTTTGTGTGTGTGATTGTCACCTGACACATCAATTTGGTAACAGCAACAACTATTTGTCAAAAGTAATAAACAATTAATATGAGCTATTAACCATTGATAATGAAATTTCAAAAAATGCTAATAGCTTACAAACTGTTATTCCTCTTGTCATGTGAATGGTCTTCTTGTTAGAATGCCTGGATTATGCCGAGAACATCAATACCAGTATGGAAGCAGAATAATGACAATAGTTTTTGAAACATAAAGCATGCTGAATTCCACAAATCGGAAAAAAAAGATGCATTGCAATTAACAGTTCTTGCATTTTAATGTCTTGTATTTACAGGGCTTGCATTTTTAGGTCCTGAAATTTAACATAGTTGTTTATTTAAGCTGTGAATATTTCAATTTGAAATAATTCACACACATTTTCATAATTAAAAATTCAATAATTCATATTCACCTTACAGAATTCACTTCCAAAATATTAAATCTGTTTAAAAATACGATGTATAATATTCGACAGGCAAATTTTATTTCACTTTCCAAATTCGTTGCCACAAATTCAGTGGTGCACATCCGGGACCCGAAGGAGTAGCAGTAGAGCACCGATGCATGATCTCCAGCTGCTGTCAGCCGCTCACCAGCAGGTGGCGCAAGCGGCTGTTGATGAAGGCAATATGTGGATCAAGTCATTCATTTACAAAAACTGATTTGCAGAAATGGAGCAAGTGCTAAGTAGACGTTTTGATTATCGGGGGCCTTTATTTTGGTTGCTTAGTTTCTGTAACTTTGTATCATGGCTTGTGTGACTGCTGTGCTGTAATACCGGGGTTCCCCTCATAGGTCACACTCCAGGATTCCCCACCTCAGATCTCAGAACACACTTTACTGATGATTATGCGAACTAACATCTGACCATGCAGGCAAAAAGTTATGGATTTTCTGTAGACAGACAAAAGCATTTTTGTATATCGCAATATCCAATGAAGTGAAGTGACATACTGCCAAGTATGGTGACCCATACTCGGAATTCATGCTCTGCATTTAACCCATCTAACGTGCACACACACAGCAGTGAACACACACACACACACACACACACACACAGCAGTGAACACACACACACACACACACACCCGGAGCAGTGGGCAGTCATTTATGCTGCGGCGCCGGGGAGCAGTTGGGGGTTCGGTGTCTTGCTCAAGGGCACCTCAGTCGTGGTATTGAGGGTGGAGAGAGCGCTGGACATTCACTCCCCCCACCTACAATCCCTGCCGGACCGAGACATTTAAAACAGCCGAAGTTGACCAAAGTGCTGTACAGAATAGAATAAAATAAAATTTAAAACAACAATAACAAAACAACAATTTAACCAATGATCAAGGGGTATTGAAAGCGAGAGAGAATATAAGTCTTTAGAGCAGACTTAAAAGCAGAAATAGAGGGGGCTGATCTAATATGAAGAGGTAGCCTGTTCCAGAGTTTCGGACCGGATCTAGGCCCGATGGATCCAGTGACTGTTCACTGAGTTCACTGGATCTCAATGTTCTAGAAGGGGTCTATGGACCAAGAAGGTCTGTCAGGTACTGAGGGGTCAAATTATTGAGGGCTTTATAAACAAATAACTGAATTTTACAATCAATTCTATATTTGATGAGTAATCAGTTCAGATAAAATAGGAGTTACTGGCTCATAAAGTTTTCTGTAAGGGGTAGGTTTAGGTTGTAGGGTTGGTGTAGGGCCATAGAAAATACAGTTTGTACAGTATAAAAACCATTACGTCTATGAATTGAATGGAACCCACACATATTGGTATTGGTGGTTTATGGGGACATAATATGTGTGGGTGTGGAATTGGAAGCGATGCAATCCGTAAGTAATTTAATCACACATTTAAATAAGATGTTTTTCTTCCAGACATTAGACTGAGAGTTTGTTATGCCTGCTTCATTTCTGTATCAGTTTATTAGTTATATGGACTTAAATCATTATTATTAGTAGTTATAGTATTAGAGATTATAGGCTATTCCTTTTTCAGAAACATTTTAATAAGGCTGGTGTACTGGTGTCTTCAAATTTACAAAATGTAATCAAAAATAAAAGTAAAAATAGTAATAAGAATAAACATTTTGAATAATAAATGATAGTCACTAGCGTATTAGTGAAGTGAAGTGATGTGACCAAGTATGCTAACCCATACTCGGAGTTAGTGCTCTGCATTTAACCCATCGTAAGTGCACACACACAGAAAATCCTGTAAATCCTAATTCAATTGGGTTCCATTCAATTCCATAGATTCAATTCCCCTAATGTAATTGTATTATACAATCGTGTATAATTAAATACATAATAAAAATAAAATATGCAGGACTGGTTTCTCACACAGGCTTTCCTGAGGGTTAATAAATTAATAGCAAATTGTCTTTTTGGGCAAACTACCCTGTTAAAACACTGATTTAAAAAAAAATTAAAAAGATCTTCTTTTATGTTCCACAGAAGAAAGAAAGTCCTATAGGTTTGTGATTGTCATTTTTGAATGAATGATCCTTTAAATCCCTCTAAAAATCCCTGTGGAGTTCAAAGATTTGAAGGTTTTGGTTCAGTTTTGCTCTTCAGCATCATCTGCACTGACCAGCGGTTCCTTCTGTCTGTAGCGATGGCTCGTGTTTTCATAAATCACGTCTTCTGATGCCGTGTCCATGATCTCTGCTGTCATGTCTTGTTTTTTGGGCTCTGTCTCAGATGTTGAGGTGTTGTTCTCTGTGTCTGTGGCTCCTACAGGACGATGTCGGACCGTAGCGTATTCACTGGTCAGTGAGGTGATGCCCCTGATCTCTCCTGACGGCGGTTCAGTGTTTGTGAAGTCGATGGAGGAATAATGAAGAGATTCTGGTGCACTCGGTGCGGTGGATGACAGCATGCCCTTATTGCCGTAAACAAACTGGCAGTCATTATCCAGAGCAACGGCCTGATGGAGAAGAAACAGCTAAATGAGGGAAGATCTGCTGAACGACTGTCTGTAATGTCTTTGAGAATTAATTACTCACTGTTTGAGTCAGAATGAGTCCAGATGTGTCGTCTTCTCTGGTTTCTGAAGGTTTTTCTTTCCTCCTTCTGAAAATCATTAAAAAAAACATATAAAATCTCAATCAGAGTCACAAATCCTCCTTGTGATGAGGTTAAAACCAGGTAAAGTCTCATCAGAACAATGTGGTCCAGCTGAAAAAATCTGTGTAATATGTATGTATGTATGTATGTGTGTGTGTGTGTGTGTGTGTGTGTGTGTATCATATTTTCTTCTTGTTTTCTTATTCCTCAAAGGGCATTTGTACCCACCGTTCATAGCAGAGCATCATGATGCACATGATCATTATCACTGACACGCCGACAGCAGCTCCATAAAGAATAGACAGAGGATGGAAACCTGGAAAGCAGAGTTTTATTGCTCAGAGGTTGTTGTTTCATGGTTCAGGAGATCTTACTGTTATTCTCATCTACAGTGGGGATCGAAAGTTTGGGAACCCCTTGCAGAATCTGTGAAAATGTGGATAATTTGACCAAAATAAGAGAGATCATACAAAATGCATGTTATTTTTTATTTAGTACTGTCCTGAGTAAGATATTTTCCATAAAAGATGTTTACATATAGTCCACAAGACAAAAAAATAGCTGAAATTATTAAAATAACCACATTCAAAAGTTTGGGAACCCTTGGTTCTTAATACTGTGTGTGGTTACCTGGATGATCTACGACTGTTGTTTTGTTTTGTGATGGTTGTTCATGAGTCCCTTGTTTGTTCTGAACAGTTAAACTGAGCACTGTTCTTCAGAAAAATCCTCCAGGTCCTGCAGATTCCTCAGTTTTCCAGCATCTTTTGCATATTTGAACCCTTTCCAACAGTGACTGTATGATTATGAGATCCATCTTTTCACACTGAGGATGATTGAGGGACTCAAACACAACAATTAAAAAAGGTTCAAACATTCACTGATGCTCCTGAAGGAAACACGATGCATTAAGAGCCGGCGGTGAAAACTTTTTGAATTTGAAGATCAAGGTAAATTGTACTTCATTTGTATTCCAAGAAACATGCAAGTATCTTCTGTCGCGTCAGAAGGGCAGAACTAAATGGAAAAATATGATATTTCAACAAAATAAGAAAAATTTGGACGACATCATCCTGTTCAAAAGTTTTCATCCCCAGCTCTTAATGCATCGTGTTTCCTTCTGGAGCATCAGTGAATGTTTGAACCTTTTTTAATTGTTGTGTTTGAGTCCCTCAATCATCCTCAGTGTGAAAAGGTGGATCTCATAATCATACAGTTACTGCTGGAAAGGGTTAAAATATGCAAAAGATGCTGGAAAACTGAGGAATCTGCAGGACCTGGAGGATTTTTCTGAAGAACAGCTCTCAGTTGAACTGTTCAGAACAAACAAGGGACTCGTGAACAACTATCACAAAACAAAACAACAGTCGTAGATCATCCAGGTAACCACACACAGTATTAAGAACCAAGGGTTCCCAAACTTTTGAATGTGGTTATTTTAATAATTTCAGCTATTTTTTTGTCTTGTGGACTATATGTAAACATCTTTTATGGAAAATATCTTACTCAGGACAGTACTAAATAAAAAATAACATGCATTTTGTATGATCTCTCTTATTTTGGTAAAATCCACATTTTCACAGATTCTGCAAGGGGTTCTCAAACTTTCGCATGCCACTGTATAGTCATCTCAGATGTTTCTCAGGAGAAATAAAAACAGACCCAAATGGGTCTTTCCTACAGTATTGAGCTGTAAAATGAATGTGAGGAACAGCTCAGATCATTTGATCCTGGATTTGTGAGAAATATTGAGAAATTAGTTTCATGGCAAATATGAGCACATTTCTCTAAAGAGAAGTTTCCATTTGGTCTACATTTGATCTCATTACTGTCTAGACTAGAGGAAACAATTCCCTTGTGAAAAAGAAGTACACTTCAGAATACTTTTAAAAAATAGCAAAAATAATTATGGAAAGTCAAAGTCTGCTGTATTGTCAATTCTGCCACATGCGCGGCACATACAGAGAATTTAAATTGTGTTACTCTCAGACCCATACAGATAACACTAATTATCAGATTTCGGTAGTGCATGGAGGGGGTATAGCTGGGAGAGAGTTGAGCTTCCTGAGAAGGCAATGCAAAGCAAGTTTATTTATATAGCACATTTCATAAACAGTGGTAATTCAAAGTGCTTTACATAAAAGGAAGTGAAATAGTCATTAAAAATAATAATAATCACAACAATAAAAACAAAATGTTATAAAAATGTATTTTAAAATATTTTAAAAGAGAGAGTGACACCAACAATATCCTCAGCTGCTCTCACAATGCGTTGGAGGGTCTTGCGGCAGGACGCATTGCAGGCACCATACCACACAGTGATGCAGCTAGTCAGGATGCTCTCAATGATGCCTCTGTAGAAGGTGCACATGATAGGAGCCGGGGCTCTGGCTCTTCTCAGTTTGTGGAGGAAGTAGAGATGCTGCTGTGCTTTCTTGGCCAGTGTTGCGGTGTTGTTAGTCCAGGAGAGGTCCTCTGTGAAGTGCACACCCAGGAACTTGGTGCTGCTCTCTCTCTCCACAGTCGCACCTTTGATGGTCAGAGGAGCATGCTGAGTGTGTACTCTCCTGAAGTCAACAACAATCTCCTTCGTCTTCTCCACATTAAGAGTGATTGTTGCCTCTGCATGACCTGGCCAGGCGGCTCACTTCACTCCTGTAGTTTGTCTCGTCTCTGTTGCTAATGAGACCCACCACAGTTGTGTCGTCCACAAATTTAATGAAGAAGTTGGAGTTGTTTGACAGTGTGCAGTCGTGGGTCAGCAAAGTGAAGAGGAGGGGGCTCGGCACAAATTCTTTGGGGGGCCCATGTGTTCAGTGTGATGGTGCTGGATGTGCTTCTGCTGACCCATACTGCCTGAGGTCTCCCAGTCAGGAAGTTCAACAGCCAGTTGCACAGTGAGGTGTTGGGCCCCAGCTGGATCAATTTGTGAATGAGCTGATGAGGGATGATTGTGTTGAATTCTGAACTAAAGTCTATGAACAGGATTCTGATATATGACTATTTTTTGTCCAGATGTGTGAGGGAAGAGTAGAGGGCAGTGGCAATGGGTTCATCGGTTGAGCCGATATACAAACTGGAAGGGGTCCAGGAAGAGGGGAGGACAGACTTGATGTGGTGCAAGACTAGCCATTCAAAGCACTCCATGAGGATGGGAGTAAGTGCAAATGGACGGTAGTCATTGAAGCAAGAACAAGATGACTTCTTCGGGACTGGAATGATGGTGGTAGCTTTAAAGCATGTGGGGATAACATCCTGACGTAGCGAGATGATGAAAATGTCTGTGAAAACATCAGTGAGTTCCTCTGCACAGTCTCTCAGTACACACCCAGGAATGTTGTCAGGAACCGGAGCTTTTCGTGTGTTGATCCTGCTGAGGAATCTCCTCACACTGTTGAAAACTTAATTGCATGTTTTTTTACAATCAGATAATAATATTTTATAGTTAATTAATATTACATACTAAATTAACTTAAGAGCACTTTTTGACCCACTTAAGAACAACTTTTTAATTTAATAATAACCTGTATTGTCTTTTAAATATGGTTAAAGTGTACTGCCAAATGCATGTCAGTAAACCAAAATATACTTTTACATTTATCAGACGCTTTTATCCAAAGTGACTTACATTGCATTCAAGTTACAGTTTTTACATTTTATCAGCTCTTGTTTTCCCTGGGAATCGAACCCATGACCTTGGCGTTGCTAGCGCCATGCTCTACTATTTGAGTTTACAGAGTTTAGCTCCAACCCTGAAAAAAAAAAAAACCTACCTGTATCCCGAAGACCTTGATTAGCTTGTTCAGGTGTGTTTGATTAGGGTTGGAGTTAAACTCTGCAGGGACACTGGCCCTCCAGGATCAACGTTCCCCACCCCTGCTATAGGTAGACGTGGATCAGCTGAGAGTCTGATGGTACGCTTGATATATATATTTAATTTCAGTTAACGTTTAGTATTTTTTAGCTTCATTTTAAATTAATAACCCTATATAGAATAACGCAATGCAGTGCATATTGTAGTCAAATATGTGCTTTAGTATGTTAGTTGACACATTGAAATAATCATTAAAAGCACGATAAAAGATAACTAAAACATAATGATTTGAAATATGCTTCTAAGTAAAACTTTTTATTACAAAGTGTACTTCTTAAAAGTGTACTTAAGTGTGTTAAGAAACATAGTCATGAAGGTGTGCTCTCTTTAAGTACACTTTCATTAATATATTATCAGCAAGTACAGTTTTTTAAATAATAAATCTTTAAGTTTTGAGTACGCTTAAAGAAGAGCACTTCATTGTCACTAGGGTCATGATATCATTTGTGTTCTTTGTCGATCAGATAAAGCTGTTGTTTTGTGTTTCTCACTTGTCTCTTGTGTTGGTGGGAGGGGCTGAAACTGTTGACTTGCGCTGCCGTAAATGTTTTTGCTGAAACACTGCAGGACGTCCGTGTCCGTGAGGGACTGACGAGTGGTCAGGACGCTCTTCACTCCTGTGCTTCCTAACGTTTCCTCACTGATGGACGTTTCTGTAGAGTTAGAGAGCACATGTCCAGACAGACGCCACTCTAGTGTAGGGCAGGGATTCCCATGAGCCTCACAGACACACACCATTACACTGTTTCGGCTACAAGAGCTGGAGATTTTGGGCGCAACTGAAAGAAATAATATGATTGTTAGGATAAAGAAGATCTCAGTGGTCTCTATGGTGTAAAACACGTTTGGCATTTTAATGATAAAACAAAAAAAATAATTGGTAAAAACATGTAAACAGCAAGTTCCCTAACAAATCTAACAGGACATTTCATGTATTTAAATATATTTGTATTTACACATTTGTAATAATGAAGTTGCAATAATCTCTTCGACCCATTGCAGTCTGGCTTCCGACCTCTACATAGTACCGAACCTGCCCTTGTAAATGTAATTAACAATTTATTACTTTCTTGCGACACTGTCTCACTCTCTTTACTTCTGCTAATTGACCTCAGTTCTGCCTTCAATACCATTTCTCATGATTTGCTTATTTCTCACCTTATGGCTGTGGGCATTTCTAGTACTGCTTTTTCCTGGTTCTCTTCATATACCTCTTTGATAGACAGTTCTACATTTCTGTTCAGGATTTCAGATCTCCTACTGCCCCTGAAACAAGGCATCCCCCAGGGTTCCGTTCTTGGGCCTTTACTGTTTATCATTTATATTTTTACCATTTTGTCAGATTCTGCAGCATTATGGCTTCAGCTATCATTTTTATGCCAATGACATTCAAATTTCTCTATCCACCCAAATTGACCGAATTTCTATTTGCATGCAGGAAATAAAAGCATGGCTCATCCCTTAACTTTCTGAAACTTAATATGGATAAAACTTAGATAATCATTATTAGAGTACCCCCTGACTTTACCTGTGATATCACTCATCACACCATCTAGTATCTTCAAAAATCTTGGTGTTCTGTTTGCCTCCTCTCTTTCTTTTCAGTCCCATATTAAGTCAGCATTCTTTAATTTACGTCGAATTGGCTCCGTCCTTTCATTAGTGTCAAAGATGCAGAAACTCTCATCCATGCTTTTGTTTCATCACGTCTCGATTATTGTAATGCCCGCCTTTTCACTGGCTTACCTGTTATCTCCAATGCTAAATTACAGTATATTTAAAACTCAGCAGTTCGTATTCTCACCTGCACCAAGTGTTCGGCCTATATCACCCCAATTCTAGCAGCTTTGCATTGCTACCTGTGGCCAATCGTATTAAGTTTAAAATTCTCCTGCTTACTTTTAAAGCTTTCCTTGTTATCTTCGTGATTTGCTCCTTCCCTATACTACACCTCGTTCACTACGGTCTTCTGAGTCTGGCGTTCTCACTGTCCCTCGGTATCGCCTCTCTTCCATGGGGGGCAGATCATTCAGCGGTGTTGCTCCGAAATTATGGAATTCTCTCCCCAGATCACTCTTGTCTAGTCAATAACCAGTCTGAATTAAGTTGACCTCTGTTTCATCTGTCCTATCTACATATTATTCCTCTGAGGTCTGGTGTTCCCTTAATTTCCTGTATTTTGTCTGACATTATCCTCTGTATTATTTTTTGATGTTATCTTCGCCTATTGGATGTTTATTGTAAAGTGTCCTTGAGCTCTGGAAAGGCGCTGTATAAATAAAACGTATTATTATAATTGAGTACATTTCAAATATTTAAATTTTAAAATGTAATACTGAATAGTGTTCAGTTTGTACCACTGAGATACTATCAGTTTTTATTAATATTTTGAATCAGTTTTTATTTTTTATATTTTTAATTTAACTTAAAATTTTAGTAAGTCATTTTTCTTGTCATTTTTAGTAGTTTCATTTTTAATGATCTCTACAATGTCAAATGGTCTCTACAGTGTCAAATAATGATAAAAGACTATTAATTGGTTACAGCATGTTTCCTTACTAAATAATGTGAAAAACTAATAAATCTAAAAGGACAGTTAATGCAATTTTACACTAAAATATACGGTTAAATTTACAGTTTTTAGAAGTGAAAAAGAACAAGTCATCTTATTTAAATTTATTTTCATTAATTTAATTTATAATTCAGTGTTTATAATTTATGGTGGTTGTCAGTTTATTATAAAGGTGCAAAATGTATTTTAGTACTTCAGTAAATTGGTATAGTAATATTATATCAGTTAATTAATTGAAATTCAATTTAAATTCTAAACTAAAATACTAAAAAACTAAAATATTTCTACTATATTTTTTATGCTGAAGTTTTGACAACAGCAACCTTTTTTATAGTGTAGACAAAACTGTGTAGGCTTTCTGAAGAATAAAACTGTTTAAGGACTTGTAGGTTTTTTCTAGCAGAAACTGAAACTGCTTAACATCTCACTATGGACAAAAATTAATATATTCATGACAAAAAAAAAACAGCTGAGAGCTAATAGTGCAAAAGTAGAAAACAGGAACTTTTTTTTTTTTTTTTTTTTTGTGAGCCAAGCATTGTTTAATGTGCAACATCTAATGTGTGGTTGCCACAGAAAATCATTTTGACTCATACCCCCAGTGTTTGATCACTGCATTTCCATTATAGAAGTGCTGCTAACAGAATTCTTGTAATTTCACTGGTTTAAGTGCAGTTTCACAAAGGTTTTATATTAAAACCTTGCATTTCAAAATGCTGTAGTGTGACTTCAACATGTTGCTCGGTAACAAAATCATTTACAAAAGGGGAACCAAATCTCCCTCTGTCTTTCAATATGCATTTTTTGTAAATGTCACAGTTCTGCACTCATTTAACGGCTTTTCTAGCATGCAGTCTATGTGCAACTGATACCGTCAACCTATTTACGATCATCAGCATACTCTTGATGCACATACCATATAAGATATTACACCATGGCCTGTTTTCACAGACAGGGTTTAGGTTAAACCAGGATTAGGCATTAGTTCAATTAGGACATTTAAGTACTTTTCATAAACATGCCTTTGAAAAAAAAACAATACTTATGTGTATCTTGAGACAAAACAAAGGCACTGATATATTTTAAGATCAGTTAGAGCAAGTTTTTTTTAATTGAAACTGCTCAGATTTACATATTAATCTGGGATTAGGCCTAAGACTTGTTTGTGAAACCGGGGGTACATGTATGTTTATATGACAAAATTGGACTTAAGATATATGTCAAATTGAAGTAATTTAAACATGCTTTTGTGTTTTTTTTGCAACTCCTTAGTAGTGTTTTCAGTGATGAAAGTCATATTTTGACTGTGTGGAAGAATATACTTTTGTTTCATGCTTAATTGTAAATTTGCAACTTTTTTATGTCTATAGGCTATGCATTTATATTGGGATTAATGATGGATTGCTTCTGTCTGTCGTGCTGCTGAGAGGTTTGCGATTGTAGCTCCGTGTAGCTTCGCTTTTCTGTTGAATCTCTATCTTACTTTCACCCACCATATTTCTGGTATTATCTATCAAACTAATTTGATCATTCGCCTTTGAAAACCGCGAGTGCAGCGCATTAGCATTCATTAGCCGGTTAGCTTGTCACTCACGGTTCCATTCGCGTTTCTGTTCTCGTCTATTATTGTTCTTTTTTCTCGCTCCGTTTTTCCCGAGTTCATCAAACAACAGTGGTAAGCGAATCATTCTTCAATCACGGTGAATAAATGCTTCTTCTCCTGCTATTGTTGTTTGCACTGTTTGCCACATGTACAGTTTCTCTCTCTCTGTCGGCGACGAGGGATTCACATGTGATAAATGCAGGGAAATAGTTAGGCTGACAGAGAAGATTTCAGAATTAGAGACACGCATCCAAACTTTAGTAGAGGACAGTAAGAATGTGAGGGCTGTAGACACTGCTTTGGATGTGACTAGCTCAGGGAGTCCTGTACATTGTTCGGTTCTGGTAGAGCCCGTGCAGCAGGGCAGCTGGGTGACTGTGAGGCGGCCTAGTCGCGGGTCAAAACACCGCTCTTCTGTTCCGATCAAAACATCAAACAGGTTCTCCGCACTCAGTGACGCACCCACTGAGAAACCTGATGAAAGTGCTCTAGTTATTGGCAATTCTATTGTACGGAACGTGAAAATAGAGACACCATCCACCATAGTCCAATGTTTACTGGGAACCAGAGCGCCTGACATCTTGGCAAATTTAAAAGTGCTGGCTGATGCTAAACGTAAATTCAGTAAGATTGTTATTCACATTGGCGCTAATGATGTTCGACTTCACCAGTCAGAGATCACTAAAAATAATGTTAAAGAGGTGTGTGAACTTGCAAGTACAATGTCAGACACTGTAATATGCTCTGGTCCGCTCCCTGCTTACCAGGGTGATGAGATACATAGCAGACTGTCGTCACTCAATGGCTGGATGTCTAAGTGGTGCCTGCAGAATAAAATAAGTTTCATAGACAACTGGAAGAATTTTTGGGGCAGACCTGACCTGCTGAAAAGAGATGGTCTTCATCCCTCCTCGGGTGGTGCCGCTCTTCTCTCTATAAATATGGCACATAGTCTTAGAGTTCGTACTTGACTAACTGGGGCCCAGGTCAGGAAGCAGACAGACTGGCTAAACCGACCGTCTGCTAGCCGCCTCACGTCACAGAAGTCAGTTAATTCTCAGCACATAGAGACTCTCTCACCTAGATATCACACTATAGAGACTGTGTCTGTTCCCCGAACTAGAAAATACAGAAAACATCCAAACCAAAGTAAGAGTAACAATTTAATTGATGTTCAACAAATAAAAACAGATATAATGCAGATAAACAAATGATAAAGCTTGGCTTATTGTATATTAAAGCCCTTTCTACAAAAGCACTTTTTGTAAACGATATGATCACTGACCATAAACTAGATGTGCTTTGTTTGACAGAAACCTGGCTAAAACCAGATTACTAAATTACTTTAAACGAGTCTAGTCTACCCCCCAAGATTACAATTACAAACATGAACCGCGTCCAAAAGGTAAAGGGGGAGGTGCTGCTGCAATTTATAGCAATATTTTCAGTATTTCTCAGAGGTCGGGTTTCCAGTTTAATTTGTTCGAAGTAATGGTGCTTCATATAACGTTATCCAAAGAAACAAGTGTTAATGATAAATCCCCTGTGATGTTTGTACTGGTTTCTGTATACAGGGCACCAGGGCACCATACAGACTTTATTAAAGAATTTGCTGATTTTATATCTGAGGTAGTGCTGGCTGCAGATAAAGTCCTAATTGCTGGTGATTTTAATATCCATGTTGATAATGAAAGAGATTCATTGGGATCAGCATTTATAGACATTCTAAACTCCATTGGTGTTAAACAACACGTTTCAGGACCTACTCATTGTCGAAATCACACTATCGACCACAACATTCTTTTAAATAGACTAGAAAATAATGTTGGCATTAGAGAAAGTGCTCTAGCATGGTTCAAATCGTACTTATCTGACCGCCATCAATTTGTGGCAGTAAATGAAGAGGTATCATACCAATCACAAGTGCAGTATGGAGTACCTCAAGGCTCAGTACTTGGCCCCTTACTTTTCACGCTTTACATGTTACCCTTGGGAGAAATCATTAGGAAACATGGTGTTAGCTTTCACTGTTATGCTGATGATACCAGCTCTATATTTCTTCGCGACCTGATGAAACTTACCAATTTGCAAAACTAACGGAATGTATAGTTGATATCAAAAACTGGATGACTAGCAATTTCTTAACGCTATATTCTGAAGAAACAGAGGTGTTAATTATTGGACAAAAAACATTTGCATGTAATAACCTAGATCACTGTCTAATACTTGATGGCTGCTCTGTAAATTCTTCGTCATCAGTTAGGAAACTAGGCATACTTTTTGATAGCAATCTTTCCTTCGAAAAAACATGTTTCTAGCATTTGTAAAACTGCATTTTTCCATCTTAAAAATATCTAAATTACGACCTATGCTCTCAATGTCAAATGCAGAAACATTAATTCATGCATTCATGACCTCGAGGCTAGATTATTGTAATGCTTTATTGGGTGGTTGCTCTGCACGTTTAATAAACTCCAGCTGGTTCAAAATGCAGCAGCTAGAGTTCTTACTAGAACCAGGAAGTATGACCACATTTACCCCGGTTCTGTCAACACTGCACTGGCTCCCTATTAAACATTGTATACATTTTAAGATCTTGCTAATTACCTATGAAGCTCTGAATGGTTTGGCACCTCAGTATCTGAGTGAGCTCTTATCGCATTACAGTCCTCCACGTCCGCTGCGATCTTAAAACTCTGGCCATTTGATAATACCTAGAATATCAAAATCAACTGCGGGCGGAGATCGTTTTCCTGTTTAGCGCCCAAACTCTGGAATACTCTACCTAACACTGTTCGGGAAGCAGACACACTCTGTCAGTTTAAATCTAGATTAAAGACCATCTCTTTAACCAGGCTTACACATAATACACATTTCACATAATCATATTTACACATAATCGCATTTCTATAATTAAAATCTGTTAAAGGATTGTTAGGCTGCATTAATTAGGTCAACCAGAACCAGGAACACTCCCCAAAACACCCGATGTACTTGTTACATTGTTAGAAGAATGGCATCTACACTAATATGAGTCTGTTTCTTTCTTATTCCGAGGTCACCGTAGCCACCCAGATCCAGACTGTATCCAGATCAGATGGTGGATCAGCACCTAGAGATGACCTCTACAGCCAGGACACCTAGAAGAGCCCCAGAGACTGATCTACAGTGAAGACCCTGTCTCCAAGATGGTCATCGGGACAAGACCACAGGAACCAGATGAGTCCTTTGCACAGTCTGATTCTGCTTTAGCCTAGATTTAAACTGCTGATTTTGTCTGGCCAGAGGAGAATGACACTATTTTGACAAATAATTTCCCCGTCTAAATACTGTAAAGCTGATATAAAGCCCACCCAGCTTTATACCAAGCCGATGTAAAGCTGCTTTGACACAATTTGCATTGTTAAAAGCGCTATACAAATAAACTTCTATTTTACAAGTTTCAGATGCAGGCAACGTGTTGAAGCATGTGTGCAAACATCTACAGTAGGCCACAACACTAACAAAACCCCACATGATCGTATTTGACCAATTACCTGTTCAGTTCACACTAGCTGTGTGTAGAAGTTTAAGTCTACTGTGCTAAAACAGCACAAACACAGTGAGAAATATGATCATTTGTAGTATATGTTATTGACAGTGTAAGTCGGACAGAGACTGTCTTTCATTTGGCTAGACTATTAACTAATTAGTTATTAATTAGTTAAGACTCTTAATACTCACACTGGACGTCCAGCAGCACTGATGTGTTCTGGGTGCCGTGTTTGTTCTCAGTTCTACAGTAGTATCGTCCGCTGTGTGTCAGGTTGATGTTGTTGATGATCAGGTTTGGTCCGGTCTGAACTGGATTCAGGAGGTCTTCAGTGTCTCTGTACCAGGTGTAGTTCACTGCTGGGTTTGCATCACTGCTGCAGCTCAGAGTCACTGAACGACCCTCCAGAACTAAACCAGCTGGGTTTACATGTGCAGATGTTTTTTTAGGAGCATCTGATGGAAAACAAAATTATTTAGGCTATCACAATATATAGTATTATAATTTTGCAAATTTTTTAAAATAATCATAAAAGTTGTTAACACTATGAAATAATACCAGTGGAAGTATGGGAAACATTTTGTGAAAAAAAAACATGCTTTTCAAATAATACTGAAAGAGTTCACATGTAGGCTTCGTAATTATTGCTGTTTAAATATATTGAATATTACATATATTTATTATGTTTCATGTTTCCCTCCAGCTCATCACTGAAGAAAAAAATATGTGCAATGTAAAATGTGTCGTTTAACAGTTCAAGATTTGAAAGGCTGCAGGTTTAAACCTCTCTATTTTACAAGTTTCAAATGCAGGCAATGTGTTAATGCATGTCTGAAAACATCTACATTAGGCCACAACACTAACAAAACACCACATGTCTATATTTTACTGTTCACTTCACACTAGTTGTGTGCAGTGTTGGGGGTAACGCATTACAAGTAACGCGAGTTACGTAATAATATTACTTTTTTCAAGTAACTAGTAAAGTAACGCATTACTTTTTAATTTACAAGAAAATATCTGAGTTACTTTTTCAAAAAAGTAACGCAAGTTACTTTTTCCCATTTATTGACTGACAGTGCGCTGTGTGAGCATGCTGTTACTATAGATCTAAATGTGAATGTGTATGAATTCATCCCACTCGCAAAAAACAGATTTAGTATTCATCAAAATGAATTAAAACAGTGAAATATGACGAATATGATGCAAACTGCAATAATTAAATGTTAAACAACACAAATGTATCTAATCCCATTTTATTAACCAATATCTTTGCTGCTGACCTTTGATGATCCAGTTCAACCATACTAATAAGCAAAAATGACTTTAGATAAACTAACAATTGGGCTTCATTGTTTTTTTATTGCTGAAGAGTGTTAAACCTTATCCTGAGTTTTACTTTACAGACGTGAATTTACTTTTCCTTCACAAGATACAGGGCTTTTACATTTGTATTAATGTAATTTCTTGTATTAAAAACAATCAAGCCCTGCTCATATTTAAAAAGTAACACAAAAGTAACGTAACGCATTACTTTCCATAAAAAGTAGCTAAGTAACGTAATTAGTTACTTTTTTAGGGAGTAACGCAATATTGTAATGCATTACTTTTAAAAGTAACTTTCCCCAACACTGGTTGTGTGTAGTTTAGTTTGTCTACTGTGCTAAAACAACACAAACACATATGATATATGATGTCAATTTGTAGTACGTGTTATTGTCTGGGTTATTCAGTTGGACGGAGACTGTTTTTCTTTAGCCTAGAAAAAACATTTGTAATTGAGATGTGCTGGACTGTCTGAGCTGGATGTCCAGCAGATTACCAAGTACTCTGTACGCCCATCAATTGACCAAGTATTCGCACTAGACATCCAGAAGATTACCAAATACTTGCACTTGCATGCCCAGAAGGTTATCAAGTTTTCACACTGGAGGTCCAGAATATAGGTCCAGAAGTACTTGCACTGGACATTCAGCAGATTTACAAGTGCAATGAATACAACAGTATTTAGTATTATGACCATTTTTCAGATTTTTAAAGTTGTAGCAAAGACATCAACTATAAAATAACACTAATAGAAGTATGGGAAATATATGTTAGCAATTAGTTAAGACTCTTAATACTCACACTGGACGTCCAGCAGCACTGATGTGTTCTGAGTGCCGTGTTTGTTCTCAGCTCTACAGTAGTATTGTCCTCTGTGTGTCAGGTTGATGTTGTTGATGATCAGGTTTGGTCCGGTCTGAACTGGATTCAGGAGGTCTTCAGTGTCTCTGTACCAGGTGTAGTTCACTGCTGGGTTTGCATCACTGCTGCAGCTCAGAGTCACTGAACAGCCCTCCAGAACTAAACCAGCTGGGTTTAAATGTGCAGATGTGTTTTTAGGAGCATCTGATGGAAAACAAAATGATTTAGGCTATCACAATATATAGTATTATAATTTTGCACATTTAAAAAAAATAATCATAAAAGTTGTTAACACTATGAAATAATACCAGTGGAAGTATGGGAAACATTTAGTGAAAAAAAACATGCTTTTCAAATAATACTGAAAGAGTTCACATGTAGGCTTTGTAATTATTTGCTGTTTAAATATATTGAATGTTACATATAATTATTATATTTCATGTTTCCCTCCAGCTCATCACTGAAGAAAAAAATATGTGCAATGTAAAATGTGTGGTTTAACAGTTCAAGATTTGAAAGGCTGCAGGTTTAAACCTCTCTATTTTACAAGTTTCAAATGCAGGCAATGTGTTAATGCATGTCTGAAAACATCTACATTAGGCCACAACACTAACAAAACACCACATGTCTGTATTTTACTGTTCACTTCACACTAGCTGTGTGTAGTTTAGTTTGTCTACTGTGCTAAAACAACACAAACGTCTCGGTTACGTACGTAACCCTCGTTCCCTGATGGAGGGAATGGAGACGTTATGTCGTGACGACATTAGGGGATTTACTTGGAAGCCCCAATCATCTCTGACTAAAGAGAAAACGCCAATGAATATTGGCTAGTGGATTTTGCATACCTGAGCCACTCCGCGTGCATACGGGTATAAAAGGGCGACAGGTGCATCCACTCATCGGGTTTTTCGCTGAGGAGCCGAGAACGTGTCCCTGGCAACCAGCGATGGTTCAAGATTGTGGCATGGGGACATAACGTCTCTGTTCCCTTCATCAGGGAACGAGGGTTACGTACGTAACCGAGACCTTCCCTATCTGTCGGTCACTGCGAGTTATGTCGTGACGACATTAGGGGTCTATGGAAAGCGCCACAACCTGAACCCCGTCACGACCTTGTGCAAGCTAGCGCGTGACAGACAAATGCCATGCGAAGGTCGCAACCTTCCCACCGCCCCAGCGCAAATTCGCTAACCTTGGCGCCCACAGGGACCACTGAGTACATTGCTGCTGGAGATAGCCAAGCCGCTGTTCCTTTCCCCAAAAAATTGGAAGGGATTTCGACCTTCTATGAAAGACCGCTTCAAGTCTTTCCTATTTGTTGTTACAGCTTGGCAGTACCGACGGGGAAGCGAGCCTTCCGGAGAAGGGCGCTACGGAGCCCACATCCTGCCCAAAGGGAGGTAACATGTGGAGACACTGGTATGGACTGGCCCAGGCCTGGGGCAGTGCCACATACTCCTGGACCCTGGGGCAGATCCTACCTAGGAGTAGGGAGGAGGGCTGCCAGCAGGGTCTGACAGAGCTCTGTCAAAGGGAAGACACAGGTTTACCATGAGGGAAACCGTACCGTGGATGAATACACGTGTGGGATCACCCGAAGGGAATGGCCACACGGGCACCTAGTACAGGGGCTGACCGGAGACCCGGGCAAGCTAACATCGGTACTGGGCCTGGCGTCAGACTGCTCCGCCTGGTCTGACTGCCGGGGGTGGTGGAGGACTCCCCCAGGGTTCGCCGTCCGGGAAACTAAACTGGAGGCGAGAAACAGGCGCTCATATCCCCGGTTAAGGGGGAATGGCGCAGCAAGTGTGACACCGGCCAACTCTTCCCGCCACTTACCTGTTACCCAACACACGGGAAGAGACTGGCTCAACGCGGAGACTGTAAAATCTTGCGAAGGTGTTCGGTGTCGCCCAGCCCGCAGCTCTACAGATGTCTGCCAAAGAGGCGCCGTGCGCCAACGCATAGGGGGAGGCAACACTCCGTGTGGAGTGAGCCCTCACCCCAAGGGGGCACGGCTCGCCTTGGGATTGGTACGCCAAGGCGATGGCATCCACTATCCAGTGGGCCAACCTCTGCTTGGAGACAGCCTTCCCTTTCTGCTGACCTCCGTGGCAGACAAAGAGCTGCTCAGAGCTTCTGAAGCTCCGGGTGCGGTCCACGTATATGCGCAGCGCTCTTACGGGACACAGCAACGCCAAGGCTGGGTCTGCCTCCTCCGAGGGCAGTGCTTGCAGGTTCACCACCTGATCGCGGAAGGGTGTGGTGGGAACCTTAGGCACGTATCTCAGGACAACGTGAGAGTAGGCTGGCCCGAACACAAGGCACTCTTCGCTTACCGAAAATGCTTGGAGGTCCCTGACCCTCTTGATGGAAGTGAGCGCGGTCAGGAGCGCTGTCTTCGACAGGAATTTCAGCTCGACTGAGTCCAGCGGCTCAAAGGGACCCCTCTGAGGCCAGCCAGGACGATAGAGAGGTCCCAGGAGGGCTTCAGGGGTGACCTAGGGGGATTCAACCTCCTGGCACCCCTCAGGAACCTCACGATGAGATCATGCTTTCCCAGGGACCGGCCGTCCACTGCATCGCGATGGGCTGCGATAGCAGCCACATACACTTTCAAGGTGGAGGGTGACAGCCTACGCTCCTACCTTTCTTGCAGGAAAGAAAGCACTACTCCAATCGTGCATCTTCGGGGGTCTTCCCGGCGAGAAGAACACCAGTTTGCGAACAGACTCCACTTCAGTGCATAGGCTTGCCTTGTTGAAGGAGCTCTAGCCTGAGTGATGGTGTCTACCACACCTGTGGTAGACCACTTAAGTCTGCCGCGTCCCGTCCAGGAGCCACGCATGGAGGTTCCACAGATCTGGACGCGGGTGCCATATGGTGCCCAGCCCCTGAGAGAGGAGTTCCTTCCTCAGCGGGATACGCCAGGGAGGGGCTGTCACAGGGAGAATGAGTTCAGGAAACCAGGTCCGGGTGGGCCAATATGGCGCAACCAACAGGACCTGCTCCTCGTCCTCCCTGACCTTTCACAGTGTCTGTGCGAGCAGGTTCACTGGGGGAAATGCATACTTGCGCAGAGCCCGAGGCCAGCTGTGTGCCAGTGCGTCCGTGCCGAGGGGGGCCTCGGCCAGGGAGAAGTACAGCTGGCAGTGGGAGGACTCGCGGGAAGCAAACAGGTCTACCTGGGCTTCCCCGAATCGACTCCAAATCAGCTGGATCGTCTCGGGATGGTGGCCCCAATCTCCAGGGAACGTGAGCTGTCGTGAGAGCGCGTCGGCTGCACGATTGAGCTCCCCCGGGATGTGAACGGCACGCAGCGATTTGAGCTGTGACTGACTCCAGAGGAGGAGATGGCGGGCGAGCTGTGACATGTGGCGTGATCGTAGACCTCCCTGACGGTTGATGTACGAAACAGCCGCAGTGTTGTCCGTAAGGACCAACACGTGCTGGCCCAACAGCAGTGGCCGGAACTGCCTTAGGGCCAGATGCACTGCCAGCAGCTCTAGGCAGTTGATGTGCCAAAGCAGTCGAGGCCCCGTCCAGAGCCCCGAAGCTGCCTGCCCATTGCATGTAGCGCCCCAGCCCGTGCTGGAGGCAAGCCACGCCCCCAGATACTGTGCAAGTGGCACCAAAGGCACAATCGACGTGCCCGCAGTGGTGCAGCGAGGGGGAGTAAGGCTGGATGGAACAGAAGGCGGTGCGTTCTGACTCATCCCCACAAAACTCCCTAAGTCCCCGGGGGGACTGCCTAGAGGTGCGCGGGGAGGCATCGCGTCCCCAGACCGCACTCTCTTGGCCACTGGCAAGATGGGTCGCGGGCGAGAGTGAGGAGGCAGCGCGTCGCACACTGTCAGCCCGCAGACCTGAGAACCCGGAGGGAAGGGAAATTGCTCTTTTATTGAAAATGTGGGAACAGAATGAAATGATTCTCCCCCAGCCCTCCTTCGGGGGAAGGAGCGGCGCCATCTCCTGAGATAGAGCAGCTTTCCACATCTCCGGGTTGCCCGTGTCAGGGCCGTTTTATCGCCTCCTTGGACGATATCGGGCCAGCTGGAACACGGGGGGTGCCCCGTTCCTGCAAGAGGCTCGACGCACCAGCACAAGGCGGAGCAGCTCAGGGGAACACAGGAGGGAGCCCACGGCGGCCAGCAGACTGGGGCTGCCCTGCGGCGGAGCGATGCATCACGCCGGGGCAAGATGTGCTGGACGCCTCAGTCTGCTGCAGTACTGCCGAGAACTGCTGGCACAGCTCCCGACAGTGTTGCCGAACAGTCCGGCCTGGGAGACGAGAGCATCAAGAAAGTGCACTTTGTCGATTTCGTCCCTCTCACCAGGCTGAACCCTGCGGCACTCTTGGACTCTTGGATATCGCCTTCCCGAGGGACTGCGCCGTGACTTCCGTTGCGCATAGGGCAAGGCCAGTCGCTGAGTGTGGCCCGCAGCACTGTAAGCCTTGGCGGCAAGCGCGGCCGTGAACTTACAGGCTTTGGCCGGGAGACACGGACGATTCCTCCAAGTGGCGGCGTTTCGCGGGCACCAGTGCACTGCGACCGCTCTCTCCACCTGGGGAATGTCAGCGCCACCCTTAGCCGCCCCGCCATCGAAGGTAGCGAGGATGGAGGAGGCAGACGCGCCGCTTCTGGCCATAAAAAGGGCCGTCTACGACTCCATCAGCTCCTCGTGCACTTCCGGGAAGAAAGGAGCCAAGGCCGGGGGCGTGGTCGCGAGCCACAGCCCATGCCGAGGAGCCAATCACCTCACCGCGAGGGCTCGGACTGGGAGGTGTGCACGCGAGGGGGCAGCTGCACCGAACCTTCATCCTCAGAGGACGATTGCCCATCCCCCGATGCCGCGATCGACATCTAATCCTCTATCGGCGCGCCGAATGAAAATGCTGTGTACGCCGTAAGACGGCACAGCAGATTCATCGGGGAGCCGCACAGAACAGCTGCTGCAGGAGGAGTGAAAGGTCCGTGGGGACTGGCCCTGCGGAATGCTCTCACTGTAATCCTCAGATCGCCCAGAGCACTAGCCGATGCTTCTCTGCTCGGCAGAGAAGCCAGCGCGGGTAGTGACAGAGGGAGCCCCTCCCATCCCCGTAAAGAGAGAGAGGCGTGATCGCAGCGCTGCTATGGTTACACGCTCAGTGAACTCGTAAACCATCCACGAACGCAGCTTCAGCATGCTGGAGCCCCAGACACTGAAGACAACGATTGTGGCTGTTGATGGAGGACAGGAAACGACCGCAACCAAGAGGACACGGCCGGAACAGCGTCTTTAAAAAGCTCTTTTAGGAAATCTGCTCTTTTAGTTGAAGTGCCCAGGGGAATCGCTGCAGACAGGACACCGCTGTTCGCACCGTGACGCCAACCAGAACAGCTTCCAGACAGATGATGAATGGCTTTGTGGAGATCAGCACGTTCATCCACTCGGCTCCGAAGCAAAAATCTGATGAGTGGATGCACCTGTCGCCCTTTTATACCCGTATGCACGCGGAGTGGCTCAGGTATGCAAAATCCACTAGCCAATATTCATTGGCGTTTTCTCTTTAGTCAGAGATGATTGGGGCTTCCAAGTAAATCCCCTAATGTCGTCACGACATAACTCGTAGTGACCGACAGATAGGGAACACATATGATATATGATGTCAATTTGTAGTACGTGTTATTGTCTGGGTTATTCAGTTGGACGGAGACTATTTTTCTTTAGCCTAGAAAAAACATTTGGAATTCAGATGTGCTGGACTGTCTGAACTGGATGTCCAGCCGATTACCAAGTACTCTGTACGCCCATCAATTGACCAAGTATTCGCACTAGACATCCAGAAGATTACCAAATACTTGCACTTGCATGCCCAGAAGGTTATCGAGTTTTCACACTGGAGGTCCAGAATATGGATCCAGAAGTACTTGCACTGGACATTCGGCAGATTTACAAGTGCAATGAATACAACAGTATTTAGTATTATGACCATTTTTCAGATTTTTAAAGTTGTAGCAAAGACATCAGCTATAAAATAACAGTAATGGAAGTATGGGAAATATATGTTAGCAATTAGTTAAGACTCTTAATACTCACACTGGACGTCCAGCAGCACTGATGTGTTCTGGGTGCCGTGTTTGTTCTCAGCTCTACAGTAGTATCGTCCTCTGTGTGTCAGGTTGATGTTGTTGATGATCAGGTTTGGTCCGGTCTGAACTGGATTCAGGAGGTCTTCAGTGTCTCTGTACCAGGTGTAGTTCACTGCTGGGTTTGCATCACTGCTGCAGCTCAGAGTCACTGAACAGCCCTCCAGAACTAAACCAGCTGGGTTTAAATGTGCAGATGTGTTTTTAGGAGCATCTGATGGAAAACAAAATTATTTAGGCTATCGCACTATATAGTATTATAATTTTGCACATTTTTAAAAATAATCATAAAAGTTGTTAACATTATGAAATAATACCAGTGGAAGTATGGGAAACATTTAGTGAAAAAAAACATGCTTTTCAAATAATACTGAAAGAGTTCACATGTAGGCTTCGTAATTATTGCTGTTTAAATATATTGAATATTACATATATTTATTATGTTTCATGTTTCCCTCCAGCTCATCACTGAAGAAAAAAATATGTGCAATGTAAAATGTGTCGTTTAACAGTTCAAGATTTGAAAGGCTGCAGGTTTAAACCTCTCTATTTTACAAGTTTCAAATGCAGGCAATGTGTTAATGCATGTCTGAAAACATCTACATTAGGCCACAACACTAACAAAACACCACATGTCTGTATTTTACTGTTCACTTCACACTAGCTGTGTGTAGTTTAGTTTGTCTACTGTGCTAAAACAACACAAACACATATGATATATGATGTCAATGTGTAGTACGTGTTATTGTCTGGGTTATTCAGTTGGACGGAGACTGTTTTTCTTTAGCCTAGAAAAAACATTTGTAATTGAGATGTGCTGGACTGTCTGAGCTGGATGTCCAGCAGATTACCAAGTACTCTGTACGCCCATCAATTGACCAAGTATTCGCACTAGACATCCAGAAGATTACCAAATACTTGCACTTGCATGCCCAGAAGGTTATCAAGTTTTCACACTGGAGGTCCAGAATATAGGTCCAGAAGTACTTGCACTGGACATTCAGCAGATTTACAAGTGCAATGAATACAACAGTATTTAGTATTATGACCATTTTTCAGATTTTTAAAGTTGTAGCAAAGACATCAGCTATAAAATAACAGTAATAGAAGTATGGGAAATATATGTTAGCAATTAGTTAAGACTCTTAATACTCACACTGGACGTCCAGCAGCACTGATGTGTTCTGAGTGCCGTGTTTGTTCTCAGCTCTACAGTAGTATCGTCCTCTGTGTGTCAGGTTGATGTTGTTGATGATCAGGTTTGGTCCGGTCTGAACTGGATTCAGGAGGTCTTCAGTGTCTCTGTACCAGGTGTAGTTCACTGCTGGGTTTGCATCACTGCTGCAGCTCAGAGTCACTGAACGACCCTCCAGAACTAAACCAGCTGGGTTTACAAGTGCAGATGTGTTTTTAGGAGCATCTGATGGAGGAGAAAATCATTCATGCAGTCCTGTTATCATTTACAACACTATATTATAGTTGATCATTCAGCACAGATTGATTCTTGTCTTACACTGAACTAGTAGCATACGGGAGCGCTGTGTTGTGTTCTTCTGCTGTAGCTGGTGTGTTGCAGTGCAGGTGAAAGTGACTCTGTGATGACGGTGAGAAACAGTGAAGTTCAGATCAGAGATGAGCTCAGTTTGGATCTGATACTGCCGTTCTGTGACGTTATCATAGAGAGTCGAGCTCCATGTGAGAGATGGTGGACGAGACGGACAGAAGATCTTAGTAGAGCAGCGCAGACTCACTGAACTTCCCTCCATCACCTCCCCCATCTTCATCACCTTCTGCTGATCATTAAAGACTCTCAGTGTGGGTTTGGGTGGAGATCCTGAAACACACATAGAGATGCAGACGAATATTACAAAATAATGTCGATTAGCATATCCAGTAATAAAGGTGTATTTAAAAAAAAAAAAATCTACTACAGTAGTAGTAGAAAATTTGTAAAAGTAGTAGTAAATTTGTGTGACGCTATAGAAGAAGCATGAACAGTATGACACTCACCTAAGACACCAATTTGAACTTGGGAGTATGAAGGTTCTTTGTAGTTATATTGCAATTTACCATTGGCTTCAAGTCTGAAGTAATATGACCCATTATGATTCTGATTGACTTTATTGAAGCGTGTGCTGCAGTTTTTCTGTTTAGCAGTGCCAAATATTTCTCCATTTAACAGATCAGTCTTGGGGCTGCTGGAGTCAAACACTTCAATTGGGTTTCCTTCTTTAAACCATATTCTCTTTGCACTATCAGTAAGGTCATTTTCATATTGTTGATCGATATCAAATGTGCAGGGTATGAAGACACAGGATCCTTCTACAGCTTCTACTGTCTGCGGCAGATTGATACTGAAGCCACAAAAAACACCTAAAACGAACAGAAGGAAGTAATCATACAAAGTTAATATGCAGGACAAACTTCTGCAGCACTTATTGCTCTTCAATCTAGCAAAGGTAACACGGAAGTGCTTTCATAATAATAATTCAGCTTGTTAAAACTAGGAATAATGCATAAATCTGTAGACCTTGTATCAGAGATCCAGTGAGGAGGAACGTCACCAATGTTTCCATCATTTACATTCACTCCACCTTATAGCAGAATAAACAAATAAACACAAACACACACACACACACATATATATATGATTTCCTTCTTGTGACTGCTGAATTTATAGCTCTTATGTTGGTATTAACTCATTATTTCTAAATTTCTAGATTCATTATTTTTACATAGGAATACAGAAAGTACTAAATATTTAAAAACTGGACATGCTTATCTTGAACGTTTAAAAATTTTGCATTTCATAATCTCAAAACTACAGCGCTAAGTGTGAGTTTTACTGTGTTGTGTGTAAATGACTTACCAGAGAAGAGGGTTGTAGACGACAGAAATCCTCTCAGAGCTCAAGCTGATGCTTGCACTGAACAGAGCAAGAACTGTGTGTGAAAACGATAGTTTAGCTCGTATTAGACATTCACCACTTCTCCTTTAGTCAGAACTCAGTGACAGTAGCCTGACTGAGAAATCCATGCAAATCAGTATGAAGCTTATTCAATGTCCAACACATTACTTTATATCAAGTGTTTATGCTGATATAGAAATAATTCTCAACTCTCAATATTCGGTGTTGAATCATATTTAAGACACTAAGATGTACAGATGTACAGGTGATAAGGAAACATTTGCATTTTAACTTTTTTTAGACATTATATATATATATATATCAAGATAATGTACTTTGCGTGCTCTGTATGGTCTTACAATTTACTTCAAATACACAACATGGGAAACTGAAGATTAAATAGTCAACTGGCAGTTGCTTTCTTAGATAAAATACTGACCGAAGCTGAAAGCAGAAGAGATTTGTTCAAAATACTGTAGAGTCAGCAAAACAAGCTGCTCACATGATGAACTTATACTTCGCTATCTACTTACAGCGTAACTGTATTACTGTAGAATATAAAGAAATATAGCCATCTAAGACCTTTTCAAACTTTCCAAAATAAAAAGGTCAAAAACCCTGTGGCTCAGAAGATGTCAGCTTGCATTTTTATTTGTTTATGGGATGGTGCTGTTATAAATGTCTCATTCAAATTCATTAAATTCAGTTTTGTAACAGTCTTTCACTGACTTTCTGCAACATCTGTACTGAAAGTGTCTGCATGTGTTGTCATGTTGTCAATTATTCCGAATGTGTTGATCTGAAAATGAAGCCTTCTGCTGCTTTAGTGGAGCGAAACTGCACTTCCGTGACTCACATGTAATAATCCTTGCCTCACATGTATTGCCTGTTGAATGTTTCCTTTAATGTAATATTTTGTATTTTATTTTCCCAGTTTATTCTGAGGAGTTGCCAACATACAAACATCAAGCTGTGCCGAAAGAGTTTGTTTCTTTTCAATCCAATAATAAAAAAGACTAACACAACATTACTGCAGTAAGTTGATTTCAAATATCAGTGTTAATAAGCGGAACATTTATCTGAATCAATTCAGCTCAAAGCTGTTTATTAAGGAACTTTTATGACATTTTATATGACTTAATAGAGATGATAGAGTTCCTGTAACATCATTTTGCCATTCAGTCTGAATTCAATGGTAACCCTGATTCACTGTTTTTCAGCGATGGAAAGAGAAGGATTGACTTTGTTTTGGCCTATGAGGATGAGTCTAAAAGTGCATCTGAACAAAAAGGCTCATTTATGAGGAGAAGAGTAAGTCAAAGTCACTTACGCACATTCATTTACTTCAGCTGTTGACTAACAGAAACCATAATTCAATAATTCAAGTATAAGCCATAATTCATTCTGGTGCTCTCACACACGTTCTCCGTTCGCATAAATATATTTCTGTTCACACACTTAAATTCTTCTTCTGCATACATATGTTTTTACTCTTACTCGCATACATTCTTGTTTCACATACATGTTTCTGCTTATATATATATATATATTAGGGGTGGCAGGCACACAGATGTCACGGTTCGGTACATACCTCGGTTCGGGGGTCACGGTTCGATATGATTTCGGTACAACAGAAAAAAAAGAAGAAATCTACTATGCTCAGTTTCTTTTCATTTATTTTGAACAGACAGTAGTGCAAATTACAATTTTTTCCACCTATGTGAAAATACTAAATATTATTACATGTTATATATATAAAATCTGTATTGTTTTCATTGTGAGTGTACACAAATAAAAGCAGACCTTTATACAGTGATGCATTATTAATACGATAAGTTGATTCTGCTGGTATAAGGAAACAGTTGAAGTGATTGCGCCGGAGCGCGCACACACACACACACACACACACATCCGCAACTTGACAGCGCGGTTGGTACTTTATCAAAATAAAATACAGTGAGCCAAACATCAGTGCACCCGCCTCTGTGTCTCCGTTGGAACGCGACTGAAGAACAAAGCCTATAATTTACATAATAAAAAATAGTTTACGCATAGATATTTTATTTAAATAGAACGCATTCAGATACATTACATCGCAAATATGGAAATATTATGGAATATTTGAATTTTTGTGCCGAATGAGAGAGGTAGGATACACGAGCACAAAGCCACATTTCGCAAACAGTTGAGTGCACATGCATTTAAAGTATACTCAGTGTATGTGAGAGACGCGTTCAGAATCAGCACACGGTCACCGCAACTCATGGTTAAGGCTAGAAGGGATACCTACGGCGCTATTCTGTACTCTTTGGCTACATGGCATTCGCTGTTCTTCTGCTGGTGGTTATCAAACAGCGTTGCATTGCTGCGGGAGCCTCCTTCTATATTGAGGGGGAATTGCCTGTATTCGTCGTAAGGCCTCATGCACCGAGATGCCCGTACCGTTACGATTCGGTACAAATACATGTACCGTATATTTATACCTCTACACATATGCATTCTTTATTCTTATATACCTACATTCTAACTCATACATATATATATATATATATATATATATATATATATATATATATATATACTGTATATATGTGTGTGTGACCATGGACCTCAAAACCAGTCATAAGTGTCAATTTTTCAAAATTGAAAGGAAACATAAATAATCTTTCCATTTATGTATGGTTTGTTATGATAGGACAATATTTGACCGAGGCGTCGCACCCATGGGGGATGTGTTTTAACACCAACACTTTTCCCGGTGAGAGGGTTCAACACCCGCACTTTTTCTGCAGTTTTTCCGCAGTTTTGCACAAACGCCTTCCAGCAGTCGCTCCTCTGTTTCTCTGTGGGTGAAAATGCCTTGTTGATGCTAGAGGTCAGAGGAGAATGGGCCGACTGATTCAAGCTGAAAGAAGAGCAACTTTGACTGAAATAACCACTCGTTACAACCGAGGTATGCAGCACAGCATTTGTGAAGCCACAACACGCACAACCTTGAGGCGGATGGGCTACAACAGCAAGACCCCACCGGGTACCACTCATCTCCACTACAAATAGGAAAAAGAGGCTACAATTTGCACGAGCTCACCAAAATTGGACGGTTGAAGACTGGAAAAATGTTGCCTGGTCTTATGAGTCTCGATTTCTGTTGAGACATTCAGATGGTAGAGTCAGAATTTGGCGTAAACAGAATGAGAACATGGATCCATCATGCCTTGTTACCACTGTGCAGGCTGGTGGTGGTGGTGTAATGGTGTGGGGGATGTTTTCTTGGCACACTTTAGGCCCCTTAGTGCCAATTGGGCATCGTTTAAATGCCACAGCCTACCTGAGCATTGTTTCTGACCATGTCCATCCCTTTATGACCACCATGTACCCATCCTCTGATGGCTACTTCCAGCAGGATAATGCACCATGTCACAAAGCTCGAATCATTTCAAATTGGTTTCTTGAACATGATAATGAGTTTACTGTACTAAAATGGCCCCCACAGTCACCAGATCTCAACCCAGTAGAGCATCTTTGGGATGTGGTGGAACGGGAGCTTCATGCCCTGGATGTGCATCCCACAAATCGCCATCAACTGCAAGATGCTATCCTATCAATATGGGCCAACATTTCTAAAAAATGTTTTCAGCACCTTGTTGAATCAGTGCCACGTAGAATTAAGACAGTTCTGAAGGCGAAAGGGGGTCAAACACAGTATTAGTATGGTGCTCCTAATAATCCTTTAGGTGAGTGTATATGGGTTTGGTCCCCCTGGTGGGCGATATGGCAAAAATATCACAATTCTTTGTCATGTTGGTTTTTCTATCTTGCAAGCTGTTTGAGCATTACAGCCAAACTAATTTCCCTATTATAAAGGTAAAGCCTTTCAAGGTAACAAAATATTAAAAAGTATGGTGGATATTTAGGCCAAAGTGGGTGAAGATAAATCGTTGTCTTTATTTTATCTTTGTTATTAAAAAAATTAGAGCAAAGATATACATTACAAATACACATAATATACAAATAAAATAAACCATGTTTTATTTTCAGGTAGGCTACAATAGGTGTATTTAGCAGGAGCATTCAAGAAACTGTATGAACAAATATAAAAATTAAATTCCTATTAAAGCAACTGTATTAAAGTTTTTCAGTCAAGAGTAGCGAGTGATTTTACTCTTTGTATTCGGTGTTTTATTAACATTAATGGAATAATTCACCCACAAATTAGTGTTTTATTATTCATACCTTCATTTACTCAAAAGTTGTTTTAAGCCTGAATGAGTTTCTTTCTTCTGCTAAACATAAATGCTATTTTGAAGAAGGTGGAAAACCAATCAGTTGCTGGTCCACAGTGACTTCCATAGTATTTTTTTCCCTACTGTTATAGTCAAGGTGGGCCAGCAACTGTTTGGTTACCCAGATTCTTCAAAATATCTTCTTTTGTGTTCAGCACAGAAATTAATACAGGTTTGGGACAACATGTGAGTGAGAAAATATTGACAGAAATAAAATTTTATGGTGCAGTTCATGTCATCTTCCCTCTCATTAAACTATGCCAGGTCCTTTACTGCAAAAACACCGTCACTGCGACACTCTAAAGTGATGAAACTATGGCGCCATGTACTTTTTTTAAACCATTTTTATAGGTTTCACGTTATATTGTGATCAGGTACTGCAGTCCTTGTTGTCCACGTCTTCCAAGCCATTGTTTCTGCCATAATCCCTTTTGTTGTGGTTTCTTCTTTCTTTCGGATAAAATAACTGCACAGACCAATTGGCCAGTTGATCGTCCATTCTTGAAAAAATGGCCTATCATCTTTGTAATTTCTCGCGAGAATTTATTAGAGAACACACATTTACGCCCCTGAAAATAGTCATAAAAACAATAGATTTTGAATAAGAAATAAAAGACATGGTGTATAATAAAATACATAATAAAAATTAATTAATGCAGGACTGAATTACAGGTAATAATGGTGTAAATAATGTATTTGCTTTTTTTACCCTCAAAGTGCCGGTACCCATTGACATGCATTTTATGAATCATCAAGGAGCTCAAATTCTTTACTGTTCTACATGAAAAAAAGTCAACTACATCTTGGATGACCTGAGGGTGAGTAAATTAAATAGCCTTTTTGGGCAAACTACCCTGTTAAAACACTGAGAAAAAAAAAAAAAAAACTTTTTTGACAAGAAAGTCAGTCCTATAGCTTTGAAAGAACATCATTTTTGGATGAACAATCTCTTAAGTCGCTCTAAAAATCCCTGTGGAGTTCAAAGATTTGAAGGTTTTGGTTCAGTTTTGCTCTTCAGCATCATCTGCACTGACCAGCGGTTCCTTCTGTCTGTAGCGATGGCTGGTGTTTTCATAAATCACGTCTTCTGATGCCGTGTCCGTAATCTCTGCTGTCATGTCTTGTTTTTTGGGCTCTGTCTCAGATGTTGAGGTGTTGTTCTCTGTGTCTGTGGCTCCTACAGGACGATGTCGGACCGTAGCGTATTCACTGGTCAGTGAGGTGATGCCCCTGATCTCTCCTGACGGCGGTTCAGTGTTTGTGAAGTCGATGGAGGAATAATGAAGAGATTCTGGTGCACTCGGTGCGATGGATGACAGCATGCCGTTATTGCCGTAAACAAACTGGCAGTCATTATCCAGAGCAACGGCCTGATGGAGAAGAAACAGCTAAATGAGTGAAGATCTGCTGAACGACTGTCTGTAATGTCTTTGAGAATTAATTACTCACTGTTTCAGTCAGAATGAGTCCAGATGTGTTGCATTGTCTGGTTTCTGAAGGTTTTTCTTTCCTTCTTCTGAAAAACATGTTTTTAGATCATAAAAAAATTATGCTAATACAATATCAGAATCACAATCATAAAACCATTAAATTTTTTTACGTTTAATTACTTTCATTTTAACTTGCTGTACTAAAATAACTCAAATTGAAATAAAAATTTATGAAAACTTTATAGACATTTAAAAACCACAAACCCATTAAAATGACCAAAACACTTTCTTTTGTCATTTTTATCTCTTTTTTTTTTTTTTGTAAAATGAATTTTGTTTGGATTTTAATTTTGGTTACTTTAGAACTTTTTATTATTATTGTATTTTTATTTTGTTTGTTTATTTGATTTGATATTATTTTATTTAAAATTCTTTTTATTTCATTTTTTTTAAAGGTTTTTTCCGTTTTTAAAATAATAACCCTGCTTTAAGCTGAATATGTCTAAAAACATTTATCACAATAGCTGAAAAAATCTGTTTAACATTGACATAATCGAAAGGCAACTGCAAATCACACATATGTATGCATCCAATTTGCAGTTGCAAATATGAATTGTATTATTTTTGAATATTGTCCAGAATATAATTCTGTGTAAAATCTTATTTTCTTGATGTTTTCTTATTCCTAAAAGGGCATTTGTACACACCGTTCATAGCAGAGCGTTAAGATGCACACAATCATCATCACTGAGACGCCAACAGCAGCTCCGAGCAGCACCGACAGAAGATGGAAACCTGGAAAGCAGCGTTTAATTGCACAGAGGTCAGTCTTTCATAGTTTAGGAGATCTCACTCTCATTTAACCTGTTAACTGTCACCCGTCCCCTCACCGGGACACCTAAATTTACTTCACTATTTTACAATTAAATCCTAATCTAATCAAACTATACAAACGATATATCATTGGAAATGTCTAAGACTCCTAAATAGATATTGTTCCACCTTTTTTGTTAAAAAATTATGTAGGAAACTAATGGATTAATTTATGACAAGAGTGCACCTGAAAAATCTACATCATAACAGGAGTTCTGACATTTTTCCTAGTTGCCTTTTTCCCTCTCACGCTTTAGAAATCATAAGAAATGATATAGTTGAAAACTTAAAATCTCAAAATTCATCCTTTGAAACCCATTTTAAAATCAGACATTGCATTACCATGGAAATGGTACATAAAAATCATGTTACAAAATGTTTTCGTTCATGAATTATAAACATTTAAGTTTGAATAGTGTTCTATAATCTCTATGTTCAAAACTGTGAGTGACAGTTAAGGGGTTTTAACTATCTCAGATGTTTCTCTAAAAACAGACCCAAATGCAACCTTCCTGTAGTATGGAGCTGTAAAAGGAACAGCTCAGATTATCTGATCCCGGATTTGTGAGAAATATTTGAGTTGAGTTGAAACTTGTATGTCATGTATTTAAATATATTTGTATTTACACATTTGAAATTACAATTTAGTACAATGAAAATATATTAACTTTAAAGTTCTTTATTTTTTATTTAAGTTTTATTAATTTTAGAACATCAAGTTAAACTAAATTAAAATGAAAAATGATGCCTTGGCAACTAGCTTAAATAAAAAGCGTTTTTATTTTTCATTACAGTGAACGTTTATTTTTAATAAAAAATGTTGCTTCCGTTTTAGTTAACTATAATAGCCCTGTATTGAATAACACACTACAGTTCATCTTATAGTCAAATATGTGCGTTAGTCAACACATTGAAATAAGAAAAGAAGCACACTTCTTTTTCACAAGGGTAAAGACATCATTTGTGGTCTTGTCGATCAGATAAAGCTGTTGTTTTGTGTTTCTCACTTGTGTCTTGTGTTGGTGGGAGGGGCTGAAACTGTTGACTTGCTTTGCCGTAAGTGTTTGCGCTGAAACACTGCAGGACGTCCGTGTCTGTGAGGGACTGACGAGTGGTCAGGACGCTCTTCACTCCTGTGCTTCCTAACATCTCCTCACTGATGGACGTTTCTGTAGAGTTAGCGAGCACATGTCCAGACAGATGCCACTCTAGTGTAGGGCAGGGATTCCCATGAGCCTCACAGACACACGCAGTTACACTGTTTCGGCTACAAGAGCTGGAGATTGTGGGCGCAACTGAAAGAGAGAACATGAATGTTATGATAAAGATGATCCTGATGGTCTCTGCAGTGTAAAACATGTTTGTTATTTTAATGATAAAATGCTAAAATAGCCACAATAAAAACACGTTAATTGGTTAACAGCAAGTTATATATCATGAAAACTAATAAATCTAACAGGACATTTCATGTATTTAAATATATTTGTGTTTATACATTTGAAATGAAGAAGTTGCAATACAATATATAAATTTTATATTAGTTATATATTCATATTAATTTTAAATGTAATATTGAATTAATGTTAATTTTGTACCACTGAGATACTAGTTTTTATTAATATTTTGAAACTGTTTTTATTTTTATATATTTTAGTTAAAGTTTGAGTAATTTTGTCATGGTTTTGTCATTTTGACTGCTAAAGTAAGTATGTGATTCTTGCATGCTCTTGTGGTAAAATTGTAACTTTTTCATGTAAATTTATTTTCATCATAAACAATGCACTTTGCATTTAAATGCAATTAAATCTCTAGAGCACTGTTGTATTGTACTATATTCACAGTATTTATGTTATCAGGAATCAGATTGATGGCGGAGCAGTAATTTGAGGTGTCAGTACTCACACTGAACGTCCAGTTGAAATTTTGCATTGTGTTGGCCATGCTGGTTTTGAGCATTACAGCCATACCATGCGCCGTATGTAGGGTTTGTCACGATGTAGGTGTGATTATATCCAGTCTGGAGGAGCTCAAATTGAGATCCAGTCTCTCTGTACCAGGTGTAGTTGAGCTCTGCTGGGTTTGCATCGGTCCTGCAATTCAGAGTCACTGGTTTGCCCTCCATCACTGAGCTGGAGGGAAACGCTGACAACGATGTGTTTTTTGGGGCATCTGATGAAAAAAAAGTTGTGCGATGTAGAATGTGTGGTTTACAGTTCAGGATTTGAAAGGCTGCCGGTTTAAACCTCTCTATTTTACAGGTTTCAGATGCAGGCAACGTGTTGAAGTATGTGTGCAAATATCTACAGTAGGCCACAACACTAACAAAACACCACATGTCTGTATTTTACCAATTACCTGTTCAGTTCACACTAGCTGTGTGTAGAAGTTTAAGTCTACTGTGCTAAAACAGCACAAACACAGTGAGAAATATGATCATTTGTAGTATATGTCTTTGTCAGTGTAAGTCGGACAGAGACTGTCTTTCATTTATCTAGACCAAACAGTCTGAATTGAGACGTTCTGGATGTCCAGAAGAATAACAAATACTCGCACTGGATTTCACAGTATTTGGTATTATGACTATTTTTTAGACTTTCAAAATAAAGACATCACCTATAAAATAACAGTAATGGAAGTATGGGAAATATATGTTAGCAATTAGTTAAGACTCTTAATACTCACACTGGACGTCCAGCAGCACTGATGTGTTCTGAGTGCCGTGTTTGTTCTCAGCTCTACAGTAGTATCGTCCGCTGTGTGTCAGGTTGATGTTGTTGATGATCAGGTTTGGTCCGGTCTGAACTGGATTCAGGAGGTCTTCAGTGTCTCTGTACCAGGTGTAGTTCACTGCTGGGTTTGCATCACTGCTGCAGCTCAGAGTCACTGAACGACCCTCCAGAACTAAACCAGCTGGGTTTACATGTGCAGATGTGCTTTTAGGAGCATCTGATGCAAGAGAAAATTTAGGCTGTCACAATTTATAGAATTATTATTTTACACATTTTTTAAATAATTGTAATGTTGTTGTTAGGCTGATACCATTTGCCTGGACCGAAACGAGGACCACAGTCTGAAAAGACAAAGAACTCTTTGAAAGAACGAGAATCAACATCTGAACTCTATCTCACAAGCCTGATCCTCATTCAAGACAACACACCCAACTGAGAGAGAAAAGTTTCACACGTTTTGTATGATTCTCCTACTTCCTTTATTCACTCTCCCCCTCTCTCTCCTCATTTCCATCTGAACACAGGACACTACAGAGGTCACCGAAAACACTTTTCTTAATCAGATTATAACAATGCAACTGTTTCATGTTTAATGTCGTTTGAAATCAGGGCCGCTGCTGGCCAAATGTGTGCCCTAAGCAGAATTGTATTGTTGTGCCCCCTCCCCCAAATATTATGGATGTAAAAAAATGTTTTTTAAAAACCTACTAGGGTCAAAACAGAACTTTATAAAAGTAAATAAATAAATTGTAATTAAATTTTATTATTTACAAATTAAAATTGTAGCTCTGATTTAGTCTCAAGCATTAAGAAATCACACAAAAGAAAATTAAGCATGTCATGAATCTAGTCTATGAACTTCCATTCACTCACCACCAGAGGTCACTCGTTCACCACATGGACTCTTGCACCACACTAACTGTTGCACGCCAACTCAGACTACAATTCCCATCATCCATTTCACTGACGACACACAGCTGATTGCACTGATCACACAGCTGATTGCACTGATCACACACCCTACATAAACCATGGACTTCCTCTCCCTCTCTGCCGAGTATTGTATTGCGTTTATCACTCCCCTAGTGTTAGCTGCCTTACCGAGCCATTCTGTGTTTTTCTGTTAAGTTCCAGTATTGTTCTGCATTTATAACTCTCCTAGTTCTAGCTGCAATACGGAACCCTCTTTGTTGTCTTAGTCTTGCCTTGCCTTGTGTTTTTTCTAGTGTTTCGATTCTTGCCTGTGTTTCCTGGATTAACCCTTTGCCTTGCTGTTCGGACTCTGTTTGCGCCTCTCTTGGACCACTGCTTGTTTACCTGGATTATCTCTCTGCCTCACCCTGTTGGATATTGTTCGCCGATCAAAGACCCACGCTTGTTCTAGGAATACTCTTGTTCAAGATTTCAAGATTTTTTATTTGTCACATACACAATTATACAGAGTATAACCAGCAGTGAAATGTAAGTCAGGTCCGATCCAAGGACAGTGCAATTATAAAGAATACAAAACACCGAATGTACATAAATATTAAGAAAAAGAAAAGTAGAAAAAAATAAAAAGAATAAAATAAAATAAAATAAAAGATAAGATAAACAAAAATATAAATATAAATGTGCAGGTCAGTATGTTTGTTGACTTAAATAGTACTATAAGAAGGAATGTGCAAAAGAATGTGCAAAAAGTTGTACAGGGTATGTACATAGCAGCAATACGAGGTAGAAAAAAATTATGAATAACTTATTGATATAGTGATATTTACATGTCATGTGAGTCATGTGATGTTATGACACGGAGTTAGAGTTTAGGAACCTGATGGCCAGGGGGAAGAAGCTCCTCCTAAGTCTCTCAGTTTTTGACATCAGGCTACGGAAGCGCTTGCCAGATGGAAGCAAAGTGAATAGACGGTTACCAGGGTGATTTGAGTCCTTGATGATTTTGACAGCTCTACTTTTGCAGCGTTTGAGGTAGATGTCCTGCATAGAGGGGAGAGCAGACCCTGAGATGCGCTCAGCTAAGCGCATAACTCTCTGTAGTGCTTTGCAGTCCTGATTGGAGCTGTTTCCATACCACACTGAGATGCACTGAGTCAATACACTTTCTATGGTCCCTGAATAGAAAGTTTTCAGGATTGCTGGTGAGACCCTGCATTTCCTCAGCTGTCGCAGATGGTACAGTCTTTGCCTGGCTTTCTTGACCTGTGTTTGGATGTGTGTAGTCCAAGTCAGGTTCTCAGAGATGTTTACACCGAGGTACTTGAAACTACTCACCTTCTCCACAGGGGTCCCACTGATCATAAGAGGCGTGTAGGGCCGCTGCTGTCTCTTCCTGAAGTCCATGATCAGCTCTTTAGTTTTCCTCACATTCAGAGAGAGACAGTTGTCCTGGCACCATGATGTGAGTCTTTCTACCTCATCCAAGTATGCGGTCTCATCATTGTTGGAAATGAGGCACAGAACCACAGTATCATCAGCGAATTTGATAATAGATGTGGAGCTGTGAGAGGACACGCAGTCATGCGTGTAGAGAGAGTAAAGCAGGGGACTCAGGACACAGCCCTGTGGGGCTCCTATGTTCAGAGTGATGGAGTTTGAGGTGAACTGACCAACTTTCACCACTTGAGGTCTTGCCGGTGAGGAAGTCTTGAATCCAGTCTCAGAGTGAGGAGTTTAGGCCGAGGTCTGTGAGTTTAGAAGCTAGCTCGATGGGGACTATAGTACTGAAAGCTGAGCTATAGTCAATGAATAGCAGCCTTACATAATACCCATTGTTGCTGTCCATGTGTGTGAGGGAAGAGTGGAGGACGTGAGAGATGGCATCGTCAGTAGATCTGTTTGGGCGATAGGCAAACTGAAGAGGGTCCAAAGTAACAGGGATGGAGGAGCAGATGTGGCTCTTTACAAGTCTCTCAAAAACCTTCATGACTATAGATGTGAGGGCAACTGGGCGATAGTCATTCAGGCAAGAGGGTTTTCTTTGGCACAGGGATAATGATGGATTTTTTGAATGAGGTGGGAACCACGGAGGTAGCAAGGGACTCATTAAAGATAGAAGTGAACAAACCAGCGAGCTGATCAGCGCAGGACCTCAGAACACGGCCGGTTATCCCATCAGGTCCGGCTGCTTTCCTGACATTCACTTTCTTTAGTGCCCTCCGAACCTCATCCTCCGACATGGTGATTACAGGATTATCGCTGCTCTGCCTGCTGCTTCTTGACACGCTGGTCGGCAGAGTCGTGCTGCCGCCGTTGTAATCGAAGCGGCCGTAGAAGGTGTTTAACTCGTCGGCCAGCAACAAATCTGCTCTCACCTTTGCGGAGGATTTGTTTCCAAAGGCACAGATGATCCTCAGACCCTGCCACATCCGTCGAGAGTCCTTGAGTTGGAAATGAGACTCAATTCTCTCTCTATATCGGTGTTTGGTAGCTCTTACTGCGTGTCGGAGAGCATAACACGATGCTTTGTACTCGCTCATATTCCCGGTCAGAAGAGCCTCATTGTAAGAGCCTCACAGTGCGTTTGTTAACCGCAGCACGGATTGTTCTGTCCACCCACGGTTTCTGGTTGGAGAAGGTCCTTAGAGTTATTGTTTCAGTAGCTTGCTCAGTTAGCGTGTTTACAAAGCTTAATGCTACATCCGTGAACTCGCTGATGTCAGAAGAACTCGCCCAGAACATGTCCCAGTCGACATCATCAAAGTAAAGTAAAGTAAAGTAAAGTCGTGACGTATTGTCAAGTATGGTGACCCATACTCGAAATTGGTGCTCTGCGTTTAACCCATCCAAGTGCACACACACAGCAGTGAGTAGTGAACAAATGCACACACACACACACACACACACACCGTGAACACACACCCGGAGCAGTGGGCAGCCATGCTGCGGCGCCCGGGGAGCAGTTTGGGGTTCGGTGCCTTGCTCAAGGGCACCTCAGTCGTGGTATTGAGGGTGGAGAGAGCGCTGGACATTCCCTCCCCCCACCTACAATTCCTGCCGGCCGGGGGCTCGAACTCGCAACCTTTCGATTACGAGTCCGACTCTCTAACCATTAGGCCACGACTTCCCCATCAAGAGCCGCCTGTAGCATAGCTTCTGAGTGGGAGGACCAGCGCACCGGGGGTTCCTGAACGAGCCTTTGTTTATATTCCGGTGTGAGGAAAATGGCGGCATGGTCCGATTTGCCAAAAGCCGGTAGTGAGCGGGCTTTGTAGGCATTCTTGAACTGAGTGTAGCAGTGATCCAGTGTGTTTGGTCCTCTAGTTGGACAGGATACATGTTGATAAAAGTTTGGCATGACCTGCCTGAGGCTGGCTTTGTTGAAGTCTCCCGCGATGATAAAGGCAGTGTCAGGATGTTTGTTAATGTAGCCGCTGAGCACATCGTGAAGCTTAGACAAAGCCAAGCCGGTGTCTGCCTGTGGTGGAATGTACACAGCAGTAACAATGATCGATGAAAACCCCCGGGGCAGATAAAATGGGTGGCAAATAATGGAAAGATGTTCCAGATGAGGCGAGCAGGAACGTGACAGAATGGAGATATTCCTGGGATCACACCATTTCTTGTTGATCATGAAACACACTCCTCCACCCCTGGATTTACCGGCCTCTGCTGTTCTGTCCATCCGTAAAACAGAAAAGTTCTCACTCGGCATCACAGCAGTGTCCGGGACTGAGGGCGTAAACCATATTTCAGACAAACAAAGGATGTTACAGTCCCTTATGTCCCGTTGGAAACTAATCCTTGCTCTAAGATCGTCCATCTTATTCTCCAAGTATTGGACATTTGTGAGCAGAATGCTCGGAAGAGGAGGATTATGAGCCCTTTTCCTGAGTCTGTCTCAAATCCCAGCGCATTTCCCACGGCGTTTCATGATCCGTCGCCTCAGGGGGTTATTGTTTATCTCCGCGTTACGAAGAATCTCCAGTGGCCACGATGGATTCATGGATAAGGTGTCCTGGAACAGGTTAGTGTAGCGGTTTCCAATGTCCAAAAGTGTTTCTCTGTCATAAGTGAACAGTGTCGACGTAAAATGTGAAAAAAGAGAAAGTAAAAGTAAGTAAAAAAAGTACATAAAAGCACAATCTGAGCGGAGCGGCCTGGACGGCATCCGAACTCAGCTTGCGCCATCTTGTTTTTACCTTGTTTTTACCATCTTGTGCCTTGCCCGTGCCATACCTGTTCGCTGTTGTTTGATAATCCTGCCTGTTATTGACTGTTTATTAATAAAAGCTTGCACATGGATCCGCCCCGTTACAAAGCAGTTTTACTACAATAAAACCATGGTTCATTTTTGTAAGGTTTGTGATGTCCACATGTTTTTGAAGATAGAGGCTGTAGCATTTCTATCGCAAAAAGGTGTCAAAATGAAAGATTAAGTGGATATTTGAATTAGCCTAAATGTTTGGTCAATATAAAGGATTTGGTCGTCCTGAAAGTGTAAGTGTAACAGCAACAATTACCAGGCCTTTGGCGCCCTTTACTGGCATTTGTAAAAGTATGTAATGTAAATATCTAAATGGTTTATTTTGTATTACATTATGTATTTTAACAGTGTTTTGAAACCATATAATTATTAATTAACCAATCATTATTGCTTCATTTTTTACATTTAAACTGGATTTAAACAAGTACAATAATATTAAAGAATAAATAGAAGAATCAGATGTCTAGATACCTTAAGTCTAATATACTAATGATTGTGAATAAATTATCAAGACTCTTAATACTCACACTGGACGTCCAGCAGCACTGATGTGTTCTGAGTGCCGTGTTTGTTCTCAGCTCTACAGTAGTATCGTCCTCTGTGTGTCAGGTTGATGTTGTTGATGATCAGGTTTGGTCCGGTCTGAACTGGATTCAGGAGGTCTTCAGTGTCTCTGTACCAGGTGTAGTTCACTGCTGGGTTTGCATCACTGCTGCAGCTCAGAGTCACTGAACGACCCTCCAGAACTAAACCATCTGGATTTATCCTCACTGATGTGTTTTTAGGAGCATCTGATGAAAATCATTCAGGTTATTCTGTTATGCGTTATAGCACTAATTATAGATGATCATGGAGCACACATTGATATAATTCCTGTCTTACACTGAACTCGTAGCATTCGGGACTCTAGTGTTGTGTTCTTCTGCTGTAGCTGGTGTGTTGCAGTGCAGGTGAAAGTGACTCTGTGATGACGGTGAGAAACAGTGAAGTTCAGATCAGAGATGAGCTCAGTTTGGTTCTGATACTGCCGTTCTGTGACGTTATCATAGAGAGTCGAGCTCCATGTGAGAGATGGTGGACGAGACGGACAGAAGATCTTAGTAGAGCAGCGCAGAATCACTGAACTTCCCTCCATCACCTCCACCATCTCCATCACCTCCTGCTGATCCTTATAGACTCTCAGTGTGGGTTTGGGTGGAGATCCTGAAACACAAATAGTTATTACAAGATCATATGGATTATTATATCCAAAAACGAATGTTCATATTGTTCAGTAGTAGATTTCTTTTTAATGTGTGTCGAGTCACACTATAGAAGCAGCATGAAGAGTATGACACTCACCTGAGACGGCAATTTGAACTTGGGAGTGTTTAGGTTTTTTGAAGCTATACTTCACTTTATTATCTTCAAGTCTGAAGTAATATGACCCATTATGATTCTGAATGACATTATTGAAGCGTGTGCTGCAATTTTTCTGTGTAGCAGTGCCAAATATTTCTCCTTTTAACTGTCCAGTGTTGGGGCTGCTGGAGTCAAACACTTTAATTATAGGGTTTCCTTCTTTAAACCACATTCTCTTTGCACTATCAGAGAGTAAATATTCATATTGTTGATCAATATCAAATGTGCAGGGTATGAAGACACAGGATCCTTCTACAGCTTCTACTGTCTGCGGCAGAGTGATACTGAAGCCACAAAAAAACACCTAAAACGAACAGAAGGAAGTAATCATACAAAGTTAATATGCAGGACAAACTTCTGCAGCACTTATTGCTCTTCAATCTAGCAAAGGTAACATGGAAGTGCTTTCATAATAGAAATTAATCTTGTTAAAAAGAGGAATAATCTATAAGAATGAGACCTTGTATCAGAGATCCAGTGAGGAGGAACGTCACCAATGTTTCCATCATTTACATTCACGTCACCTTATAGAAGAATATACAAAGCATGTATATAAAAGTGACAATAAATGAGTTTCTTTTTGTGACTTGTGTATGAATTTATAGCTCTTATGTTCATATAAATAGATTACTTATTAATTTACTTAGATTAATTAATTTACTTGACATGTACACGGCCATTCTATATTGTGAAAGCTATACATATATATATATATATATAAACGATTGATTGCGATTAATCACATACAAAATAAAAGTTTTTGTTTGCTTAATATTTGTGACCCTGGACCACAAAAGCAGTCTTAAGTCGCTGGGGTATATTTGTAGCAATAGCCAACAATACATTGTATGGGTCAAAATTATCCATTTTTCTTTTATGCCAAAAATCATTAGGATATTAAGTAAAGATCATGTTCCATGAAGATATTTAATAAATTTCCTACTGTAAATATATCAAAACTTAATTTTTGATTAGTAATATGCATTGCTAAGAACTTAATTTGAACAACTTTAAAGGAGATTTTCTCAAAATTAGATTTTTTTTGCACCCTCAGATTCCAGATTTTCAAATAGTTGTATCTCAGACAAATATTGTCCTATCATAACAAACCATACATCAATGGAAAGATTATTTATTCAGCTTTCAGATGATTTTTAAAATCTCAATTTTTTAAAACTGATTATGACTGGTTTTGTTGTCCAGGTTCGCATATGTGTTTGTTCTGTGTATAGTTATGTATATATAAATATACACACATACAGTATATAGTTTGAAAATATTTACATGTGTTTACATGTCTATATTTATATTCATATAATTTACATTATAAATATATTTAATATATAAACATAAAATTTTTCTGAATGATTAATCACGATTGTTTGACAGCACTAATATATATACAGAGCTGGGTAGTAACTGATTACATGTAATCTGGATTAAGTAATCAGACTCCAAAAATGAAGTACTTGTAATTAGAGTAAATTACATTTTAAAATACTCGTAATCAGACTACAGTTACTTTTTTATGGATTACATGATCACATATTATTCACACAATAGGAATAAATAATTCATAATTCCTGGATTCTCTCTAATTCCTATTTTTCATCTTTTAAACAGGACATTCATGTTTCAAACCTTAGTGCTTTTAAATCTCAGAACTACAGGAGTAAGTATAAATTTTACTGTGTTTTGTGTAAATGACTTACCAGAGAAGAGAGTTGAAGATGACAGAAATCCTCTCGGAGCTAAAACTGATGCTTCTACACTGAATGGAGGAAGAACTGTGTGTGAAAACTTGGTCAAAAGTGACTCCCCACTTCCCCATTTGTCAGAACTCAGTTACAGTAGCCTGACTGTCTATGCAAATCAGTATATTATTTATATTTACTTGAAAACATTCATTGTGTTGTGAGATCCAGTGTTCCTGCTGATGTAGAAATAATTCTGTTCTTTTTTTTTCAATATCAGAATCACAAAATGTACTGTACAATTATAATCAATACTGAATCTATGTCTAAGAAGAGGATGGGTAAATATCATTAAAAGTTTTAAAGTGTATTTCCTTGGCTTTAGTCTAGTCACCTTTATTTATATAATGCTTTTTACAATACAGATTGTGTCAAAGCTGCTTTGCAATATTAAACAGGAAAATAGTGCGTTGATAATGCAAGAGGACAATAGCAAACACTCAATTTTTTCAGTTAAAGTCAGTTCATCATTGATTCAGTGATGTCATCGTAATACGTAATAAGGCTTTCAAACAGTATCTGTGCAATAAAGTCGACAATATTTCCAGAAATTAAAGGTGCCATAGAATGAAAAACTGTCTTTACCCTGGCATATTTAAATAATAACAGTTCTGTACATGGAAATGACATACAGTGAGCCTCAAACACCAGTTTCCTCCTTCATATGTAAATCTCGTGATTAAAAAAGACCACTGAAAAACAGGCGAATCAGAACATAACACCGACTGTGACGCAACAGTCGGGATCACTACGCCCCCAACATTTGCATAAACCCGCCCTTGTTCTAAGCCGGCCGAACCATCAGAAGCTCTGCAGGTATTGTAAATAAACAAGCGCGGACAACAGCGAAAATAACAAAATAAATGTTATGTTCCAGGCCGTGCAGGGGGTGTGAAGTGCAGGGATGGGTTGGTGTCTGTATTCAGAAAGGCACAGAAAGCAAATAACGCGAGCCACTAAAGGGACATGGTTAGCTCCTTGCTAGCGGTAGCCTGTTACAGTACATAAGATTTCACTCTCAGTAAGGAGAGATGAGGATGATGGCGAATGACTTACAGATCCTGAGCACCACTGGCAAGCATCTGATCTTGTGAAATGTGTGGTAAGTACTGTTGCTCCATAATGTAAACATAGTTTGTGTGATCGCGTCTCTTGAAAGTGAAACTATAACGCGATCGATGGATCGTTCAAAAGCAGTTTCAATGCCTCGCATATTAATAACGGCTCCCTGATGCCCGCGTTTTATATACAGTATAATTACCCGACGATATAACTGCGAGAGAAAGTATTTAAATATATATTTTCCTCCCTGTGCTTCCTTCTTGCTGATGAGCCGTACTGTGAAACAGCCAATCAGAGCAGAGCTCAACATTGAGCCGCACTGTGAAACAGCCAATCAGAGCAGAGCTCATTATTATTCATGACCCTGCCAAATAAGACAATAACAGACCGTTTCATTCTAGGGAGAAATCCTAGGGTTGTAAATGGACATGTAAAATCGTTTCTGGAGATTTTTTGCCCTTACCTAAGCCACATACCTTCTGTGTAGATATCAGAGAACAATTTAAAATACTGTATCAATGCATTCTATGGCACCTTTAATGAATTAACATTTATGCATTTGACATTAGGAGCATAGGTAGTAATTTGGATATATTTTTAAGATGGTACAAATGGTAAAAGTGTGGCTTTCAAAGGAAAGATTGCTATCAAACAGTACACCAAGGTTTCTAACTATTCCGGTCATTGAGACATCGAGTGTTAGGCAGTGTTCTAGGTTATTACATGCAGAGGTTTTTGGTCCAATAATTTCCACCTGCTTTTTTTTAAATTTAGCAGTAGAAAATTACTTATTCGAAATTACTAATTACTTAGTCGTCCAATTTTTTCTATCAGATATGCATTCCATTTTGCAAGTAGTCGGGCCATGAAGAAATATAGCTGAGTATCATCAGCATTGCAGTGAAAGCTAACGCCATGTTTCCTCTTGATATCTCCCAAGGGTAACATTTAAAGCGTGAAAAGCAACGACCCTAGTACTGAGCCTTGTGGTACTCCATACTGCACTTGTGATGGATGCTACGAATTGATGATGGTCAGATAAGTATCTGAACCATGCCCAGGGGCGGATTTATCCATTAGGCAAAGGTAGGCGACTGCCTTGGGCCCCCAAAAGCCAAGGGCCCCCTAAAATGCTTTTCATATACGAGATGCGCATTAAGCACGGACACTTGAACGGTTCTGTTTACGGTGTTTATTACCACTACAACCATATGGCATCTGAGTTGAATGTGCTTCTTGTGTATCCTGGTTGTAGCAAATGAAAATATTAAGCATCTGAAGCTGACTGCCACACGAGCGCGAGGTCTGTCTATCCCAATGCGCGCACACCTCTCTTTCTGCGTCTGCTCTGTTCAGCGAGTGGCTGAAAGGAGCTGCGCTTTCAGTTAAAATACAAATATGTTGCTTCTCTAATTTTACATGCAAGTATAGCCAAAATCTCAGCACAGCTATTGTCTTTATCTTATGAGTAGCCTATTTGATTTTATCAGACAACGGCTGGATTATAAATCAGGATTTTTGTGCAGATTAACATATGGGAAGGGAGAACTGGTTATGTAGTCTTAATGGATCGTGTTTCAGTCACTATTTCATATTCATTCCGTTGTCTGATAACTGAAACAGTTGAACAATGAAAACAGTTTTATTGAGAATTTAGCAGCATCAAAATACAGTATGTGGCACTGAGAGGCAAACAAATGTAATAATAAATAATAAATGTACATTTTGCATGTTCAGAAGAAGTGAGCTGCCCTGTCATGCGAAAATGTAAACAGGTTTAAGTAAATTGCTCAGTGTAAAGAAAGAAAAGTAATGGGAACCTGGTATTTATGTTCTTTTTTTTCATGTGTCTAATAGACATGAACAAGTTCTTTGAAAAACATCTATGACCTTTGAAACATGTCTAGTCTTCATGCTCTGTTGACTATGGTTTCACTAATAATAAACATATGTTGCATAAAGCATCCATATTTGTCCATGCCCATGTTGATTAGAGTATTAAAAACTTGAAAAGTATTAATTTAAGGTACAATTAGAACAGATAAAAATGTGTGATTAAGTTGTGATTATTCGCGAGTTAACTCATGACAATCATGCAATTAATCGCGATTAAATATTTTAATAGATTGACAGCCATAAGTTAAAATGACTCAAATTAAATGTAGGCTTACGCTGGTAACTCATCAGTGGACTTTCCTTGTCAATATAGGTTATATTCACACTTTTCTCATTCTTACTAATTAAAGTTTTTATAAGAATTAACCTCTGAAGGGTTCATTCTTATAAAACCGCTATATTTCTGACATTCCAAAAGCACCTCCTACTGCATTTTCAATAATCCACACTGCAGTTTTTGTTCAGACCAATGCGAAAATCCACCCACATAAACACTTAAAAAATGGTTTAAAGGTTCAATTGTGAGGTTTATCATTTTAAAGTTTATTTTGTTTTGGTAAATTGCTATTTCGTGGTCTACAACATGAAAGAATAAAAGTGTAAATGAATAAATGTAAATGAAAGAATCCCATTATAACAATGTACATGAAAAATGTAGAAACATTGGACACAACTATGGGGCACCATTGTGCAGCAGCAAGCATCACGACAAAAAAGAAATCTCAAGGTTGATCTAGGTGAATGTGTGCATTTCTATATTCGCCTTGGGCCCCCAATTCCCTAAATCCGCCCCTGACCATGCCAATACACTTCCACTGATGCCAACATGATTTTCTAGTCTAAATCTATTCAACAGAATGTTGTGGTTGATAGTGTCAAACACAGCGCTAAAATCCAGTAGCACTAATAGAGAAACACAACATTGATTGGATGATAAGAGCAGGTCATTTGTAACTCTAATGAGAGCAGTCTCAGTATACTATACGGTCTAAATCCAGAAAGAGACCATTTTTCTCTAAGAAAGAACATAGTTGTGATGATACTTCTTTTTCTAATATCTTTGACTGAAAAGGGAGATTAAACATCAGTCAGTAATTCTAATTCTATAGGATCAAGTTGTTTTTTTTGTTTTTTGTTTTTTTAATGAGAGGCTTAATAACAGCCAGTTTGAAAATGTATAGGACATATCCTAATGACAATGATGAATTAATAATATTCAGAAGAGGATCAGTGACTTCTGTCATAGAAATCTGTCTCAGTTCAAATTAATTTGTTTGGGAAATTATTCCTAAAAAAAGCCTTGACCGTTTTTTTTAAAGATGGTAAATGAAGAGCTTTATTTACATTGGGCATTGTAGATCTAACCAACATGAAAAGCTAATCATAAAATTCAGTACCTTATCATATATATTGCTTGTGATCACATTGAAAATTATACTTTTAACAGAAAGTCTTGTGATTCATAAAATTCCCTTCCTCATCTAAAAACAACTTCCAGGATAAAAGAGCTATGGAAATCAGATTATTTGAGAGGGAGTTTTTGTATTGAGCAATCACAACGTAATAAAATTCAGTTCCACCAACATTTATTATTATTTATTAGAAAAATATTTCACCAATTAATCTTAAATGCTCCATTCATGCAGTCAAAGTCTATGGTTAATTAAAGTTCTATGATTAATTGAAGGCCTTGAGAGCACCAAAGTGTTTTTGTTGTTGTTTTTGTTTTTTTAATTAACTTTATTGAATAATATAAAAAGTGTTGTTTTATGTGCTTATCTATAGTAAATAAAAAATTTATTATTGTAATGGAAATATTCACATGAGATAAATCAAATATATTTAACCATAGCTCTTCCTTAAACCATTTTCTACTAAACTTCCTACATGGAGCATCACTTGATGATTCGTATTTTATTCGTTTGAAATATGCATGGTCATTATCTACTTTGAACAACACCCAATATAAATTAAAATACACAAGGGTTCAAATATAAACATAAAATGTATCCCTTATGATATATGCATAGCTATGTTGTGCTTGTGGACTCATACTGATGCTTTTGCGTACTAGATCACCATTAGTTTCAATAAATAAAATAATCGTATGTATTAAAGATTACACATACTCATTTAAGGATTAAAAACATCTGATAGAGATAAAAATATTGAAAGTTGCGAACGTCCGTCACTCAAATCCCTCCGCGTGAAACACAGACATAGTTCCTAGTGCGCAAATGCGTTCTGTCTTTGCAAGTTAATAATTTACTCAGTACACAGAGCTGCTAGTTTAAACCGCGTGATGAATTAACTAGTGACAGAAAAAAATACTCTTGACGTACCCAATACCAAGTGTAAAAATATATATCATTGCATAGACAAAAACTATGCGCAAACCAGAAGTTAAACGCAAAAGTCAGATATTATTTCATAAGCGGAAACTAGAAAACATCAAGTGCAACCACAAGGGTTTATGAAATGGCTCTCTGACAGGCTATACCCCAAAAACCCTCTTCCGACCCCACCTACTCTCAGCAAGTTCAGACTGGAAGAGAAACTTCACGCACTTCGTTCTTTCTCTCTGTGTGGTTTCTCTAAGGTGTTATTTAGACTTCGGTTTATATCTGTTACATGCTGCATTGATTTCGGAAGAGTTTGTGAAGGGTTTAAAGTCGCAGAGATGAGTGAAGCAGAAGACAATGACATTCTTGAGCTGGACTCAGAAACAGAAGACGGAGACGTGGAGATGACTTTAATGACAGATGTGGGTGAGTTTCAGCATCTTTACTTGTTCTTGCTGTCTTTATAGCTTGTAGACTCCGAAAAAAGAGGGCGTTTTACTTTCTTTTTCGATTCGCTGAGCTTATCAGAAGTTATTAGGTCGTATTTTAGAGATCATAACACATAATGCGTCCAAAATGATTCAACAAACAGTGAATACAGACTTAAATGACTGGAATATATTTGCATATGGAAGATGCAAAACATACTATTAACCATCCTCCCAATGGGCATCTAACTCTCTCCTACGTGATATTAGTATTATTTTATATTATAATTAATTGCATGTGTTTAGTGTGTGTATGTGTCTACTCTCAACAAATAAAATGCTTAAAGAATGTTTTGCTGACATTGTTTTAAACGTTATTTTTGAATGTTCTCTGAATGTTTTAACAAGTTTTTCTTGGTTATGTGAACGTTGAGAGAAAATTGTATCATTTTGCAAACATTGTTACTTTCGAATGTTTTTAGAACGTTCTGAAACAAACAAAAAAATGTTACATGGGCGTCCAGCTAAAACGCTTTAGGCCTACAGGATGTTATGCACTAATATTTTAAGAACATTTTTAAACACAAGATAACTTTAACGAATGTTGTATATATGTTATTGGAAAAACGTTTGTTCATAACTTTGAGAGAACCTTGCAGAAACGTTTTTTGATGTCACCGTTAATTTGCTTCACTTTTGATTCTGTTGCCTAACTGCATAAACATGCTGTAAAATTGATTTAATTTGATGAATTCATAAAATGTTTGTAGTAATAACAGTTGTTATTAATATATAGCCTAATATATGGTATCACTATACACAAATACACGTGTGTCTGAAACAGAAAAGTCTGAGGAATGGGAGTCTGTTGTGGAGGCGTTATTCATAAAGTCAGTCAGATGTTCCTGGACAGAGGAGTTTTCCTTCTACAGGCTGTTTTGGGGCCGTTGCTATAGACTTTTTCCGCTCAGCCAAGCAACATCTGATTTGAGTTAATTTTTTCCCATTATGCTTTGCTCTCTGGCTGGTTTGTTTTGGTTGGGTTTTCACTTGTGAGTAAACATTATATCAGAGAATTCTGTGTGTGAATTAGTTTGAGTGTAATAATGTTTGATGCTCCTCACCCTCAGGCCATCCAACATGTAGATGAGATTGTTTGTTCATGTGAACAGATTTGGAGAAATGTAGCATTACATAACTTGCTCACCAATGGGTCCTCTGCAGTGAATGGGTGCCGTCAGAGTGACGAACAGCTGATAAAAGCATCACAATAATCCACACCACTCCACTCCATTAATTAACATCTTGTGAAGCCAAAAGCAGCATGTGTTTTTTTCAGCTGTTTGGACTGTCATTCTGACGGCACCCATTCACTGTAGAGGATCCGTGACTCATATGTATTGCCTTTTGAATGTTACCTTTATTGTAATATTTTGTATATGCTTTTTTCAGTTTATTCTGAAGAGTTGCCAACATACAAATCTATGCCAAAAGGTCAAGCAGTGCCAAAAGTGGAACGGGTTTGTTTCTTTTCAATCCGCCTTGTTAAATTCAGTAGCTCATAGCTGCTTATTAAGGAACTTTTATGACTTATTAGTTCTTTTGCATCACTTAATAGAGATGTTGGAGATGATTTTGAGCTTTCTGTAACATCAGTTTTCTGTTCACAGTCTGAATTCAATGGTAACCCTGATTCACTATTTTTCAATGATGGAAAGAGAAGGATTGACTTCATTTTGGCCTATGAGGATGAGTCTAAAAATGTATCTGAGAAAAAGGGCTCAGTTATGAGGAGAAGAGTAAGTCAAAGTCACTTTCACACATTCATTTACTTCTGCTGTTGACTAACAGAAACTTCCAGCCCTTTGCTAGTAATCTCAGCAATTACCTTAAAGAGATAGCTCAAAAGATACATAAAAGAAGATATTTGAAAGAATATTGGTAATCAAACAGTTGATGGTAGCCAATGACTTGCATAGTTTTTTCCCTTTCTAAGGAAGTTAATGGCTACTGTCATTCTGAATGGTGAATTCTTTATTTGAACAGCTACCATTTCGTAAACTTTTAAATTTGAATATAAATGCTGAAGTCCACAGTTTTGTCAACTTTATGATTCAGAATGGCAAATTCTTTATTCATAAATCCCAAACTCCTCCTTTGTATAAGGCTTTCTGTTACATACTTGCTCTTTAAATGCCTGTTTTTATAAAATGTTGTTTGCTGAGAAAAAGAAAATAAAAAAAATCATAATATCTGTAATATGCATTATGCATTTAGAAAACAGATTTTAAGCCGACTTAAGTAGGTAAAAATCTTGAAACTTGTCATAGAACATTTCTGAGTGATATTTTATCCATATCTTCTTCTTTTGAATTTAGAAAGATCAAATATTTGTGAGAGATGCTTAAATGTTTATGTGTGATATTCACATGCATTATACTCACAACCTCAATCACTAAACCACGTTACTGTTTCCTTCATAGTTCGCCTAAAAATGAAAATTTGCTGGTAATATACTCACTCTCTGGCCATCCAAGATGTAGATGCCATTTTTTCTTCAATAAAACAGTAAAGAAGATTTTTATCTGAAACTGTGGTCCTTGGTGATTCATAAAATGCAAGTCAATGGGTACCGGCACTTTGAGAGTCAAAAAAACACATATAAGTAACACAAAATTAATCCCTGTGACTCCTGACGATATATTGAAGTCTTATGAAGTGAAACAATCAACCTGTGCAAGAAACTGAACATTACTTACAACATTATTTTTACAACAGTGTCATTCATATACCTCAAAATCTGAGAGTTTTATCTACATTCCCTCTTTTTTCCTCAATTATTCTCTAGCAAAGACGCAGAGAGTTTTTCGAAGGAAGCCTGATGAATTTAGGTGTGGAATTGGAAGCAACACAATCCGTAAGTCATTTAATCGCACAGCATTTAAATAAGACTTTCTATAGAGGTTTTTTCTTTCTGTTTCTGCATTCCTCATGCCTGGTTTATATTAGTTTTACCCGTATATATGGACTTCTCAGGAAGGATACTGCGAGTTCTGTCTGAACCTGTTGTTATGATCTTCAGGAATGTTATGGTTTTGAATGCACGTATGTCTTCCTGTAGCACTGATGGGAGAGTTTCCTCCCTGTGTTTTGTAGGTAATGGATGAGAAGCTCATCTATGTGAAAGTGCACATGCCTTTTGAGGTTTTGTGCACTTACGCTGAAGTCCTGCACATCAAACTGCCTATCCAGCCCAACGATCTGGCCACGGAGTCATCAACATACAACTGCTTCACACACCACTTCTACCCCAGCGAGGATGTCATCGCCAAGGAGCCCGACTTCTTCACGGCTCCTTTCAGGAAGGATCAGCTGAAGTGTTTTTGTGTGAAGGACAGAGAGCAGTTCTTCACGCCGTCCATGAGGAGCAAAATGGTGCGTTGAACACCTCAGTCGCTGTGTGTCTCACAGTTCACCTGTGTTTTACTGATATGCCGTGGGTTGCAGGCGTACTACATCCTCAGCCGAGCGCCGTATGACATCAAAGGAAGCATGAAGAAGTTTGGCATCAGTAAGCTGCTGGATGGAGGCGTGTACAAGGCTGCTTATCCATTACATGATGTAAGTATCATGTTCTAATGCACTTAGGAAAATTATTGGAATTTAGCTTAGGAAGTTTTTTTTTACATTTTAACTTTCTTGATATTGTCATGTTTCTGGCCATTTTAAACTGAATGCAGATTATGTAGAGTAGCTGAAGTGATGCATGAGTATTGATGTGCTTTTTGTCACTGTTTTTCTGTAACAGAGCAGATTTAATGTGAAATCTAAAGAGCCTGATTGCCCTAATGAGCGGTTTCTGCTGTATAATGAGTGGGCTCATCCCAAGAGCTTCTATAAGATGCAGCCGCTGGACCTGATCAGGTGTGTTTGTGTGTCATTCTGTCATGCCTTTTCTGGTTTTTCTACTGATCCCCTCCGGATGGATGAGCTTGTTAATATGCTCCTCTGCTTTCAGGAAGTATTTTGGTGAGAAGATCGGCATTTATTTCGCCTGGTTGGGTTTCTACACAATCATGTTGACTCTAGCTGCTGCAGTCGGACTTGGTTGTTTCATATACGGATACACGACCAGAGAGAGCAGCACATGGAGGTACAGCAGACTTTTTTTTTCCAAGTAAAAATAATTATAGTATTTTTTTTTTTACTTTTTTTTTTTTTTTTTTCGTAAAAATAATAGCAATAATAATCATTATTATTAGTAGTAGTAGTTGTACCATTATTATTATTTTATAGACATATTGCATTTTGGTCAGAACATTAAAATAAATCAATTATAACAAAAAAATAAAATAAATGACATAAAATTGGATTAAAATAAATAAATAATACCTCTAACAGGACAGTATCACTGCAGCGTGATAAAGACTGTCTGACAACTTTTTTTATTTAAAGTGAAATATTAATATTAATTATTAAAAATGATTAAAATTAAATTGAAATATTAATTAATTATTCTGTTTTTAGTCATTTTTATTCTGTAAAAATAATAGTAATTGTTAGTATTATTACTATAAAAAATTATAAATATGTTTGCTGTCTCTATTATTTTATAGCCATATTGATATATAAACAAAATTTTGGACAATATTAAATAAATTACAATAAATAAAGTAAAAATCAAATCAACTTAAATAGCAAAACTTAAAATAAATTAAATAAATAATTATAGAAAATATTACAATAAATACATTACATTAAAATACAGAATGCCGCTAACAACACAGTACTATTGTCAGTAGAAAAAAAAACATAATTATGAAAAGTAATAGAAACCAAAACATTTCCAAATAATATTAATTCACAGTATAAATTGGGTCTTTACATATACATAGCAAATTGTGCAACCCTATAAACAAACACATTAAACCTGAATTGTTATTGCAGTTTGTATTACAAAAAAAAATATTTTTTTCCTCAAATGGTCCAGTCTTACTTGTGCAGCACTTATGTACTTTTGATTTTGAAAGATTATGACACTTTTTTGGCAGCAAAGAGGTGTGTGACCCTCAGATTGGTGGAGAAATTATTATGTGTCCGCAGTGTGATATCTGTCCATACTGGAGGCTGAACACCACGTGTGAGTCGTCTAAAGTGAGTCAAACACTCACAAACCCACAGCCTCTCTTCTGGAAGATTGTGGGATTTGGTGTCTGATCTAAGATTTAACTGATGTTTGTTTTGTGAAATGCTCTGAAGCTGAGAATGTGTTTCTGTTTTGGTTTTCCTCCACAGAGACTGTGTATATTCGATAATTATGGGACATTAGTGTTTGCAATCTTCATGTCTGTTTGGGGTGAGTGATGTCACACACTGGTCACATGATCCCATCTGCTAATATTTCCAAATCTTTGTCTGCTGGCAGAAATCCTGCTCCACATTGAAGCTTATGGCCAAGAACCAGCTTGCAGCGTGATTAGTCATGTTTGTTGAATGTTTAGTTGCATTGCATAAGTATGCTTGGAGTTTCAAAAAAAGCTTTTACTGTTTTTGTATGCAATGTTTCATTGGTAACACTATACAGTAAGATTCAGTTTGTTAACGTTAGTTAACTTCATTAGTTAACATGAACAAACAAATAAAACTGAAACAAAAATTATATTATATTTAAAATATATTAATGTATTTGAAAAACTTCTAAAAATGACAAAATACAAAACTACTAAAACTAAACTAAAAATGGAATATATAAAAATAAAAACTAATTCAAAATATTATTTAAAAAGCTATAATATTTATCTCAGTGATACTACAATAAAAAATAAAAAAAGGGTGTGTTAAAATCAAAATAGAACATTTAAAAACTGATTCAAAATATTATTTATTATAGTTTCTTAACACTTGACCTATCAATTTCATAATCTTAATTTTATTTAGATTTTTCATTTTATTTATTACATAGTTTCATTGTTGTTATTATAAATGGTATTATAGTTCTATTACTATATTGAATCAGCTTTTATTCTCATGTTTAGTTTCATTTGTATTACTTTTTTGTGTGCTGTTGTTGTTATTACTTATTTAATGTAGTTGCAAAGGCATTTATTAATGCATTTTTTTAATTAAAAGTTGTATTTGGTAATATTGTTTAATGGACCTGAGCTAACATGAAATAACCATGAACAGTTGTATCTTTATTAATAGCTTAAAAAAAATGAATACATACTGTAACAAATGCATTGTTTATTGTTAAAGGGGTCATGAACTGAGAAACCAAAATTCCCCTGATCTTTTGACATATAAAAGGTCATTGTACTATAAAAACATCCTGTAAGTTTCAGAACTCAAAACTTAGTTGTTAGTCTAAAAACAGCTTATATTGAAGTCTGTCTGCCAAAACAACAGCTTTTGGAATGTTCTACTCTATAATGTAATAGTGTGGATAAGCACTGCCTCCTCAGAAGACATCACTGCCAGTTTAGCCCCGCCCACCGATTCTACATCACTGCCTGTTTAGCCTTACATCACTGCCTGTTTAGCCCCGGCCACTGATTCTACAACACTGCCTGTTTAGCCCCGCCCACCGATTCTACATCATTGCCTGTTTAGCCCCGCCCACTGATTCTACTTTACTGCCTTTTTAGCCTCCGATTCACCGACTCTACATCACTGCCTGTTTAGCCTCGGCCACTGATTCTATATCACTGCCTGTTTAGCCCCGCCCACTGATTCTACAACACTGCCTGTTTAGCCCCGCCCACCGATTCTACATTACTTCCTGTTTAGCCCCGCCCACCGATTCTACATTACTACCTGTTTAGCCTCGGCCACTGATTCTACATCACTGCCTGTTTAGCCCCGCCCACCGATTCTACATCATTGCCTGTTTAGCCTCGGCCACTGATTCTACATCACTGCCTGTTTAGCCCCGCCCACCGATTCTACATCACTGCCTGTTTAGCCTTACATCACTGCCTGTTTAGCCCCAGCCACTGATTCTACAACACTGCCTGTTTAGCCCCAGCCACTGATTCTACAACACTGCCTGTTTAGCCCCGCCCACTGATTCTACATCACTGCCTGTTTAGCCCCGCCCACTGATTCTACATCACTGCCTGTTTAGCCTCCGATTCACCGACTCTACATCACTGCCTGTTTAGCCCCGGCCACTGATTCTACATCACTGCCTGTTTAGCCTCGCCCACCGATTCTACATCACTGCCTGTTTAGCCCCGCCCACCGATTCTACATCACTGCCTTTTTAGCCTCGCCCACCGACTCTACATCACTGCCTGTTTATCCCCACCCACTGATTCGCGTATGTAGTGTTTACGAGAGGGAAAACGGGCGGGACTATGCAGAAACCAAATGTTAAAGATGTTGTGAAGACAAGAAGAAGCTGTTCAGTGCCAAGCTGTGGAAAAACAGTGTTTGCATTGCCTTCCTTCTGATCCCAATATTAGGAAAGAGTGAATGAACTTTATTTTTAATGAAGCGCCAGACCGCGTCAGTAAGAACTCAGTCCTTTGTTCATTTTATTTTATCGCGGATTCGTTTACAAATAAGGCACGATTCAACGTGGGATTTAAAAAAAAAATTTAACTAAAAGATTATGCTGTGCCGATTATATTGGATCCGACAGTAATGTCGCAACACAAGTGTGAGTAACTGTTTTCATTACGTGATCACTATTGCTTTGTCTCTTCTTACAGATCATTTGATATGTACTGAGTATTTATGCATTTTTATCCTAAATCACAGCAGCGTCCATCTGTGAAGGATGTAGACTGTTAAACATACACAACTGTTAGCCAATCATAGCAGTGGGTGTTTACTTCCGAGTCTACAATCCGCCACGCCTATTCAAACAAAGCGTTCTGATGAGGGGGGTTAAACACAGGACAGAAATGAGCTTATTACTTCTAAATTATGTTTTTTTGATGTAAAAATCGAGATAACATTATAAGTGGACCTCAGAGAACAGTACAGATGCAGTTCATGACCCCTTTAATGCATTCATTTACAATTTACTAATGGGACCTTCCTGTTATTACTGTAATTTTGTAATGCAGTATCATTGTGTGAATCTTGCCATTTTGTATGCAATGTGTTTTGTCTTTGGCAGTGACTCTGTTTCTGGAGTTGTGGAAGCGCTATCAGGCCGAACTGGAGCACGATTGGGACACGGTGGAGTTTCTTCAGCAGGAGGAACAGCCTCGACCCGAATATGAGGCCAAATGCATCTATGATAGAGTGAACCCTGTTACACAGGTATGAGTTTCACTGCATGCAGTGCCTCTATTCAGATGAATACATTGTTTTTAGGTTGTTGACATTAACAAAGAGCTTTTGTGTTTGTTTTGTACAGGAGAAAGAGAAGGTGCCGCACACAGCCTGCGGGAAGTGCATGAGATTGTCGTGTGGCATCAGCACTGTGTTATTCTGGGTAATATTGCGCTTACTCTTTCATACATATAATTAAATATTAAAAAAGGCATCTAAAAATCAACACAAAGTAATAATAGAATACAGGGCCGTATGATTTCCATTTGATAATAACATAATTTTTCATCTATAAGATTTAGAACCTCTGTTGTTCAGCACTTTGTTTCCCCCAAAAAATGTAAGGGTTTGTTTAATTTTCATTTAATTAATAGAAAACATTTGATGTTTTATGTCTTCATTGAATTACCAGAAGAAAAAAAATACACACAAAAAAAATTATAAAGAGGTGTTTTTTAATGAGTTATGAGTGTTCTTTTATGAGAATTAATTAGATATGCATTTTGATTATAAAAATTTACTTAAAAGGTTAAAATTTAATTCAGAAAATCAAAGTGGGCACACCATAGCTCCAGAAATAGAAAAATATTTATTTATGTTCTCACCACAGGTGACGTTTCGAGCTTAGACGCTCTTCATCAGAAAAATAAAAAAATGTGAATTTAGGGCCCTTTTTTTTTTTTTTTTTTTTTTTTTTACTTATTAATTGTTGTTGAAATCTAATCTAGTAGCCTAGCTAGTAGAATTGTAATCTAATCGAAATGGTGCACAAAATAATTAAAACACAAAAAATGGAATTTAGGGGGGAAAAAATCCCAAAAACTTGGGAAAAACTAAAATTCCATAGAGCCCTAAATACATGCTCTGAGATCACTTGCGTTCTCATCACACATATAAAAAGCTTGCGATTATCATTTCATGTTGATTTGAGAGATTGAATGTATCATCTGTCTGATGCTTTTGTGGTAGATCCTGTTGATCATAGCGTCGGTGGTCGGCGTGATCGTGTATCGTCTGGCGATGTTCATCATTTTCTCTACGAAGCTGCGAAATAAACTGAAGTATACTAAGGAGCTGGAGCCGTTCAAAGAGTATGTCACCCCTCAGATGGCCACGTCCATCACGGCCTCCATCATCAGCTTCATCATCATCATGATTCTCAATAACTTCTACGAGAAAGTGGCCATCTGGATCACAGACTTCGGTAAGTGACCCCTTTCACTCGCACTAGTGGTTATTTACACCAATGATTCCCATCAGTTTTTGTCAGCTGAATCCCGCTGAGTGATGTTATTTTTTAGTACTATTTGTATGCTTATTCTTTAAATAATGATTTTTTTAGTATAATAATGTTAATAATGACTTTTTTTTTCTTTTTTTTTATTATTCTATCATCCTTTTTTATTAAATAGTAATATATTTGTATTACTATTTAGGTTCATTATTATTTAGGTTTATTTAGATTTTTTTTATTTCAGTTTTAGTTCATTTTTAGTTTTTATTTATTTCCAGTTGGCAATTTAAAATTTGAAAATTATCTCAATTATTTGACAAGGCAACATTTCTAATCTTCATTTAAGTTTTTTGTCTTTTTTTTATTTCAGCTTTATTTCAAGCAAACACAATTGTCAAAATATTTTTTGTAGTTTTATTTTCCTTAACGATAATAACCCTAATTTGCATGTTCTCTTTTTTTTAAATAATTTATTTATTGCTATTTTCATTTGTATTATTTATATGCTACTATAGTTTTTATTACTGTTTTGAATTCACTTTTATTTAAATATTTTTAGTAATTTAATATTTTTTATTTAAATATTATTATTTAGGTTAAATTTTTATTTCCATTGTAGTTTTAATTTATTGATTTTTGTTTAGTTATTTAGTAATTTATTTCCAGTTAGTAATTTTACTGCTTTAACTTAATCTTTGTTTAGTTGCGAAGGCAACATTTCACATTTTCTTTTTTTAATTTCATTTCAGCTTTATTTCAAATTTTGAAAACAATAATAACCCTGATTTGCATGTTCACAATTCTCTAATGCCAGTTAAAGGTCTCATGGCATGCAAGTAAACAAATAAAATATTTAATTATTTAAAATTTATTTATTTATTGCAATTTGTTATTTTTATGATTTAATTCATCAACCCAAGTTTAAGAAACCCTGACTTGCAGAAAAAGATGACGCTTATCATGAACGCTCATTCTGTGTGCTGCAGAGCTGCCGCGGACCAAAACGGAGTACGAGAACAGCCTGACACTGAAGATGTTCCTCTTTCAGTTTGTGAACTATTACTCGTCCTGCTTCTACATCGCTTTCTTCAAAGGGAAGGTGGTGGGCTATCCGGGAGAGCCTGTCTACTGGTTTGGTGCGTTCCGCAATGAGGAGGTGAGACTTTCCTGTGACATGAAGAGGTAAATATTTGCATGAATTGATATACAACTGAATGTAACATGTACAATGTTGTGTTCAGTGTGATCCTGGTGGCTGTCTGACTGAACTGACCACACAGCTGTCCATCATCATGACAGGAAAGGCCGTCTGGAACAACATACAGGAGGTCCTAATGCCGTGAGTCTCAAACTGATTCATTACATGCTGATATTATCACAGAAAATCATTCAACCTGTCGCTCAGTGTGTAAAAACAAACCAAATTCATATTTACAGTAATGCAGTTACAATAGATGTCTGTGGTGTAAGACAGTAATGTGATAAAATGACTCCTATCATGACCTAGTAAAGCTACTGAAAATGCTTTTCTGTGCTAATTAACATTTTGTTTATTTTTTAATAATTTTGTTATGGGCTTTTGGCCTTTTTATAGCTTTTTTGCATATAACTGTTTAGGTTTAATTTTTATTTATTTATTTAAAGTTAGTAATTTAGTGATTTCACTTAAACTTATTCCAGTTTCTATTTTTATTTTAATTCAGCTGTATTTTAATGAACAAAAATGTGTTATTAGTTTTTTTTATAGTTTAATGAGACCCAATTTTGTTGTAGTAAAGTATAGATTTTATTAATATTTTGCATTTGTTTTTATATTTTCTGTTTTAACTTTAAAGTTTTAGTAATTTTGTTGCGTTTTTATTAGTTAAAAACCCATCAGCACTGATCAAGGTTATTATAGTTTACTTGAAATAATATAAATGTTAACTGAAACAAAAAAACTAAAACTTATATAAAACTTGATTTAAAATCAAAAATCAAAATGAATTCAAAATATTAATAAAAACTATAATAATATCTCAATGATTCCAAAATAACACTGCTACCGAGTAACAGACTTAAAACCGCAGATTAATAACCAGTGGTGTTTCTAGGTGGGTGAAGAATCTGATGTTTCGTCATTGCACCCAGGTGGGTTCAGAGAAAGTGATTCCTCGGTGGGAACAGGACTATCAACTCCAGTCGATAGGAAAGCTTGGCTTGTTTTATGAATATCTGGAGATGGGTGAGACTTTACACACACCTGAACCATGAGATGCTGCAGTATATTAACACATTTGTCTTAAAATGATAGTTCAAGGAAAAATGAAAGTTTGCTGTTAATTTTCTCACCCTCAGGCCATCCAAGATGTACGTGACTTTTTTTTTTCTTCAGTACAATAGTAAAGAAGATGAAGCTGAAATTGTGGTCCTTGGTGATTCATAAAATGCAAGTCAATAGCTATGTTTCCATCCAAAGATTCAAATTAAACTTAAGCGCAAAACTGAGTCAAAGAGAACAAAATCATCACTTCCTGGTAAATTGGCACTAAATATCACTAAGAAAACTAGGAGAACCCACTGAATTTAATACATTTCATATAGCCTATGATAAATGACTTGCGTCTCGAGCAGACGAAACACAATAAATGCGGTCATTCTTTCGGAGGTGGATGCCTGCTGTTTGGGAACGCAGTCGTGTAAAACAATTACACAGAAATACTTTGATGACAGACTTTGCTCAGGCTTTTCAGAATGACCATAACAACATATAGATGCTGTGAACGAGATCGATCTGCTGGTTAGTCAAGTTATCCCGTCTCGTAGCGCAACGTCACGTGACTTTTTCGATGCACATGGGAGGAATTAATTCGGTAAATGTGTTTCCATCGTAGTTTATGCGCAGTGTTTCTTATCAGATAAAAAGTTTATCCTACTCAAATGTGTGCTTATTTTTTTTTTATGCATACTTTTTTAATTTATGGGCATCTTGCCGTTTCCATCCAGCGTAAAAAAGCTAATACAAGCAACACAAAATGAATACCCATGACTCCTGATGATATATTGAGGTCTTATGAAGAGAAATGATCAGCGTGTGCAAGAAACTGAACATTATTTACAACATTATTACCTGTAATCGGAGCCTCAGACAAATGGGGAAATCTGATTCTTTTCTGTGAACTGGTTCTTTTGGACAGTTCGTTTCAATGAACTGGTTCAAATAACTGATTCCTCGGTTTGTTTACCTGATCACATGCAACATATATTAATTATATTATTAAAGCGCCCACTAATGATGTGAAACATGGATGTTTTGCATGTTTAAAGCATAAAAAGACTTTATCAGTAGTGCAGTATCTTCGGTCCAAGTCTAACTGTTTCCTCAGTTCAGTGACTGTAGGAGGAACTGGAGCACTGAATCAGTTCATTCCTCATAGGGTCAGATATGCTGATATTTTGGCTAAATTCAAATCGGAGGGACTGTCCGGCGTCTGAAAGTGAGTTTTGGTTGAGTAACTTGTAGATCTGTGCTGCTTTCAGACGATTCAGTCTGATTTAAAGAACTAATTCAAAAGAATGATTCGTTTGTGAACCGGACATCAGTCAGGAGGCTGTGGATTACAGGTAATAATGCTGCAAATAATGTTCAGTTTCTTGCACACACTGATCGTCTCGCTTCATAAGACCTTAATATATCATCAGGAGTCAGAGGGATTAATTGTGTTACCTGTATGTGCTTGTTTTCATTCTTAGAGTGCTGGTAGCCATTGACTTTGCATTTTATGAATCACCAAAGACAATGATTTCTCCTTGACTTGAGGGGGAGTAAATTAACAACACGTAATTTTTTGGTGAACTACCCTTTAATGTTTGTTTTGTTTGCAGTGATCCAGTTTGGTTTTGTGACTCTGTTTGTGGCGTCCTTCCCGTTGGCTCCTCTCCTGGCTCTGTTTAACAACCTGTGTGAAATCCGTGTGGATGCCTGGAAGATCACGACTCAGTTTCGGCGGATAGTTCCAGAAAAGGCCCAAGACATCGGCGCCTGGCAGCCCATCCTGCAGGGGGTGGCGATTCTAGCGGTGGCCACAAATGTGGGTTGAGAGGAAGTCGTTGTTTTTGCATCTTGTGTAATTTAGGTGACGTTCACTCACTGTGGGTGTTTCCTCTCCAGGCGGCCATCATTGCCTTCACCTCTGATATGATCCCTCGGCTGGTTTACTACTGGGCGTTTTCTGTCAGCCCTTATTCAGATGGATCTGACCACACCATGACGGGCTTCATCAACAGCTCGCTGTCTGTCTTCAACATTAACCACTTCAGTGTCTCAAATAAAACAGCTGATAACACCACACTGAACGTGCTCAACATCGCTACATGCCGGTGAGCTCGTAAAACATAACCAGCTTTAACTGCACTAAAATGCTTTCAGTTTATCCTTTTATAAGCTTGCCTCTTTTACAAGCATTTTTCTGCATGTTTATTTGGAAATGATGGTTTAATACACAACATGCATATGTATTTAGAAAAGTGAAAAGATAGTATTATAAGTGGCTTGCAACACCTGTATGGTGTGAATCATTGATATAAAACTACCCAAACACACAAGACTTCCATAGATTTGCATAGAAAAGAGCAAAAGCTTGTCTAATAATATGGCAGGTGGCAAGAGATGTTAAAGAAAGATTGATCTGTGGTTTTTGAGGCGGAGTTCAGTGAAAGGTTATTTAAAACCAAAACAAGTTTTACAACCCGATTTCAGATCTTTTTAGTTCTGTGGAAAAGCATCTACTGGTATGACTACTAAATAATCCGTGCAGGTTTTAGTGAGACCCAGTGTTGTTTTAGTGTAATATTAATAAATATTTTGAATTACTTTTTATATTTATGTTTTAGTAAGTATATTGTGCTTTTTTAATTTATTCAGTTTTTCAATGTTTATATACTTTTTATTTTTTATGCTTTTAATACTTTTTATTGCTAGTTTTAGTTATTTTAGTCTAACAAGTTACACTAAATCAAAATATGAAATGTTTAATCTTGTAATATTTGATTTATTATTTAGGGTTTATCTTATTGAAGTGATTTATTTAAAGAATATAATTAATGTAGTTAACGTTTATTATTTAAACATTATTTATATAGAAGAATATATATTTTATTTGTACTTCTAGTTAAGAGTATTAGTTAGGATTCTCTAAATTATCTTTAATGTTTTTGGTTAACATTACAGGTGCATCTCAAAATATTTGAATATCGTGAAAAGTTCATTATTTTTTGTACCTTATTTCAAAAAGTGAAACTTTCATATATTCTAGATTCATTACATGTAAACTAAAACATTTCAAAAGTTGTTTTGTTTTAATTTTGATGATTAGAGCTTACAGCTCATGAAAGTCAAAAATCCAGTATCTCAAAATATTAGAATATTTACATTTGAGTTTCATCTCTACAGTATAAATTCTGGGTATCTCTTGTTCTTTGAAACCATGATAATGGGGAATAGTTTACATGAAATTAATCTAGAATATATGAAAGTTTCACTTTTTGAAATGTTACAAAAAATAATGAACTTTTTCACGATATTCAAATTTTTTGAGATGCACCTCTATTGGTTAACATTAACAATGAAATATACTTCTACAGCATTTATTAATCTTAGTTTTAATATTTATATATATATATATATATATATATATATATGTGTGTGTGTGTGTGTGTGTGTGTATATATACACTCACCGGCCACTTTATTAGGTACACCTTGCTAGTACCGGGTTGGACCCCCTTTTGTCTTCAGAACTGCCTTAATTCTTCGTGGCACAGATTCAACAAGGTGTTGGAAACATTCCTCTGAGATTTTGGTCCATATTGACATGATAGCATCACGCAGTTGCTGCAGATTTGTCGGCTGTACGTCCATGATGTGAATCTTCCGTTCCACCACATCCCAAAGCTGCTCTATTGGATTGAGATCTGGTGACTGTGGAGGCCATTTGAGTAAAGTGAACTCATTGTCATGTTCAAGAAACCAGTCTGAGATGATTTGAGCTTTGTGACATGGTGTATTATCCTGCTGGAAGTAGCCATCAGAAGATGGGTACACTGTAGTCATAAAGGGATGGACATGGCCAGCAACAATGCTCAGGTAGGCCGTGGCGTTTAAACGATGCTCAATTGGTACTAAGGGGCCCAAAGTGTGGCAAGAAAATATCCCCCACACCATTACACCACCACCACCAGCCTGAACCGTTGAGACAAGGCAGGATGGATCCATGCTTTCATGTTCTTTACGCCAAATTCTGACCCTACCATCTGAATGTCGCAGCAGAAATAGAGACTCATCAGACCAGGCAACATTCTTCCAATCTTCTATTGTCCAATTTTGGTGATCCTGTGTGAATTGCAGCCTCTGTTTCCTGTTCTTAGCTGACAGGAGCAGCACCCGGTGTGGTCTTCTGCTGCTGTAGCCCATCTGCTTCAGGGTTCGATGTGTTGTGCGTTCAGAGATAGTATTCTGCATACCTTGGTTGTAACGAGTGGTTATTTGAGTTACTGTTGCCTTTCTATCATCTCTAACCAGTCTGCCCATTCTCCTCTGACCTCTGACATCAACAAGGCATTTTCGTCACACAACTGCTGCTCACTGGATATTTTCTCTTTTTCGGACCATTCTCTGTAAACCCTAGAGATGGTTGTGCTTGAAAATCCCAGTAGATCAGCAATTTTTGAAATACTCAGACCAGCCCGTCTGGCACCAACAACCATTCCACGTTCAAAGTCACTTAAATCCCCTTTCTTCTTCATTCTGATGCTCGGTTTGAACTTCAGCAAATCGTCTTCACCACATCTAGATGCCTAAATGCATTGAGTTGCTGCCATGTGATTGGCTGATTAGCAATTTGTGTTACCAAGCAATTGAACAGTTGTACCTAATAAAGTGGCCGGTGAGTGTATATATTTATATATATATATATATATATATATATATATATATATATATATATATATATATATATACACACATGCACACAACAAAGAATAGTTCCATTTTTATTAATTAACATTAACAAAGATCAATAAATCTTAATGTTAATGCTAACAAAATTATTTTTTAAACAAGACAGCCTTGTTATATAAAGATTTAAAGATTTTTAATTTTAAATATGACTCGTGTATTAATTGACTCCTCTTATGTTTCAGGTATCGTGATTTCAGGCATCCTCCCGGTCATCCTAATCAATATGAGTACAGCGTATATTATTGGCACGTTATTGCTGCCAAACTGGCTTTTATGATTGTGGTTGAGGTAAGTGACTAGATGTGATACCACCATTGATAACTTAATAAAACATGTTTGTTCTGTTGTAAATAAGCGGTTTTCTTCTCCTCGCAGCACATTGTTTATTTCACCAAGTTCATGCTGTCCTACATGATCCCGGACGTGCCGGAAGCTCTGAAGGAGCAGATCAAACGGGAGCGTTACCTGACGCAGGTCATCCTGCATGAAACCAACATCAAACACTTCAAGGAGCTCATGAAGCCCGTCGCTGACAATCTGCAGGACGAGATTGAAGACCCAGAGTTGGATTTGAGACTGTGAAGCCTTAAAATGCCAACTCATGTCAAACCTGAAACAACATCCGTTGCCGTCCTTCACCTAAATGCCTGAAGCGCACCCCATTAAACCTCAAACAAACACGACCAAGAATATTTGCATAGTCATTTTCATTTTAGCAGACACTTCTCATGCTGAGTGCTGTATAATATGCTCATGGTATCTGAATGAAGTGATTCACTTGCTGCAGATAAAACAGGAGCAGGATCTTTAACCACTAAGTTTAATATTTTCAGAAATTGCTCTTTATGGGTGAGAAACATCATTATAAGCTTCAGTTTGTTGCAGACGGCCACCAAAAATCAACAGCCTTGGTTCTGACAATCCATATTGTTACATATTATATATTATCAAAACCAGATATGTGATCTTAAACCACTTTTTATTGAACTAATGCGCATAATCTGGTATAAAACAATGAAAGATATTTTTATTTGAAGTATTATGCTGACAAATCAAGTTTTTGAGGAGTTTATATAAAATAAACAGACCACTTAATGTTTTTTTAAATAACCTATACTAACAAAAAAATGTAATACCAAGTTTTTTGGACAATCATGTACCATGGTATTTGTATAACTGTATGAATGTGGTGTTTATAATTAAGGTTTATTATGGTAATATGATATTACCTTGTATAGCATAATTGTACCATGGTACTGTCACACATGATAATGTGAGCATAAGAGTCATAAATTAAGTTTATTAATATTGTTTTAGGCCAGCTAACATTTTAGTCATGCTCTGTGTTTATGAATATTAACTTTTTTTTTTACCAATTTGTAAAATACAATGTTTACATATATATATATATATATATATATATACTTATGTATATTTGCACATATTGACCACATTTTTATATAAAAAATAAATGGTTGATGATGTACAATACTGACTGTTTACATCATTTTCAGCAAACATGCATTATTTTAATAATTTGCTTCAATATCTATCTATATGTATTACTTACAACTTACCACAGTAAACATAAAATACACGCTAAACATTGTTACATTGTTATACATTAAGATATTAAACGTGTGTTAAATTAGTTTTGCATTTTCTGTTTTAAAAGTTTTAGGATTTTATAATCTATAGTCTATATAATTTATTTTCTTTCAGTTTTAGTCATTTTAGTACATCAGGTTAAACTAAATGGAAATTATAAATTACATAAATTTATTTAAAATATGTTTGCATTATCATTATTATTAGTAGTCATCAGGGATGGGCAGTATTTAAAATACTATTTTGTATTTAAACACCTTTGAAAAAAATGAAATGTATTTTAAATACATTTAATCTTAGTATTTTTGTATTTTCAAAATACATAAAATACTTGTTGCCAATCAACCTCTTTATTAGACTGTTATTAAACTCCTGTATCAACTAGCTCTCTCAACTATGCCACTTTCATGCATGTGATGTCTCCAGTGCAGCAGGCATGCTTGGAATATGGAAAAGCTTGCATTCAGCAGATGGAAATATTGCATTATATTGATTTTGTCAGGAACAAATATGATCTGAACACTGTTGTGTAAGTTGTGGCTTTACTTTACTCTGGCATTACATCCCACCCACATCCCTCTGATCAGCATGTGGCACATTATATTACTATAATTAAACATATTTTTGGAAAATTAAACAGTTTCTTACAAACTTATGTGATTTGTTAAAATATAATGAAATATAAAGGTATATGGGTAATGGAGAAATTACAATTAGCTTCAAGCTACACATGACAATTAATGAGATTAATACAACACTTCTGCTTGAATGTCACTATCAATCAATATTGAGTGTTTGTAATAACTTCTGGCTGCGATCCAATGTGGATTTTGGTCAAATGATGAGGCAGAAATTCTAGAAACTTTTATGTGGAAGATGCACAGTTACAACTTCTGTGGGGCGTGAAGAAAAAGTAATGTAACTAGTAGTGTAACTAATTACTGTTGCCAGAAAGTAACAAGTAACAATATTACTTTTGAAAGGAGTAACTAGTATTAAGTAATTTATTACATTCTTTGAGTAACTAGCCCTACACCTGTTCATCAATAAGATGAGAACCAGACCCACTGTACATCTAAAAGTACTCAAAATTGAAGATAGCACACCACAACTATAACCATAACAGCACAAAAAATGATGAATAATTAAAACATTGACAGCCAATCAGAATCATTTCTGATTTAAAGAGCTTGAGCATTTAAAGTGAAAGATGACATGACTGCATTGTATACTTAGAATACACTAATATAGTTATCTTTATAATTATCGTTCTTGGTGTAAATAGTGTTACTTCATTGGACGGCCAATTTCAAATGTATTTTGTGTATTTTCAAAATACTGTATTTGTATTTAAATATATTTTTCCACACAGTATTTTTAAATACATTTTGATGTATTTGTGCCCATCTCTGGTAGTAGTACTATTATTATTAATTTTGTTCAGAAGGACTTTTCGCTCCAGCACGTTTTATTTCTGTGGCTCGGCGCAGGTGTGACGTCATCAGGGCGCGTCGGGGAATCCTCGTGTGTTGTTATATCGTCCGAAATCTGTCCGAATAAACCATGAGCTCTCAAATAACGTGTGTCGGATGGGTGAAGCGCGGAGTCGCTAAAGAAACTCCGGATAAAGTGAGTCTGTCACGTGTTTGTGTTTATACCGCATGCTTCTGTGGGGTCGCACACGTGTTTGGGTTTTAACTCGAATTAAATCATCGTTACAGGTTGAGTTGAGCAAAGAAGAGCTACAACGCATCATATCGGAGGCTAAAGAGGAGTTAGGGTGAGATTTGAATTGCTTACTACTGTTTTATAGCAGACTCGAGTTAAAACACGTCATTTTAAATCGGGTTATCAGCAGTCCTTAGTCTTAAACCTGCCCATCTAGTGTGATAATGTCTGTAGGAAACTTCTGTCTGATTTCTCCAGGGATCCCGCTGCTGAGGAGGAAGAAGAGGAGGTTGATGAAGGTGTGGTCAGTGAAGAGGCATCAGCTGTTCCGTCTGCTAGTGAAGAAATAAAAGAGGAGAAAGATGATGGGGAAGAGGATGATGAGCTTGCAGAGTACGGACTGGACAGATATGATGAAGAAGACATCGGTATGTCATCCCTAATTGATTGATCTGGGGCCTGTACCATGAAGCTGGTTTAGCTGGCTAGCCAGGTAGGTTTTAGTTTAGTTTGCACCAATCCTGGGTTTTAGGTACCATGAAAGTGGTTTGGCTTTTAGCTGCGTTCATTGCCAGAGTAACTTACACTGAACCTGCTCTGGGACAGGCCATGTTCTGGGTTAGAGATCTCAAACTGGACCAATCAGATATGAGCAAAGTGACACATGTCTGACACACAAAAAAGTCTTTCTCTTTGAAAAAACGTAAATGTAAAAATGTAAAACGTGTTTACATTTTTGAATGTTAAAATACTAAAACAGTCACTCATCGATCTCAACCAATGGGGTGAAATTAGGGTGGGGCTATCTGTTCGCCTGACCAATAGAATGCAGCAGTGTCCGCCCACTTTTTTAGCGTCGCTGGTTCTATAAGCATTTTTTCATTCGTTTGAATTTTATAAGCCAAAACAACCAGGTGAATCACAATAGTACAAAGTTGGATTTGAAGCAAAAACGTTTTTGAAAATCGGACAAAAAGACTTTATTGTCTTCATTGAGGGAAAGAACTACAATCACATGAAACATTTCTAATGACAGTGAATTAAAAAGGATGGAGAAATCTAAAATTACACATTTAAGGTTAATTGTATATATAGAAACAATATATTTAGTTTATTGCTGTGCTTCATGTGAGTGGGCAGACCTCAACATTTCTTTGGCTTGCTGAGACTCTCTGATTGGTGGAATCCACTTTACAGCATTATGGGTAATGTAGTTTTCCACCAGGGATTCCACTGTTATGCATGTTATACACCTTTGTGGTGTTTTATTTTAGGTTTTGATGTCCTTAAGAATATATATTCACGGTATAAGTAGCGAAAACCATCTCAATATATTTTTACAGCTCCTTTCTCGTGAGCTCTGATAAAAACAGCTCGATTTGGCCTGTCTAATTAATATTCACGAGCCTATCTTCTGATTGGCCTTTTAGTTTTCTGAGTGACGTACTGCTAGGTCAACCACAGGTAACTAGGGTCATGTAGGACCGACGTCACCGCGCTAAGCTGTAAGCAAAACAAAGGGAGAATTGTCCTGGAGGCGGCCCATTCAAACCAACGCAGATTCGGCTACATAAGGAGCTAATATCATCTTGTTGTGATGTTGGGGGCCAGAATCTACGTAATACAGCCTCAAATCAGAAATGTAATCGCATACCTGCTACCACTGCCAGACAAAAACCCCTGTGGTTAAACGCAATAAAACAAGCGAACTGGACAGAAACGATCGTCATAAATGCTCACGTTTGCAGCGCACACTTCTTATCAGAAAAGGTTCAATAAAGTATTGTCTTTTATTGTTATGGGCGCGTCTGAAGATTTCTTGCATCTCACGACTGTCGTGTATGAAATAATATCTGTGTGTAAAACAACAAACTGACGAATTATATATATAATCATTTGTAATTGTATACATTGTTGTGATTAATTGTGGCTGGAATAATAATGTAGCAGTAAAAATGGTTGCCTGCTGAAATTGAAATGCATTTACATCGTCATCATGACTAGATAGGCACGGTGAGTTTGTCTTTATTATACATGTTAGACGTGATCCAGCTCATAGTAACAATCCTGTCAGATCGTCCATCCTTTGAGTCCTTCGAGTGGTGCTCGGGATGGTGACTGAAGGCGGTGACCGAGTTGTTCGGACGTCACATTTTTACGGAAGTCAGGCTCGTGAAAAAACACAGCAACTTTATGCAGGCTGTGTGCACTGTTATGAAACTTATATGGTAGATACATAGCCCCTAGATCTCCGTTAGAATGAAAAAAGCCAGAAAATTTCAGTTTTGACAATATGGGACCTTTAAAAGATACGTAGAAATACTGAAAGGCTGATGGCTTTAACAAAAGCATATGCTATTGATTATCAGCCTCTGAGCTCACAGTAGATCTGTGTTTAACTGTCAGTTCAGTTCACCGGGGGAGAAAATAAATGGCATTTTTACTTCCAGAACCTGATTATTGCTCTCTGTTGCATACAGAGGAAATGTAAGAAACCTGTTTGATATTTGATGATGATGAAGATTTTTCTTCATCTATGCAGCTACGTCAAATCTTGGAGACAGTCTGGCAGGACTGACAGTGTTTGGCACTAATGAAGAGGATCCGTACATCACCATCAAAGACACAGTGAGACACTAAACACTCTCAAACTTGAAAAATCAAACGTTTTATAGTTGATCTGATGGGTCTGTGTCTTTTTGTAGGATCAGTACGAGCGGGAGGATTTTCAGATTAAATCCACAGATAACCTGATTCTAGCAGGACGGGCCGAGAAAGACTGCTGTAACCTGGAGGTTTACTGTAAGCAGTGTTATTGAGATACTATCTAACCCTGCTCTGGACTGAAGAGCTCGTCTGATGTTCATTGATTTTGTCAGTGTTTAACTCCCAGGAAAACTCTCTGTATGTGCATCATGACATCCTGCTGCCTGCGTATCCGCTCTGTGTGGAGTGGCTGAACTTTGACCCCAGTCCAGAGGAAGGACAAGGTGAACATTTGATAAATCAGATATTTGTGTAGTAGGAAAGTTGCTTAAGCGTTTAAAGGATACAGAAAGAAAGGGATCAGATGCTTTTCAAAATGAAAGCAAAGCAAAGAAGCTGCTGGACTGAAATGCTAACAGTGATGAGAAAGTATTATAGCATTTACCAACCTATTACTAAAAATAGAAAAGCAAATGCTATAATATTTTTTTTGTATACTGTTTACTTTGTTTAAAAGTTGTGTAATAATGTATTAGTCAGAAGTGTTCAACAGAGGCAGTAAATGAATGAGGACAGAGAATAGCAGCTCTGTGCACTCATGTGTTGACAGCGCTGGCAAAATAAAAGTCCTGCTTCTGACTTATCAATTTTTATTTCTATTATTTTTCATTTGTTCTTGTGATTTCAAATTATTATTAATGCTAATTCATTATAACTAAATCCACAGAAAAATACTGTTGCTTTAAATAAAATAAACACTAAAATAAAAGACTTCATTGAGCAGCAAAGCCAGCATTTCTCACTTTCATGCATGGTTTGTTGATGTGTTGTGCTGCAGGGAATTACGCGGCCGTAGGGAACATGACGCCTGTGATTGACGTCTGGGATCTGGATGTTGTGGACTGTTTGGAGCCGGCCTTCTCACTCGGCAGCAAGAAGAAGAAGAAAAAGAAGGCGACAAAGAAGGTGCTCAGTTTTTCTATTTTGTCTTGTCATTAATGTTGAATTTAGCATTCTGAATGTTGCCGTTTGTAAGGGTCATGATGTTAGAGTGATTTCTTGGTTCAGAAGTGTAATGTGTTTGTGTTTTGAAGGCGGCTGAACCCGTCGACGGACACACGGATGCTGTGCTGGATCTGTCCTGGAACAGACTGGTCAGGTGAGACCGCTGAGCGCTTCTGAAGAGCAGATGCTTTTCTTCATGTCAGAGTCTGATGAGTGTTTCTGGTGCAGGAATGTTCTAGCGAGCGCATCTGCGGATGAGTCGGTGATCCTGTGGGATATAGAGAAGGGAAAACCAGCAGCGACTCTCGCCAAACACACAGATAAGGTACTGATTGAAAGAAGCCTCTTCTGCTCACCAAGGGGTGATCAAAAATACAGAACAATTGTGATATTCTATGTGAATATATAGTACAATTGTATTTAATTTCATCATTACTCCAGTCGTCACGTGATCCTTCAGAAATCATTCTAATATACTGATTTGCTGCTCATTATTATCAATGTTGAAAACACAATGTATTTTTGGAAACCTAATAATAAATAAATAATACATTTTGATCTGATTTACTATCACAGGTTCAGACGCTGAATTTCCACCCGTTTGAGGCTCAAACTCTCATCAGCGGATCATATGACAAGTAGGTCATGATGTAGAAAATGGCTTGACCAATCAGAGCGCAGCACGACTGAGCCTGACCAATCAGAGTGTTGTGTGTGTCTCAGGTCTGCGATCCTGTACGACTGCCGCAGTGCAGATGACAGCCATCGGATCTGGCGCTTCAGTGGGCAGGTGGAGCGCGTCGTTTGGGATCATTTCTCTCCGTGCCACTTCCTGGTGAGCGGCCGAGCTGTTTGGTGGATTTACTCTGAAGTCTGAGCTGTGATGTGAATAATTAGTGATGTGTGTTGCAGGCGAGTACAGAGGACGGCTTCGTTTATTGTCTGGACGCTCGCTCGGATAAACCCGTGTTCACGCTCAGAGCTCACGATGGAGAAGTTTCAGGTCAGTCGCACTCACATTAATATATGCATTATATTAATGAAAATATTTAAGCTTGTTTTATTTCAATTAGTTGCCTAGGCAACGTTTCTCATTTTTATTTAGTTGAATTATTTCACTTGAAGTACTAAAATAACTATATAAAATTAAAAACCATGTAGACAAATTTCAAAAATAAATAAATGAATATAATAATAAATGCTGAACAAAAGGGCTAAAATTTGACTTTTAAAATTCTTAAAAACTGTAATGAAACAATTCATAATAAAATAAAAAATATATATATTATTAAAACTAGATTAGTGTATCAGTGATACTAAAATAATGCCATCTTTGTTTACTAAAACTAATACCATACTTGAAATGAAATACATTTTAAAAAACTTTTAATTCAGCTGGTTTCCAAGGCAACATTTCTCATTTTTAAACTAAAACTGAAATAAAATCATAAAAAAAAAAACACATAGACATATATAATAATAAAACAAATGGGGAAAAACAACAAAATTAATAAAACTGAAATGAAAACGGGAAATATAGTTAATAAAATGACATCAATTACTTGAAGTAAAAAAAAAAAAAAAATGCAAATTATAAAAAATATATAATATGTCTGATAGTAAAATAACAAACTTTTTTGAAGGAAAAAAATATTTCAGCTTATTTAATTTCAATGATGTACTAAAATAAATTAATAACGGACATTAATTTATTATTTTTTTTAATCACAAAAACGCACAAAAAATGACCAAGACATTCAAATTAAAACAACACATTAATTATTCTGTAATATTAATCTTAAATGTGAATAAAAACTGCAATAGTGTATCAATAACGCTGTCTGTGATGATAATACCGTGGTGATGTTTTCTCAGGGATGGATCTGAGCAGTCAGATCCGCGGCTGTCTGGTCACGTCTTCAGCGGACAAACACGTGAAGATCTGGGACATCATGGGAGACAAGCCCACCCTGATCCACTCCAGAGACATGAAGATGGTGCGTATCTGACACACGAGCGTCTCACCGCCTGAAAGCGGCTTTGTAACCGCTGTCTCTCTGTCAGGGCGTTTTGTTCTGCGGCTCCTGTTGTCCGGATCTGCCGTTCGTCTATGCGTTTGGAGGACAGAAGGACGGGCTGCGCGTCTGGGACATCAGCGACGTCGCTGCAGGTGTGAATCTCAAGCATCTCGTGAGGATCTGTGTGTGTGTGTGTGTGTGTGTGTTAACTGTAATCTGTTGTATCTCCAGTCACGGAGGCTTTTGGCAGCCGGGAACGTTTGGTGGTGAATACAGTATCCGGAGCGTCCGGCAGTGACATGGACTTCTCATAACCACCTGCATGATGCGAGACTGAATCATCAACACACAGAAGACACCGAATCATGGATCAGTGCTTCATAATGAATATGAACGGCATCTGTCTATATACAGAACAGATTTATCTTCTGGTGTATATGTGCTGATATCAGAACTTTGAAGCTGCTTTTCTTGACTGAAATGTCTCTGCATATTTGTGTATAAATAATTTCCAATATAAAACTATGGAATCCAAGGCATTTGTCTTACTCTGTATACAAAATTATTTCTGTCACCATTTTACGAAAACAAATGTTTATGGAATAAAACTATCACAATGGCAGGGTTTCGGCGCTATGCGGTACTGCTGGTGTTGATTTTTTTTTTTTTTTTTTTTGCACTTTTAAAATATTATCTTTCATAAATGTTAGTGAAAACTAATTGGCTTTGTGATTTATTTTATCCTAATAATCCATTTAATATAGTTATGTTGGGAAACTGGAACCGCAACTGGATATTTAGGCCGCCAGAGATGCATTACAAAGTTAATACATTTAATAAATCGATTAATAATAACAATGAATACCACATTTTAACGAAAGACAACTATTTAAATTTTGTCGAGTTCAATTTTATAAAAAAATATTTTATTATATTTTTTTTTCTAAAGGTGGTTTGTAACGCGTGTTACGCTTCCTCCTAGTGGGCAGCAAGACACCAATTTATTTTATCTGTAAATAATTGTTTATATTATTTATTTGTTTAAAATAAAGGGTTTTGTATTGATTAAATAAAGCAATGGGCCTGAACCGCGGATTGTTTCCTACCCGGAGGAATATTTGTGTAGCGCACCGTCTGTAATAGTTCCGCTAGAGGGCGCTCTAAGGTTCGAAAACCCAATTCCTCGTTGAACTTCATTAAAAAATCAATTCATATTTTGAATCGAATTTCTAGACAGATGGCATTATAACAACATATCTAAACAAAACACACGAGAAAGATTAAAAAATGATGGATTAATTGAATAATATAGTCCGAAAACGTTGCAACACGTGTCTTGTTGTTGTTGTCCTCTACTTCCGTTTCGCTTCAAGCATGGCGTCGGGTCACAGCAGCAGACTGGCTAACCTGTTTAATCGCCTTAACACCAGCAGAAATACTACACAGTTCAGAGGTGAGCTCTGATAATGAAATAGTCACATTTTAGTTATAAATAATATGAATTTGTACGCGTAACTTCTGTAAATGTGTTGCTAACACAGCCAGAGAATAGTGCTGTATAACCTACAATATTCCTGACCCTATGAATGAGTGCTTTTCTGCTGTTTTGGCTTGTATGTTTTTACTTTCAACTCAGAGATGACAACAAAACGACTAAATGTGCTGTTTTTCGATTTCAGCTGGAGCTTTTCTGTCATCTCACAACAAATCTACTGTCAGAAGTTCACCCTTTAACAACAGGTCAGTGTTTCCATAATGTCTTCATTAATGCACACTTCATTGTTCAGTTACTATGATGCATCTGCAGTATGTCAGACTTCACCCATATCAGATGAAGTGTCATTGTGCTGCTTGTTTCTCTGAAATGCATGGTTTGTGTTTCAGTAATGTGGAAATCGCAGTGACATCTGATGGAAACACAATAGTGTGTTATCATCCGACAGAAGACGTGCCCTATGAGCTCACACAGGTGCGTATGATGGTTTGTGAAGCTGTTGTGGAGATGTTGTGCATAAGTGTTTGTTTCTTGTAGCCGATCGTCAGGGCAGACGCTATCAGTGATGCTGCAGAGACACACGAGCAGGTGCTCAAAGCCAGACTCGGTAAAGAGCTTGTAAATAACAAACAGGCCCCGACCATAGAGGAGCTCAGTAAGATGTTTTACACCACCAAACACCGCTGGTACCCCGTCGGACAGTGAGTTTGCATTCTCTACTGGACTAAAACAACATATTCTGCCTCGGTTCAGTTGAATGAACTGGTGTGTGTTTCTGTTTTCTCTACAGGTATCACACCAGACGCAGAAACCCAAATCCACCCAAAGACAGATAGTCCTGGATGGTCTTTGTGCATGTACTGCTTCACATTAAATAAACCTTCCTTCAGCTATTGCTTTATTGTATTGTGTTTTATCATTTATTTGTTATCAATCGTATTAAACCTTTAAAAAATATATATATTTGAAATACAATTTTAACTTTACATTTACATTTACATTTAGTCATTTGGCAGACGCTTTTATCCAAAGCGACTTACAATTGGGGAATACAAAAAGCGATTCATCTTGAAGAGGCAGTCAGACAGAGGAAGTGCTCGTAACACCAAGTCTCAGTCATTGTTCAAATAAGTACAAACTAGTAGGTGGAGAGAAAGATAGAGGGAAAGTTTTTTTTTTTTAGTTTAGGATGAAGTCAAGTACTGCCGAAAGAGATGAGTTTTCAGTTGTTGCTTGAAGGTTGCCAGAGATCCGGCGTTCCGGATAGGGGTGGGAAGATTATTCCACCAGCCAGGAATGGTGAACGAGAATGTTCTGGAGAGTGATTTTGAGCCTCTCTGTGATGGTACCACAAGGCGTCGCTCACTAGCAGATCTCAGACTTCTGGAGGGGATGTAGGTTCGTAATAGTGAGTGGAAGTAGGAGGGTGCAGAGCCTGTGGTAGATCTGTACGCAAGCATCAGTGACTTGAACTGGATGCGAGCTGCCACTGGTAGCCAGTGCAAGGAGATGAAGAGTGGTGTAACATGCGCTCTTTTGGGCTCGTTGAAGATCAGTCGTGCCGCTGCATTCTGAATCATTTGTAGAGGTTTGATTGCGTTTGATGGCAGACCAGCCAGAAGAGCATTGCAGTAGTCCAGTCTAGAAACAACCAGGGCCTGGACAAGAAGTTGCGCAGCATGCTCTGTCAGAAAGGGCCTGATCTTTCTGATGTTGTGTAGTGCAAACCTGCAGGAATGAGCAGTCTTTGCAATGTGCTCTTTGAAGGTCAGCTGGTCATCAAAGATTACACCAAGATTTCTGACCGAAGTTGATGGGGTAATCATTGATGAGCCGAACTGAATCGTGAAGTCATGCCGTAGAGTCGGAGTGGCAGGGAAGACCAGAAGTTCCGTCTTTGCCAGGTTGAGCTGTAGGTGATGTTCTTTCATCCATGCCGAGATGTCCGCCAGGCAGCCTGAGATCCGTGCAGCTACCGTTGGGTCATCTGGTTGAAAAGAGAGATAGAGCTGCGTGTCATCGGCATAGCAGTGATAGGAGAAGCCATGTGCATGTATGATGGGACCCAGCGATGTAGTGTACGTGGAGAAGAGGAGGGGTCCAAGAACCGATCCCTGAGGAACTCCAGTGATCAGTTGACGTGGTTTGGATACCTCCCCTCCCCAGGCCACCCTGAAGGATCTTTAATTGAAATATATATATATATATATATAAATTAATTGCCAAAGCAACATTTATCATTTTCATTTAGTTTAACTTGAAGATCTAAATTAATTGAGGAAAATTGTATTAAAACTATAAAAAAAAAAAAAAAAAAAAGGACGAAAATATAAAAGTGAAAACTAATTCTATATAATTAATATTAATGTTAACCATATCAATTGAATGACTGACTTATTAATTTAATATTTAAAAAATGTAAAATACTAGCAATTTGTTGTTTATTCAAATATTGGTCAAAATTGTCTTCATATATGTTTTATTTATCTTTTTATTTTCTCAGCGTAGTCATTAATTTGGTTAAAATTTAATTTAATAGATAATTTACTTGGGTAAAGAAACTTTATCATACACAATTAAAAGTGCTATACATAAAGAGGGATTTAAAATAATCAACAGATGCATAACAACTCAAATGAACAATACAAAAGTAAAAAAAATCATTAATTTAAAATGCATTAAACTAATCATGAACAATAAAAAGTAAAGAAAAAGGATTAATAGTTGATTTAAAATATATTAATGCAAATAATAAAGGAATGGAAGAATACATGTATAAGATTATACAGTGTTTTAAGGGGGAAAAACATTTAAAGAATTAGACATGCATACGCACACAAAATAGTAGGCACTCAAGGGGAAAAACTACATTTCCCAGAAAACCTATTCGGAACAGACGATGACGTTTTTACCGGAAGACTTCCGCGCATGCGCTGTCAAACTCAACGCGAGGAGCAGCCAGGGACCGGGACACGGCGCAAACCGCATTAATAAAACGAGATGGCTGGATTGCCCCGCAGGATTATTAAGGTATGGTTCCCATAATGTTTGTCTTGTGCGTTCCGTTGCGGTATTTGTGCGCGCTGCGAAAGCAATGAGTTAAAAATGAAAGAAAACGGCACGTGCTGCTGCTGGCCCGAGCTCGCGGTGCAGCAGGGAGGCTCCCGCGCGCTCACTGTTTCAAACATGCACACTGCATAAAACATATAGGAATAACCTTCATAGAAAGAGCGACATAGAGCAGTGGCATCAGAGCTTTCTGGATGGTCAGCGAGCAGCGATGCGTGTCTGTCCGCTGAGAGACTCTGGGTGTGTTTACAGATGCGGATCTCACGCGCTGTGCTCGGAAAAACTGGAAATATGTGCATGTATTAGCAGAATATTCCGTGCAATGAGAGTTTGCATGCAAACAGGTAATAAATCCAACTGTTTAGAAAGAGTGTGTGTCGTAAATATGTGGTTAATGAATTTTAAGTACACAGAGATTCACTGTTTGCATTTTGTCTACACGATTCTAATCTTGCATTGCAGAATTTTGATAGTCAGCATGTCTGATCCACACTGCATCTTATTCTGGCCAAGAACCGCCCACTTAGACAGGAGGAGACCGTCTGATTGACAGTTAAATAGATCAATCACAGTTCACATGCAGTCATGTACCATTTTAGCATTGGATTATAACACAGTAAATCAAATAATTGGTGTCAGATAGCATGACAGGAGTCTCCATGAATTGTGAGAAGTGATCATAAAAGTCTACATAATATCTTTAGTTTGCTTGCTACTAAGTGCCTTTGTAAACTTTTTTTAAAGCATTTTATGCACGATCAACAGTATTCAATGTAGCTGCGGGTACTTTCTAAATGTGTTTTGTTTTTATGCAACTGAAATCAAATAAAGTTCATAAGTATCATTACATTTATATTCATGCATTTGGCAGATGTTTCTATGTGAAGAGACTTGCATTGCATTCCGGGTTTACATGTGATCAGTTAATGCATTCGAACCCATGACTTTGGTGTTGTTTCACACATGTGTGTTTCGACAGGAGACACAGCGCTTATTGGCTGAGCCTGTGCCTGGAATCAATGCAGAGCCTGACGAGGGAAACGCTCGGTATTTCCATGTGGTGATCGCTGGGCCGCAGGATTCGCCCTTTGAGGGCGGGACGTTCAAACTGGAGCTGTTCCTCCCAGAGGAGTATCCCATGGCTGCTCCCAAGGTCCGATTCATGACCAAAATCTACCATCCTAATGTGGACAAACTCGGCAGGATCTGTCTGGACATCCTGAAAGGTGATTATAGTGTTTGTAAAGCCTGACATGAAAAACTGTCAGATTTTTTTTTTTAAATAGAGCAGTTTTTTTCAATTTGCATATGTGTTTCATGTTTTGTATCATATTTGATATATTAGGATTTTATGGTGCAAATAATATGATACAGTGAGAATATGGAGGAAAAACAGCTCAATTTTATTCAGAGACTCAAACGGAGCAAAAAAATGCATTTTGGCACAGATGCTGATATTTATATGGACAAAAAGTATGCAATTCTGATATTTGTAATGTAAATAACCAAGATCTTTTATAACAGTATAGCAGATACTTACATAAAATGATCAGTCAGCGCTCTGTATCTCCAGTAATATGTCTTAGCAAGATGATATTTACATGATTAAAACATATAATGCAATGCAATGCTGATTGAGAGATGAAGAAATAAACGTTCCTCAGAAGATGTGAGATGTTTGGAGGCTTGTGAAGATCATTCCTCCACTGAGGAACAGAGAAAGTAAAGCTTCTGGAAACAAATGCTCCTCAAAAGATGCTGATGATCAGATTTTTCTACAAAATGATTGATGGAGAATCAAGTAAAGCTGAGCTTTCAGTTCAGTAAGTGTTCATCTGGAAATATTACTACAGTTATTCTGACGTTTGCTCGATAAAGCATGTGAAGCACGAGCTGAAGGTAGACGTTTGTACAATTATACTAAAAGAGCTTTTACTTGCTAAAAAACTAGCAGTCAAACAACAGAAGGCATGTAGTATATTGTGTGCGACAGGTTTAACAGCAAAGTGTTGATCATGTTGATCATTTAGAGACCTTCATGTTAGGGCTGATTTAATTGCACAGCCCTACTTCATGTATCAGATACAATGCTGTAAGCTTTATAGGGCTCATGGTCACATGTCTGTCTCTTCTCTCTTGTAGATAAATGGTCTCCAGCTCTTCAGATCCGTACAGTGCTGCTCTCTATCCAGGCTCTACTAAGCGCTCCGAACCCTGATGACCCATTGGCTAATGATGTCGCTGAACAGTGGAAGAGCAACGAGGCTCAAGCCATTGAAACAGGTGAGAAGCTAGACTTGTTATGTTGTGTAATTACTTGTACTTGTTTGGAAGAAATTATTATTTATTGTTATTACTCATGTAATAGATAATTAACTGAGACGTTTCACCACTGTGTTCCTTTTGCCAAAACGGGGAAGAATATCTCTTACTTATTTTATTTCTGCTCCTATTCCAAACATTTCTAGCTTCAGATTTCAGCATCCTTATGCGTTTTTAGTAGTGCTTGGCAACGATTAATCGCATCCAAAATAAACGTTTTTGTGTGCATTATATATGTGTGTGTACTGTGTATATTATGTATATATAAACACACACACATACAGTATATATGTAGAAAATGTATTTACATGCATATGTTTGTATTCATATAATATATTTTATATATAAATATATTTAACATATAAACAACATATTTTTCTTAAATATATACATGCATTAGGACGATTCTATGGGCCCGACAATGGGGGGGGGGGGGGGGTTATGATTATGACTGTAATGAAAGTTTTTGTTTTCGATTTGTTTTATCTTTATTTGTTTAGCTTTCTATAGATATATCATGTCTGTGAGGCATTTTATAAAAGCACAACGTTTTGTCGATATTGTGAGTGCACACAAATAAAAGTAGACCCTTTACAGTTCTGAATGAGGTATTACTCTTACCTTTATGATAAAAAATAACGGCATAACTATCCACTGAAAAAAATGCAAAGATCGCACTGGCCCCGGAGCGCAGGAGGGCCCGAGTGAATTTGCTCTCCAAGGGGCCCAGAAACCGCAGCGGCGCCACTGCACACACACAAATTATGTGTACACAAACTTTTATTTTGGATGTGATTAATCGTTGCCCAGCACTAGTTAGTGGTATTTCTGTAGTTAAGATCTTAGTTCATTTATATGATGGGTAAATACCATAGTCACAAAACAAGATACATTCCATTTAAACCAACTGTTATGTATTTGCTTCGGATTTACATTCACATTTATCATCACTTAAAATTTCCACCTCACAATAGACTTTTTTTAGTTGAATTTATTTATTTATTTTTAAACTTGCATCCCTGACTTAGTTCCACCATATTATATGTATATATAAAAATAATTTAAAAGGTAATTGCAATATTTTCTCTCAATTCAATCTTTTTTTTTTTTTTTTTCAGTTTATATCTCTCAAAATTGTAAAAACAAAGCCAGAATTGCAAGAGAAAAAGATGCAATTACATTTGTATGTTTTGTGGAAATCGGCTTCCATATTGCAATAAAAGAAAAGTGGATGAATAAAAAAAACAAAAAAAAAAACAGGTTCAGCTCAATTCACTCAGTAATCAAAAGGAAAAAAATAATGAAACCTATTTTAGGACCGTTAAGATTTTTTTTTAACTTTCAGTGTTTTTTATTTTTTTTTATTTTTTATTTTAGCAATTCCAGTTTTTCTGATTCTCATTACTGTTTTATGAGATTCACCCAAATCAAATCAGTATGATCTTAATTAATGTCCTGGAGGGTGTTTTTCTCTCTCTCACAGCCCGAACATGGACCAGGCTTTATGCCGGCAACAACATTGAAGTTTAGAAGAAGGAAACAGTGGCATCACATAAGAGAAGTGGAACAATCTCCTCCTGTCTTCTTTTGCATTTAAAGGACACTTTCTCAGACAAATTAAAACAGCAAGCGAAAAAAATATATGATTCAAAAGCAACTACTGCAGCCCTTTGGGTGAGTGTCGATGTGTTCCTGGTCAGAGCTAATGTTCGCTCCACTATATGATCTCTCTGCTTCTGGGTTCGGCCAGGAAATGACGTGTGGTGATGGCCTGGGGTTTCCCAGCATCCATTGCGTGGTCACTACACTGGACCCTGTCAGAATGTGTAGTACAGTCTCTATTACAGTCATTAGCGCAGTGGATTTCACTGGAAACTGATTGTAGGCTCCAGGCCCTGCATCCAGGTGGATGGTTAGTTCATTTTTATGTTACGGGGTGTAGAGGGAGGGCCTGTTAAACGTGGGATGCATATATGCTGCTTCTCGGTCAGGGACAAAATTATGTGAATTTTTTTTGTTGTTTTTTTTTTTTACCTTTTCCTTCCTGTGAAACTCTTCAGTTCATTAAACGCATGTGGTGAACCCGTCTATATCATTGCCTATCTGACAGAACCTGCTCTGACGTTGTTGTATTCCAAACTAAACTTGCGTGAGTGTAAAGGTTTGTGTTTCGGCTGGAATGGAATCTGTATGACTTGTCTGGGAAAATTATATCTGTAAATGTTCAGTTTTAGTAAAAATATTTTTTATGTTATGTTATTAGGTTTGTTCTCTTTATTTCTGAGGGTTTTTTTACAGTTTCGAATTTGATTATGATAGCTTGTGACTGCCATGGAATTTAAAAAAAGGTAGCGGTGTATTTTATCTCGGCAGTTCTAAATTCAGACTTTTCTCAAAATTCCACATCTCACAATTTTTGTTTTTTTTCTCTCTGAATTCTGAATTTGCGCATCGCAAATTTTGACACTTTTTTTTGGAATTCTGAGTTTATATCTTGCAATTGACCATTTGCAAAGACCCCTCCCTCCTTAGTTACTGTTGCTATCTCGGACAAACAATGCCGTTCTCACACTACGCATGTTCTCACGCAGTAAAAAATACATCGCAGAGTAAAGAGGAAACTGACAACGCGCCGACAGACGAGACCGAGCAGGTTACTTCTGGTATGAACTCGCAGCTTTCAAAGTTTGTCATTTTTAAAGAAAATCAAACAATAAATAACGTTTTGTGGCTCTTTAATGACAGATCACTGTATTGCGCCAGGTGAACCAATCATCTTTCATATGTTCTTAAAGCATGAAATGAATATGAACAAACTGCGAATGGTCAATTTAGGCTTTTTTATGGAATTCTGAGTTTAAACCTTGGAATCTTTAACTTTTTTCTTGGAATTCTGAGTTTATATTTCAGTTTTAGATTTTTCATGGAATTTCAAGTTTACATCTCCCAATTTTGACACTTTTATTGGAATTCAGTTTACTTCTTGCTATTTTGACACTTTTTTGAGTTTATATCTTACTGTTTTAGCTCTTTTTTTTGGAATTCTGAGTTTGCATCTTGCAAAAAGTGATTACAATTTTTATCTCTCACAATACTGCCTTTTTTCTTACCATTGCAAGTTCTTGTCTCATAATTCTGACGTCTCAGAATTGCAATAAAAATGTCCGAATTCTGAAATCTTAACTCTAAATTGCAAGAAAAGATCAGAATTGAAATGAAAAATTCACAATGACCTTTTTTATCCTGTGGTGAAAACAGGCTTCTACTGATTGTAGCTTGAATCCTCTATAATTCACAGTATGAATGGCATGAATACAAACACTGCAGGTGTTTAATCTCAACAACTATGAATTATGCTTAAACATGGCTGTACAGCGCTGCTAGTTTGTTAATGTGAAGGCTTGCGTCTGCAAATAAAAATAGAAAAGAATTGATCTGGTTTTGAGAGAAGTCTGATTAATATTTTTATATACAAAAGAGAATTTGTTGATTTAAATTACACTTGTTACAGTATTACTTTGTCAAAGATGAGGTGGCAGAAGCATCTGAAAAATAATTGCAATATATTTAGATGGTCTAACACATGGACAATTGCAGTTTTTTTGTTTTTGGCAATTTAGAGCAAAATTGGTACGTAAAATGAACATAAGGTGCATCCACTCAGCTGCTCAAGTTTATAAAAAATACAGGCTTCGTATATTTTGTTTAATACAAATTGTGTTCCTTCATTTAAAATGAATAATTTTAGGCTTTAAATTAAAAGTCAGTTCTTCAGTACAGTATAAAGGGAGTTCTGTCTCTTAAATGGGACTTTTAATCCCAGATTTCCAGTGTTGTCTCAGAATATCACTGTATTTGAGCCGCAGTGACCTCTGACAAAGCTTCATTGATGGATTTATGAATCGAGCTGCTCTGTCGTGTCTCTTATCTCTCTTCTGTTCTACATGACTCGGTTCTTCTACCAAACACACATTATATAACTGTCTGAGTAGCAAAGCTGCAAGATATTTCTGACTTCAAATTTCTCCATCCTGTATGTTTGTGTGTGTCTGCCGGCCGTTTATAGGATTGGGACATCGAGAGCAATCAAAACAGTCTCTTGTTTCTGTTTTCTCGTATCTAATGAGCCGTTTCTTATGTCTGCAGTGTCTGAATGGCTACCATTACGGCGTTTCTAAAGACCTTGTGAGCATAGCTTGTAATAATGTCAGAGTGTTTGTATATGGTCACGAATAGAACTGATTACTATTTACTATTTAGCACTGACAGATGAGTATTTATGAACAGTAAACATATTCATTATGAAGTTTCTGATTCTACAAAAACAAGAGGGTAACTCTCGTGCAGCTCAATAAATGTGAATTAAAAGTGATGTTCAGTGAGTGTGTGCATGGCAGCTGTTGCTCCGATCAGATCCATGGAATCTCATTAAGGCCGTGAACAGAGTCACACTTCTCTGTTCTGTCTCAAAATCTGTTGAGCCGATGGCCAACATTATTCCCATTGTGCTGTTGTCTGATTAATGTGCTTAACGAGTTTGGCCCATGTTGAGTTGAGGTTGTATTCTACGTCAGCATGACACATGTTAGCACTAAAGCTAATGCAACAGATTTCAGAGCATTCCTCACTAACCAGATGTCTGTAATTCACTCATTAAAGACATGACGACTGCAGGCATGTGTGGTGATCCCTGTCTTAGGTTACTAAGAAAAATTATTCTCTATCATTTTAATGGTGATAATATTATAGTGCTATTTTGAGTCAAATGTGCAATTAAACTAATGGTTTTACAAGTAAACCTACCTTGAAAATAGCCTCAAATCTGCTGACAATGCTCTCCCAAACTGTTTCTTCGTCATGTTTGCACAGTGATAACAAAAAAATGTTGTCAGATTCTTTTCTTGTCAAAGTTAAACAATGTCATCATCGTAATTCAATCAGATCAGTGTCTATGCCAAAGTCCAGTGTTCCAGGTTGTCATTAACAGCACTACATTAAAATGTACAAATGATATTACCATAGTATTATTATTTTATTTAATTTACATTAAATGCATTAATGCACTGCTGTATGGATGTGAATGGTGTACAGTATTTATTTAGTATTAATTATTTCCTGCATTAGTGTAGTTTTCATTCATAACATCTACATAATTAGTTGGAACACATAAATAATCATTTTTTCATTATGCAAACATTCCAGGAACGTTACTTGTGAACTTTCTGAAACAAGCAACATTTAAAAAAAACAATGTATAAATGTTAAAAAAAACAACATTCTGATTTATGTTTGTGATCAACGGATTTGTGTTTATGATTTGAATTATCTGATGCTCAAAATACGTGTCTTGTCTAAACGACTATTTTTATATTAATATTAGTTAATACATAAATATATGTGAAAGTAAAAGATATAAGACATGATGTAATTCTAGCTGCAGTATATGTGACAGTAATGCGGTAACGGATCAAATCCTACTACGGCCAAGGTGTCGCTTATGCATATTAATTAGTTTGTGATGACGTCGAGGAGTTGCCTTCCAATGGTCAACGCTGTTGATTAATATATGCTGACGTTGCCTGGTAACCTTCCAATGCTGACGGTTTATGTCATGAATATTAAGTACCAAGCCGTCAACGTACTAGCGTATGTTTCGCACCCGGCCCACCACACACGCATATATATACCGGGGAAAACGAGATATTTTGACCTGGGAATGGACCACGGAATGCAGAGTTGTCGTTAGAGACTCGAATTTGCTGGACTAAACACGGAGGAATGATTTAAATTAGATTTAAAACCAACGCAAACCCGTAGGCTCGGTCCAGCCCGGTACTGGTCTGCCGCTCGCCGTCGGTGGTGACTCACGGAGCTCGGGCCGTTCACGGAGCATCGCTGACCGGTCGGATAAATCTACGAAAGGACTGACAGGGTTTCAGCATGAAGTTCAAACCGAACCAGACGCGGACTTACGACCGGGAAGGATTCAAGCGGCGGGCGGCGTGTCTGTGCTTCAAGAACGAACGGGAGGATGAGGTACGTTAACGTTACGGAGATATTAACGTCGTTATCTAAACCAGACATGATGATAAATCAGTGTATCAGCACGCACTGACGCTTTCACCTGTGGCCTAGCCAGAATATATGTGAGCATACAGATATTTGGAGAGTAAATATGTATTTATTGCGTATTTAAGAGTTATGTCATCTAGTACATCAGTGCTGTGTTTCATCATGGATGGATACGTAGATACATAGATTGATGATATGACTTGGAAATGTGCAGTGCATCAGCATACAATACATACACAAGACAAATAATGCACTATAACGTTACAGACACACCAGACAAAGTATTGTTTACATCTGGAGTGCTGGAAAGAAATCTGAGATCAGATAATCATTGTGTTCTTAGAAAGTGAAGTTTTTGCAGCATGCACTGCTCAGATCACTGCCCAGTGTAATCTAGAGCACATCTGTTCATTTAATTCTCATCCAGGGCTGTAATCTCTGTCACACAACCCTGTGCTGGCCAAAATCCCATTCATCCTCATTAGTCGAGTTTCAACTGCATAATAACCCATAAGAAAACTGGATCAAAACTTTATTATCTATCTATCTTGTCATTGCACACATGTTCGTCCCCTGTCACCCATGATTTAAAGGCACTTTACTGACGGTCACTGGGCCTCTGTAGTGCAGTTATGCAATAAAAGCACGTCAGACTGCAGCTCTCTGAAACTCCCCCTGTTTATGTATGTATACAGCTGCACCAGGTTCCTCCACTTCTGACAAAGGACTGTCATTAAAAGACATAAGATTGAATGGCATATAATACCCAGTGTCACCTTTTGAAAAATTGTCACGATATCAACTCATTTTGGATTTTCTTGTTTGTTTTTCGGGTTTGTTGCTGAGTATCTCATATCAGCCCCAAAGAGAGCTGCTTTTTATGAGTTTTTGTGTTTAATGTGTAATTAATATGAATAGAGACAATAAAAGAGTGCAATCATCTTGTTGCCGACCAGTAAAGCCTTGAGTGCATCTTGTAAATTATTAATCGCATCATAAAGTTGAAGATATATGAGAGTTGATGCACACAAGTGAATTTTGTGCTTAAAGGAATGGTTCATCCCAAAATGAAAACTTCTGAAAATTTGTTGACTATTGGAGATACAGATGAGTTTGTTTCTTCAAGGTAACAGATTTAGAGAAACGTAGCGTTCCATCACTTGTTCAGCAATGGATGCTCTGCAGTGAATGGGTGCCGTCAGAATGAGAGTCCAAACAGCTGATAAAAACATCACAATAATCCACACCACTCCAGTATCAGTTAACATCTGGAGAAGACAAAAACTGCGTGTTTGTAACAAATCCATCAAGACAATTTAACTTCAAACTGTTGCTTCTGGCTAAAATATGAGTCCATAATATTGCTTCCTCCAGTGAAAAAGTCATCTGGTCTGAATCAGGAGAGAAATATGCATGGATCAAGCACCGTTTACAACCCAAAACAGTTCTGAACAAATATGTGGGTGGATTTTGAGGTGAGAGACAATAGGAGATTTTCACTGGAGAAAGCATAGTTATAAATTTCGGACTCGATGTGATGGTTCGAAGTCAAAAACGTCTTAATGATGGACTTGTGTCTTACAAACATGCTGCTTTTCACTTTATAAGACATGGACTGGAGTGGCGTGGATTATTGTGATGTTTTTATCAGCTGTTTGGACTCTCATTCTGACGGCACCCATTCACTGCAAAGCATCCATTGCTAAACAAGTTATGGAATGCTGAAATTCTCTAAATCTGATGAAGAAACAAACTGAACTACATCTTGGATGGCCTGAAGGTGAGGACATTTTCTGCCATTTTTCATTTTGGGTGAACTATTCCTTTAATTGGCCGTTTTCAGAGGTTTCTGCTTTTCTGATAATCCATCATTCTGTCACTTCTTTGTATCCAAGTAACCAAAGAGAAGAATCTGAGTTGTTGGAGCTATCGTGTGGGATTGCTGGTGTAAATCTGGGGTTGCTTCATATCCACTGCCTGCTGATCTCATAGCAGCTCCACAAACAGTCCTAGCACTGCATTCCAACTCCAGACTGATCCACAGTCAGTGCATGTCTGTATAAGTGAGGGAGAACTCATTTGAAATGGCTGCCCTTTGTGTCGGAGTGAAGGAGGGAGAGCAGGGGCAGAGGATCAGCGATCGCATGAGTCAAAATCCCTCCCATTCAGCGCGCTTCATAGACTCTCATCACAGCGGCGATCAGCGACGGCGAGACCGAAAGCGTGTTAGCAGAATTTAAACATCATCCTAGTGGTTTGTCTCCTACAAAAGCTTACAGTTGTTCAAAAATGCATGACTATAAAATGCTACAGGTGTCTAAAGAGTCAATAACACGTTATATACCACAGATTAATGTTGCACAATAATGGTTAAATTAATAATCATGATTGTATTCATTTAAGAAATTTCTTTTTGCGTTTCATAAGAATTATTGCACTTTCATTTAAGCATAAATTAAGAAAATATCAACTCATGTGCATGCTTATCTTTCTACATCATACACAAAATAACTCTTAAAGGTATAGTTCACCCAAAAGTGATAATTCTGTGATTATTTACTCACCCTCAAATTGTTTCTAACCTATATGAATTTCTTTCCTCTTTTAAACACACATAAGATATTTTGAAGGATGTGTGTAACCAAACTGTTGCTGGTAGCCATTGACTTCCATAGTATTGAAAGATACTGTTTAAGTCAATGGCTACCAGCAACTATTTGGTTAAGAACATTCTTCAAAATATCTTCCTTGTGTTCAACAGACGAAATAAACTCAGGTTTGGAACAACATGAGGGTGAACTATCTCTTTAAGAGGCTTCTCTCAAATTCCTAATATTAATTGCAATAAATCCAAATGTTAATGTATGCTATGTTTTACTATGATTAACAAAAAAGCTGTGTGTTGTAGCACAGAAGTACCATAACTGCATTTATTCAGCAACCATAATATAGCTGAGATTAATTTTTGGATATTGCAAATAATGAAGCTTAAATAATCAAGACGAGCAAGTACAGTGTAATAAACAAAAATCAGTGATGCAAATCTTTTAAAACATGAGACTAGTTCTAGGAAATCAGGCCAAATGTCAGTACCTTATGCCATTTAGCATCATGTTTATTATTAAATACATGCTTGTTTTCCTAGAATCTGAGTTATTGTAAACATACAGCATATTTAGAATAACTGTGACATGCCACTGCTAAAATAGTCACATGCATATGCACTCAAGAATGATTTCAACCAGGCAGTTCACTGTAGTCACCTGACCTTTTATTAAGTGATGATAGATTTTTCTTGTCTGGGTCTATTTGTGGTGTGGTGGTTAAGGCTGGTTAGTTCAACTGAAATGCACTGGTGTGTCCTTAAACAGGACGCTTAACCTCAGGGTTGCTCCAGGGGGTTTGTCCTTATACTAAGTTCATGGTGCTGTGCTGAGGTGACATTGGGTGAAAGTCACAGAAACCGGAAAACACTGGTCGTGTGGTGAGAAAATGAGATTTTAAAATATAATCTTATTCATCCTGATATGAAAGATAGTGGTGAGTTTACATGAAAAAAAAAAAATCATGTCAGATCTGTTATGTTTGTGCATTTAACTTTAAATCAATATGATACTTCATTTCTTTGCTCTAGTGTTTAATCATTCCAATTCTGACCGCTGGATTCAAGTGGCTGTGATTTCATCATATTAATTAAACACCAGATGATTCATGTTTTGCACCCACTTTGTTTTGATTACAAACATCCTTGATGCGTCACTGATAACCTCTTCATGTCAACATGAAATGACATTCACCATCCATTTTTACTACAGCAATGTGATGAATTTCTGAACAAAAAAATGACTTATGTCCATCGCAAATTGATAGCTCATAAAAAGTAGATTTTGATTTCAAGCTGACTTTAAGACCATGAAGTGAAAAATGTGAAAAAACTATTATATATTATTTATGAGTGTTATATAATTATTTAATATATATATGGATGATCTACGACTGTTGTTTTGTTTTGTGATGGTTGTTCATGAGTCCCTTGTTTGTTCTGAACAGTTAAACTGAGCACTGTTCTTCAGAAAAATCCTCCAGGTCCTGCAGATTCCTCAGTTTTCCAGCATCTTTTGCATATTTGAACCCTTTCCAGCAGTAACTGTATGATTTTGAGATCCACCTTTTCACACTGAGGATGATTGAGGGACTCAAACACAACAATTAAAAAAGGTTCAAACATTCACTGATGCTCCAGAAGGAAACACGATGCATTAAGAGCTGGGGGGTGAAAACTTTTGAACAGGATGAAGATGTCCAAATTTTTCTTATTTTGTTGAAATATCATATTTTTTCCATTTAGTTCTGCCCTTCGGAAGCAACAGAAGCTACTTGCATGTTTCCTGGAAGACAAATGAAGTACAATTTACCTTGATCTTCAAATTCAAAAAGTTTTCACCCCCGGCTCTTAATGCATCGTGTTTCCTTCAGGAGCATCAGTGAATGTTTGAACCTTTTTTAATTGTTGTGTTTGAGTCCCTCAATCATCCTCAGCGTGAAAAGGTGGATCTCATAATCATACAGTTACTGCTGGAAAGGGTTCAAATATGCAAAAGATGCTGGAAAACTGAGGAATCTGCAGGACCTGGAGGATTTTTCTGAAGAACAGTGCTCAGTTTAACTGTTCAGAACAAACAAGGGACTCATGAACAACCATCACAAAACAAAACAACAGTCGTAGATCATCCAGGTAACCACACACAGTATTAAGAACCAAGGGTTCCCAAACTTTTGAATGTGGTTATTTTAATAATTTCAGCTGCTTGTTTATCTTGTGGACTATATGTAAACATCTTTTATGTAAAATATCTTACTCAGGACAGTACTAAATAAAAAATAACATGCATTTTGTATGATCTCTCTTATTTTGTTAAAATTATTCACATTTTCACAGATTCTGCAAGGGGTTCCCAAACTTTTGCATGCCACTGTAATATATATAATAAATTAATGATATATTAAAAACAATCAACAATATATTATTTAAATAATGAATTATATGTACAGCACAATTTCTGTTTTAATGCCTTTTGCTCACTTAATGTAAAAAGTTATAATCCATTGAGAATAATTAAAAACATTTGAAATTTAAAAATGTACTTAAGTGTCATAAAATAATGTCATAAATAATAATGCAAATATATAATGCACTTACAACTAGATGTGTGTGTATCAGTGTAGAATAACTTTGTTTATTATTATTTGTTTATTTATTTTTGGTAAGTTATTCCAGACTGATTGTTAAAGCCATGCAATAAGATACAAAACCCCTCAATTTTGAGTCCTGATCACCATTTCAGAGTTTATTTTGCAATAATGATTGGTTGACTCTACATTATCCTTGTTTTGTTCTTGTTGTTTTGGGGTCAATTATGATATGCATGTGTTTTCATGAGATTCGGCAGGGTGGAATTATGGGACTGTAAATTACTGGTTGTGTTTGAGTGATTCTCAAACCTGTTTGTATAAGAGGTTTCATTGTCATGCACTTTTCTTGAACTGTATGGTACTGTACTTCATCACAGAGTGGCAAGAACACACAGGTCATAGTTGTTTTGTTGATTGAGTGGTTGAAAATAAGCTCTTTTGTATCTTAAGCTGATGGTCATGTGTGACCGGCCCTGGTTATCTGTGGGAAACCAGAACTGGACTAACGTGTTTCAAGAAAACAACTGTTTTAGGTGAATTGCATGTAAATAGAAGAACTGTGAGTGTGTTTTGAGCACACACCCTTAAGACGCTACATAAATATTCAAATTATATGTACAGAAAGCTTTCTTTGTCAAACTGAAGCCGGCTCTTTTTAAGCAGGTGACCTGTTCATCGTGGTCAGCTATGTGGCACATCGTAAAAATAACCTTAGTCTGGCCCAGAACATGCCATGTGACAGCAAGTGTCATGAACTTGACAGACGCACGTGATGTCACAATGCCACCACAATCAATCCCACAATCCTCTTAGTGCAGGACACACCTGAGGGCCGATCAGCGGCTGGAGGATTAGCCAATCAGAGAGTAAGATGTACCGTCACAATTGCACTTCTGCAGCATCCATCTGTCAGAAGTCACTCACACCAGGGTTATTATTATTGACAAAAACTATCAAGCTCAGGAAAGCAATGCAAACGTTGTTGTTTAATTTGTGCCGTCTTTACTTGTAATTAATGTTTTATGTCATGTAAAACCATCTAATGCTCTTTAATATGATATTTTGTTTGTATTGTATTCTTGCTCATTTCTGAAAAGGTGGTCAGACCAGGGTTATATTAGGGTTAAATAAAATAAACTTAACTAAAATAAAACCTTAAACTCACTTTATTCCAAGGAAACATTTTCATTTAGTTTAACTTAATGTATTAAAATAACTAAATTAATACATAAAAAAAATAAAAAACTATATAGACATTGGGGAAAAAAGAATAGAAATGACACAACAAAATTACTAAAACGTAAACAAAAATTAAAATGCTAACATATTTAATATATTTATATATTTAAAATAAGAACTAATCCAAATATGAATTAAAACCTATAGTTTTAATTATATATATATATATAAAACATCATTGGGCCAGACTCTAAAGTATTACAAGTACAAATACTGTAGGCTTGTGTGCAATTTGTGTCAAAATAACATGACATTTAATCCCAATAAATGATTGCAAACAGAGATTGGTGTGTTTTGATGAAGTATCTGCGACACACCAATAAATCACAACAATCCTGTGCTATAACCACTGCCATTCGTAAAGGCTACAGTGGAAATTTCTGCTTTTCGGATGCAGAAGTGTGATAAAGGCCCATTGCATGGCAGTGGGAAATGTTTACAGTAAAGAACTTATGATGGAAACTTAGCAGACTAGAGGCTTTAAAAGCAGAAATGTTCTTATCCCACAGTTCTCTGAGACTGAATCAGTTCTCCGCTGGTTTCTGCAGGTGCTGTTGGTCAGCAGCAGTCGAAACCCGGATCAGTGGATTGTTCCTGGTGGAGGAATGGAGCCGGAGGAGGAGCCGTGTGGAGCTGCCATACGGGAGGTCTTTGAGGAGGTGCCACATTGTCTTTTAACATCACTTCTAGCAGTCAGGGTTTTCCTGGTCTTATTTACCTGACTTTGGGAGTCTCATGGCTAAATGAAGGAATGTTGTGGATTTGATCTCTATCTCTCTCTCTCCCTCAGGCTGGAGTGAAGGGTAAATTAGGACGTTTGCTCGGCGTGTTTGAGGTAAGGCTCATGTCCCGCTCCTGATTGGACGGTTGAGACTCCTGAATGGATGTGATTGCATGACATGAGGCGATTACAGTCCCTCATACTGAAATAGTTTATTTTTCAACAACAGCAGAACCAGGACCGGAAACACCGGACGTATGTGTATGTGCTGACGGTCACAGAGACACTGGATGCCTGGGAGGACTCGGTCAATATTGGTGAGTTTGTGTGTGTTTGTGTACTGCTTCTTTTGTGATGGATCTGAAGGTATTTAACCCTCAGGGTCTCCTGATTGTTCGGCTGATTGTTCCTGACTGCTTGTATATTGCACACACACACACAGGTTTCCTGCTGTTGAGTCTATAAGTCTGACACCACAAGTGAAAATGCATCTATTTGCATTTTTTTTTAATTGAATTAATATATTTATTGCAAAAATATAAATAACAAGATCTCCAAAAAAAAAACAATTTATATATATATTTTTTTAAGTGCCCTCTTATCCCCCATAAATGAAATTCAAATTTGTTTTAACCCCATACCCCCTTAACTTGAATTATTTTTATTTAAATTATTTCATTTTATTCCATTTTATTATTTAATTGTATTCAGTCTAATTTTTATTTAATAATAATACACTATTGTATGATAATGATCCATGTTTTAATAATGATTTAAGAACCCGCGATATATCTATTCATAATATTCTAATATTTACAGTCTTTACAGTGTATTTTGCTCATGCTGCAGTATTTGTCCTGTAGGCCGGAAGCGCGAGTGGTTTCCCGTCGATGAGGCCATCAAGATCCTGCAGAGCCACAAACCTGTTCACGCCGAGTACCTGAGACACCTGCGGATCAATCGCACATCCACCAACGGCAACCTGCTCCTGCCCCAGACATCTCCCAGCACCCTCACACCGCTCTTCAGCACCCCGGCGTCAGCCACACGCAGATAGGACACACACACACACAGTACAACACACACATCAACACTCCTCTGTCTACATGAACCACCCACACACATCTCCAGGGCCTTTATGACCCTCACAGCACCTCTTAGGCACCTTTGGGACGTTCTTTAGAGGGACAAACCAAAGTCGTGTGGGATTTCCAGTGAAGAATGCCTTAACCATTTATTTTTTAAGTTGGTTACTGTCGGCTGATCGATTGTAGTTGTTGTAATGGAAAAATAATTATTGACCAGCTTTACAAACCAGTTACATGGAAGTGCACTCCATCACTCTCACCCGCAGAGCTCGGCATTCTGGGATTGTGACGTGGGGAATGTCAGTTTCATTCCATGCGGCATATTCAGTGTTTGACCTCTCTGAATTCAGTCCGTTAGCGCTGCCGTGACCCCAGACTTCCCTTTAAGACTCAGACGAGCCCTTTAAAAGCCCCCTTCACTGCTGCTCCTGAACGGATAACTGGATTCCTGACAGCATCAGAGTTTCCGTTCGAAGAGATTTCTGGGAATTAGTTGGTGAGCAGGAGGGTCGTAATCATTTTATGCTTTGATTAAAAAATAAACGTTTGTAAATATACTAAAAGACTGAAGATGACAAATGATGTCTGATGGTTTTTAACTAAAATGCAAATGTATTAATCTTTTCTGCTCTTAACTCTTTCTATGAGGTCTTTCTTTAGGTGATTTTGAAAAGAACAGAACTGTGAATTTTGTCAGAGAAAAGAAAGAAATGCTAACGGGTAAATCTCATGGAACTGGTCAAGAACATGCACAGGTCATATTTCTGTACAAAAATTATATATATATATATATATATATATATATGTGTAATTAAAGGTAAAGCAGCCTATTTTCAAGACCATTACAATTTTTATGACACATTTTCCTATATTGTTATTACTATAGTGCACAGAGAATAATGTATTATTTAAATTATATTGTATTTATACATTGTGGTATTATTTGTTTTACTGCCCTTAATTCATGCTTATTTAATAAAAAAAAAAAAAAATTGTACTGTAAATACTGTATTGCAGTAATTAAAATCTAATAAGTATAACAATTAAAAATGGGAACTAAGATACAAAAAATTATAATTTAATTATGTGTGTGTGTGTGTATATATATATATATATATATATATATATATGTGTGTATTTAAAGAAGATGAAATATAAAATAAATCATTAAAATAGTTTTCATTTTCTTTATGCAAAAAAATCTATTTATATATTTATAGATCACAATATTAAAAATCTAAATGGTCATTGAAATAGGCTAAATAAAAAAACAATAATAATTAAAAAAATATATATATATATACATATATATATATATATATATATATAAAATGAAATATGAGCTGTAAATGTTTCGTGAGATTAACCTAAATGATTTTTTGGCACCAGCAAAGCCTTGAATATCTGTCAGATGTGAGGATTGGGTGCCTTTTTCCTCTTTTAAAACTTTAACAACACATTGTACTGTCATTGTTTTTTTGTTTGAAACACTGATGAATATTTGTTGATGGATGCTGCTCTGAATGCATTTCTCCAGTGGCTGTGAGTGGGCTGATCTCAGATCTGCTGTAATCACACTGAACTCACTCCAGCTCGTGTTGAGGTTTGCGTGTGCTGCGTATGGGTTTTGATATGTGAAAACAAACAAGTCAGTGCCAGTCGTTCATTTGGATTGAGCGGATGTACAAATAACACTTTCCTTTAGATTACACTGAGATGTGAAGTGTCAACAGCAAAACTAACTAAATGTACATTTCCTAAAACATTTGGACTATGTCCTTCAGTAAAACAACAAGCAGGAGTGTTCTGGTGAAGTTATTCGCCACATGAGATATTTGGGGTTTTTGCAATGAATTCTGACACTTTGTGAGGCGTGAACTGTAAACTACATTAGGCCTGAGGAATGTTTGGGTAGATTTACAGGTTTGTGCGTCAGACTAACTATCTTACCTGTTCTGAGATGCCAATGGTTTCTGTATGTTTACTGTAATCTGTACAGATGTTCATAATGGATATTTTTATTTGTCAATAAAGATTGTATCACAAGGAAGAAATGTGAATTGTGATGACATTTTTTGATGAATCATGAGACAAATAATGCAAACTTCTAATCATTCATCTGCCATCTTAACACCTTATAGGGTATAATAATAATAATTGTATTTATATATATATATATATATGCACACACATATATATATGATATTATGTTATATATTATTATTATTAGCATATCATTCAGAAACATGCACAGGTCACTAAAAGTAAAAGAAAATATGGAATATAATAAATATATGGGATTTTTTTATTTTTTCCTAAAGTTTTATTACTATTGTGTAATGTTTAAATTATATTGTATTTACAGTATCTCACAAAAGTGAGTACACCCCTCACATTTCGGCAATCAATTTAGTATATATTTTCAAGGGACAATACTATAGAAATGAAACTTGGATGTATTTTAGCGTAGTCAATGTGCAACTTGCATAGCAGTAAAGATTTACTGTCCTCTGAAAATAACTCGACATACAGCCGTTATTGTCAAAAAAGCTGGCAACAAAACTGAGTACACCCTAAGTGATAACAGCTATACATCGTTTAACCATGCAAAGCCACATGTTCATGTTTATGTCTGCTTGACAGGACCATACAAATTTGTGTATCTTATATTAGAGCAGTTCAAATTTGGTGCTTTGAGTACAATTCTCTCATACTGACCACTGGTTCAACATAGCACCTCATGGCACAGAACTCTGAGGATTTGAGAATTATAATTGTTGCTCTCCACAAAGATGGCCGAGGCTATAAGAAGATCAGTAACATCCTGAAACTGAGTTACAGTACAGTGGCCAGGGTCATACAGAGGTTTACCAAGACTGGTTCCACTCGGAACAGGCCTCGCAAGGGTCGATCAAAGAAGTTGAGTCCTCGTGCTGTGCTTCAGGTGCAGAAGCTGACTTCAAATAAACAGATGCATGTGTGCTGCCAGCATTGCTTTAGAAGTTGCAGAAGTGGAAGGTCTGCTTGTCAGTGCTCAGACCATATGCCACACACTGCAACAAGTTGGTTTACAGGGACCGTCGTCCCAGAAGGAAGCCTCTTCTGAAGCTGGCTTACAAAAAAACCTGCAAACACTTGCAGGAGTGCTGAAGACAACCTGTCCAAGAGCATGAATTACTGGAACCATGTCCTGTGGTCTGGTGAGACTCAGATAAACTTGTTTGGCTGAGATGGTGTCCAGCATGTGTGGTGACGCCCTGGTGAGGAGTACCAAGAAAACTGTGTCTTGCTTACAGTCAAGCATGGTGGTGGTAGTATCATGGTCTGGGGCTGCATGAGTGCAGCTGGTTCTGGGGAGGAACATGTATGTCTAACATCCAGCAGCTCCGTGATGTCAGTATGGAGGAGTGGAAGAGGATCCCAGCAACAGACTGTGCAGCTCTGGTGAACTCCATGCCCAGGAGGATTAATGCAGTGCTAGATAACAATGGTGCCCCAGCTAAATAATTTGGACACAGTTTTGATGTGTTCACTTAGGGTGTACTCATTTTTGTTGCCAGTTATTTGGACAATAATGGTTATATGTTGAGTTATATTTAGAGGACAGTAAATTTGTACTTCTATACAAGCTGCACATTGACTACTCTAAAATATATCCAAGTTTCATTTGTGTAGTATTGTCCCTTGAGAAGATATACTCAATAGCGCCATCGTCTGTTGCACTCTTTAATTCATGCTTATTTAATTTTACAAAGTAGTATTTCAGTATTTTTACTGTATTGCAGTATATTATGTCACATTATTCACGATATAGATCATTATATTATTTAGAAACGATCAGTTTGAACACAATGAAGTCACCAACTGATTTCACTTTTTTATTTTATACAGCAATGAGTAAGAATTGTAGAAAATTACGCCTAATTCTCGTTTTTAAGCCTATTTACAAATTGTTGCATACAAAATACATCTAAAAATGAATTAGTGCCATATTAGTCAGGCACTGTCGTACAGAAGAATGTTATTCTGCTTTTTACATTGATTTGCAAGCTCTGCGGTAACGGAACCATATGTCAGCGCGCCGCAGCGCGCCGGAAGGCTGTGAGTGTAACACGGAGTCCTGTAGCAGGCCCATGTGGATCTGGCAGACCCGAGCGAAACAGCGGCTTCAAAATCCCCGAATCAAGCCGATCTTTCACGCTAATGCGAGCTCTTTAGATCATCCGTGTGTGTGAACTAGTGAAGATGCTGAAGGAGGCGTTAGACGGGCAGCTTACGGTGCTTTATAACGCGGTCGCCGGTGAGTGTGACAGTAATGATCCGCATCATCCCGCTCACATTCACTCATCTGCACTAAACACACATTATACTGGAAAGATTTCTCATGCTCACATGTTGTGATTAGGTCGTGTTGTCATGCTCTGTCGCTCACATTAATCATTGCGAGCTGAGATGAATGAAGACGCAGTTAGAAACAAATCATCACCCTTTCTGTCTCCAAACTTCTTTACTTATTTGTCTAAAACCCTCTCAAAATAATGAAAATACAGTAAAAAGTAATCTTGCTGTTGAAAAACAGAGCAAATGTGCATTTAATAAGATGGACTCTTTATATAAGAATGATGGCTGTGGAAAAATTCCCTGATTATTTTTTTATGAACAGTAGCAGATACTGTACTAATAACTGTATATATATATATATATATATATATATATATATATATATATATATAATGTGTCCTATAGTGTGACGGAAAAATGTAAATAAATAACTAACATTGAAGATAAACTTGCTAGAATGAAGATACCTTTTTCTCATGTTATTTGTATGTTAAGCTTTCTTTTTTCTTCATTTTTGCTGTCACAGTCATATTTTTATTTGTCAACTACCCATATATATATATATATATATATATATATATATATATATTAAAATACAGTAAAAAATAATTTTTAAAAATAAAATGTTATATATGATGGGGTGGGAAAGTTAAAGATAAATTATAAGAAAAAATAAATAATAATAATTTTTGATAATAAACATTTCAAATAGTTGAAAACAGTTGTGACGTAGTTATATATATGTATATATCCGTAATTTTAACACTGTTATATGTTGGGGTGGGAAAGATAAATAAAGTACTAAATAAAATGAATATAATTTATGTATTGAAATGACCTTCAATATTCTGTTTGTTTTAAGCGTAGAAGAAAATACTGTTATTCTTGCCTTGTGTGTTTGTCTCAGCCTCCGTGCAGGTTCAGGTTGAGCCTGTGGGTCGCTGGTTCGAGGCGTTTCTGAAGCGCAGGAGTAGAAATGTGTCGGCCTCGTTTCAAGAGCTGGAGGAAGAGGAGGAGCTGTCTGAGGAAGAGGAGGATGAGGAGCTGCAGCTGGAGGAGTATCCCATGCTAAAGACACTGGACCCCAAAGACTGGAAGGTGTGTGTAGAGACGTGTCTCTGTGTCAGAGCCGTGAGACTGAACTGAATGCATTGACACGCTTCTCTTAACGTTACAGAACCAAGATCACTACGCCGTTTTAAGTCTCGCACACATCCGGTACAAAGCAACCCAGAAACAGATCAAAGCTGCTCGTAAGTTTCACTTTGTGTGTGTTTTTGCGTTTCAAAATCTTTGTAGAATACCGCTCAAGAGTTTGTAGTTACAATTTTTTTTAAGTGTTTGTGAAAGAAGTCTCCTCTGCTCACCGAGGCTGCTTTTATACTGTAAAAAGTGAAATATTAAGTTAAATAAACTCTTTTCTTTGTGAATATAATGTGAAATGTAATTTATTTTTACTCCGGTCTTCAGTGTCACATGATTTAATGCTCATTTCTAATTTTATTAATGCTGAAAATGTTGTGTGCTGCCCAATGATGCACTACCATTCAAACGTTTGGAGTCAGAAAAATTAATTAATTTTAAATAAATGAATGCTTTCATCAAGGATGCATGAAACTGATCAAAAGTGACAGTAAAGACATGTTTGATGTTTCAATGAAATGCTGTTCTTTTGATCCTGAAAATAGTTTTTTCCACAAAAATTCAATATTGATAATCAGAAATGTTTGAAAATTTCTGAAGCATCGTGTGAGACTGAAGACTGGAGTAATGATGCTGAAAATACAGCAGAAATAAAGTACAGCTTACAATATATTCACAGAAAACTGTTATTTTAAATTGTAACTATTTCATATTTTTTACTGTGTAATAAATGGATCTTCGGTGAGCAGAAGAGACTATAAAATATTCAAGATAGTTTGCAGTGACATGCTGCTGTTCTCACAGATAAAGCCATGGTCCTCAAACATCACCCGGACAAGCGGAAAGCTGCAGGAGAGCAGATTGTGAAGGGCGATAATGATTATTTCACATGCATAACAAAAGGTTTGGACTTTATGGCTTTATTATAAGTGAAATAAAGGTGTTTGTGTCTTGAGATCAGTCTTGAGGTCCTTTATCTGCTCTCGTATGACGCAGCAATGGAGATCCTGTCAGATCCCGTGAAGCGGAGAGCGTTTGACAGCGTGGATCCCACTTTCGACAACATGGTTCCTTCAAAAGCAGAAGGCAAAGAAAAGTTCTTCGAGGTGTTTGCGCCGGTGTTTGAGAGGAACAGCAGGTACGTGCCTCACATGAGTGATTCAGATGATTCAGGTTGAGTGCTGGAGATCACGCTGCTGTATTTTTCTCAATCAGATGGTCTTTTAAAAAACACATCCCGAGTCTGGGAGCTGCGGACGCGTCTTTTGAAGACGTGGATAATTTCTATTCCTTTTGGTAAGTAAAATATCACATTTATTCATAGATTTTGAGGCGAACTAATGCTGGAAGAACAAAAAAATTATAATATTTTTTCCTTTTGTTTCTGAAGGTACAACTTTGACTCGTGGAGAGAATTTTCATATTTAGATGAAGAGGAAAAGGAAAAAGCTGAATGGTAAATAATACTTTGATCATATGTTATTAGTTTTGCTTTAGTATTTTGTACAGTTGTAATTATTATTGCATGTGGTTATTATAGTTAACAAACTAAACCATAAAAATCCCGTCGCTTAAAATAAAATAACATTTAACTGAAAAAAATAAAAAAAGTTCTAGGTGCCAAATTTTTATTGATTTTCAGTTGAAAGTAACAAAAATCAAAATCTAGACATTAAAAAAAAAAGCTAATAAAAATGACAACACAACAAAATAATTTAATTCAAATTGTGAAAACAGAAAATATACAAATTAAACAAATTCAAAATAAAATCAAATAACACTTTTCTACTTTGTGGTATTTGATTTAATTAATTAAAATTCATCTTAAAACAGAAAATATTAATTAAAATTAACAATTGTAAATAAATCACTAATTAAATTGATTTCATTAAAACTAAATTAAACAAATTTAAAACTATAATAGTTTCTCAATTATACTAAAATAACACTTGTGTCCTTTTTGTATTTGTGGTGTTTGTGTGTGATTTTGCTGTGTTTGTATCAGTCGAGATGAGAGAAGGTGGATTGAGAAACAGAACCGAGCCTCTCGAGCTCAGAGGAAGAAGGAAGAGATGAACAGGATACGGACACTCGTTGGTAAGTATGAGGTCAGACACGAGAGACGTGATGTCACTGTGGGCATCTGTGTGAATGTGTGTGATGTGATGCAGACACGGCCTACAACTGCGACCCGCGAATTAAGAAATTCAAAGAGGAGGAGAAAGCCAGGAAAGAGTCGGAGAAGAAGGCCAAAGCCGAGGCGAAGAAACGAGAGCAGGAGGAGAAAGAGCGGGTCAGTGCCACTCAACACGTCTCAAATGACCAAATATCAACACATTAAATCTGGATATCATATTTTATTTGTGTGTGTATATATATATATATATATTTAAATATACAATATATTTAGTGATATATCAAAAATAAAGAATATATATATATATTTTTTTTTAAATATATAAATATATAATATATACAAATATATAAAAATATATATTTTTTAAATATATAATATATCCAAATATATAAAAATATATATTTTTTAAATATATAAATATATATTGCAAATGTAATGTATTTGTAGTTGTTTAACTTTTTATTGTAACTCGTGTATTTTTTGTATTACATCGCCAATATATTGTATGTTTTAATATTTTTTGAGGTATATAAAAAATAACTAAAAATAATTGTATATATAATAAAGCTTAACTGAAATAAAATATTAAAGTTGCTAGATGCCAAGGCAATATTTGTCATTTTAATTAAGTTTAAGTTGATGTACAAAAGAAACCAAAACCAAATTAAAAATTAATTAAAAAAGCTTTATATTATTTATAACTAATGTTGTTTTTTTTATGCCAGTTTATTGACTGATATTTGACCATCAATCAATAGCTGTGCCTGTTTTTTTATTAATTTTTTTGTTAATAGAACCACATTTTCTTTTTTTCCAATTATTTTGGAGTGTTTTTTGACTAAACTCTGCAGTATAACTTCTACATGTACATATTATATATACTTACCACAGACATTACAATGATCTTAACCCATATTAGGGTCTCGGTAGTTACTTACATTACTCAGTACTTTATGTAAGTATCCTGTAAACTAAATTAGTGGCTTTAATCGGTTGTATATATTGTCTATCAGTTCTCTCTCATTGTTTGATGTGTGCAGGCGCGTCAGGCGGAGGAGGACGCAGCGCGGGTGACGAGGGAGAAGGAGGAGGAGACGGCGCGACAGGCGGCACAGCAGGCCAAGAAAGAGAAAGAAGCCCAGAAGAAAGCCATCAAGAAAGAGCGGCAGAAGCTCAGGACGACCTGCAAGGCAGGAAACCCTCAGTATGATCTCACACATTCAGCTCTCTGAGCTTCCCGTCCTCATCTCTGTCTCTGCTTCTCTCAGACTCACAGCTACTTCACAGACAACGAAGCTGACAGCGTCCGGATGATGGAGGAGGTGGAGAAACTCTGCGACCGCTTGGAGCTCACCAGGTACAGCTTGGAAATATAATGATGTTTTACTGCTGTTCTTGTGACTTGATTCTCTGAAACACAGCTGCATGTGGGAGAAATATTGGTTTTATTTGTAGTTTGCAGACGCTGAATGAAGCTTTGACCTCTGGGAATAAAGAGCAGAGTAAAGCGGCTCTAGAGAAACAGGTGAGAAACACAAACTGGACACAACCACACTGCTTTAAGATATAAATCTGTGTATGTACACAAACATATGATTTTTAAAAAGTCTCTTTTTGTGGAAACTGCTACACGTTTTATTTTAAGATTTTTTGATGAATTTGAGTTTAAAAGAACAGCATTTATTAGAATTATAAATAATAATAATAATAATAATACTTATAATGTATATTATTAATAATAATACAATCGACAAATTTTAATATTATTAATTAATATTATAATATCTGTAGCATACTCTTATTATAATGAAAGCTGAATACCAAAGCATTATTACACATAACAAACAAAAATAAGTAAAGCGATAACAAATATTATTAAGGTAGGTTTAGAATAAGCTGCCAAGTAATATTAATAAAAATATTTGAATACAATTATTTTAGTTTTTTTTTATAATTATGAACAGTAATAAAATAAAAAATATATAATAATAGTATTTTATATTATAATATATATATTTTTTTAAAGGATTCTTTGTATAGGAAGTGCAAAAATACTAATTATTAGTAATAAATTACAATTACTAAAATTGTATATATTTATTATTATTAATAATTTATCAATCTATGCAGAAGAACAGCAACAATACTACTGATAATTATTAGTAAAAAATTATAATTACTAAAAATAATTTATAGTATTATTATTATTAATATATATAACATTTATTTGAAATAAAAAACAAATGTTACTAATAATTATCAGTAATATTTCAATGACAAAAATAAATATTAATATAATTAGTCTTTTAATAATAATAATATATTTTGGGGATTTTTTAGATGAATAGGAAGGTCAAAAGAACAGCGTTTATTTTAAATATAAATCTTTAGCAACATTATAAATGACTTTACTGCTGTTTTTGATCAATTTGAATGTATTTAAAAAGGCCAAACTTCTGAATAGTCGTGTAAGTTGCTCCGAGGTTTTGTTTCTGTGGTTGAAGCCTCGACTGTGTGCTGCAGGTGCAGGAGGTGAACGTTCAGATGCAGAAGGAGAAGGAGGCGGAGATGCAGGCGCAGCAGGCGGCGCGCGGGGCTGAGCACACCAGCGCAGGAGGAGGAGGAGGACTCAATAACAGAGGCTGGAACGAGGAAGATCTGCAGCTGCTCATCAAAGCCGTCAACCTGTTTCCTGCTGGAACCAATGCCAGGTGAGTCTCCATGGAAACCGTCTGTACAGGTGATCCAGTGTTTCTGACTGAGGTGTGCCCTGAGGAATCAAAGGAAATGAGGAAGCTGAAGCATCATTGGCGGATCTCTAAATTTGTGCTGTACCTCCTATGGATTTAAAATCATTTGTTCCTATGTTAATAACCAATGGCACACAGAGTGGGAGCTATATACACTGAATAAGCTCCATGAAATTAGTCCCAATGTTGGAAAAATAATTTTCTAACCAATGGGACCAGATTGTTTATACTCGTTATTCCAGGATGACACAAGTTTTTAATACTAGGGGAAGATCCTCCAGCATGCTCTCTCTGCCGAGTCCCTTTATCCTTATTAGATTGTGCTGCTTTTAACTCATTGAGAATTTAATTTTTTTTTATTCAGTTAACTCTTTTGAAGAGATTTTTAACCAAGTTAAGCCAAATACAGTTTTGAAGTTTTTAGCAAAAATAAAATGAATAATAAAAAAATAAACCATAATATTTCTTGCCATGAAAGTAGCCACAGAAGCTGGAACGGCTTTAAACACAACAGGGTTTCCGCGGAGTCATAAAAAGTCTTAAATTTAATAAGAATTTTAGGCCATAAAAAGTCATAAAAACGTCCGGATTTTCCATACAAGGTCATAAATTACATTTAGCCACGTCTTAAATTGATATGGTTGTTCATTCATTGGTTCTACCATCGCCTTTCCCCCCCCCAAAAATGCATTCATTCGTTTCGCCTGTTGTAGTTCTGTCTGAGCGTTCCAGAACTACAAGGTCCATGTGGCAGTGCAGCAAACAGGCTTGTCATAAGGACTTTCACAGAAACCCGCGCGAACTCCCAACTGCCAATGCTCTAATGTAGCCTAGGCCTACAGTCTATGTAAACTATAAAATAATTGTTACTTTACAATGTTACAATTAAGTGTTGTTCCGGTGTTCTTAAGTTATTGTCTGAAGTTATTTTTCATAATTCGTGTAGGTCATAAATTTTTAAATTATAATGGTCATGAAAAGGTCTTAAATTTGTCTGACTAAACTCTGCAGAAACCCTGCACAAACAAAGAAACTGACTGAGGTGTGCTGTGATTGGACAGGTGGGAGGTGATCGCCAACTACATGAACCAGCACTCCAGCAGCGGCGTGAAGAGAACTGCCAAAGACGTCATCAATAAAGCAAAAACACTGCAGAAGCTGGGTAGGTAACAGCGCTCTGGGCTTATGCTGGACGCTGGATTGGAGTAGTACGGCTCATTTGCTTGGTTTCTTGATGGCAGATCCTCACCAGAAAGACGAGATTAACCGAAAGGCCTTTGAGAAGTTTAAGAAGGAGCATTCAGCTGTTCCTCCGACCGTAGACAACGCTGTGCCATCAGAGAGATTTGATTGTAAGTCACATGATATCCGTCAAACAGTTCATCATGAGTATTGATCAGGTAGAATTAGAATAAGGTTGCAAGGAAATAATAATACTTGTAAAATATTTTCTCTTTAATTAATTAATAATTATTAATATTGATATTTTTATATTAGTACAATTCCAATATATTAATATTATTATTATAATATCCATAACACACACTCTTATTATAATTGCCAAAGTATTATTACACAGAACAAATATTATTAATTAGCTGTAATATATTAAAAATTCTTTTTTAGAACACATTTGTATAATAATGGAAGCTGATTAATAAAGTAGAATCACAATAAGGTGCCAAACAATTAATAAAAGAAGATATTTTCCTTTTTTATAAATAATATTACTATTATTAAATTAAAAATACCTTAATTATAATATTATTTTTATTATAATGCAAGCAGATTAATCTTGATTTAGTCTTTTTCATTTCATTAGTTATTGCATTTTAACATGAGATCAAACTAAGAGAATATTTGCTCGCAGAACACAGCGCAAATGACCATAAGAAAGAAAACGCTGGCTGTATTACACTTATTTGAGCAGTACATAACAAAATAATAATTTTATTATATAAAAATAAAAAACTAATAAAATATCCACGAGAAAAAAAAAAAAAAGTTTGCCAGTGATTTCAGCTCATCAGCATTTGTTCTGTGACATGGAGAGCGCTCATATGTATGGTTGCCAGGTCGGGAAAAACCACTGGGCAGAAAATGTATAGATTTGGGGGTTAAGCACTTTTATCTGGCAACCGCAGCCATGAAAGGAGATTTCTTACCAATGCAAGATAATGCAAATACCAAATTAAAATCCAATGTTTTCTTAATAAATAACCAGCAGGCAAATATTCGAGTGTAGCATTATGATTAAAATCCGATTTATCGTCGTCACAAAAACCGTCCTGCTCTGAACACAAATGTTTCCCCAGCTGTTAGCACCGAGTCCAACCCCTCTCCCTGGACCACAGAGGAGCAGAAGCTGCTGGAGCAGGCGCTGAAGACGTTCCCGGTGAACACAGCGGAGCGCTGGGAGAAGATCTCTGCCGCCGTGCCCGGACGCTCCAAGAAAGACTGCATGAAGAGATACAAGGTTTGATCTTCTGCATCATTATCAAAATCTGACAGGCTTGTGCAACACACACAACAACAAAAAACTAGTTTTTTTCTTAATTCAACATACAGCATTGCCCAAGAATTAATACACAGAACAAAGAAATAACAAATACTAATAAGGTAGAATTAGAATAAGTTGTCAAGTATATAATAAGACCTTTATATTATTAAATTAGTAATAATTATACTAAAAACAACAATCAGTTATTATTAATAATACAATTGAAAATAACTGTTACTTGGATATTACACAGAACAAATAATGACTAGAAATTAGAAAGTAATTAAGCCTTTTTTATAAATAATCATATTTAAAGATACTGTAATTAACACATTTATTATAATGCAAACTGATAAAATTAATTATAGTAATGTACATTTTATGTCTGTAACACTCTTATTATAATGCATGCTGATTAATGTAGATTTAGAAGGTGCCATGTAATTAATGAACATTTTTAATATGAATCATTATTAATGTTTAGTGTTATAACAATAATAAATAATTAAATATTATAATAATGTAAAGGCTGATCTCTACACACAGCTGTTGATGTGTTTCTGCAGGAGCTGGTGGAGATGATAAAGGCTAAGAAAGCCGCCCAGGAGCAGGTCACCGCTAAAAACAAGAAATGACAAACGTGCCACGGGGAAAGAAAACACACACACACACACACACACACACGGTCTTTTAACTTTATTGTGTTGTTCTTTATTTTATAATAAAATAAACATGAAAAAGCACACATTAAATGCTCTTGTTTTTGTGACTGTTAATGCTTCTCTTCCTCACGGCCGTAACCAATGCATGCCGCTGCGGATGCCGTTATAGTCCGGGAGCTGCTCGATCGGACCTGCAAACCATAAGTATTGGGTTATCAGTCACTGAAAGCAGCGTTTCCCGTCGCTCTGCTCTCTTTCAGGTCCTGGACTGATGAGCTCAGTCAGGGGTGTTTGGTTATGAAGACACTCCAGGAGCAGAGCTGGGGAAAATAGCAGATATTAAAGAGAAAATATGAATACTCACCAACGGCTGCTATAGCAGGAGCTTTATTATAGATGTATTTCATACACACGTCTTTGATGGTTGTGGCGTCTATGGCCTGAGAGGAGGAGCAGCAGCATTGAGACGAGCCCTGTTCACACGCTAATAACATGTCATGTGGACAGAAGGTCATTTCTACATTTACAGGGGTGAGACTGCTGTCCGAATCCTGAATGTCAGTGTTTTTCCTCCCAAAAATAATAATAATCATCATCTTGTGAAGTCATTTTAAAATATTATCATATACATTAATATTAGGGCTTGCACAATTTTGCACCAATTAAGAAAGTAGTTGAGCTGCTTCATGTAAATGTGAGAGAAAAAAAAAGTTGTTAAATTACATTAATCATTTTGAGAGATAAAATGCAAGATGGAAAACCATTAAAATCATAGCATATCAATAGCAGGCAATAGCATACTTTATCCCTTATTTCTGCTAACTTTCATATTTTTAAAATGCAAGACAAAACCATTTAAACCACAGCAGGTGAATTTTCCTATTTTTAAATATAAGCTAAATGTTAAATTAAATATTATTGTACAAGCAATAAGAAACTTCTCACCTCATGCAAATAAAACTTCTTTCTGCTAATTATGATAACCAATTATTTTAAAAGAGAAAATGGAAGACAGCGCAAATGCAATTTACTTAAATCAAATCAAATAGGGCATTTTTTTCCTATTGTTAAATTAAATAATAAACTGTAATAATTATGTGTCCAAGCAAAAACAGACATTTTGTTTACAGATCACTGGACCGACCACATAAACGTGTTTGCAGGATCATAGAGTTCACTTGCCCACCATAAATAAATCGAATGCACGAACTTTACGCAAATTTATTTTTGCAGTCGTCCCCATGAGAATCAGTTACTGTCTGAATAAAGCAATAGATGCGGCTGAGTGTTACTCACATCTATTCTGGCCTCCAGCTCGTGCAGAGGAATCCTGCGGTTGTAGCACAGCATCTGCCGGCCGATGTCCTCACAGATGGGAGTGGATCCTACACAAGAGATCGATCGCTTTATTCAGGGTTTCTTTAAAAATCTTAAATCGCCCTTCCACAAATTAAGATCTTAAATTCAAGTTAAGTCTTACATTTGTGAAGTTACAAATAAAATTTTGCATTCACTGCAAAAATAAATCTCAGTATTTTTGTCTTGTTTTCCAATGCAAAACATCATGATACATTTACTTGAGATGCAAAATGAAGATACTACGTTTTTTTTTTTTTGTTGAAATTTTAGAAATGTAATGAAATTTAGAGTTTATGCTTAAAACAAAAATATGTCAATGGGGTATGAAAACTTATTTTCCCTTAATCAAGTTTATTTTTCTCACTCCATTGGCAGATATTTTTGACACATTTCCCACAAAACAAGATTTCCTATCATTTTTGCACTTAAAATTCTTAAAGCTAAGACATTTGCACTAGAAACCAAGACAACACTTTTTTTTTTGCAGTATGATCAGAAGATACAGTAAAAAAAATCCATATTCTAATTTGTCTAAAATTAAATAAAAAGTAATGGAGATCTCTTTTTGTTCTCCTTAAACTTTTCCATTCATTAATCATTAATCTTAAAAAGCCCCTAATTTGCCTTCATGAGCCCTGTTTATTACGCGCCGCTGCTCTTACCGTCCAGGTGAAGCAGCATGTTTGTCTTCAGCAGGTTTTTGGCTCGGTTCACCTCGCTTTCGGTCACGTTTGTACACAGAGACATCCTAAAGGAAACCGGGGGTTAGTTAGTTGCTCATCTTTCAGCTTGATAGAAAGCCCAGTGAAGGTGGAGCTCTCACCATTCCAGCTGCGTGAAGCGTATCATGTCTCCTACGGTTCCTGGTTCACACACCATGTAAAGCCCCCACAGGCCCGTGTCGGTATAGCAGGTGTTGAAGGACTGGAAGCTGTGGCACAGGTTCCCTTGACATGCCATCTGTGCCAGCTTACTGGACAAGTTCTGATGCAAAACAGGTGTGGTTAGAGGGGTTTCGGCTCTTTTTCAGTGTAATGGTTAAGTGAAAGCGCCTCCTACCATCCCGCTGCCGAGCGACCGATCCCAGTTCCCGATGAGCGTATTGGCCACCATGAGCGGGATGGTGTCTGGATGTGACCAGCCGACGGCCTCCACTGCGATGGCTATATGAGCCAGAGGCATCTTATCATCTCGCACACGGATCTGTGAGGAATCGAGAGCAGAACTCAAGCTAAGTCTTTTAAAGTGCCTGTATTATGCCGTTTTACCGGTTCATTTAGTGTGTCTGTGCATGTAATCTCTAAAATGAGCTCATTTCTCCTACAGAAAACTCCTGCCTCGTTTGTAGTCCTGCCATTAATTCTATTTATTAGTGAAAGTAAGTGTAAATAGTAATATTTGTAAAAATAAAAACACAAGCACTCAATTCCCTCTCTGCAACAAAATAAAACAAGAATTTGAGCCTGGTTTTATATAGTGTTCAGATTTGTGTACTGGACATATATGCAAATTAGTACATATAATAAAATATAATGGTTTCTATATTCAGACATAGCATTTAAAAAAACAAAATAATTATAAAAATTTACAAAAGTACATAATTCCCTTGTTTTATCCAATGTTCAGATTTGTTTTGGAAGTATATGTAAATGAGTGCATACAATAATTTTTAAGTATATGTAAATTTAAGTATATGTAAATGAGTGCATACAATAATTATATAATCGTTTGTATATTCAAACATGACATTTAAGGAAACTTGCTCTAATGAACATGCATTTTCAACAAGCTGTAAAGAAAGCAGGATTATCATCATTAACAAACACTATTAAAAACATTTGTTAACTGAATTAAGGCTGAAATTAAATATTTGATGAAAAACTTAATTAGAAATGTTGCCTTGGCAACCAACTGTATTAGGTTTAAGATGTTGAAGGACTACTAAATGGAAATAAAAACTAAAACTGAAATAAAAATAAACTTTTTAAATGAAACACATAATCCCCTCCTTTAACTCTAATATGTAAACACATTATGAACCTGGCTTTGCCAGACTTTGAGTGACTGGGCCAGCTGACCAATCAGAGCAGACTTTAAAGAGACAAACTGCTTTGAAAAGTGGTGCTGCAGTAAATGTACTAAAAATAATTTTGAACTTTAAATCATGTAAATGTATTCTAGCAGTTGCTGAAAATAAAATTCAGATCTTGTAAATGAGCACAATATTGCACTTTACTAATCGTTCCTCAATTCAATAGAAGTTTTAGAAACTGAAATTACTGTCAACATGATTTTTACAAAGAGAGGAATGAATCTAAAGTACTTTCTATGATAACTGAAGGGTCGTCACATGAGTTTGAGCTCGATTAACCCAAAATGAATTGTAGTTGTGTTGTGTAAATGTAAGGATGTAAGTCCGTTCACCTCGCTGCCGGTGAAATGGCAGGGCAGTAAAGTCTCTCCGTTGTATCTGGCCGGCAGCTTTCCAAAATGAAACTTGGCTGAATCAATAAGCTCATTATGTGACACTCCTGAAAGACAGAGAAACAGCGCTGGAGTATTAGTGGCCAAACGCTGAGCCAGTAACAGATCTAAACCAAAGGAAGTGATGCGAACGCGTTCAGTGAAGCTGCTTTACCTCCGGCTGCAGCTAAAACAATCCGTGGCCCTTTGTAATGTGTTGTGATGTATTCCACCAGATCGCCTCGATTTATAGTTCTGCAGAACATCAAAATGTAGGAACAGTTTACGGCAAGACACTACATTAGTTTCAATTTTCTGAATTTTGCTTCTATAACATTCAGACTAGTCACCTAAAATACATAAGAGTTCATTACATTTGATCTATATGCATCTGTAGATTTCAATTACAATATATATTTTTAAACGCTGAAATAAAATAATTGCCTTCTCAACTAACTGAATTACTTTTGATGAAACACTAAAATTACTAAATGAAAATAACTCAAACTGAAAAAAGAAAATACACACACACATATATATTTATATATTATATATACACACAATTGTATTGCTTTTTTCAGGCTGTTGACAGTACTTTGATTTATGGAGTGAAGTCTAATATGTCTTGAAATGTATGAAAATTAATATACATTTGATTATATAAGCCTCTTTTGTACATTTAAACATAACATTTAAAAAAACTTGTATTGCCGAACTAATAAATGCATTTTCAGATTTAAAAAGCAGGGTTATTATCATTCAAACTATAAAAGCATCTCTGTTAATTGAAATAAGATGACAAATTTAAATTTATTTCAGTTAGTTGTTTTTTTAATAAAGCACCAAAATTATTAACTGGAAATAAAAACAAAAACTGAAAATCAATAAGTAAATAAATTAGATTTAAAATAAAACAAAAACCATTTAATGTGTCAAAAAAACGTTTTTATCCAATGTTCAGATCTCTGTTTTTAAAATACTAACATTTACTAACACCAACTATTAAAAACATTTTTATTAATTGAAATTATACAGTTATTAGATGAAAAACAGCTAGACAAAAGCTGAAGTTAAAGCACTGAAATTCCCCATTTGAAATGAATAAAAACTCAAATTAACTTTAATAGTAATATTTAAGTTTAAAAAAACATGAAACAAATGAAACAAGAATTTTTAACCTGCCTTTCTGTATTGAAAATGTATGCAAATTAGTGCACATTTAGATCATTTGAATATTTAAACCCAACATTTCAGAAAACTTGTAAAACAAAACTGTCCTAATATACTGTGATTAATCATTTATCTTTTATTATTTTATCCTTGTTCATGTTTAGTGTCTTAACTGAGGACAGTAAACGAGTGACACATACTTGATGTTCTCTGAAGGCCCCAGGATGGTTCTCCCGAGAGGTGTTTCCTGATAGGCTGTAGCGTGCAGGTAATCGAAGACCACTTCCTGCAGGTTGGTCTCCACTTCCTGCATCTCTCTGAGAATGACGCCACGCTCGCGCTCGATCTCGGCCTCTCCCAGTGTGCTGTTCTGAATGATGTCCGCCAGGATTTCCACCGCTGCACACAGAGACACATTTACAGCACACCCATAATGCCTCGCTGCCCGTCATGACGAGTTTGTGTTTGATGGTTTACCTCTGGACAGATCTTTGGAGAAAGCTTTAGCGTAGTACACCGTCTGCTCTCTGGAGGTGTACGCGTTCAGGTGAGCTCCCATGTTCTCGATCTCCAGCTCCAGGTCCAGCTGCGATCTCTTCCTGGTGCCCTGAAACACAGCAACAGATCTGATGCTTTCTACACTACATAGTTTTAATATTCAAGACATATTTCTTATTGTTTCTCGTACCTTGAAAGCCATGTGCTCCAGGAAGTGGGCTGTACCATTGTTGTGCTCATTTTCATACCGGCTTCCGGCATCAATCCATAGACCAACCTGCATCATGTGATCAGAATAGGGGAAATTTAGGAAAATGGGGCCATTTTTTCCTCGTCATCTCAATAGAGAATTCTCCATATTTTGATTTTTAGGGTAAATTCTGTGATCATTTACTTCCTCTAACAGAACTTTTTTTTCTCCCAATTCTACTTTAATTCTATTTTGTTTTTTATTATTATTGATTTTTCATGGCTTATTATTTTATCACATTTATTATTATTTTTATTAGTTAATATATCAGCTATATTTAATGCACAGTTTGTACCTAATGAGGTTTTCATTTCACTGCGAGTTGTATTCTGTAATTAAAATAATAAAAATTTAAGTGTATCATTTTTATTCAGCTGCTCTAAAGAAAATGCATTTTAAAATAAGTGAAAATGCATGTTTATTATCATAAGCCTAAACTAAATTAAATATTAAAAAATTGTTAAATAAGGATGAAATAAAATTAAGTGAAAAGCAAAGTAAAATTAGAAATGCTGCCAATAAATAAAAAAAAAAACAAATATTAATATTTAAAAAATGAAGGCCTGAATAAACTTAAAGGAAAATTAGAAATGTTTCCTTGGATAAATTAAAGTTAAAACAACAAAATGGGAAATAAAAGTGGAAATAAATAAATTAAGCATAATAAAATTAACAAAAGTACTATATGACGACATAATGCTAAAATACCACTGGGAAGAAGGAGGTAAAAATTATTGTTGATCACATTGCATAACACATTTTGATACAAAGAGCATGTAAAAATGATTATATTTTATTGTGATGCGTTGTTACATTGCATTTGATTCTGCACAAAAAGACAAAACTCACTTGGCGTATTAAGATGTGACTCTATTTTGATATGCAATAAAATAAATGCATTATGTATTATCATTATTTCAGGCACCTCCCACAAATATAGGTCACAAGAAGACATTTCCCCAACACAAGGTTTGGTTTGTTTTTAAATCACCACCCTAATTTTAATGTTGGATACTCAGATTCATCAGCCACCTGAGATGAAACACATTTAGCTGATTTTGATGGGGAGCTCACCGTGCATGTGGACAGGCCAGAGTCTTCAGATGCCACCCTGAGCCCGTTATCAAGGGTCGTGACCTTCGTCTCAGGTACATTTAATACCACCTGACTGACAGCCTGAGTGGATCCGGTCTGAAATACACACATCACATAACCATGATTTACTCAGCAGGATATATAGGTAAATATACGATTCTGAGTACTAATCAAATTAAGTCATGTTATATTATCATGTACGTTTTCATCACTGAGACCCAGCAACCACGCCAGTCTCAACCCGACTGTTTTAAATGATTGCCAGGACGTGGTTTTCAATATTTTGGCAAATCTAAGTGATATTAATGATGTGTTTGTAATCTCTCACCCTGTTAATGGTTCTTGTGTTCAATAAATTCTTTATAAAGTGTCTCCCCGCTGCGCCGAAACGCTGCACGGACGCCGCCATACTGTTTGGATGACGCTGTTGAAAAGACGCGTTCGGATTGGACAGAAGCACGCTTACGTCATGTGTTATTCAACGTGCTTGCGGCACAGACTCAGCTCAAGGTCTGCATTTAAAGTCACACCAGAGGTGTTCAGCTGAGATTAGGACTTTTTTTCAGGCTATTTTAGCATTTTGACAAAAGTTTGAAGTAGACATTTTACTAGCATTTAATATAATTTCTATGCATATGAAATCACTTTTGTAAATATAATTTGATGTGAACACCGTCTTGGGGGACTAATAATAATAATGCTGGGCAGTTGTGAGCCACAGTACAGAAAGTAGACCTATATTTTATATTTTATCAGCCTGCGTGGCTGCGGCATAGAAATAATTTAGTGCATAAGAAAACTATTCAAATATAATAATAATTTTACTTGTGAATTATAAATATTCCTATATAAAAAAAAAAAAAAGTAAGTTCTTTGTCACCGTGAAGTGATATCAAAGTCCGTTTCTGCATGTATGAGAGGAAGATATAAAAAAAAAACTAATTTAGCAACCATTTAAAAGTATTTGTACACTACTTGTTGGCCTTTCTTACTAAATATTTAAGGTAACATTTATAGCATATAATTCCTTCAGACCAACCAAAGCATTTGTTCAATTGCAGCATTTCATGTTTTCACATTTTAGTTGGATAAATGAAGTGATAGGAAAAAAAACAGGTTTTGGATCTGTTGTGTATATAAATCTGTTAAAAGTATAGAGCCTCTTGACAATAGCATTGCATGAGACAAATTACAACCTTCATAAACCAATTCACAAAGAATAACAAGCACTTCATACAACATTTTTATTTGTTTAACACAAAGACAACATTTTATCCAAAATAAAATGAACACCGCATGATCCTGGCATGAAAAAAACATCATTAAATATACAAAAAACAACTTACCCGGATGGTGACTGTCTAAAAAAGGCTGATGGATGCTGAACATGTACGGCTATGAGGTTGAAAACGATGTCAGAGGTCATATAAACAAGACATGCGATGGGAAACAGAATGAAATCACAATCATTCTTCAGTCCAGAAACAAACTGTGCATTCAACACAAGATCTCCTGCGATCCATGAAGGATGAGTATAAAATCCCTGCTGTGTCCAGACGATATTGTCCATGTGTGGTTGGGGTCAGTCACTGTCATGACTCTGGCGGTGTCGACTGACTAGGGGCTCCGCTGCGTGTGCGTAGCTGTGATTGGGCGATGTCTGCTAGTGCTGACTGGATCTTCTCCAGCAGCATGTCTCCTCTGTAAACTACTTCCTCCAGACGGGCTGCAGCTTCCTGGTTCTCCTCTTCCAACTGCCTCAGACTAGCAGCCTGTGAAACAAATTCAATAACAATAGAAAACGTATAAGATTAGGCTTTATTGTAGGGATGTAATGATTCACTCATCTCACAATGCGATACTGGCTTCACGATACAACTATTTTCTTTTTTAACAAAAGATTTAAGACAAATTATAAATGAAAAGGTGTCATTTGATTATTTCTCAGACAAAATGCTGCACATTTCTTTGTGAAATTGAAATTAAAACCTTAAAACAAATCCCAAATGAATAAATACAATTAAATAGAAATCTCTTCATATAAACAAAGGCTTTGCATGTGCTCTTTCCATTTAAAATTAGAGGCAACCACTGAATTTTAATTATGATCCAAACATTGAATTTCCAAATCTAATTTAAATCAATACATGCAGCACAAGCTTTTTGGTTTAAATTAGATTGTATAATTTCGAAATTCGAAGCAAAAACAGAATGGTCTGACTTTAGCTTTGTGAAACTATACTACATAAAACATCTGAATGAAACAAAAACGGAAAAAGTAGACGGGTTGAATGAGATGCAAATTCAGCAGGTGGCGCTTATGGAACAGCAGCGTAAAATAGTGTTCATTATATGCTTTATATTAAGGCAAGATGAAAAGAAAACACCATCTAAACTATTCTGAAGACAATTTCCTCTCACAGGCAAATTTGTGTATGATGTGACGAGTCGGCTGCCTCCCCCCTGTCCATCATCACCACCCCGTCCCGTATTCGCCGCCCTTCACCAGGCTCCCGACGGGAGTGGGTGTATGAGAGAGGAGGGGCGCTGAACACCTAGGGCTGGCGGCGTGTGATGAGGCGCACCTGATGTGAATAGAGCCTCATCACTGCCGCTGTTTAAACGCGGAGACCGGTCTCTTCCCCGTGCATGCACGCTGGTGTCCTCGTGGGTCCAGGAAGGGTGCGTCGAGGAGGACTGCCGCACTCGTGAGACGGCTGACGGGCCAGGATGCCGGGCCGTCGAATCCCCCAGAAGCGCCGGGAACTCAGGAGATGGACGACGCCGCCGCCGCCACTCGCTCCCGGCCCCGAGAGGGGAGTGCGTGCAGCCACCGGACTCCGCCCCTTCCCTGGACCCTTCCCTGACGAACACTACCCTCCTTCACTAGCCCCGCGGCACAGCGAGAACACCAGGTTCCCCATTCCTTTGGACACTTTATTTTTCCCCTTTATTTGTTTAATAAAAACCTCTCCGAGGCTTGACGCCACACCCACTGTGTCTGTCGTTTGCTCCTCCCGCCACAATACCCTAAATTGTATCGTGATTTGTTTAACTTCTCAACCGACTTGAATCGTCACATATTTTGATAAATTTTCAACCGGCTAGGCGTGCATCGTTACATCCCTACTTAAAGGGTTAGTTCACCCAAAAATGTTTTACTCACCCTCAAAGCATCCTAGGTAGGGGTGTGCGATATTGACAAAAAATAATATCTTGATATTTTATGGGATTTTACCAATAACGATAATTAGCTGAGTGTGTTATTGTGCTAGTATCTTAAGGACTACCGTGGACAGCTGACTAATTAAGTTTATGATATACTTCCTCTTCTGTGTGGTGGTCAGTTCACATTGATTAGAAATTAATATTTTCCAAAAAGTTGAAATTGATTATTACCTTTTAATGGGCATTTTTACCTTTATATACCATTTTTTCTAAAAGTGTCCATTATCTTTTGAGTCAAATTCTTACATTTAATCAGTGAATTAGAATAATAAGATCAACAAAAGTCATCTTTGCAATGGAGAGGAAATGCATCTGGCATTTAGATGCATATAAACACTGCAATTACAAATGCATAAATAATGTTTTGATATCATAAAACGCTGAATATTGATATTTGAAATTAAATAATAAAAGATACTTTAAATGTGAAATTAAAACCGCCAGTAGGTGGCAGCACGTCACTGTTAATAAGTGAGTCATTGAGATTGAACCTAATCGTTCAAATGGTTCATTTCTTCCATGCGTTAGAACAGCAGTAGTCTTTGTTCAGCAGTCCAAAATTAGTCAAAGTGCATCCATCCATAATAAAACGTGCCTCACACGGCTCCAGAGGGTGAATAAAGGCCTGCTGTAGCGAATCGATGCGTTTTTGTTAGAAAAATATCCATATTTAAAACATTATAAACGCTTTTCTCTCACTTCCGCTAACTGTCGTAGGAGGAAGCCGTTCCAGCGGATGATGTAGGATGTGATTAGTGACAAACACGGAAGCGCAGCGGAGAGACAGCAAAACAAAACGCCGGTCACAAAGCACAAAACAAGGAGTTGTAAAGCAAAATGTCAGAGGATTTCCATACAAGCAAAGAGGAGACTGGTTTTCTTTTGCTAAAGTAAGGAAACTTTGCTTCCTTTGCTCCTGTAAACATACTCACATCCGCCAGGAACGGCTTGCACGTACGACAGTTAGCGGAAGTGAGAGAAAAGTGTTTATAACATTTTAAATATGGATATTTTTCTTACAAAAACGCATTGATTTGATACAGGAGGCCTTTATTCACCTCCTACTGCCATTTTAATGCTTGGAAGAGCAAAGATAATTTTTAATATAACTATAAGAAGAAAGTCATATACACCTAGTATGCCTTGAGGGTGAGTAAAGCATGGGCTAATTTTTAGGGTGAACTAACCCTTTAACTGTAATTGGCTCTGTACTCATATAACGCATCATACAGTAAGCACAAAGCCAGAAGTGTAATATATATAATTTACGGTGAACTATAGGGATATATGGGAGGTAAAAATCCCATTCATATACCACAATAAAAAATAAAAAAAACACACACGCTGAATTCAGTGCTGATAAGTTTTAGCCTATATTATTAAATCATTGAGTGGATTTGCTTGATTTTGCTTCATGGTACGAGCAGTTCATTGTTTCAAAATAATTTTATTTATAAATAATAATTTAATTTCTAAAATTAATATACATTTACTTTAATCTCTACATAATATATAACATTTATAAATTAGTGCTGTCAATCGATTAAAAAAATTAACTAATTAATCACACATTTTTCTAAAATTAATCGTGATTAATCACGCTTAACCCCACCTAACATTCAAGTTTTTAAATAAACAATCTTCAAATGTACAATGTACAAACAACATAAAGACAGTATATTTTTAATATTTCTTTAATGGTATCTTTTTTATGATTGAAGGCCAGCATCACTGATATCAATACTACTGATGTCTCTATAAAAAAAAGAATTTTTGCCCCCTGAATATTTAACCATTGACTGTAGCCATTCAGCATTACAGTATAATTGAGAGCTATCAATTTTAACATTTATTAGACTTAACGTCTAATTTAAGTGAACTTAAAACAATCTTCACGTGAACCCATTATAATAAATTACATATTTAGCTAGCTGTGCCCTTCAGCAGAAATATACAGAAAATGAATACTTACCAAACACTAAATTCTAAATTAAATATAGATGAACCCCTTAAAACTATAAAAGTTATTGATTTGCTCTTTTTTCTTTTGTTCTTGGATTAATAGACATCACAGCAGCTGGTTATTAATTTATTTGCCTGCTATTGCTTTAAAAGCTGCTGCTGCTGAAGGTGATGGGGATCTGACATGCATCTTATTTTCTCACAAATCTCTTTACATTTTCTGACTCACTTCAGGTCTGAAAGTCTCAACTAATGAGCGGATGAGTTGAATTGGGTATTTTAGATGAGGGAGACAGTGCTAGAGTGCCTCAGGACTGTTTTTAAAACCATTTCAGAGACATACTTAAATGTGACGCATATATAACATAGGCTATTGCATGCATGCACACAGTTTAAGGCAGCTTTAATCGCCTTTTTGGTAACTTCATGCCTTAACTGACGGCATAACTACGACATTGCATGCACGTAGTTTCTTTCGCTGTATGATATGAAATGATATAGGCTACAGCGCGCACCGGCACCTATGTGCGTGTATTTGAAGAGTGCGCGCTACGAGCACAGTATCTTTTACGCGCTTGTTTGACTCGCGTCTGGCGTGGAGGCGACGTATAGAGCACGTGTCTGAAACTTCTCCCGTTTGATGTGGTCATAAAGACATTCTGCATCTAAATAAACGCAATCCTTTGCAAGAAAAAAGAGACAGAGGCAGCAGTTGCGAATGAGGTGGCCAACCCTAGCCCCGCCCCTGCGTTATTTTGCGTTAATATTTTTAACGCGTTAATCTGAAAATAATTAATAGCATGCGTTAACGCGCTAATTTTGACACCACTATTATAAATACATAATAATAAACCATTCCGTTTATATTCTCTACATAATATAAACAATATCATATATATTAACTTAATATTTATATAAATTCAAATAACTACACACAGAAGAATTTATAAATATATTATAATATTATATATATATATTATAGAATTTATAAATATATTATAAATATAAATGTACAACAAATTTGTAGTTTTTTAGTTTCATTAGGTTTTTTTTAATGTCTATATAGTATTAATTTTTATTTAATTTTTCAGATATAATTATTTTAGCACACTAAAGTTAGATGAAATTTAAAATATATATATATTTAGGTTTTCTATATTTTATTTCAGTTAAAGATTATTTTATTACAAGTAACAATTTTTTTTATGGATTTGGTTAAATATAATTTGTAGCATAACCTTATTATTTGAAATGATTTCTTTCAGATCTTTTGAGTGCCACTTAACAAATACGGCCACCAATACAGTTGGCTTGGATAAATATAGACATTTCAAGCGGCCAGTCACACTGTTAGTGTATAAACATACCTGCAGTGCGGCGGTAGATTCTTCACTGGGCAGAGAGTCGATCAGCACATCAACATCTTTTGCTGTTCTTGCTATCAGTGCTGCAAACAGCTGAGCGTATTCTAGAAGAACACATGAAAACATGTCAGTTAAACAACAACACAGCGCTGCTGTAAACTGATGCTTGGTACAGATCTGTGCACCTTCTGTGGGGTTGGAGGGCTGGTCTTTGTTGATGGCGGTCTGGATGTTGCTGAAGGAGGCAGGTGGTGCGCATTGCTGCAGGACTCCAATCGCATTACAGAACTGATCAGCCAGCTAAAACACAAACACACCCATCATAGCAATATGTCAAACCATAGACAAAAAAAAAAAAAAAAACTGAGAAACAAAACAAAAAAATGGTGTCTCTGCCTGCTTCCAAAAATTAATATACATAGCCACACAGTGTATTTATAGTTAGAAAACAAAATGAGAAAACAGCTCATGGGGTCAAACATTGAGATTATATTATAATACTGGCACAGTAAAGAATCAGATATTGATGCAACCGTGTTCTTGTATGTGTTTTGCAGACCGTGTAATGTATCAAACACACAGTGCATGCATGAAACCTAATATATATATTTGTTGGACTTGTCTTTGCTCTTTAAACATGATAAAAATATTAGAATTCAGTGCTAATATTATGAATAATGCATCGTAAACTTCTTTTAATTTTTTTTTAATGTAAAAACAAGAGTACATAATATAACACAACAATAAATTTAAATAACAACTACATTATTTTACATATTTATTGTTAAAATATGTAAAAACAAGAGTACATCATTTAACACTTATAAAACAATAGTTGTAAGTTAAAAATATATATTTATAAAATATGTCAAATTAATAACACAATGTGGTATATGTCACAAATAAATAAAAAAGTACATATAATTTTAAAAGTGCTGACCGCGATTTAAATTTCCTGAAGCAACAGTTCCACTTACTTCCAACTTCGTATTTAATACATTATTTCTTATTTAATATAACATATATTTATTTAAATACAGTATTAGCTTCTTTCTGTACAAATTAATGCGCAAACTTTAATTGTTTATTTAATCACAAATGCATGCTATGCTAACACCTTCTTACGCTACAGTAACTTACATTAATGTGACTTCTTACATAAACAATGTAACTTCATGTAACACATGACTGAATGCATATGATTTGCACGCGTCTGACCTCTTCTGCAGCTTATAAGTCATAAAATTAACATTTAAATGAGTCTTACGGAGTTAACAGCATCTTGAAGCTGCGTTAGCCTGTCCGCCATGTTGGCTCCTCTCGGCCGTTTCCGTTTCCGCCGAGCGCGTTCAAAGCGTCATCACGTGATGCCATACAGTCGCGCCTGCGTGCTACAGGCAACTCGCGCGTTGCACTCAAAAGTTGTTGCATTGCAGCGCACCCAAGCAGCGAGCGACGCTTCCGGAGGCTAAACGACAAGCTTCGGCATGAGTCTCAAATTTGGTCGCTTCTGCTAGAGCGTGTTTATAGACTGGACTGATCCGGGAAAATGCCACTGAAGAGAGAATGTTTGGTTTTGCTCGTGTTGTTGTGGGTCAGTTGCACGCGCGCTCAGGATGAGAGTGAGTAACATAAACAAAACATCTTCATCAACACTGATGCAAACGCACTCAATTCCCCCTATTACTTCTATATGATATTGCAATAACTGACTCGTTTGTCTGAGGTGTATGCATGTTTTCTAAGGTCTCTTACATTCGTTTACTGCCTGTATTCTTTAGGAAATAGACTAAACTCATGTATGAGAGCATCAGCTGAGCAGATTTGCTCACTGAACCCCAGTGATGGTCTTAACCATGCAAAAAATAAAATGCAACAGAACCTTAAGACAAAATATGTGACCACAAAACCAGTCTTAAGTGTCAGTTTTTCAAAATTGAGATTTATACCTCATATGAAAGCTGAATAAATAAGCATTGATGTGTGGTTTGTTATGATCGGACAATATTTGGCTGAGATACAACTCAAGAATCTGAGGGTGCAAAAAAATCTAAATATTGAGAAAATCACCTTTAAAGTTGTTCAAATTAAGTTCTTAGCAATGCATATTACTAATCAAAAATGAAGTTTTGATATATTTAACAGTAGGAAATTTACTAAATATATTCATGGAACATGATCTTAATATCCTAATGATTTTTGGCATAAAAGAAAAATCAATAATTTTGACTCATGCAATATATTTTTGGTTATTGCTACAAATATACCCCAGCGACTTAAGACTGGTTTTGTGCTCCAGGGTCACATATAAAATACATTTGCATGTGTTTTACATTTTGTATCATATTTGGTATATTAGGCTTTCATGGCTAAATATAGTAGATGCTTAAAATTATATAAATATCAGTTGTCACACACTATGTTTCCAATAATGTCTTTGTAAGACAATATTTAAATGCTAAGTTTAAAGATATAACATATATAAATTATATATATATAACACTTAATGCAATGCAATACAGTGCTGATTGACAGATGAACAAATAAACGTTCCTCAAAAGCCTGATGATCATATTTGAGATTCACATTTTAACATGATTTTTCAAAAAAAAAAAAAAAAGATGTCTAGACAATTAAGTAAATATAAGCTGCTTCAGTCCAGTAAGCGTTCATCTTGAAATATTACTAACAATATCAGAGTTATCCTTATATTTACGTAATAAAAATCAGATTTGACAGCAAAAACATTTGTACAATTATAATAAAAGACCTTTTACTTGCTAAAAAGTTTAAACTATCAATCAGAAGACTGTAGTAAATTGTGTGCAACAGGTTTTGATCATGCTGTTAATTTAGAGGCTTTAAAAATCATTTATTAAATATGATACCATAGGGTTAAGGAAACAGTAGATCTGTAGTAAAACGCTTCTTTTTCTGATGTTTGGAGCATTTGATGATCTCCTGCCTTTCAGTGAAGATGCTGTTGATTTAAATGAGTCTGATTGTTTTTAATAAAGTTCAGTTGTAATTTTGTGCCTCTTCGTAATGTTCTGGTATTTTGTAACAGTGACGTATTTTCATTCAGTGTTTCTTCCTCTTTTAATTCTCCTCATTCCTGCTTACGATGCACTGATGACAATGAAACAGAGCAACGAACCACGAGATGCAATTTAGAAACTATTTGCACATTCCTGAAGGAGAAAGAGAGAGAGATTGAAGGGATTTCAGTCTTCAAGATCTCTGCAGACCTCAAAACACGAACATATTAACTGAGAACGGGACGTTAAAACTGTTTGTTAAACATTTTTAAAAAATGCAGAATGAGTAAATATTTAGTGGATTGGCAGCTTAGTGCTAGAAATGTTGCCTTAAAATGGAAACACACAGATTCCTTCTGACATCTGTGTATTGCATGTAAAGGCATCATCTTGCAGGTTTGGACACAAGAAGATTTCTTCAGTGTCGTTTTGATGTACAGCAGGTGTGAGTCATTATGAAATCAGATGACTTGATTATCATGTCAGATTTCATGGTCGGGCAGGAAGTCAGAGCAAACATGAGCCAACATCTTTCCTCACCAAATCACAACTGTCAAAAACCACTTCCTTATTTGAAGTGTTCACTGGTGTCTCTGCCTGCTTTCAGTTTATATATATATTTGTCAGAAATCAATATATATAGAAAACAGCACCTGGGGTCAAACATTGAGATTGCACAGTAAAGAATCAGATATTGATGCAACCGTGTTCTTGTATGTGTTTTGCAGACCGTGTGATGTTTTCTCTGGGAACCTTCCAGAACGTGAGCGTTCCAGTGAACGGGACGGTTCAAGCTGTCGTTTCCCGGATTCCCGCTGACATTTCCTTCTTAATACTGCAGTTTCATACGCATCACCGCAATGTTACACTCTCATATACACCGGTAAGAGATCACACACACAAAGCAGTGCTGTTTGCACAGGCATGCACTCACACACACACACACACAGAGCACTGTAATGCACTGTCATACACAAGAAAGAAACACACACCCCCCCCAGCTGACCCAGTTCCATGGGCTGATCGAGCAAGACATCATGTGAGAGTCTAATCACAAGCTCTGATCTCCACACACTCCTCCATGCATTCTGTTCATAATGTCAGCAGTCATTCACTGTAGTGCGCTGAGCACAAACCCCAGTTCAGACACAGAGTTGAAGTCAATATTAAATGCTGTTCGAAACAAATATTGCATCTATAGAGTGCTATTGTGCTGCCCACTCTTTCAGTGGCCTTGGTTCTGGTAGTATTTTTCAAATGGATATTCAAAAATTTAGTTATTGTTAAATAAAACTAAAGTAAAAAGAAATTAAATACTTATTTCAGTTAAGTTGTTTGGTTTAAGTACAAGCCCTAAAATAAAAACTAAGTAATAAATCAAATCTAAGTAGTAATATTTAATAAAACTAAAGTAAAAAAAAATTAAAAAGTACATATAAAAATGAACAAAAAGTATAAAAATAAAAGCGAAGTCAAATTATTAATAAAAACTGCAGTAGTATATAAATAATACTAGTCTCTGATTGGTGGAGATTTCTCTGCAGAATCATGGATAATGTAGGTTTTCGTCTGGAATTCTGTTGAAATAATTAACTCAGAACTCACAGTAGGCCGTCTTAAAATGCTCCTGTGGAGAAAATGACTGGGATTTTTACTAACAGAGCCTGACTGTTGCGGTCTAGGCTGGTGTAAGGAAATCCAAGTGAATGTAGCGCAGGGCTTGAATGGTTGCACTTTGCTTGTATTTGTTGCATAATATTCTCCACCTGACCTTTATCCCTCTAGAGTGTGTGTGTGTGTATGTGTAGATGTCCATACATAGGTTGTGTTTTTTGTGTATTGGTCAGATCCCACTTTATGGTTTTTCGGTCACGGCAGCAGATGCTGGTCTGTTATCCAACTTGACACCGAGTCAGACCATCGTCTCCTGGTTCCTGAAGACCCCCGACGGGAGCAGCGTAGCAGGAATTGGTGTGATTCTGCCATACACCAGCACTGGTTAGAGAACTAGCTCTATACTTGCATGCTGACATGAGCAACACAAATTACTTGAATGAGCAACACATACACTCTCATTAACAGACTATTGACTGTAATATAGTACATTCAGTGTGTATGGTTAATGTGTGTGTGTGTGTGTGTGTGTGTGTGTATGGGTAATGTGTGTGTGTGTGTGTGTGTGTGTGTGTGTGTGTGTGTGCGTGCAGATCCAGTTCCTGGAGCCTGTAATCAGGAATTCCCGCTGGAGATTGATCCAAACATCTACCTGCAATACAACCTGTTTGAGACCATGATTACCTTTGCACCTGCTAACATCGGATATGGAAGGTGAGAGGAATTTAATAAAATCATGGACTTTTAAAGGGTCATGAAACCCCTTATTTCAGCATTGGTTATTGAGTTAAATGCATTGTTCCTAATGCATGTTGAATTTTGCCGTTACATGCAACAAAATGAACAATATTATTTAATGCACAAATAAATGCACACCCAGTTGCGTTCGAATACATGTATAAATGTATGCTTTTATAATAGCTTTTGACACTATTATTTTGATCTCACAGTTTGAGGCATCTGTCACAGTAAATGTGTGTTTTCATAAATAATTAAGAGAAGCGCCATCCTTTTGATAATTATGAATCATTGATGAACTACATTGTGGGAAAACATCACATCCTAATGAAGATTATAAACCTAGAAGATGAACATAGTGCAGAAAAGCTCAGAATTATGAATTGATGCTAATATTGCCTTCTGTGATGTGCAACACAAATAATGCAGTTTAGTGTTTCATGACCTTTTAAGATTGTGTCTTCCTGGCTTGGAAGATCAAATGTTCATTAGTTGATCAGTCTAAATCAGAGGATGTTTTTCAGAGGTGCGATTCCACCGGCGTGTGACGTGGACGTGGGCTCCAGCACTCGTTGGCGATTGGTGTATGAGGTGTATCAGTACTTCCTGCCGGAGGGCGACCTGTCGGAGCAGAGTCTGGTCAGCAGTTTGGAGAGAGTGGCCAATGTGCAGAACGTGCAGGATAACAGCAGAAAGGTGTGAAATCTCTCTCTGGCCTTCCTTAACACTTTCTGCTATCTCTTGTAGCTGTTAAATAATTTCTCAGTGAGTTTACAGCGTTTGTTTCATAACCTGGTATGTTATCTCTATGTATATCTCCCTTAGTTTGTATGAGGTATGTATACACACACACACACACACATATATATAAATTCATTTACATATTATATATTTTTTATTTTTGTATATACATGTGTGTATATATAATGTGTGTGTGCATATATTAGGGATGTAACAATTACTGGTTTGACTATAAATCATGATAAAATTCCCCGCAGTTAGTATTACCGTTTCATATTTTTAATTAAATTTTTTTGTAATTATCATTAAAACCGTATTCGATTACCGCGATCTGAACAACTCACGATAAATAAATACTGTCCAGCATAAAGCACAGTTTTCAGTAACAGTCTCATGAGCGCACAGCAGCAGAGTAGTTTCGTTTTGAGTGAAAATAGGGTGGAAAAGCCCCATTAAAAGAGTGCTGAGGGAATTATACCAATGAATATATGAATGCACCTCTGAAGGGTCTGACTGTCTTCAGGAACAATTCGATGGCATTTTGTTTTCATCTTCACTCCATGTAATACTTGGAGCTACATGAGCTACAGTTTCTTTCCTGTAGCTCAAATAGTAGAGCATGGCGCTAGCAACGTCAAGGTCATGGGTTCGATTCCCAGGGAAAGCAAGAGCTGATAAAATGTAAAAACTGTAACTTGAATGCAATGTAAGTCGCTTTGGATAAAAGCGTCTGCTAAATGCATAAATATAAATGTAATACCTAAAAGAAGTGTTATTCAGCTGTTTCATAAGCGCCACCTGCTGTCAGAGAGTGGATTTACAGAGACTTATATTTACATTCAGCCTGTGTGCAGCAGTTTCTGTCTGGCCAAAAACAGACCAAATTTGCATGCCCTGCTGTAAATTTTGACCGGTTGATGGAAAATCAATTATCATTTTGACTTAACCCTTTTCTTTATTTAAAGGCTGAAATGTGAGGTTTACCTTTTATATGAAACGTTTTCAGAGCTTTCTTTGAACATTTACATTAGATATTTGAACATGCTATTAAACTGTTTCACCGGACATCATTGGTAATGTTATTGTTTTAGTGATTATGCAAACAAAAAGTCATTTTATTTGCTGTTTGTTAATTTTTAAATATAAAACTTGGTGTAGTGATTTATGTCGGTACTTTTTGAACATCTCCAGCACATTTTAACAATACCGTGATAATACTGATAACCGTGATCATTTTGGTCACTATAATCGTGATGAGAAATTTCCATACCGTTACCTCCCTAATGCATACATATATATATATATTCTAATACTAAAATATAATTATTGGTATTATCCATTAATGTTCAATTTTACTGTTTTACAACAAAGGCAGAAGGAAAGCACTTCATTTTTTCTTTTTTTATTCAGATGTCCAATTACATTTAATAAATACAGTCTATTAAATTTAAGCACAGTGAAGGAGAAAACACAAATATTTTAGGAATCTGCCATAAACTTGTTTAAAACTAAATATGTTATTGTCATTTATTAGGCAAATAACAAACTGAAACTAAATTAGTCTTTAATCACACATAATCACTTTATTTTGTATGGCCTCGATAACAGCTTGTATTCTGGCTGGCATTGTTTTTATGTACTTTTCCACAGTTTCTGTTTTTATTAGCTGTAATTGGGCAGTAAATTAATGGATAATAACATCAATTATATCTGAGCATAACACTACTGCGACTAAAGAGCTTACACATACTGGTTGATTAATCATTACAGGAACATAAAAAAATGATTTTGGTAACCACCAATACTGTTAGTTTAGAGCAGCTGTGGCACAAACGTTACATTGGGTGGTGGTGGTCTAATACATTTAAGCGATGTATATACTCGATGATAAAGTGAAATGATTTACGGGTCTGAAAACACCCTTAGTTTATCATTTAATTTCACTCTTTCAGGTGGTGTCTTTAACCTCTCGTGACCGGACTCAGTTCTCCTTCAGCTCTCTTCCCGGCCAGGGCGTGATTTTCTCTGTGATTGTGAGAGATCCAGTGTTGAACACGTCAGCGTCCTACATCCCCGTCCACACATACGCCTGCAGCTTCAACTCCACGCTGGACGGATGCAGCGATTTAGGTGAGAAGATGAAAGAAAGTCTAAATGAATGCTGCATTATTTGATTCCTAAACTCAGAAATTCCTCTCATATTGTCAGGTCATTTGCCACTTTGGCCATCCGACACAGGGCTTGCAAAATTTCTAAATCCCTGGTATCCCTTCAGGCAGGTACTCTTCAGATTTTGGTAGCCCGAAAATTAATTTAACTAGCCCAAATAAAATAAAGACCATAAATGTCCATCAAAAACATTTTCAATAAACGAATATCAATGAAAGAGTTTTATTTGACTATTTACAGGGTATCTGCAGAATTAAAAAAAATCAATTTAAGGCAATTTATGACTTTTTAAGAGCTGCACAAGTAAAATGAACAACTTATGAGTGGGGTTGGACAATATCTTGACATGACATGATTTAAAATTCAGATACAGGTTTACACAAAAACAAATATTTAATAAAATGGTATTTCAGCCTTTATGAAAAGGGATAAGTCAAACATTCTGAATCATATTAATTTAAAACATAAATATTACTGTTTAGATTTTTAGAAGGCACATTAACTTCTTTCACATTTACAACTGTGTTTGCTGTTAAAACATGGGTCGATATGCACAATTGGGCATTGATCTAAACATAAGAGAGGCTTTTTGGAAATGCAAATTCATTCTCTGCCACGAGGTGGCACTTAAAGATCGGCTGAAATGAAGCGTTTTCCCCCGATAACGGCTGTACACAAAGCAGCACCGAGCTCATAAACGCTATTTTATCAGGCATTATAGGCAAGATGAAATGAAAATGCCAACGATACGTTTCTGAAGACAGACGGTTCCCTTCAAAGATGCATTCACAAAGACATCTGTGTTTTGACTTTAAAACGTGCAGCGCTCATATTTATTCGATGACATAATTGAATTTTAATCCAACCATATCGCGATTCTTGCCTTTCTGTCCCCAATAATTAAGACTTTTCTTATACCATTTAACGTATTTAAAGCTTTTTAAGGACCGGGGGGAGCCCTGTATTTAAGGTAGCCCGTCGGGCAGAGCGGTGATGCATTTTGGGAGCCCGACTGGAAAACACAATAGCCCCGGGACATCCGGCTAGAGATTTTGCGAGCCCTGCTGCTTGAAAAGATATTTTGTCTTTAGCTTTTGAACAGTTTCTGTGACCGTTTTGATGTGGAGTTTAATATTTTTTCTCTCTCACTTTCTCAGGGAGAGTGTCTACTAAAGTGTTTTTCACTGTGATTGGTTTGGCTGGGCTGGTTGTGTGTTTTGTGGGACACCGCTTCTTCAAATGTGGTGAGAGATGTTTTTCTTGCTTTTCTTAGAAACACCACGTTACTGCTATTAATAACTGTCAGTCTACTAAATATGCCCCAAGTGTTTTAGGTTTGGGAAAGTGTTTGCAAGAGCTTTAGAGAGTCAGAGGTGAACAGATGATATAGTTGCATCAGTTCTGAATGGATGGCATGTTTTTAAAGGGGTCATGTGATGCATTTCTTTCCTGATGTCCACTCATAATGTTAGTCAAGGCTTCTTGCACAACAAACTCTATTCAGTGCTTTATGACCATTTCAAGCTTTTCTCCTTTTGAATGAAATTGTTTTTTGCAGCTGTGTTTTTTTTAAAGCCTTTTGTGTGAACATGTGAAATAATAATTAAACGAATCATTTGTGCCGCTTGGTTTCAGTAAATGGTCTTTTTGGCAGCTCAAAATCGTTTATTTAATTGAGATGTTTCATTATATGACATGTTTAAATTTGGAGCCGTGTTAAACTCATTGAAGATCTGTATGCCGACTCTTATGTTAACTACAACTAAAACAATGCATTTTAGATTTTGTTACCTAAAAATAAGCAACTTTGTTTCTATAAAATAAACATGAACTGAAATAAATGAGCTAGTTGCCAAAGCAACATTTCTCATTTTCATATAGTTTAACTCAATATACTAAAATTAAAAAAACTATATAGACACATGAAAAACGAAAAATGACAAAAACACAACAAAATTATTAAAACAAACTAAAATTGAAATGAAAACTAAAAATATAAAACATTTCAAAATATTAAATAAAAGTTTTTTAAAAATCGGTGTTGAAATTAAATTAATGTTATAAAAAAATAAAATTAGGCTATTATATATATATATATATATATATATATATATATATATATATATATATATATATATATATATATATATATATATATTATATAAGTGTATTTTATTTCAGTTTGTTACCAAGACAGAATTTCTCATCTTCATTTCGTTTTAATTTAACTTTAGTTTGAATGATTAAAAACTGTAGACATAAAAAATTTAAAAAACCTAATAAAAATTATAAAAACGCAACAAAATTTCTAAAACTAAAATGGAAAATTTAAAAATAAAAAATACATAAAATAAAGGATAATAGAAGTAAAAACTATAATAAACTTTAATAAACTTTAATAATAGTGATACTAAAATATCCTGATTCAGACAGAATTTATTGCAGGTACTCCTGTCGTTTCCATTAAAATGTCTATTTCTGTGTTTTCTCAGAGCTGTTCTGTATGGGCTTCGGCTTTACGGCGTTTGTATTCTTTGTCGTGATCACCGTAACCACACCGCTGGAATACAACAGTGAGTCCATCACAGTCACATTGCAGAGTTACACATGCACTGAATCACTGTCATATTAGATGAATAGTGCTTGCCTGAACCGATCTGAAGTTTATGATCACCTCATAGAGTATTTCTATCAGCTCATCCTCTTAGGCCTCAGTTTCACGTCATTCTGGATGATTTGTACTGTTTACACTGCGCTGATGTCTACATACGCATAAATAGTTCATGTCCCAAGAAGTTTTCCAGTTGAATTGGACTGAAATTGGCTACACAAACTGGTTCTGCCAGCAGTGAATCTCAACAGCCGTCACGAGTGCAGAAAGCAGCTCTCGTCACAGAGGATTGAGGTTATTGTTGTGCCGTAACTCTGAGGATTAGAGTCATGCGCTGTGGATTTCAGCTGGAGGTGTCAAACCAGCCTGTCCCAGTCAAATGCATCACGTAGAGCTGTCTGTCAGCTGTTTGCGTGTTACATTACAGGAATGGCTGAAATGAGGAAGAGCATTTTTTAAAAAAAATTAGATTTTCTAAGATAGATAACTGATGACTCCTCCTACAGCTGATTAATCAGAACAACCTCAGCTCAAGTTTGTTTTTAAAGTCAGGACATTACAGGCAAAACCATAGTTTTTTCATGCAGTTTCGGGCTGTTTTGCATCCACAACCTGTCTTTTGTTAGACTAGTGCATAGAAAAGATCAAAATACACATTTAAATGTTTATTTCATAGCACTTTATCTGTTTTCATCTGAGGATTTTAAATGCAATACATATCTTTATAGGCAGTTTTTTCCCCCATTTCAGCAGCACTTACATCAAACTTTACAGTTTTATTTCTTAGTTTTTTTCTATCTGCATTCTGATAGGTTATCTGTATTCTGAATGTTTTTACTAAGGGGTTTGTTCATCTGTCTGATGTTCACATTTCTGATGTTATATTTTCTGATTTGTGGAGAGATAAAAAGAGATCCAAAATCAGTCATGTCATCAAAATGAAACATTGGATAATCCCAGGTTCAAAATTAATGTTAGGTTCTGGAAAAGTATGCAAGTGAGTGCATATTTAATTAGATAATATTTAAATATAACATTTGTAATACAAAATAACGTCTTAATGTACTCTAATTAGTCAGCTGAGATCTATGTCTTGTTATCTGATGTCTTTAAACAGTTTGTTGACTGACTGTGTCTCTGCAGTTCGATTGGCTCTGACAGCGCTGATGGGCGTGGTCGGGGGCGTGGCCATGGTGATGAGCTGGTGGCGGTTCGGTTCGGTCATGGCCTGCGTGTTGGTGGTCGGACTCATTCTTGGATTTCTCATCTCATCCATCATCTTCTTCACTCCACTTGGTAAGAAATCATGTTTGAAAAACCTTCATGTGTCATCGTTCATGCTGTTAAAAATGTTTCTGCATCTGTTGATCTCTTTATAATCTCACTTCATAGTCTTGCTGGATGTTGATTGTTAAGATGTGGGCGATAATTTTCATTATTAGTTATTTAATTATTTTAATTTTATGGATTTGTTGTTTCATCTCTCTGTTTTTCTCCAGGTGATCTTCCTATATTCCATAATGATGTGGTGTTCTGGGTGGTGTTCGCTTGCATTATGGGGTTTATTCCTTTATTCTTCATCAGGTGGCCTAGAGAGGTGAGATACAGAAAAATACATTTGATATAAGCTCATATTCGACAGCTAAATAAAATGCACGTTTGTCTGCATGTTTCAGGGCAATATAATTACATGTGGAGTGGTTGGTGCGTATACAGTGGTCCTGGCCGTCAATGCCTACACCTACACCAGTCTGTCCTACATCACGCTGGATGTCCTCAAACGCCTCCTCAACCACAACTTCAGCCGAGCGTTCATCTCCGTACCGCTGCAGGATATCGGTAGGTGTGCAGGGATTGAAGTTGTAGGCCATGTATGAGATCACTGCAGACCAGGGTTGGAAATTAACAGGGGCTTGGGGCAAAATGCCACTAAAATTAGCAAAAATGCTCCGAAAATCCAAGATAAGGAGCCAAAAAAGGGTTACTGCACATTTAAATGAAATCAGTCACAACTGCCGTGATTTAAAGTGAAATGTGATGAAAAGTGTTGCATTACATTTTGATCCACCAAAGATGTTTGCATTGTTTTTGGCAGCGTTGTGCAATCTAAAGCATTTACATTAGTCACAAGTTAAATTTGATGAAAACACTGGATTTATTTTTTTCTATGTAAGAGATTTATTTATAGGTTTTGTAGACTTTTTCATTGACTATAATGGCAGTGACTGAAGTCATGATCAGTTTTTTTGATGCTGACATAACCAGTGTGAAGTCTTGAATTTGTAATACATAAAAACACAAACTAATTCATAAATGGTTTCTCAACTCATTTTGTCTACAAGAATATGATGTGCCATTTTCCCAGATACAAAAATCATTATAATATCAATAAAACAATAATGACTTATACATTGAAAACAGCTTTGAGGTCCTTCTTCCTTTAAAACGCTGTTGCGCTTGAGTGTTAAATTAAGGTGATAGATAAAGGAATATGATTCAGCCTAAAAACTAAAATATTTTTTGCTTTAATTACTGGGTCTGATGGCCAAACGCATTCATGTATTGGTCATGTCTGATGTTTCGCCTCTCCAGATTTCATCATGATCACCGTGTGGGTTGTTCTGGGGGTTTCGGGGATCGTCGTGCAGCTGTATCGGGAGAAATCACGGCAGTTTTTCCCACCGAGCCCATACGTGATGTGGAAGCAAGAGCGAGAGCGCAGGAAGACCAACGTTCTGGATCCCAGCCACCACAAGCCATCTTTATCAGCCCGAATCCTCGGACGTATTCGCCAGCTCACACAGCGCACAGAACCAGCCGGCGAAACCACACCTCTATTGCTTTAACCTGTGACTTTTGACTTTAAGTCAGATCACTGTTAGTCCTTCTCCTCCAGAACACTGCTGCTCAATCCTGTGGAGACATATAGCAACATACATGAGGACTGAGCTCGATTTTTAGAGCCCAAAGACTCAGACGAGCAGCCGATGGAGGTTAAAAGAGCAGCTCTCACACGGTGTGAGACTGACCGTGTGCACTTATGTGTGTGTTTTTGTGTAGGTTTCCAGAAGTGCTTGATCCCATTGCTGTTTTCAGATAAATGTTAAGCAACTGACCTCTACTATATACATCAGCTGCTATAGTGTGTTTTTTTTTTTTTTTTAAGATGCATTTTAGCAGCTTGGAGGAAACATTCAGTGGAGATTCTTTTAACGTTTTTACTACGTCTGGTTAGCACACGAGTGAATGAGCGATTTTTAAAGATGTTCACCATTAAAATGAATGTATAACACTCTGCGATTGCAGACCAAATGAACCGGTGTTCATTAGTAGCCACTGTAAGCCTCTACGGCTGATGTTTGAGTGTTTTCTGTGTCCGAGTGCATACGAGTCCCAGAGGATCCTCACCGAGGTTTGGAGTTCAGGTTAGAAATGAGCTTATTTTGACTGTGTTCATGTGGGAGTTTGACCGCTGGTGTAACGCACTTGTAATGAGGATTTTAAATGCCATGTAAAAGGAATATTGAGAACCTGTGGAGTTGAAATGTTTTTCAGTCATTTTCTGGGCTTTATAACTGTATGTGTAGCTCTTTATAAGTGTATGTGTGTAGACCTAAACCCAAGATCGATCTTTGACAGACTCCAGCTTTGCAAAATCAGTAGTATTGCATTACTCATCAATACTCTTCTGGTTTCCTCTCAGGGTTTCTTCATGTTATCTTTGTCTCTCACAGAAGCAGACTTTTTCTAAAGCATTTACAACATGCATTAATGTTACTTAAAATAGTTTTTAAGTGGTAGCAGTATGCATTATTTCTATTTTGTATGAAATTTAAATGTTTAATAAAGTTGTCATTTGTGCCATAACCCCTAAATGATATTGTTTTCTATTCCAAGACAGATTGGAATGAGATCTGATGTTTTTGACGTAATTCTGAGTGAAACAATGAGAAACGACAGACAGGACTTGATTTTATGCATCTGGAAATAACTGCATTGTGAAACAAATCATATCACATTAGATTTATCATAATTCAAATAAAATGTAACTTTATAAAAATAAAATATATGGTAAAACATTTAAATTATATAAATTTGTTTACATGAAAATTATAGAAAAATATTTATTTTAATTGTAATGTTTATGAATTAATAATTAGCTCAAAGCCGACGTGAAACAGCATTCGCAATACATTATATATCAAATATAAATTTACATGCAATCATGCACATAATTGAATACTAAATTATAGATGGTGTAAAACCTGAAGTGTTGAGTAGTTATTAAACATTCTCTGTGCATGAAACTAGAGAAGGACATAGCCAGTTCATTCAATGCTTTTAATCACTTTCAATACTACTACCACTCATACCCACATAAAACAGTTACAAAAACAAGCTTTTTCATTAAAATGTCACATTGTGACATTCCTTTTACAAAGTCTCATGTTCAGGTGAAGTAATCATTCACAATATGCCAATTTTACTGTTCCAATGATTGTTTTCATTTGGCTGAATCGGTTGATTTGACTTTTCCAGACTGAAGCCATGATGATGGAGAGATGGAAAAGTAATCGGATCTCAGTGTTTGACAGATTCCACAGGCCCTTCCTGCAAAACCCCTCATGCGGAATGACTGATGGACGTCCAGGTTACGCAGTGAGTGCGTGTGACCCTGTAATGGAGGATTGTGGGGCAGCTCTGAACGATGGTTTGTAAACTCAGAGTCTCTGACGGCCTTTAGCTCTTCCTCAGACTGACGTCTGTGCTGGTGAGCAGCGGCGAGAGAGACGTGCTGTCAGACGTGTCGTCCCTCTTCAGCACCAGAAACGCCTCGCGGCTGATTCCCAACAGCTCTCGCAGACCGCTGTTCTCCAGCTGCACAGAACAACAACAACATATAAACATTTAAGTGTCATGTTTATTGCAGTATAGGGCTAGGCGGTAAATGATTATATGTAATCTGGATAGATTTCAAAAATTACTTGTAACTTAATATTACATTTTAAAATACTCCATAATAAAATATTAATCAGATAAATAAGAAAAATTTATTATATCATTTTAAAATACTCAGTGAAATAATCAGATAAATAAAATAATGTTTTAAAATATTCAATCAGATAAATAAAATAAAATAAAAATAAATTATAATACATTTTAGAATAAAATAGAAATAAGTTGTAATTTGTTATTGATTACATATTATTCACACAATAGCAGTAATTTACTTTTTCGTCAGCCGAATCCCTTGGACCTAAAATACTTAGTATTTATTTTTGCATATAGATAATAATCAATAATAACAGCACCACAACATATTCACGGTTCTTGGATGTTGGTTAATGGTCACATTATATGCCCGTAAAAAAATTATAATTAAAAAAAATATATAAAAATATTTTATAATTATATAAAAATTTAATATTTTATATTAAATTAGATAAAATATTTGTGTTAATATATAAAAATTGTATAATGTATAAAATTACAAAATACGTACTGCATAAAATTATATAAATATAAAATATATTATTTTAATAAGTGTTCTGATTGTTTTTTATTTTTTAATTATTTTAATTGTACATTTATATGATTTAATTAATTATTAGCTTTTATCCTTCGCAAACCACAGTTTAGGAAACCCTTACATAAATCAATGTTTAATGCACTGTTGCTAACACAGAATGGAATATATTTAATTTATCTATGTATTATTGTATCAGTATGATGCAAGACTTTTAAATCTCTGTGTTAAACAAGTTAAGTCAAAAGTAATGAAAACGTAGTCGGATTACATTACCTAACATGTGTAATCTAATAGATAATGTTACTAACTAACTACAATCTTCTTCACGTAATCAGTAACAGACTACAATTTTGACTTCAAGTGATATCAGCCTAATATAACGTTGATTTTGTGCCATTGTTTGCAATATATTTTAATAACGAATACAATGTGGTTTATTTAGTGTGTCTGACCTGCAGACGTTTGATTCTCTCCTCATCCTCACACAGGCGCCCTTCATCCACCTCGATGGCTTTCCTCATCACCGTGGCCATTTCGTTTATTTTCTCAATGTGCACCTGCATCTCCTGCGGCATAAACGCACAATAACTATTTGGACTATTGAATGACAGGGAATGTCATAAAAAGCGTCTTTGAGACTGACATTAGTGTGCTGTTCTCTGAGCTGGGTGACAATAGCAGGATCGTCTCTCTTGCTGGCCATCAGAAGGCGAAACACCTGCTCTCTGTATTTGGTCATGATGAGCTCCAGAGCAGACTGATGCTCCTCCAGTGACGCGCGCAGCTCTGTCGAGAGAAATGTGTGGATTTAGATATAAAACAGCCCTCAAATGACATCCAGCGCCAGCTTTTAATTGCAAACCCTCCTAACACCTTTGTTTTCTTGCTGCAGTTCCCATATTTGCCGGTTTTCCTGCTGGATGCCCATGACCAGCGTGGAGCGTGGCCGGTGTCTCGCCACCTGGTTCAGCACCTCAATCTCTTCCTGGTACTGAAAGAACAAGAAATATGGGTAAAACAACTCTCATCCCCATTAGACAGACTGAGAACAAACACTGATACCTGTTTCATGGCCTCCACTCTCTTGTTCAGCAGCGTGGTTTGTTCGATCAGGATCTCAGCAGCACTGTCATGATCCCGGAGCCGCTCTACCAGTGACTTGGCATCGGCCAGCACCTTCTCCAGTGTACAGGTCATTCCTGAGGAGCACAACAAACACTTGGACTGTGACTTAAGTGACTTTCATAAATACACACTCTTATATTCTACAAATGCTTAGATCAGTGGAAAGCTGATTTGCTGCAACTACTGTTATGTTGTGGCTTATTTATACACATTATATGACTTGATTTCAGAAATACTCAAAGGTAAGTGTCAAATGTTTTGGTAGAATTGCCTAGCATTAGCTTCTACGAAAATAAATACGCTAACGTTAATTGTTTTAATCAAATACTAGATCGTGTAAACATATACGAAGCTAGAAACACTTATTGTTTTATTATATTTCCGAATAAAACCGCGAATAATTTAAATGAATATTAAAGCTTACCTTATCTTACAGCAACGGCTCAGTTGGAGCACTTCCTGTTGATGCGGCCGTGACGTCACGCGCGAGTGCTTCTGGGAGATGTAGGCGCCGACTGTCTTCCATACAGCGTCCGCATGGAGGCGCTTTCTGAATGTTTAAAGTGGAACATGAATGTTTTGTTTATTACTGTAAAATCCGTCCTTTCGCAAATTCCTTTGGTGAAGCTTATTAATCTCTAGATGTTTGGCCTCATAATTCCATTAAGAGCATGACTGCTTATGTTCTTTTATTAACTGAGTTTGAGGGTTTTTATGGCTGGAGAGAGGCCAGATCCTGCCTTGTGATTATGAATCAGTTTTAGCCTATATCTAATATACAATCATAACTGGTACAGAGTTTTTGAAATGAGCCACAGGGAGATATTTTGTCATTAATATGAGAATCACATGACATTTTTATTGTATTTTTTTCAAGATTTTAATTATTTAATATAATTTTTATATCATAATATATAATATATTTATTTATTTATATAATTATTTAATTGATTACGCAATTTATAAGAAAATGTTCTTTTAAAACAAGCAAATAATCATCAAATAAACTAAGTACCCCCTCCCGTCATTTATGTATTTTATTTTAACATAAGCACAGAGAGATCTTAAATATTTTATTATAGCATTAATAAGAGAATATCGTGACATTTCGATGTTATTTTAGTTTTCAAGAGTTAAAATATAACTCTTAAATAATTATATTTCATATATTATTTATTTAATTATTTTACATAATCGTTTAATACTTTTGGTTAAGTAATTAAATACTGATTTGTGCAATTATAAAAATATATATATATTTTATCATTGGTACTTAAACTGAAATTTTCTATATTATGTGTCTTATTATGTATATAAGTGCCTTATAATGTGTTCTGTACTGTAATGTAGTGCATTGAAACAGGGACCGCCCACTTGCTCTCATGTCCCCGCCCCTCTCCATTGAGGGTTTTTTTCCTCTGTTCTGATTGGCTGTTTTGAACAGCGAATCCCTCTCCACTGAACATTCCAAGACGCGTGGAGCTTCAGCTGATGCGCGTCAACGCACCCACGCGCGCACGCCCCTGCAGCCGCGGAGCGAGGAGAAACAACTAGTTACTTACATACAACTAAACACACACATTTAACGCTGGTGAGTTTATTTGTGTTGTTTTTTTCAACCCCAAACTCTCGAAATCAGACAGAGAGAGCGAGAGAGAGGACTTTGTTTATTTGATCATTGTGCATGTTTTAAAAGAGAATTTTATTAGAAAAGAAAATGCCAACAAAGCTGTTTTAAATAATAAAATCCGGTTTCTGTTGTTTGTTTTTAGCATTTACACTGAAAGATGAGAATTGTTAGGAAGTTGCATGACTTTTCCATGGAGAATCAGCAAGCATTTAAAAATACAATGCTCATATTTGAGATAGTTGATCATGGTTTGAGTTAATATGATCTTAAAATATTGAACTGTCTGTCTCTGAATGTATCAGTGGTGATTGATATATACATGTTTTTACAGGGACATTGAGATGTTGCTCAAACATGTTTCATATTCAGCCACGTATCTCATTAAAACTGCTCATTATGATGATCATCGGAGCTTTATAGCTTCATCTCTCAGAGGTGTGTGCTAAATATACATCCAGCACCAGAGGAGGGGAAAACTGATGGAAACTGCAGCCATAAAGCTTTCAGCATGTCCTTGAGCTCTGGCAGGGAATTCTGTTTATCGCCAAAGATTTTCTTGGTCATGCTGAAGTGCTGTTAACAGATTAAATGTGCCAGTAAAACATTTCAGGAAGCTGAGTTATTCTTTTATGGCATGTTGTGAATAACTTGCATTTATTTGTTGAGTAGACACTTTGATGCCAAGCAGCTTACAATGAGAAAAACTATAGTGAAAGACCGATAAACCAACCGATATTTGGACATTTTAAAACCATAGCAATTAATTTTTTTATAGATATTGGGTAAAACAGGTGTCGGTTGCCACGATTAAACTGTTCTCATTTATAAATTATGTAATTTTAACAGTTTTATCCGCAAACCTGCTTTCAAGATATCGGTGTTGGCACTGGCTATTGAAAACCCATATTAATCAACCACTAATAAGGAAACTTTTTTTTTTTAAATGTTTTAAGAGTTAAGGAAATGCATTTATTGTTTACCTATTATTGCTACAGGTTGCTTGAGGTTGCTTGGTGACGTATCTTTACTTTGCATATTCTGATGATATCTTCTGTCATTTTCACCAGAAGGTCTAGTTATGAATTTTAATTTAACATTACAAAACATATGCATGGATGAATTGTTCACAATAAGCTCTTGAACATGCATTTAGAAAATATATTTACTATGAATTTCATAATATGATTGTTATATTTGTGAACACTAGCACATGTAAGCCTCCCCAAAAACACCCCATATTCTGCAACTTTAGCGACCATCTGCCTGATACGCGGCATCAGGGGGGTTCTTGAGAAGGGAGAAGGGGGTAAATCCTGAAATAAATGAATGCTGGGATTAATTTCCCATGATCTCTGGTGCACATGCTGGTCATTGTTATGAATCTTGGATTACTGTTCGTTTATTAATGACCCAGAGCAGATGATTAGTGGGACGGGGGTGCGGCAGACCCTCTGTGCTCTCTGTTGACTGCTTAATTGTTAGTGTCTTATAGCAAGTCATTGCATCACCATGACAACAGCTTCTGTTTACATTATGCCATGGAGTGTCTCCATTGGTTTTAAGTGCCAGCTCTGAAATCTAAAGGTTCTTTTTTGGCATTGATGGTTCCATTTAGAACCTTTAACATCCATGGAACCTCTCCATGATTCTTTATGGTGGAAAAAGGTTCTTCAGATTTTAAAAATGTTCTTCAAACGAAGGGAAAAAAATGGTTCTTTTAAGAACTGTTGTTCACTGAAAAGGTTATTTGGGAAACTGAACACAGTTCTTCTGTGGCATTGCTGCAAAAAAAAAAAAAAAACATTTGGAGCCTTTATTTTAATGTGTGAACTGCTCTTGTTTTAGACTTTAGATTGGCGTCCAATTCTGGATCTTTATTTCTGAATCATTGCGTTTATTTGATGCTACATTTCTTCAAGTCTGTGCTGGTGCAGAGAAAATAACTTTAAAAGTGTGATGTGTGAATGGTTTTTTAGATAGCTGGTGGCAGGTGTATAAGAGGGGCTTTACTCTGCTTCACGGGGGATGGGCTTCTGACCCGTGGTTTATTGGACGCCCATCCTCTCCAAGACCATTCTGTTTGTGTGTGTGTTGATGGCTCTGCCTACTAATGAAAGCAACTGACAGGCCAATTAAGATCACAAGCAACGCCACAAAAGAGCAGGAAGGGGAGGGGCTTTGATTGATGGCCGGCTATTTTTGGGACCCATGTGCAAGCCACTGGTGCACATACATGCAAACAAACATACATGCATACATGCATGTGCCACGTGTCGGCTCATGTCTAGAGGGAGGAGGAGCAGCTGGCCAACCGGGATGCGTCTGAAAGCGTGATCCTCTTACGTGATTGTGGTGACCCGAGGAGCCATGTGGACACCCCCAGTCCTTGCTCCCTTTGTGTCGTCGCATTTAATTAAAGCGACAAATCGACTGTAGCTCACGCAGACGTTCATTATAGTAGGATTACAACATTAGAGCGCTTTGTGTTCTGTCTGACGTTACGCCCAGCCTAATTTCTGCAGCAAAAGTCACTGTCTTTATTTCTTATGTTTTTTTGTGGGTGTGTCTTTTATCGGGGCGGCGTTTATACCAGCAAATTGTCTCCTGAGATGTTACTCATGCTTTTATCAATAGATAAAAAGGGGAAGGGAGGGAAGTGGTGTGTGGCCAAGTAAGGTGACCCATACTCTGAATTTGTGCTCTGCATTTAACCCATCCAAGTGTACACACAGTAGTGAAGATACACCTGGAGCAGTGGGCAGCCAATGCTGCGGCGCCCGGGGAACAGTTGGGGGTTGGGTGCCTTGCTCAAGGGTCTCACCTCAGTCGTGGTATTGAGGGTTATTCACTCCCCCACCTACAATCCCTGCCGGACCCGAGACTCAAACCCACGACCTTCAGGTTACAAGTCTCTATCCAGCTCTCTGTCCATTAGGCCACGACTGCCCCATGAGCAATAGAAAATGAGCAATAGAATTTTAATCCAAAAAGTGTTTCAAATTTCCATCAAAGGGAATGTCATGTTACATAAAAATGCGTTATATTCTAATCCAGACTCATGTATTAGTATATATAATTATTCTGAAGTCATACAATATTTAATTTAAGTCATTATTCTTTGTTGTTTTATACTTGTTTAATTTTGAAATTCATGAAATCATGAAATTCATGTTCAATCAGATTTAAATCTGGAGATTGATTTGGGCAATCTAAGACTTTCCATTTCTTTGCCCTTATAAACTCCTTGACTGAACTGGCAGGGTGTTTTGGGTCATTGTCCTGATGCAATATGAAGCACTTCCCCATGAATCTGGTGGCATTTTCTTGAATATTGGTAGGTAAGATGGTTTTGTACCCTTCTAAATTCATTCTGCTACTGTCATCATACATTAAGTCATCAGTAAAGTTGAGAGGGTCTGTTCCAGAGACAGCCATGCATGCCCATGCTATGACACCACCTCCACCATGCTTTACAGATGAGGCTGTATGCTTGGGATCATTGCAGTTCCCTTTTTTACTCCACAGTTTTGCTTTCCCATCCCTTAGATAAAGGTTCATCTTTGTCTCATCGGTCCATAAACACAGTTCCAAAACTCTTCTGGCTCACCTTTGTGCTTTTTTGCAAACTCTAATCTTGCCTTTCTATTTTTGGTGCTGGTCAGAGGTTTGCATCTTGCTGTGTAGCATCTGTAATTCTGTGTCAAAGCCTCCTGAGGACAGTAGATTGTCAGAGCATCACCCAGCTTTCTGGAAGTTGTTGGTGATTTTACAGACACGTCTTTTAAGGTTCATTTTCACAGCTTTTATGATTTTTCTGTCATCAACTACTGTTGTTTTCTCAGCCGATCAGGTCGTTGTTGGTTCCTGGTGTCGCTGGTGGTTCCCAAACTCTTGATTTCTCCATGCCCTTTGTTTTTGCTAGAGCTCTAACTGACTTCCTCTTTTCTTTTAGCATCCAAATTGCTTGCTTTTCTCTCAAAGTCAGCTCCCTCGTCTTCATCTTGGTTTGTGTGTCATCATCGAATGCAAGATTCAGAATACAGAAGTAATGGATATAACTGATACGACACATTCCCTGCTTTTAATATCTGAAGAATTAATGCAACAGGACACAGCTGATCACTTAGAAAGACCTGTGAGGCAACTGCTCCAATACTTATGCTCACATCAGATAGAGGGATGAACTCTAAAAGTGCTGAACTTCTTAGCTGGTAAAACATCTATGTGTTGAATCACCCAATAATAAAATGTGACATTCTGTCTCATATTCATCTTTTAATCATATTTGTAAATGTCTTGACTCCACAGCCAAGAGAGCAATTTTGTCTTTACTGTTACAATAGCCTACTTTTGGACGGCACTGTGAGTGAATTATAAAAACAAACCATGTACTAGTACATGTAGTAGTTAATTAGTCGTCATTCGTTATTATGTTTGATACTTTTTTGTCCTTTTTATGTTTGACCGCTATTTGTCATTTTCTATTTTTGAGAATCTGACAAATGTGATCGTTTTCATGAAAGGAATTTAGTAATTTAGGCTGAAAAAGTGATTGTTTACTCATGCATCATAAATCTAGTCCATATTTTAATTCTTCTGAAAAGAACATCGATTTTATGTCATTATTTACTCGTGCTTTTTTGTCCCTTTGAAGACAACTATTTGTCACCATCTACTTTGGGAATCTGCTAAATATCTCTCTGTCTGAAAAAGATAATTGCATGTTTTGGAACAACGTGAGCGTCAGTAAATGATGACAGCGTTTTAATTTCACTCCGAACACCCATTTTCCTTTAAAGAAACATGGTTCATTTTAGAGGCACACTGTTGTAAATAAACAGAGCAGTTGGACGTGTCTCTCGGCTCTCAGTGTGTCCGTTAGTGATGGACTCTTTCCACTGGCCGTTATGTTCTGACAGAGGAATGTGGCCCTTGAGACCCGGAGCCACACTGCCACCCAGTTCATAACCCACAGACATCAATTCTGGGTCTGTGTGTCCTCCGCTGTTATCCGCCGTTTGACATTTTGTGGGCTTGAAGTGCACACAAGATGGGCTTGATTTGAGCTCTCATGCTGTTCCTCCTGTAATTAACTCATTCTCTCGCTCTCTGTGGTTTTTTGTGTCTGAGTGAAGAGAGAAAGCGATTGTTTGTTCTCTTGGTGCCCTTCAAAAAATTTCCAGATTCTTTTGTGTGCTGTCATGGAGGAGTTTGTCGTGAAGGACTAAGCACAAGCGAACGGACGAACCTTGGACTCGGTGTGTGTGTGAGAGCGAACGAGGGGGTTGTAACAATAGGACCATTGTAAATGCTTGGCTGGGATTGGATGGGGGGTTTGCTGAGCGGCTTCATTAGTCAATCTGTGTTCCCCTCTCTCTCTCGCACTCGTATCCTCTGTCAGCGGGTCGTTGCAGGAGTGTGTGGTGGGATTTACTGTGAGGTGTTCAGGTGGGTAGTCTGCTGGCAGCTGGACTGGATTCATCTCCATGTGTGTTTCTCAGGTGAGCGTCTCGCTGAGGAGATGATGGAGATTTAGGATTCACATGAGTGTGTCACAGCGTGTGTGTGTGTGGCTGTTATTGTGTGTGTGTGAGTGTGTTTAAGGAAAGGAGACATTCGCTTTGTTTCCTCAGCTGTGCTTATGTTGACTGAACGGTCTTAATCTTGTTGCTTGCTCTCTGGTATTTGGTCACAGTGATTTTTTTTTTTCATTATTAAACATTTAACAGTGAGCTGCAGGCGATATTATCCATCCTGTGACATGAACTGTGTGGGTTTGTGTTTACAGGAAATTACCGGCGTGTCTGAGCTGATGTGTGTCTGTTTTTAACAGTGTTTTATCTGTCTCTCTTTCAGAATGTGGATGTGAATCTTTCTTTTAATTAATGACGGCGGTTCAGGCTGGTTTGCAGGTATGCAACTTTATGATTGTATTAATGTGCTTTTGCATGTTTCTAGAATTAGAGGGAGAGTGGATTCGAACCTGCATCCCCAAGATCAGCTTTTTTTGTGTTGCCAGCTGCTGTGTCACAGTGTGATAGTTTGAATGTGGTTTTAGAATCAGAATCAGAATCAGAATCAGAATGAGCTTTATTGGCCAAGTATGTTTACACATACAAGGAATTTGTTGTAGTGACAGAAGCTCCACAGTGCAACAGAAAGACAGTAACAGGACAGGACACAGGTAATGAAACAAAATAACAGGAAATAGCCAATAGCCAATGTACAAAGCAGCAAAAAAAAAATAAAAAATACACAATATATAATATATAATATAGGCGACTATGTATGTACAGGTGAAGTATGTGCAAATTAGAAATGAGAAAATAAAATAAGTGAGTGTGGTGAATGGATAATGTATTAGTTGTGTGTTCTACGTTTATTTATTGAGTGTTCATGAGATGTATTGACTGAGGGAAGAAACTGTTCCTGTGTCTGGTCGTTCTGGTGCTCAGAGCTCTGTAGCGTCGACCAGATGGTAACAGTTCAAAGAGGTTGTGTGCTGGATGTGAGGGGTCCAGAGTGATTTTACCAGCCCTTTTGCTCACTCTGGATAAGTACAGTTCTTGGAGAGTGGGGAGGGTTGTACCAATGATTCGCTCAGCAGTCCGGACTACCCTCCGTAGTCTTCTGAGGTCAGATTTGGTAGCTGAGCTGAACCAGACAGTTATTGAGGTGCAGAGGATGGATTCAATGATGGCAGAGTAGAACTGTTTCAGTAAGTCCTGTGGCAGGTTGAACTTCCTCAGCTGGCGAAGAAAGTACAGCCTCTGCTGGGCCTTCCTGACAATGGAGTCAATGTGAATATCCCACTTTAGGTCCTGAGAGATGGTGGTGCCCAAGAATCTGAATGACTCCACTGCAGTCACGGTGCTGTTCATGATGGTAAGTGGGGGGAGAGCAGGGGGGTTTCTCCTGAAGTCCACGATCATCTCCACAGTTTTGAGCGTGTTAAGCTCCAGGTTGTTAAGACTGCACCAGACAGCCAGCTCCTTAACCTCCTGTCTGTAAGCAGACTCGTCACCGTCCTGGATGAGGCCGATCAGTGTGGTGTCGTCTGCAAACTTCAGGAGCTTGACAGAGGGGTCTTTAGATGTGCAGTCGTTGGTGTAGAGGGAGAAGAGCAGTGGGGAGAGTACGCAGCCCTGAGGAGCTCCAGTGCTGATGGTTCGAGTGCTGGATGAGAATTTGCCAAGCTTTACTAACTGCTGTCTGTCTGTCAGGAAGCTGTTGATCCACTGGCAGACGGAGGTGGGGACGGAGAGCTGAGTTAGTTTATTTTGAAGGGTTTCCGGGATAATGGTGTTAAAAGCAGAGCTGAAGTCCACAAACAGGATCCTCACATAAGTCCCTGGTCTGTCCAGATGCTGCAGGATGAAGTGCAGTCCCATGTTGACTGCATCATCCACAGACCTGTTTGCTCTGTAGGCAAACTGCAGGGGGTCCAGTAAGGGTCCAGTGATGTCCTTCAGATGAGCCAGAACCAGTCTTTCGAATGATTTCATGGCTACAGACGTTAGTGCCACAGGTCTGTAGTCATTAAGTCCAGTAATTTTGTGTTTCTTTGGGACGGGGATGATGGTGGAGCGTTTGAAGCATGAGGGGACTTCACACAGCTCCAGTGATCTATTGAAGATCTGTGTGAAGATGGGGGCCAGCTGCTCAGCACAGATTTTTAGGCAGGCTGGTGACACACCATCTGGACCAGGTGCTTTTCTTCTTTTGTTTTTCCTGAAGACCTGGCACACATCGTCTTCGCTGATTTGAATTGTAGGTGTGGGGGAGAGAGGGGTTGCTGGAGGTGTGAATGGTTGTGTGGAGGGGTGTTCTGGGCGGGTGTGGGGTGATCGTTCAAAACGACAAAAGAACTCGTTTAAGTCGTCTGCCAGGTGTTGATTCTCCAGAGTGCTGGGGGGTGGTGTTTTGTAGCTGGTGATGTCCTTTAATCCAAGCCACACTGAAGCCGGATCGCTGGAAGAGAATTTGTTCCTGAGCTTGTCAGAATAATTCCTCTTTGCCACTCTGATCTCCTTTTCCAGTGTGTATTTGGCCTGTTTGTACAAGACTTTATCCCCCTTTCTGTGAGCATCTTCTTTGGCCTGACGGAGCTGTCTGAGTTTGGCAGTGAACCATGGTTTGTCATTGTTGTAGAATAGATGAGTCCTGGTAGGAATGCACATGTCCTCACAGAAACTGATATATGATGTTACAGTCTCTGTGAGCTCGTCCAGGTCATTTGCTGCAGCTTCAAAAACAGACCAATCAGTCAGGTCGAAACAGGCTTGTAAATCCCGCTCTGTTTCGTTAGTCCATCTTTTAACAGATCTTAATACAGGCTTCGCAGACTTAAGTTTCTGCCTGTAGGATGGAATAAGATGAACCAAACAGTGATCAGAGAGTCCTAAAGCTGCTCGTGGAACCGAGTGATATGCGTCCTTTATTGTTGTGTAACAGTGATCCAATATATTACTGTCTCTGGTGGGACATGTAACATGCTGTCTGTATTTTGGCAGTTCACGGGAGAGATTTGCTTTATTAAAGTCCCCGAGAATGATTAAAACAGAGTCCGGGTGTTGTTGTTCACTCTCTGTGATCAGATCAGCGAGTTTCTGTAGAGCTGTGCTCACGTGCGCTTGCGGTGGAATGTAAACACTCACGAGAATGAACGAGCAGAACTCCCGCGGCAAATAGAACGGCTTGCAGTTAATGAAGAGCGTTTCTACATCTGAGCAGCACATCTTCTTTAAAACAGTTACATCTGTACACCACCTCTCATTGATGTAAAAGCATGTCCCGCCGCCGCGCGATTTCCCCGTTGATTCTGTGTCCCGATCTGCTCTTATCAGCTGGTAATTAGGCAGATGGATCGCGCTGTCCGGTATGTCGCCATTCAACCAGGTTTCCGTGAAACATAGAGCAGCAGAGTTAGAAAAGTCCTTGTTTGTCCGGGAGAGCAGAAGGAGTTCGTCCGTTTTGTTGGGTAGAGAGCGGAGATTCGCCAGATGGATGCTAGGCAACGCCGTTCTAAATCCGCGCTGACGAAGTTTCACGAGCGCGCCGGCTCTCTTTCCCCGTCTGCGCCTCCTGAAGCGTTTGACCAGAGCTACAGCTCCGCCAACTACAATGTCCAGCAAAACGTCCGAAAAATCAAAAACCGGTAGAAGATTTTGTGGTGTGTTCTGCCGAATGTTCAGTAGATCATCCCTGGTATAGCTGATCTTATTTGAAAAACAAAAAACAGGAAAAACAAACAAAAACAATACAAACACCGAGGAGCAACGCACAATAGCTGCCATCAGCGGCGCCATTTTGTTTGGAAATATCTGAGGTCATTTGTTTGGAAGAAAATGATGTTGAAGAGTTTCATGTTCAAATGGGTGATTGACATAAGTCAAACAATGATGGCATTGTCCTATTGTGCGACTATATACTCCATGGAACATTTGAAAGATGGATAAGATGAGAATTATTTCATGTTATGTCAGAAGTCAAAATTCTATTCTATTTGTTAAAATAAAACAAAGTGTAACTTTTAAATGCTGCATAACAAACATTTTGTACAGTTTGGATTGGAATGGATGACAATTATCACTTATTTTGTCAAATTAATACAATTTTTAAATTTTTAATGCTACATAACAAATATTGTAATGAAAAATCGATTTGTGTGGATTAAAATGTTACTTTTAGCAGTGTTATTGAATCAACAGTATTTATAAGATAAACTGTAAGTGAGTGTTAGGTGACTACAAAGCTAATCTAAATGTAAAAATAACTCCTCTCTAACTTCCTTTATGCACGTATATTTTGAAGCTATTATCTGTTGAAAAGAAGTACTCAGATACACCTGCTCTTTTCTTAAAGAGAAACCCTGACTCCATACGGCTCCAGGGCAATGTTTCCCCGCCATTTGTGTTCTAAAATGCTTTGAATTTGAAGTTTGAATCTGAATAATCTGCTGAACTTTCCAAATCACAGACATGTTGTTGATTTTATACCATCCTGTCTGAATCAGAAGTGATTGGTAATACAGCATGTGTCCATCTGTAATATCTGAGGTCATGTGTGAACAGACCACATTATGTAATGCCATTGCAACATTTGTGTGTGCATGTGTGATTGATTGAAGACACCAGACTGTTTGCATTGAGTTAACAACCATAAGTGAGAATTAGAGCGGTCTACAAGCAAACACTGACAGTACATTTCAATAAAGTTTAAGCGAGCAGAGCTGACCATAATCAGCTATGGAATGGTAATCCTGGATGTCTTATATAATATGAATAAAACACCCCCACATGGAAATGCTTTCCTGTTTAATTAGTCAGTCTTTGTGCGCGAGAAACGCTCCATATGTGTTAGTAGGAGCCTGAAGCTCTCGCTCGCTCTGTTCCTCATGGGAGTTTGATGCATGTGTGGGAACAGCAGGGTTCATGTTCAGAAAGGGTTATGGGATTTCTCTCCGAGTGGTCTGCTTGTGTGTGATTTTTAAAATAGTGCTTTTGTTTTTCAGTCATTCCTAGCACAGCAATGTGAATTAGGCTCTTCTAATGATCTGGTCATGCAGAGTATTTTGTGGTTGTGTACACAGTAACGCGTTACTGTAATCTAATTACTTTTCCTGGTAACGCAGTAAAGTAATGAGTTACATTTTAAAATGTAATTTGATTACAGTTACTTACGTCAATAAAATGACATTACTTAAGTTACAAATGCAGTGTTAAAAAAAATGAAGTGAAAATCATGTTTTGCACGTCAGTATGCCCTTTAATATACCACCGGAGAATGGGAGCTAAAATGAAAGTCCTACAACATTTAGATGCAATGAGGTTGCCAATCATATTTCAAAACGTTGCACTCGATATATTTTCGTCTGGCATTATAGTTTGGGAACAGTTCAACAAGTGAATGTGTACAAGTTTGTCACAGTAACACTAATAAAGTAAAAAATAAATGACTCATCAGAATGAGATCATCATTTGGATTAAATCAATCAGTATTCCAAGGTATTTATATTGGGACACTACCTTCAGCCTCAGCCCTGACACATAAACATCCGTCTCTTTAGTAAAACTATTTGACTTAGAAAAAAAACATACATACTGTTTTGGAAACATTTAGTTGCAAGAAATTCTCTTTTAGCCATGCCGACACATTAACCATGGAATTTGTAAGATCATTTGTAACTTGTGTGAAACTATTACCATGTAAATAGATTACAGTATCATCCACATACATTTGTATATTAATGGCAGGACATGCCAAATGAAGATCATTTATATAGAGAGCAAAGAACAGTGGACCCAAAATAGATCCTTGAGGAACACCAGTAGAAGTACTTATATCAGTTGATTGGTGATTTTGTACTCTAACACACTGAAGTCGATCTGACAGATATGATTCTATCCAGTTGAGTGTATGCAAAGCGAAATTGAAACTAGATAACTTGGACATAAGAATTCTATGATTAACAGTGTCTTCAGATCAAGGAACACGACTCCAACTACACCACCTTTGTCTAAAAGAGTTTTAATATTTTCTATAAAAAAACAATTTGCCATCTGTGGAATACTTTGCTCTAAAACCATACTGCATTTGATGCAAGGAAAAATAACTATTACTCAAGTGATGACTAATTTGCTCTGCAACTATTTTCTCCGTAACCTTAGAAACGGTGGGTAAGATACTGATTGGCCTATACTTGTCGATAGAAAAGGGATCTCCATCTTTAAATATTGTAACAACACATATCTCCCCAGCTAAAAAAGTTTTGAATAACATTCTTCCAGTATTAATACGTTCATTCAAACTTATCTGGTCTTTAATAATGCTCTCAAAATGTTAGCACAAAAACATTATTTATACAACGTTCATGGAACATTTTATTTCTAAAGCATTTCAGTTGGACATTTGTATAACTTTTTTCTTTACTTGTTTCAGAACATTCACAAAACATTCAAAAGTAACGTTCATATAATGCTTGCAAAATTATAAAATGCAATGTTCCCTTAACGTTTGCATACCCCTCAAAAAGTTTTAAAACGGTAAAAAAAAAAAACATTTTTAGAACATTGGCATTATCCAGGTCAATTCAGTGCAGTTAAAACAATAAAAGTGTCTATCACTAGCAGTATTACTCATTACTCAGTATTACTCACGGTTAGGAGTTTGTTTGAATACTTAAGCCCAAGTTTTAACTTCAGCATGTTTGTGTGACGTCTGTGAGAGGTTTTACCACAAGTTCACTTATGAGTGTGTTGTTTAAAAAAATGTTATTACTCCTCTGTTTGTGTAAGTTGTCATTTGTTTGATTAGTCATGTTAGTGTTTGCAAACTGTCCTGATTTCAGCAGGGTCGCCATCTTTCCGGAGAGAGAGCGTGGAATCAGTGTGAGGGGTCACTGTGGCCCCAAGACAATTTTGTGTGTTTCTCTGTGTGCACATGTTGAGCTGTCTGGTTTTCCGCTTTCTTTCTCTCAGGCTTGGTTCGGCGAGAAGTTTGATATCCCGTTACAGAGTCCTCGTGGCATGTGCTCTCCACGGCCCGGCCCAGGTCTGGCTGATGTCTTCCAGTATGACCAGTGGTTGGCGGTGCGGCACGAAGCCACACTGGTGCCCATGCAGGAGGATCTGGCAATCTGGCTGAGTGGCATGCTGGGTAAACCTGTTCACGCAAAACAAGCTGTCTATGACTCACTCTCAGTGCATGAAAGTGAAAAATTACTACTATTATTAGTCTAAATGTCTTTTCCTTTCGTCGGTCAAATAACTGAAACCCAAAGCCTCAAAGAGGCTTTCAAGCAAAGCAAGTGGGGGGAAACGACGTTTGCTCTCGTATAATGGTGATATACGACCCCCGAAATAAGAACTCAATCTCTCGGTCTTTGTAGAATAATGGAGGGTGTTGCCCTTACCTGTCTGTCCACATGCTGAACATGTTCACCTGGGCCAAAGAACGCTCACCTATAAACACTCACCAATTTTTTTTATTTATTTATTTTTACATTTAAGCACTTGTAGTCCTCTTTCATATAATACAGTGAATATGTTGTGGAATTTGAACAAAATACTAAAATGTGACTGTTTTGTGCTGCTGACCTCGTTCATTTTCCACTGACAGGGTGTTGGTCATTACAGCATCATAAGTGTGAATTTTATTTGTAGTTTTCAGTCACGTGACCAGCGGGGAGACCTAGAAGGCAAAACATCCATAAAATTGCAGATGCTTTTATTGAAAGAGACTTACAAAAGAGGAACAATTTGGCAAAGGGCAAACAATATTCATAATCTAAAATGCCTGGTTTATTAGACAGCTAGATGAAGGCAAGGTTAGGCAAGCCAGAAAAGAGGAGAACCGAGAGAGTGAAGGTTTTGGAAAGTGACTTTTTGCCTCAATGTGAAGGTTGTCCCGATGCATCTTGTACATAGAGGTGCTCTAAGTAATATTTTGACTGTACTAAAGCATAAAAATACCATAATGTTTGCAGATATTAAGGAAACATGCCAAGTTCACATACTTGTTTCTCCAAAAAACAATGCTATAGCCAGTTATTCTACTTTGAAATGTGTGTTCTGTGTCGGAATGTCTGTTTTTGTTTTGGTCTGTGACTCCACCCACTGCCAGTTCACCCAAAAGGATTTTGACACCCCAGGTTGCCAGTTTGTGGAAAACACAGTGTGTTGCAGCCATGCAAACCAGATCGCAGATTCTATCTGACCTAAAGACCCTCAGTATCCAGTTAAAAAGCTCTGTGACCAGAGGAATAGGAAGCTCTGTTGTGTAGCCTCAATCTGGCAACCCACGTGAGCATAGAGTCAGTCAGTCTGCCAGCTGTCAATATTAATTACTGCACCTTTAACGTGTACTTATACAGTGATAATAAAAGATAACATTCAATATACATTTCTTTCATGATGCGTACTATATACAAGCAAGCATGCATGCAACACAAGCGTTCTACACATTGCAAACTATTATTTAAAACAAAATGGATCAGATGGTGGATCGGCGCCGGGAGATGATGTCTCCCTGATCGTCAGCGGAGGCCGGGACACCTGGATGAGCCCCGGGGACATATCCCCAGTGAAGACCTTAAATGCAATAAAACTAAAAAAAAAAGTAAATAACTAAAAATATAATAAAATACCTAACTACATAATACTATTATTGTTAGAAATTGCAACAATATGAAATAGAAATAAATACATTTAAAATTTTAATTAAAACAATAAATAAACAATTATCTCCTGGCCAGAGAAGAACTGGCCCCCCGACTGAGCCTGGTGTCTCCCAAGGTTTTTCCTCCATTCTGTCTCAGAGGGAGTTGTGGTTCCTTGCCGCTGTCGCCTCTGGTTTGGCCTCAGTTGGGGACACTTAATTTCTAGTGATTATAGTCAATTTGATTTAGCAGATACTATTTAAACTAAACTGATCTAGACAATGACATCTCTGAACTCAATAATGAAATGCCTTTAACTGAAAATTGAGTGTTTAAACTTATTTTTATACATTACTGACACTCTATCCTCCAATGTGATACTGTTAAGTGCTTTGACACAATCTGTATCGTTAAAAGTGCTATATATATAAATAAAGGTGACTTCACTTGACAAGTGAGTGCATTGTATAACTTGTGTTTGTATTCTGGGCACATCTGCTTAACAGTGTATACTGAATCTGGTCACTGTTTTATTATATTAGTACGTAGTACAATCCTGGTAAAAATAACTGGTAGGAAAGCCTTGTTTTTCCCTCTACATGAAGATATTGAATATCAAAGCCAGCTCGTGATGGCCTAATGATGCTGAATTCAGTTAAAGGTTATTTAGTAACGTAGTCAGTTGTTCTGAGGTCATTGTAAACATAGATATCTGTGTTTTTGTAGGTGAGCAGGTGATAGCCGAACGCTTCATGGAGGAGCTGGACAACGGTGTCAAACTGTGTCGTCTGGTTGGAATTCTGCAGAGTAAAATCCCACAGGACTCAGAAACACAGGTGTGTAAGGAACGTGTGGCGTGATGGGCGGCGATGCAGGACTGTTTGTGTGTAATTCCCATCTCTGTTTTGTTAACAGCTGTTGTCAAAGAAAATCCAGTTCAAGAAAAACGCCTCCCCTGGATCGTTTTTCGCTCGGGACAACACAGCGAATTTTCTGTCCTGGTGTCGTCACATAGAAGTGGACGAGACATATCTGTTCGAGTCTGAGGGTTTGGGTGAGAGAACTTTTGATCAGGTGTCCAGGTGCAATGTATCACCGCAGTGGTTAACAGTTAAGTTATTGTACTATTCAGCCACGAGCAGAATGGGATGTTTTGTGCATTGCTTAGTTTCTATTTCTGTCACGCTGGATGTACTGCCACATTAATCCAAAATCCTTCTCCAGCTCTGTATTGAACATATTATTTACTTATAATATTTAAAACAATGTTGCTTACATTGTTGCAACAAAACTTAGTGTAGTGATAATCTGCTTAGGGCCATTTGATTTTTGCGTGGAACAGAATCCAGTCGTAAAAATTGTATTTTGGATTGATAAATCAAATACACACAGAAACACACTCCTTCACTACAAACCACCAAAATAACAATTTGGTTTAACTTGAAGAAATTGTGACAGACACATACTGTATTATTGTACAGTAGAATGTACTTCTCAACTTAATAAGTTTATTATAAAACAATTTGTGAATATCACTGTTTCAAAATTTTCATCCATATTTTAATTTCCATAATAAATCCCTGTAAATAGGTTTGTTTATTCAGCTATGTTTTCACTGTTTTTTATTTATTTATTTGATTTACATATTAAAGGGTTAATTAAAATAATATTTATGCATTCATTTGTTTTATGGTTTTTGGTAATACATTTACAAACTATAAAACACACAACACCGAATTTTAGAAAAAATAAAACCCAATTCATAGCATTGTTAATATTTTAATAGTATATTAAATTGTTAAAATCGTATGAATTCACTTGATTAGACATGTTTTTTGATGATTAAAATTTAATTAAACCATTAAAACAGAATCCAAAAAATTTAACTAGAAAACACAGAATTTGGGAAAAAATAAAACTGTTTTCATAGATCTGCTTTCTACGATTCATGATTATTTTTATATCAATATTACAAGAAAAATTAGACTGGGTTGAAGGTTTTGAGCGGCATGAAGACCAGCCCTCCAGAACGGATAGACTTCACCTGCACCTGTCCAGTCTTGCCAGCGTCTGTCAGTCTCTCACTGTCAGTCCATTAGAACTGGACTTTAATCATGTTGGTTAAATGAATGTATTTAAACCGAGACCAGCGTCCTCCTGTCCATCCTCTGTGACCCAGCTGTGCTAGTGTGTCTCTCTCTGAGTGTAGCGGGCCGTAATAGTTTCAGAGGATTTATGGCCATGTACGTCAGTTGATCTGCGGCCCCGCACGTCCCTGGCTTTCCGTAAATCCATGATGATAATGAGTGTGAGCGATCTGGGGTGTAAGTCATTAACCTGACGGCCCTAAGCCTTGCTGTCCTGAAGAGAGCCAGTTATTAGTCCATGTGTCACCGTACATTATGGGATGGGGTCTGTGATTACATTAGTGTGATGTAATCGTGCCGGTGTGAGAGATGGGCCAGCAAGTTTGCAAACCTAAACGAATGTCAGTGGTGCATGTGGCTAAAACGGAGACTTTTTTTAAGATTTTTTTTTTATATTTTTTTTTTGCATTAAAAATGAGTAACAACATTTACTACTTAGTTGAAAGGTTAATTAATTATTGTTTTGAAGTTTTAAGCCCTGAAACTATGAATAAAGTAGTACATTTTAGATTTTCATTATATAACCCATTCAAGTCATGCACTAGTCATTTTTGAGATTTTAGGCTATTCTGCTTCCATAACGTGCTTTCTTTCAGACTTGGGGAACGAAGTACACATTTAAGTCAATTTCTAAAAACTTTTTGCTGGTGACTGTATTTTCTGATTTACGGAGCCCTAAAAACCTTTCACTCTTATATAGCAAAATAAAACAAGTATTTTTAACCTGGCTTTATCCAATATTTAGATTCTTGTTCTGGAAATATATGCAAATGAGTGCATATGTAATTATATAATACCTAATTTGCATATTTAAACATAACATTCCAGAAATCTTGTAGTACAGTACAATAAAATGCTCTTATGAAAATGCATTTTGAACAACCAGCTGTAAGAAGCAGGGTTATTAACATTAACTAAAACTATTACAAATATTTTTGTTAATTGAAATAAGGATGACACAAAAATAGAATTTTTAGATTAAAAGCTTACATTAAATTAAAATGAAGTTTAAGTTAAAGCACCAAAATGATTAACTGGAAATAAATAAACTAAAACTGGAAAAAAAAACATGAATAAATTAATAAATTAAACTAAAATAGTAATACTTAGAAACAAGCTAATAAAATGAACAAAAGCACATAATCTCCTCCTAATATGTCAATAATCAAGAATTTTAAGGGAATTTTTAATTAAATATTACTTCATTTGCATATTTACATGTAACTATTTTAATGTACTAGGATTAATTAAATGTAAAGTGATATCTATTCATTAAAATTTGACCCTGTACCTGTTATGTCTGTAGAGGCTTAATTACTTTGACATGAATGATCACTAAGTAATTATGCTAACGGCTCTCCCTCCGTTCCCCAGTCCTACATAAAGAGCCGCGGCAGGTGTGTCTGTGCCTGCTGGAGATCGGACGGATCGTCTCCAGGTAAGCGAACCGGCCCTGATGATCCCGCAGCTGACAGATGTCAGGTTGTGCTTTGGGGTCAGAGGTCAGGGGCTGCTTTAGGGGCTTTAAAGTGAATTGGCTTCAGCGCTTAGAGCAGCTATTGTGCTGTAGGGAATCTAAAATAAATCTGAATTTCTCGAATAACACAACAGTGACTGTAAGTAAGGGATATAATATATCATGTAAAGGGGTTTATTTTGCAATAATGACCATCTGAATGTATATTATCTTGACTATTACCTTAATAGATTTGAAATTCTGATTTGAGTTTGATATTATTTTATTGTGTGAGAAAATCAGCAGTTATTTATTCCATTTAATGGTCATTATAGCATAGTTAAGTTAAATTGTGATAAGGACAAAAAGCCAAACTAACATGTAAAACATTAGGATTTGGGAACTGTTAGGACAGTGTGTTGTTTGTTGGTTTAGGTATGGGATAGAGCCTCCGGTTTTGGTTAAACTGGAGCAGGATATTGAACTGGAGGAAAGTCTAATGATGACGGATCACGCGTCTCCAGTGAAAACATTCACTGTGTGCTGTCAGCACGGAGCCCTGTATCACGCTGTGAGTATCACACACACACACACACTAAGGTCAGGCTTTTATGTGTTGAAGCATTATCCTAGTCTTTATAGAGTTTGGATACAGTATGTATAGCTGGATCTGTATGCATGCACTATCCAGATGACAACTGTTGCTAAGGCAAAATTTCAAATTTTTGTTTAATTTGAAGTAATAAAATAACTAAAACTAAATAAACTAAAACTTAATGACATACAAAAAAAACAAAAAATTTCAAAAACACTAAAACTTGAATTAAAATAAAATCTAATTCTCAATGATGGCTTAATCTGAAATATTGTAAATGTTCAGGAGTATTACTGGTTTCAAGAAAATGTTGTATTTGTTAGATTTTCCTCCATGATGAGGTTCAGCATCTGTCTTCGTTCTGACCCAGTTATCATCTCCAGTTGAGTTTGTTGAGTGTGTAAACAGCAGCTGTTGTTCAGAGACATGCTTCACATGGGGAACTCTAACAAATTCATTGTCTCTCAGCCAAATAACCAGTGGCACATCCTCGGGTCCTGAGTTCAGTGCTGAAACGTGAATTTTTTTCTCTCATTTCACCCGATTCTTCTGATTTGTAGGATCGTGCGGACCAGGACGACCCTCCCTGTAACTGCACACAGAAGTTTTCCATCGAGTATCTGTCTGAGGGACGCTACAGGCTCGGAGACAAGATCCTGTTCATCAGGGTAGGAGCAGGTTTTAGGGACAGTTTTGAAGTCACAATAAAGTGGAAGTAGCAACAGATCTTTTCTTGCATATTGTGACACGAGTGTAAAAGATCAGAAATGATCAAATGTAATGTAGGTTCTATGTATCAGTTGTTGATTGGATTTGAGATGTGGGCGTGGCGTGGGCGTGGAGGCGGGGTTTATACATTCACACACACAAACACACACATCCAGATTAGATAGAACAAGCACATATACAGACACTGTGAACATGTGCTTCCTGAAAAAACAAAACTACATGCCAATAAATGAAGTGAGTTTGGAGGGATAAATCATCTCTTATTGCTGCTAGTTATAGCATGAAATAAACATGAATGCACATCAAAATGTATATTGAACTAAACAGTGCAACTTACTGGATTTGTGTCTCATGTAATTGTTCAGTCAGTGTTTAAACCACAGAAAGACAGCTTATAAACAGAAAGGTCATTTACCTCAGAAAAGCCATTCAATATCCATAAACTCATCATCTAGTTAGCTAGAACAAATAACTCTAGAGAGGAGCATTATGATAAATATATACACTATATTACATATTCATTATATTTTTTACTTAACCTGTTGACTTCATTAATATGTATAAATTGGAGCTGTAACATATTTATATAATTAAAAAGCTGATATAAAAATGTCTAATGTGCAGTGTATATGTTAGTACAGCTCAGTTTTTATTTAAATGCTGATTATTAAATAATTTTTTCGATTTGAGTTTTTTGATAAATAACTTCGGTTTTGTGTAAAATGTTTATTTCAGTGCATCACTAATAGACACTCTTATGTGCAGTTTAAGTTTTTATTTGAGTGTTGATTATTAAAATTAATTAAATAATTTATTATTAAATTGTTTATTTAAAAAAATCTAATATATAAACTTCTTGTGCAATTTACATATTTATATACATCTTTGGTTTTATTTAAATGTGGATGATTAAATTTGATTAAATCAATTATTAAATATTTTTTTATTTTAATTTTTGGGCTAAATAAAAACTAACTAATAAATACTGTTTTGTTTGCAATTTACATATTTATATACATCTTAGTTTTCATTTGAGTGTTGATTTATAAAATACATTTGATTATTAAATATGCTTTAATTTAAATTTCTGTAAAAATTGATTTCTGTGCATCACTAGTATTTAATTCCGTGTGAAAAATTAATTATGCTGCTTATTAATTAAAGTCCTCTCTCTTAGATGCTCCATGGGAAGCACGTGATGGTGCGTGTGGGTGGAGGTTGGGACACTCTGAAAGGGTTTCTGCTGAAATACGACCCTGACCGCGTGCTGCAGTTCACCACTCTAGAGCAGAAGATTCTAGCCTATCAGAAAGGCCCGTCCGGCTCAGGCCCCGCCCACAGCGTGCAGGCCACGCAGCCGCCCACAATGGACCCCATTGCAGCCGTTAACCTCCTCCCAGAATCGTCCTCTTCATCGTCATCCTCCACAACATCTGTGTCCAAACCCAACACACCTACGCCCCGTGCCGTCGCCCAATCGCCCGCTTCCACGCCCTCGATGCCTCGCAAAGCCGCCGCACCCAAGAAGATTCTTCATACGCCCACTTCTTCACCAAAAATGACCCCTCTTTCATCGCCCGTCCTGAAAAGAAGCCCACTTTCGACTGGTGTTTCCCAAAAAGCCCCTTTTGCTGCATCCAAGACCAAACTGCGCCCACGTGGATCTCCATCTCAACCTCGCAGTCCTGTCTGTCCCGAACCCACCTGCAAGCTGCCTAAACCTTCAGCCCCACCGACATCTGTGCAGAAACCGGCCCAGCGCGACGCACGCCCGCCTCCCGCACCCGTCCGCTCGCGGCTCGCCCAGAGATGCCCACCTTCCCCTGCCTCCGCCCTGCACTTAGAGTCCAGGAAGAGCCGTCCCGTTTCCCCTCGCTTGGCTCCGAATGACCCCAAACAGACCATTCCTGTAGAGCAGAACACAGCTGGTGCTACACGAACTGTCAACGTTAAAACAACCCACAGGAAACCTCTGGTCAGCAGTAACCCTCCTGTCCAGACGCCCGCTGTGAGCAGCACTACTAAACCAGCGCCTAACAGCACTACCCACAAACACACGGCACGGACTAAACCCAGCAAACGCGACGAACCCTACTTTGAGATGAACAATAAGAGAAGGGTGAAGAACTAAGAATGCTGGGATATGTAGTTACGACACACATGGATTTATTCGGATGCCAAATTTTTTTAGGCTGTGACGTGTGCAGTTTGATAACATTTTCAAACATTTCTAGTGGCCAAGCAATGAAAATGAGACTTAATTCAGAGCAGCCTATTAAACATACTGCACATCTGTCTTTAACGGCCACATTTTTTTATTATTTAATTAAATTAAGTGTGCCATAAACTGTTTGATTTCTTGGCATCTGTCAAAATATTTGTCTCAAGCTTTCATTTGTGCCATACTAAAAATCATCAAGATATGCCTCGGATACACACATTTTTAATTTCTTCTTTAGCTACTGTAATTATCATTATTTTAGCTAAGAGGTTAGGAAGCATTTATAGGTTTAGTTTAAGTGTTTATGCACAAACTCATATCATCTTGTTTAATATCCGTTACTTTTTTTTTTGTAAGTCAGTCCATGTCTGTTACATGATCTGATTTGACTCCTGATTGGGTTATAAATGTAGTAACACTACTTAGTAATACCATAACTCATTTATTCACTGTATATCAGTGTATTCTGAGCTCATAATAAAACGGTAAAGCGGTAAGTGTGTTTAGACGTATGTCTGTCTTTATGTATGATGTGCTGCGGGGCATTCAGATCATGTGACACGTGCTTTTCTGTTTACATTGAGAGCACTGTTACTGTATTACATGAGACCTATGTAGATGAATCCACTCTAGTTGTTCCAGCTCTAATCTGACACCCCATAATATGCAGAAACACGTCTCTATGGCAACCAAAGCGAAATTCATGTTTCAATCTTGAATGGCATCATTTTAGAGCACATCTTAAAAACTATTTTAGAGGATTTAGGGTTTATGTGCCTTAAATGAGTGTTTTTTGGAATATAGGTGTGGTTTATTATCAAACACCCTTGAAGAACTGTATTTAGTCAGGATGGTTATTTTGTATGTTTTAAGTTGGTCAAACAGCCAGCTTTTATTAAATGAAATACTACAAACACCTGAGCTTTTATTTGATTATTGTCCAAGACAATGCTAAATCTTTTCCAGTGTATTCAAGAGTTGTGGTTTATACAGAAAGGTTATTATAAATATTCATTTTATGTGTAAGGGTAATTGGATATGGTTCTTTTAATTATATATGTGTGCGCCAGATTGTGTGAGAGATATTCTTCCAGCACTTTAATAAAATGTTTGTTTTGAATGTAAAGAATAAAGATCTTTACAGTGTATAATTTGATTGTTTCCTACTTCAACAGCGACTAATTTGTTCAGAATACCAGGTAAGTTTTTATTTTATCTGAATATTTGTACTGGCATTGTGTTAATATGAGGATAATATTACAGTGAAATGAGTTGTACCACATCAATCTCTTCTGTTATCATCCATACAATGCCTTGATATGAGATTATAATAGCTGGTGTGTGTCATAGTGCTGAAAAACACAAACTACAATCTCAAAAGTTAACAGCATTTTATATGGTAACACTTTAGAATAAGGTTCCATTTATTAACATTAATGTATTAACTAACAATGCATTTATTACACTATTAAACTTTAATGAAAATACAGTTGTTCTTTGTTTACTCATGTTAGTTCACATTAATGTTAACAAACACAACTTGTGAATTTAATAATGCATCAGTAAATGCTGAAATTAACATTAATAAATGCTGTAGAAGTATTGTTTATTCTAAAGCGTTATCTTTTATATTTAACTTAACCAGTGCAGTCTAATCAGTTGTTTATGCCAGGGTTATTGTAGTTAACTAAAAGCTAAAACCATAAAAAATGGCTTGAAATAAAAAAAATGATTTTTTTTTTCAGTCAGTTGCCAAGAAATCTCAGTTTAATTTACCCACGGTTTCACAGATGTCCTAATTGAACTATGCCCTAATCCTGGTTTAGTCTAAACCCTGTCTGTGAAACCAGGCTATAATGTGCTAAAATGACTAAAACTGAATAAAAAATACTAAAAACAGTAATAATAATAAAAACTATAATGCTATCTCAGTGATACTAAAATAATGCATCCAAACATGCATGAACACATTTATTAGAAACTTATTTTCAGTCAGCATGCTTGTACATAAGCATGTGTTTCTTTGGCCAACTAATGCAATTATGCTCTTCGTTCAAATGTAGCCATTTAACCACATGATGGCGCGCTCTACCCACTTTTATTGATCATATCTGGATACTTACAGCTTGTCTTTTCCCTTCAAAACCTTCATATTTAGTCTCTGGGGTTGTCTGAGTTTAGCAAAGACTGGATGTATAATTCTGCTCGTGCATTCATCAGATGATAGACTAATATTAAACAGATTAGGTGGCCAATCTGGTAGAGTGGCTTATGTCTAATAACTCCTGATGATGCAGGTTTTTATCTGAAGTAAAGCTGCATGTAAACTCAATCCTTCAGTCTTTATGTCTGTGCATTTCTATATGCAATGTTTGCATGGTTCCCTCGTGACATGTCAAGTCCTTGAAGATTTATGTCCAGAAAAAAAAAGCATAAGATGCTCATATTTAACAATTTCCTTCACATTTCTAGGCCTAGAGATTAGATATCTCCAGGTTTTCCATCACCGTGAGAATCCAGCACATAAACGCATGGTTTACACAGCTATGCATTTCTTAGCAGACATAAATATACAACTTTACAGTACAAAACGTAAGATATTAAAATACGTAAACAGAGTATAAATATATACAACAAGTAAACTAGGTTTTCAAATCTAATTAACCAGAATATTAAAGTCAAATATCTTCTATGCTATAGATAAAAATGATTTCCCATCAGGTTTATTACGTGGTATTTAAAATATGATATAAATCTGATCTAGCTAGATAAATATATATTCGTGTGTCTTGACTCTTGCAGCGCTCGAGCTGCTTCAAACCCAGAGCGCGCGGACATTATTCTCCACCGCGCGACGAGTCAACATATCAGCAGGCGCAGCAAAACCATCCCAAACTCGCTCGAAATAGCGTTAAAAATACAAAACTCCGCTTCCTTGAACTGTTCTTATCGTCTGATTGACAAAATGGGGTCTTTCGCGTCGAGCTCCGCCATTTTGTGGCAGAATAACTTGAGAGGGGTGCGTGTAATGGTTGAATGTAGTCACCCCGTGTCGTTTATATCCGCCCGGCGCTTATTACAAGGGACCGGGAGTAAATTACGGTCCATCTGCCGCAACAAAGCGCAGATTGTGGGGTTTTGTCACAGACTGCAAGGCTTTTGGTCATGCATTTTCATAAGGCACTATGCAATATATAGAATATGGCAAAACTCAGTAGTTCAAATGACACGTGACTATGTTTTAATAACAAATATTGAAAATATATTAATTTAAACTTCTTTCTCATAGTTATTTGTGTGGGACAGAAAACACCTAAAGCGTACTTATGCACTATTCCATTATGTTTTGTAGTATAAATCATAGATTTGCAGTGACACGTTCGACCGATCCAGATACATTGATTTTTGAATGATTTTCAACTTGACATAATTCACTATAATAATCAACGAATATTCAGAGATATGTGTATAACTTGCTGTTGTAGATGCACACGCTCAACATGCGCTCAAGGGTTTGCAGACTGTTCCAAAAATAGCAGATGGCCCATAGAAAGAGTCGCTAATGCTGCATCTATGTATATCTATGATAGATAGTGCAAGTAGTGCATCATCCGGGTATTTAAAGTGTACTTTTTTCTTTTTGAAATTTTCAGTGAAGCATTACTTGCACTATTTATACTGCAAAACCTCAGAATAGTGCATAAGTAAGCAATTTGGGATGCACCAAAAATAACCTTATGTATTCATACACTACATGGTTGAGTACATAGTGTATAATTTGTCGTTTGGGGCGCAGTCACTGTTTGAATTTTATTCTTTTTAGCTAGTGTAAGCTGTCAGCTCCCTTCCCCCAACCAACGCTCATGACAGGCTTCCGTTTTTTAACGGTCTGGAGGAGTTTCGCGACACCCCCTTCGCTCCGGCGAGCTCCGTCTATTGTTCATGAGCGGCGCTGTGGCGGTTGCAGTACCGACGTTTGCCTGCTGGGGGGCGCCGCGGAGCCGCGCGGCCTCGGGTCTTTTTGTCTGAACTGGATCCCTCTGCTGCTTCACAGTGTGCGCGATTAAACCGGAGCCGCGTCCGTCCCGCACTGTCAAAAAACCCACTCCAAACCCCAACACAGGCGCAGCCGGTACCGTTGTTTTCCCGTGCAGCCATGAGCGGTGCCGCGGTGCCGTTGGACTGAGCTCGCTCGGGTTTGTGGGCTGCTCGGGCTGCCGTTGGAGCGGGTTTCTCCACTCTCATCCTCCGTCGTTTCTTTAACTTTTCAAACACGCAGCCGCGCCGGAGCGGAGCGGACCGGAGCATGGGATCCCCGGACTCTTAGGAACCGAATCTGAGCCGGGGGTTTGACCGAATTTCAGCGAAACGATGGCGAACTCGACGGGGAAAAACCTCCCCGTGCAGCGGAGGAAAGGACAGGCTTTCCTGGACGAGCTGCGGCAATTTCACCACAGCAGAGGGTGAGCGGGAATTTCGCTCTTATTATAACTTGGGTGACCCGCGCTGGGCGCGTGAGGGGTCCGGACGGGGCTCAATTGGGCTGTTTTTCTCCACAGATCTCCGTTTAAAAAGGTTCCCGTGGTGGGTGGGAAGGAGCTGGACCTGGGCACTCTGTATATGAGAGTGGTGTCTTTAGGGGGCTTCGCGAAGGTAAGTTCCTCACACACACTAAACTTAACATTTCTCATCACACACACTCTTCCAACTCCACTCCTCGGCTCGGTTCGGTGCATCGGCCTGTGTAAGTGTATGTATGTGAGAGAGTGAGTGTATGTATGTACGTGTGTGTGTGTGTGTGTGTGTGTGTACGTATACTGGCCCCACACACACTTTCACACACACTCACTTCAAAATTACCGGGCGGCTTTTACATCGATTACCCGTACCGAGGCTGAGGCACCGAACCCCGTCCGGACCCGCCGTGTACATCAGCGGCTTTCTCTCTCCCGTGTGGCGGAGGATTGAGCGACTGTAGGCCGCACTCAGGCCTGTGTGTTCCTCGATGTAAATACAGCCGCAAACCGCGTCAGATCCGCGGTCCAGACGCGGGGGTTCGGAGGGGTTCTTCTCGGAGCACCTTGTTTCCCTGCTACTGGGTTGATTTATTCATTTCACATGGAAAAGTGTAAGTTAGCCGGAGTGCTAATGGGAGTTAGCATGCACACACACACACACACAGACAGACAGACACTCTCTCACACACACACGGTCCTGCATCTGAACCGAACCCCTCTCACCTGTCTCATCACCCTACAGGTGTCCGACAAGAACCAGTGGGCCGAACTGAGCGAGGATTTCAACTTCCCCAGGAGTTGCTCGAATGCTGCTTTTGTTTTGAAACAGTACTACCTTCGGTGAGTCTTTCTTATTCAGTTTCTCTCTCTGATCAGCTCCAGCACATGTGCTCAATGTTTACAGGCGCTTCTCTGCTCTGATGCACTCAAACATGCGGCTCGGTTCTGACTCGAAAGCGTGTGTTTTGGAGGATCGTATGTCTGTGTTGCTGATTGCATAAAGCTGACTTTTGACAGTGTTTTTAATATCAGCTCATGTTGTGTTGCTAATGCATCTTTATGTGGAAAATACAGTTTAAATCAGGGAGTTTTACAGTGATAAATGGTTCTTCTGGACATCTAAAAGGATGCATTGCATTGAAGTACTTTGCTTTAATGGCAGGTTCTGTATATTTCAATAATGGAGACAACTCCGTAATAGGATGTAGTTTAGATGGTTTTTATACAGTTTAGTTTCAGCTTTTTTGCCCTGTATAAAATGCTGTAATGCAACATTTATTGTATTTTAATGTAAATGGATTTTAATATCTAAATAAAGGATTTCCAGTGTTTAGATGGCTATTTTGGACTTGGGTCGCTTTTAAGGATGCATCTGTCATTTGCATTGGTCTATAGGAGTCTTTTGTTGTGAAGGCAGTTTTTTGTGATTTGATATTTAGTATTTTTAAGCTTCACAACATGCATGTGCTGATTCTTGTATATTCAAATATGAGATGAAAACTGTAAATGAGGCCTTAGTTTGTCACCACTTATTGATTTCTACACACGGGTCTCTATAAATGTTTCAATGCAACATTCCTTGTGTTTTAATACGGAAGGATTTTTAAGTTTAAATCAGGGAGTTTGAGTTATTTGGACTTGTATTTGGGTCACTTTTAAGGATGCATCTGTCATTTGCATTGGTCTATAGGAGTCTTTTGTTTTGTAGGCAGAGTTTTGTCTTTTATCTGGTTTAAGTATTTATTAGAAATTGTATAACATGCATGAGCTGCGTCCTGTATTTTTAAATAAGGGACAGTACACTTTACAATGGTGGATGATTGTTTTGGATCTGTGCTGGTTTGTTCAGACTTCAACTGTCACTTTATTTTGCAATACAACGTGTTTTGTGCTTTCTAGGTTGATGTTTCAAGATTTTTTTTATTCGTCATACACAATTATACAGAGTTACCAGCAGTGAAATGTAAGTGTGTTTGTAAATGTGGTTAATGGTGTTTTACAGCATGCATACGGTTGATTCGTGTGTAAACCACTAAAAACTTTCACCAGCTGTAACACATGCAAAATCTTCCTGTTTTTATATATTTGTAGTATCAGCAGTGAGTAGCGTACGGCCGTAGCACTGCTGTCTGTTCTACAGTGAGTGCGGCTGCTGGTTTTCCACGTGCTTTTCTCTCTAGTTTAGTAGGTTATGGGGGGGTGAGACAGACAGACTTGGCAGCAGGGAGCGTTTAGGCTGTGTGGGCCGTGAGAAGGAGACGTACACCTGCCATGCAGTGGACTAATCGTAATTACCATTCTGCAAAGTGTCTTTTACCATCCTCACAATCATTGCAAGAGAGGTTGTTTGTCGGCGACGAGAGCTCAGAACGACGAGGGATGCAAAACGCTGTTCTCCTGTGTGTCTTCCTCATGAGAGCGGCGTACGGACAGAATTAGTGCTCCACGGAGAGATTGCGTGAGCTTTAACTGGTTTTATTTTCAGCATATGCATATTTTTATTAGGCATGCTCTCTTTGGGTTTTATTTTCATAATCAAAGGTCTTAGTGCTGCTCAATTCTGATGTAACGCCAGTTGTTTTTGGAAACCTGGAGAGGTTTGTGTCCTGTTAAGGTGTATCCGTCTCTCAGGGAGTTTGAAGCGATTGGTGGAAGCGAAGCCAGTGAGTTTAGACAGACATGATCGCTCGGAGGAAACCAGTACTTGTGATAAAGAAATTTTTTTTTGCAACACCAAACGAGAGAGAATCTCTGGATGTTTTTTTTTGCAGTATTACATATTATGCCTGTTTGTTCGACTATATATCAGACTATATTACACTCAAAACTAGTAACATGATTTGAGTTGCAGGTGGATCAGAAAGGATGGTGGAATGTTTTAAATACAGATGTACTTTACAAAGATTGTTTTTCGGCGTTCAAGGTTTACCTCGGGAGCATCCCGTGCACATCAAACGAGGGAAAAGTCCTGCAGGTCTTTCCACAGCCGAAGGGATTCAGAAGATCTTGCTTTAGCAGGATCCTCATTTCTGTCGGATCTCACTTAGTCCGATTCACTCGCACCACGTAGACCGAGAAACGCTCGCTGGCTCCAAAACGTCTCCGCTAACACTAGTGTGAGTCTTCAGACAAAAATGAAGGATTTCATTTGCACTTGTTTGATGGATTGCAGGTGTCTCCATTAGGACACCATTGTGTAGTCTAACTCTTATCAGTCACGCCGAAAAGAGGAATTCGGTTGTGTTTACACCGTCGCAGCTGAGGAAGAGCTGGCGAGGGATTTGAACTTGGGTCTTTGGGTTTGTGGTGTGATGAGCTTACCGCTGAACCGCTCAGCACTGATCGGAGCATGTGAAATGAGTCATTTAAATGTGGCATCTGCAGTCAGGCACTCCGTCTGCCAACTAAAGAGGGGAGAGCAGCTAAACATGTCAATGTCTTAATTGGCAAATGGTCAGTTATTAAGGACAGGGCAGCTGTATTTTTTATGCACAGCGTAACGGAGCATGCGTTCTAGTTTTCTGAGGCTAATTTGTATTAACTCTGATTCATTTTAGCAAATCAGTTGATTGTGTTCATTTGACTCGTAATATAAATATAGTAACATTTTGCATGCTTATATATTTTTTGAAATGTTTGGTAATGCTTTGTTTTAGTGTCCTTGTTACATCTAATATCAGTAAAGTATGCAAAATCACAAGTAACTAACCCTAAACCAAAGCCTAACCCTGTAGTAAGCACGTGGTGTTAATCAATATAACTCGGTACTTAATTGTGTAATTATACTGTACCAAAGAACACCTTGAAATAACAGATGTTTTAGTAAAACTTGTTTATTGCTGTTCTAATAAGCATCAAATGTCTCTCCCAAACAAAGTTATATCTAGTTAATTGATTTGTAAATGCATTGTGAATGTTTATTTGCAGATTGAACATCACTAACTCTTTAAATTGCATGCAAATTAACCTTGAATGCAATTTGTCTGAACGCATAGAATATAATTTCATTCTTCTGTTCATTTATGAGTAAAGCCGTCCAAGCTGTTGCTGGTCTCAGATCTGTTTTTGGTCGGTCTGCTCTCACCTTATTGAGTGTTCATTTTGCGTGTAAATATGTAGACTCTCATGGACATGTTATGGAGACGTATTCATGTTGTAAATCCTGTTAATTTATTCTAGGTTATCCCCAAACCTACACCACTTTAGTTAGGTTTTTACTGTAATATTGAGAAGCTGCATTGCGTATATTCTGTTTTGAAGATGTTTGTTGAATAACTGTTGTCTCGGGTCCTATTTGATTTTCTCCTAGTCACAGTCCATATATATTCAGCAGCTCCTGCAGGTTAAACTTGACCTTTTTCTTCTGTGTCTCCAGTAGAGGGCAGTAATTCTCTGTCTGGACCTCAGTCACGTGAGCACTGACTGGATGCCATAGTTCCTCATGTCAGCTTCATTTCTGTATTTACATACCCGGTTTGCTGTGTTTTTTACCTTTTATGTTTATGAAAGAAAAGAAAGGTTGTTGGAGAGCTGCCTTCAACATCTGTTTGTATTTGAGTCCTGCTGAAGATCTTAATTAGCTGGTTCAGGTGTATCTGATTAGTGCTGGAGCTAAACTTTGCAAGAAAGGTAGACCTCCAGAAACACAACTAGGTGCCCCTGACTTAAATTGTACATAATAAACCTGATGCTTTCAGAAGGTCCTCATTTAGTGTCTCGAGAAACATCAGCCTGTAATCAGGTGGTGAATATAACGTTGATATACAATTTAAAGGGATAGTTCACCCAAAAATGGAAATTGTCGTTATTTACTAACCTTAATGTCGTTCCAAACGTTTTTGACTTAAATGTTATGTTGGTAACCAATCAGTTTAATTTCCTATTGACTTCCATTATATGTGCAAAAAAATACAGTGAAACTTAAAGGGAACTGAAACCATTTTGTAACCAACATTTGTCAAAATATTTTCTTTTTGTGTTCCATGGAGAAGAAAAAGTCATACAGGTTTGGAAGCATGTGAGGGTGAGAAAATAACATAGATTTAATGATCCCTTTAATTGCAGCAAACACGTTTTTACATATCAACTTAAAATTCTCAAATATTTAATAAATGAAACTGACATTTGAAAAGGGAGAGCATTTCTCAGTTATCTTGTTCGGTGATATCAACTATCACTAATTAAAATCCTACAATTGCGCAGTCCAGTGAGCGAATGTCTGTCCGCGCTGTGTGTGTCCAGTACAGTGTGTTTTTTTTCTAGTGTTTATGGTGTGCAGATAGCTATTTATAGTGTTTGTATTGTAGCACGTGGGAGGTGTGTGTGTAAGCGAAAGCTCATTCAGTTGAGGGAACCACTCATGAGTCATACTCACCCGGAGCAGGACTGTGAATATTACTATTAGACTCACAATACGCTTGATCCCTGATTCTCTGGAATAAACAGCTTGTGCTTTCTGACAGTCTTTCAGTATGTGAGGTTACAGAGCTGTGTGAGATGGTAAAGTATGCAGTTACCTAGTTTTAAGTGTTTTTAATGGGGTTTTAATCAAGTGTGTATTATGTTGCTGCGTGTTTATATGAAGCAAATCCATCATTAAGGCTTTTTTAAAGTTAAACCGTCACTTCTGGCTAAGATGCCGTTCTTTGTCTCATTTAGATTGTTTACTATGTATGGTTATCATATTGGCAGTCATCGCTTCTACTCTAAATATGTTTTATTGGCATCAATGTATACAATAATATTATAACCGCTCGATCTTTTAAACAGGTGCTCAATAAATGTGCCTGGATGTTTAAATCTTCGTGTCTCTTAAATTTCCCCTGGGATCATGAGCGTATATCCATCTGTCTGTCATTGTGTGTGCTGATGTCTTTTTCTGGTCTCTGCAGCTATCTAGAGAAGTATGAAAAGGTGCATCACTTTGGAGAGGAGGATGAAGAGGAGCAGCCGGGGAATCCTAAACATTTGCTTCCGATTGGTGCAATACCCACGTCATACAACTACCAGCAACACACTGTATCAGGTACAGATGAGCCCAGTCTGCTTCTCTGACACACACACACACACACACACACAGCTAGCTCAAAGGGTTAGTGTGCGCTGGAGCTGCACCTGTGAAAACTCTTAATGCCATGAAGGAAATAGTACTCCTGCCACTGCACTCCTTTCAGAGAGACAGATGATATTTCCCTTTACATAAGGGTTGAGGTAGGTTTTAGTCTGACTATATGAGGACATGAACACGTGAACTTCATCTCCAGAGCTGCTCTGAGAGTCACTTCACCAGCCCTTCACAATTTGATTAAACTATCAGCAGATACACACAAACTCTTCCTGACAACCTGCCAAAATAAGTCATTTAATTTGAATGACTTTTGAATGACCTTTCATTTGACAAGCATTACTTTTGTATAGTAGATTGTACTTCTCAAAGTAATAATAAGATAATAAAAAAAAAGAGTATTAATTATAATTAATAAAGCATTATTTTCTGACGGGATATCACACAATAACAAATTTTTCGTCCATGTTTTAAATTTAACAATCAACCTCTGATGTGCTGCACTTTATTTGCTAAAAAGGAATAGGTTGTTTGCAAACGCGTAATTCTGATGACGCGCGAAATGCAGCTGGAGGGCAGGAAGTAATTTTTTCTCCATAGGAATCAGTAGCAGAAACTCATGATGCCTGTGTTTTGCGTTATGAATGCTCAAATTGGTCAAATGGAGAAAACACAAGGAGATTTTATCGTGTACGAAAATGTGTTGCTCATAAGGAAGGGAAAAAATCAAGAAATTGACTGAAAAACGCAGGAAAAAGTGGCTTTTAAACCTGCTTCTGCGGTCGGGAGGAGCCAATCGGATAATGCTGGTGTGTGCAAATTGTTAATATAAGTTATAATAATATATTAATAAAGATATATATATAAATAGATACGAACTGTCCCAGTCCGAATTCACTAAACGCCACACGTAGACACGATGTAAATAAGATTATTTGCAGTTCAGAGAGCTTCACTGATAAGGAACCGAAACAGCATTAGTGATTACATGGAAGCGCTATTTGCTCGTTTTCTAGGCTATAATCAAATCAGAATTTAAATAAAAGCTGTGTTACGTCCTGCTAACAGGACCCACGGCCAAAAATCGGTCCTCTTTATAACATAAGGATCACGTAACATTGTGTTTTTCTGTTTATACCTTTCTATTGTTATAGCACCTAAACCAGTACAGTACGGACTTCTACGGAGAGCTCATCCGTTCTCTTTTCAGTCACTCCTGACACTTTGCTGCATGCAGGGTTTGTTGGTCCTAGCAGCACGTAAAGCAAAACTTATTGAAATTCTGAATTGTTTACAGCCTAGACGGCGAGTAAATGCCGCTTCTATATAATCACTAAAAAGCGGTCACTCACTTCAATTTATTGCAATCTCACAATGTTCCGTTATAATCGATGAAGCTCTCTGAACTGCAAATAATATCTTATTTACATCGTGTCTACGTGTGGCATTTAGCATTGAGTGACTTCTGACTGTCTCACGCTGAATGCTGGAGGTGGCAGCCTTGGATTATCTATTTATATCTGTATTAATATCTTAATATTATAGCTTATATTAACAATTTGCACACACCCCAGCATTCTCCGATCGGCTCCTCCGGACCGCAGATGCAGGTTTACAAGCCACTTTTTCCTGCGTTTTTCAGTCAATTTCTTGACTTTTCCTTCCTTGAGCAACACATTTTCGTACACTATAAAATCTCCTTGTGTTTTCTCCATTTGAGAATTCATAAACAACGCAAAACACAGGCATCTTGCGTTTCTGCTCCTGATTCCTATGGAGAAAAAATTAGTTCTTGCCCTCCAGCTGCATTTTGCGCCACGGTAATGACGTCATGTGAATTTGTTTTGTGAGAATAATATTAAATAAGTTAAATTGTGTACGGTTCATCTGAAGAGTTGTAATTAAGACTGTTTTAAATGTTATTGTTCTTGAGTTTGCCATGAATATAGTCTTTGCTGATGTGGTAAAAAAGGTAAATAATGAAAGGTTAATGCATTAATTTTGAATTTACCAGTTTTTTTGTCATAATACATTTGTATTAAATCATAAAGCGCAGAATTCAGAAAAAAAACGACGAGACAATTTCTGAAAAAATACAACTTTTCATAGGGAATTTGTTTTTAACTTTTACATTTTATGAATTAAATTGAGACTTTTTTGATATAAAGGTTGCACTATTTTAGAGTATGTGCACTTATAATGTACTTATCTAATAAAATACTGAGTAATATAAGGTAACTACACTGGGATAAGAATATGTTAAGAGGTAAGTTTAGGGTTGGTACCTATTTATTACCCAGTTGCAGTACTTCAGTATGTAAGTAAGTATGTGTAAGATACACATACGATATATAAGTATGTACATGCAGAACAGGATTGTAAAATAAAATGCAATCAATATTTCATTGGACCAAACCCCTAACTTCCATATGCTGATGTAGATCTTTTTGGGGGAAGTGAAGTTTACATATGTGGTCTGAACAACTAGATGTATTCACACTTGGCCTTGTTTTGTATGAGTCTCAAGCCACCTCCAAGACACATGGCCAATTACGGCTTACAGTTTCTTCAGGAAATCTCTAGAAATATAAAACAATTTATCTTTTGCTCATCCTTTGTTTGACAGACTATCTCCGCCAAAGCTATGGGCTGTCGACGGATTTCGTCCCTCCATCTGATTACAACAAACTGGTGCTGTCTCTCCTGTCTGGGCTCCCGAACGAAGTGGACTTTGCCATTAATGTGTGCACGCTCCTGTCCAACGAGAGCAAACACGCCATGCAGCTAGAAAAAGAGCCCAAACTCGTCACGCTGCTGCTGGCACACGCGGGAGTCTTCGACGACTGTACGTTTAATACTGCGGTTACTAGGGTATTTGCACTTCGGGACTGCATGGGTATGCTAACGTTACATATGTTTGTCTTTCAGCATTAGGCAGCTTTTCTGCTCTATTTGGGACAGACTGGCAGGAGAAAACGTCACGAGATTTTGTGAGGGTAAGAAAAGATGTCAGCTTGCATTTCTTGCATGGTATCTGTTCTTGTGGTCTTAACTCTTATTTTTATTTTAGTTTTGGAAAGATGTCATTGAAGACAATGAAGTCAAAGATCTCATCTCAGACAAGAGCTGCACACCTCAAAGTATGTGGTTGTTTACGTCCCGGCTACTCTCCTTTGATGTGGTGAAGACGCTCAATGAAGTGTAGTTTCGATTAGTCGATGTGTTTTAACCGAGCATTACTTCACACTAAGCATGCATTGTATAATTTGTTCAGTTGGATTAGAGACGAGGGGCGTCTGCACTCCTCTCTTCCACCCGGCACGTGCCGTAGGCATCGGAGACGTCGAGGGTCAGCGGGTGTTGCAGGTGGCAATGATTCTGAGGAACTTGTCCTTCGAGGAGGCCAACATCAAACTCCTGGCAGCTAATCGCACATGTCTGCGCTTCCTCTTACTGTGTGCACACTGCACCTTCGTGCATCTGCGGCAGCTGGGTCTCGACACGCTCGGCAACGTCGCCGGAGAGGTTAGAGTCAACATCTACATCGGTATAGAGTGCTGCAATTATGACATTTTTGTCAGCCAATATGTAAGTTTACATCAGTTTCTTTTACAAAAAACCCAACAGGATTTTTCCATTGGCCTTTGGATTATTGTAGAAAATAAGCTCTGGTAACAACAAATTTTCATGATTCTTTGACATTTTGCGGTTTAAGATCTCTTAGGAAACTGTATTACTGTATTACACCGTCAAATCTGAATCCATTTTAGAGTCTCTCTTAAGCAAACATAGATTGTTACATAGCTCTTTTACGTTATTTCAACTCGTTACTCGCCATGTTAATAGCCAAAGAAGCCGACATGACGTTAAAACACCAACTAACCATGTTTAATGATGTTTTGTTCATCATGATAATCTTAACAAATGAAACACAACTTAAGGCCAAATCGGCAGAAGTAAAAAAGCCACACACATACACTATAAACAAGCTGCACCATCATCACATGACTTCAGTATCAATACCATTAAACTTTCTTTTAATTTTCAATGATTTAGAATAGTTTGCCAGAGCGCAATTATAAAGTGGAATAGCAAGTAGATGAATTTGCCTGTTTGGCATGATGACATTTAATTTCTCAAACGGCCTCTGCAGTCTCATTTAGATGCTTGTTAGCTATTTCAAGAAAAGTAAAAGCTTTAAAAAAAAAAATCACAAACCGGGAATTGCTGATACATTTTATGTCACAGAATGAAATTTCTAAATCTTGAGCTTTGGTTCACCACAAACCTTAATTCAAGCATTTAACCAAAAACCCAGTCAAATAACCCACTGACTTCAAAACCAGAAGTGCTAAAATATAAATGTTATCCATGCAGCACTCTATAAGCTTCATGTCTGGATCTGTTGGTCATTTGTATCTTTTGTTAAATTTCTCTGTTCTTTTTCAGCTTCAGTTGGATCCAGTTGATTTCCGAACAACGCATCTGATGTTTCACACCATCACGAAGTGTTTGTTGTCACGGGATCGTTTTCTCAAAATGAGGGGTAAGCGTCTTTTAGGGTGAACTGTTCATACCATTAAACCTGGTTGCTCTTTTGTGACTAACTTTCTCAGTTGCACGAGCACATAATTTGGTCGCAATTTTGTTTTTGCTACAACATGGGATTAATCAGTGCATGCTGCTTAACTTTTGTCATACATCATAGTTATATGGTAACGAAAGTGGTTAACATTCAACCCATTCTTTTTCATCAGTTGTATTATTTGTGATTTGTATTTTGTGAATGGGAGCTCCTCTTTTGCTGTTCTAAGCCGGGCTTCGGGTGCTTTCGAATTTGCGATCTTGTCACGTTTTACAAGAAAAGATAATTGTCTGTTTTGCTTATATCTATACACCTTTCAGTTTTAAGACTAAAACAAAAGATAGATTCTGTGAGCACGTTTACATGCTTGTTCTTAAGCCGATTATGCTAAATAAGCCAGAAACGCACGTGGTCATGTAAACGCGGTAACCCATTTTCTTTTATTGGAGTAAGGTCATAAATGGCTTAAGCATAAACTGGTCATACCAGGTAGATTTTTGCCTCTTACTCCGATTTCACGCGGCATGTAAACGCAGTAACCCGCTTTCTGTTGGCTTATTGAAGTGCGCATGTGTGATGTGTGACAGGAATGCCTAGTTAGTGCAGATTAACGTCTCGCAATAAAGAAAGAAGGAAATATATCACAAAAGCAGACTTTTTCATGACTCGGGAAATTATAAAAATGTGTTCTCATCTCGTGCAGAAGTTGAAGTGGTTCAGTCACAATGCTGCATTATAACTGCATGAGAGGATAATATATGAGCTGTAAGTTTCCCGCTGACATGTTGCAAGCTTAATTTAACATCACAACTGACAAATGTATAATTGACAAATAACCTGATTTATTAATGAAGTCATGTAAACACAGCTTACTTGCATTGTCAGGTTATTGATGTGCATGTAAACGTGCTCATTGTTATTCTTAATTAAAAAGCACAATGTCAATAAAACAGTAGGCTACAATGACGAACTTGCCAAAACTTAACAAACCCAAATAACAAAACTTAACAAAAACGAATAAGATAAGGCATGGCATACACCTAGTAAATTAATTACAGACTAATAAATTACAGAACGTGTAGCGCAAATTGCAGAATCAAATAAATGAATTTTTTTTTTTAAAGAAAGCCTCCATAGTGTGACGTGAGGTAAACAGCAAAGATAACAAGGTTTTCAAAAAGAAAAGTAAAACTAAACTGCCTGACGGTGACAGGACTTGCATATTTTTTCCACAAGAATACCGACATGTTCACCTTCTTTGGTTTAAGAAGCGGTCTTTTACTTTACTTTAGCTTGAAAACCAAATCCTCCGTCCGCCATCGCCTCAATTTTTGCCACGTGCACCTTCGTGCTCGTACTGAAGTAACGACTTACCCTAAGCCTAAGTATAAACCAGACTCTACTGCTACAATGAGCTGTTGGCTGTGCAGCGCGTGCTGTTTGGAGCAGACGCTTTGGAGCAGCGCAAACCATGCACTCGCACAAATGCGAGTGAAATTTTAACTCACACATTCTCAAAAATTGGTTGCAGTCTAGAGCCCTGCGTTAAACCTTGTTGCTAATTATAACCATTGCATCCTGCAGCCATGGAAATTCTCGGGAACCTGAGCAAAGTGGAGGATAACGGCGTTCTGATCTGCGAGTATGTGGATCAGGAGTCGTACCGAGAAGTCATCGCCCTCCTGACGCTGCCGGACATCATTCTGGTCATCTCCGCGCTCGAGGTCCTGTACCAGCTGGCTGAGCTCGGGGAGATCACGTGCTCTAAAATCTCCTCCGTGGAGAGAAGCATAGGTATATGTTCACGTATAGGTCAACGATTTCCTCCCTCCAAAATCACAAATTTATTTTGATGTTTCAGCCGAATTTTTTGGCACCACTAACCATCAGGAACAGTGAACTGACACGGTTTACATGTGTGCATGTCAGATCTTCTAGTGCGGTTGGTGTCGGTGGACCTGCACACGTTCGGACCGGATGCCCTGACGGCAGTAAAACTCATCGAGCATCAGGCCTCGAGCAGTCAGGTCTCAGAGGTTCGGCCGCAGCTTGTCGAGCACGTTCCCCCACCTACACAAGGCACTCCTGGTGCTGGTAAGTGGCCTGTGTATCTGCTATGTACTTTCTCTTTTAATAACCGACGAGAGTAAATGATTTACACACAATGCAGGATAGGATAGATGCAAAATGCAGTAACGCTTTATTTTACGGTGTCCTTGTTATACATTACATGTACTTACTATAGCAATATACTGTGCATAATTACATGCAACTAACCATAAACCAACCCCTCATCCTGACCTTATAGTATGTAACCAATCTTACATATGCAGGTTTTACTTTTACCACCAAAAAGCCAATGTGTTGAAATGGAAAAGGAGTTTATGTAATTTGTATTTACAGTGTGTTTGGGTTTGTTTCTTTGTAGTGAACAGGGTTCCTGTGCAGTCTACGCCTCCACCTGGGATTGTAGAAGTAGATGGAGAGAAATTCACAACTCAGTGGTAAGATTTTCATCTTTCCTTCTTGCATTTCTCAAATCTGTTATGTTTTCTAGTGTTTTATGAATGCTTTCTGCTCTTGTTAGGCTAAATGCTCATTTTGAGGTTCATCAAGATGGTTCGGTCTCTCGCTCCGAGATGTACTCTGAATATCTGGCGACCTGCAGCAAAATGGCGCGGGGTGGCGTGTTAACATCCAATAATTTCTACAAATGCCTGAGGTGAGATCAATGGAACTGTTGGGCAGATGCTGTGAAGTTGTATTTGTGCTGTCCCAAATGTTGAATGCTGAAACTCACCACTCAAACACATTATCAACGCCGTGCTTGTGTGTTTCTCAGGACGCTGTTTCCTAATCACACGGTGAAGCGTGTGGAGGACACACGGCTGAGTGGACAGGCTCAAATCCATGTGGTTGGTGTGCGGAAGAGGCCGATTCCTCTTCCAGTCCAGCTTTATTATCAGCAGCAGCAGCAGGCCAGTCCTGCACCAGTTCCCAAACATGAAGCTCCCTCAGAAACCCCTCAGCCCCAGTCAGGTAGAGATGCTGTTTTATTATTGGTCCAAGAACTCTCATTCTAGCAATTCAGAAAGATGTTCTTGGGTTTAAGCTTTTTAAACCCTGGTTAAAAACCCATTTTAACTGGTTTAAATTCTTTGTACTTATTATAAACGGAATCTAGCGCTGCTTTTAACACCCTGGTTTATGAAAGGCCATTTTCACAAACTATGAATTGTGGTGCGAAAACTATACAGTGTGAAAATGTTGAAGTTGTAATGTTATAGCGAGTTGTTTAGAAAGAGACAACCTATCATAAACTGCTTCAGTCCTAACCTCATTAAATATTCATTCACTTTGTACAGAAAGAAAGTTTCACACAATTTTTTCCCCCCAGTGTCTTAAGGACTTAAAACAGTTTCAGAAGACTTCAGACAACAATTTAAGTTTATTACCCTCGTAAATATATAAATAAGAACATTAACCTAGAGCCCTAAGAATCCCCCCCCAAAAAATCTATTTTAGTTTTTCCCAAATTCTGTTTTCATTTTTCTGAATTCCATTTGAACTAAATTAATAAATATTTATTAATAAAAATTAATAATCAAAAATGATGTCAGATCAGTTGAATTCATAAAATGTTAACAATTTAACAAAACAACAACAGAATATCCAGATTCTTTGTTTTATGATTAAAAGCTCTTCAATAGCAGAATATAAATAATAGGACACTTGTAAAAGGAGAAACACAATTTAACATAGCCATAGAAGCTGACATGGCATTAACAAAGAAAAGAATAAAAAAGACGTTAGTCCATATCTTGCCATATTTTGATTTAGCCAAATTCTGTTATACAGCCAATTCCATTTTTATGACTGGAATCTGCAATTCCTCCCATGATTTCTGCATCATGAAAATCATAAGACCCTAGTTAACCCCATTGTGCAGTGCTGAACTTGGAACACCAGATTTAATTTGCCCATGTGTATAAAATAAAACAAAAGCCCATGCAGTGTTTAATGCGATAAGCCAGTTGCATTTATAGCTGATTTGTTCTTTCTTGTTTGTCCATGCAGCGCTGCCTCCTGGTGTGGGAGGGCAGCTTGTCCGGGCACCAGCACCAAGCCTTACTGCCGGCCAGGCAGCACCACAGGTGGCCTTCACCATGCATGGAACGTCGCACGCCAACGCTCCCAGTGCTCCTGCGCCAGCCCCGACTGTTCCTCGACTCCCCATGAACCCGCCAGGCCAAGCTACACTTCCTCCTCCATGCCCTCCAGCCACCGCCCCAGTTCCCATACGACCCAATGACATTCTCAAAACGGCCATGATCCAGAGCTCCATCCCCACGGCCACCGCTGCGCCTGCTGTTCCCAACCACAGCAGCTTGCCTACCCAGCAGCCTGTGCTCCATCACGCTCCCATTACACTGATCCAGCAGGGGCCGCCACCCCAGGGACACATTTTTACTGGTCGAATGCAAGGTGTTTGTCCTCCGGTGGCCCAACAGCGCCTGCAAGCCCCTCAGGGACAGCAAGGCGCCCCTTCCCAAGAGGCTGTGGTGCTCGCGCCGCCTCAGTATGTCAGTGCACCTTGCACTTCGCTGATGGCAGGAGGGCAGGTCATGACTGTCTCAAGCGTGACTAGCAACCGTGTCGCGTTTCAAAATATTGCCCCCAAACCTGCACCGCAAGCACAGTCGCCACAGCCTCAACCTCAACAACCGCAACAGCAAAGCTTAGTCATCGTCAGTCAGAATCAACAAACCAACACCGCATTCGCCCCAGCCATCCATCAAATCGTGCTGACCAATCCCAGTCCCCAAACCATCCAACCGCAGCCCACACAGTCTCCCGCTTCCCCAAATGCTTCCCCTGTGCAGCAAGCCCCGCCCAACACAGTCAGCCACATGCTGTCCGTCAAGCGGCAGTTTCAGCAGACTCCGCCACCTCCTCCACCCCCAGCCCAACCTACCTCCACAGAATCCAGTCTGATCAAACAGTTACTGCTTCCGAAACGCGGTCCTTCCACCCCAGGCGGAAAACTCATACTCCCTGCTCCGCAAGTTCCCGCTCCTGCGAGCACGAGGGCGCCAAGCCCACAAGTCGTATACCAGGTGACCAACAGCGGTCCGATGCCGTCTCAACCTCAGTTGAGCGTGCAACTTATGCAGAGCCCCTTGCAGGGGACCGGTGCCGTTCCCATCTCCATCCTCCCAGGGCAGATCATCTCCACCCCTGGCACCCTTCTGCAGGCTACGCCCAGCAACCAAGTTACCTTCACAGTAGTGCCAAACTCTGGCTTCCCCGGCCAGGGAGCGCAAACCCCTCCCACAATCGGCCTGCAGTTGACTCCGCCTCTGCCAATTGCAGGAGCCACGCCCATTCCACCTTTCCGAGGTGACAAAATCATCTGCCAAAAGGAGGAGGAGGCCAAGGATGCCACGGGGCTGCACATCCACGAGCGCAAGATCGAGGTCATGGAGAACAACTCCGTCACCGACGGTTCGGCCAAAGCCAGTAATGGTGAATCTGCAGAGGTGGATGGACCTGCGGCAAAGCTGCTCAACGGGAGGAAGTTTGACTCGAGTCTACCTCCATACCACTCAGGGAACAGCCAAGCAGAGGCGCTAAACGGCCCTGCGGCGCAAGGCGGTGACAGCGGCAGCCCTGGGAAGCAGACGCCCTCTGACCCTAAAAAGCTAATGGTAAACGGGGTGTGCGACTTTGACCGATCGGACGCTACCCATCCGAGCAAAAACATTCCAAATCACAAGGCTTCCAAACACATGGGGAACGGCGAGTTGTTGTCGCCTCAGAAAGCGCACGGGGCTTTGGGCCTCACGGACTCTCTTGCTGCTCCTCAGCAGGACACTGCCAAAGCAGAGCAGGCCGAGCGCCTGGCCAACGGGCCCAGCCACGGCGCTGAGATCTCCAACGGCCCCAACTCAGAGACATTGGGCCTGAGGCAACAGCACCCACCTCATAACCACTCCCCACCTCCGCCCGTTTCCGAGCCGCCGCTGCCTCCCGCTAACGGCACCTCGGAGAGCCGGCCGCTGAAGAGACCGCTGGAGGACGGGGACAGAGGTACCTCCGGAATCCCAACCAAAATGGGCGTACGGATAGTAACCATCAGCGACCCCAACAATGCTGGTAACAGCTCCACCATGGTGGCCGTGCCGGCGGGCGCAGACCCAAGCACAGTAGCAAAAGTAGCAATAGAGAATGCAGCGCAGCAGAGACCTAGTGTGCCCTCGCCGCTTCCTGAAACCAATGCTCAGGTAATGCATTTTTGACAGAATTGTGCCTTTACAACCTAATGCTTGTTTTTTATAATAACTCTGTAGACAAAACCATTGTTTTTTTCATGCACTGGTCAATGAGATTATAGGCTACTTTGCTTCCATAACTTGTCTTCTTCCAAAATACATCCAAAAAGCATCCAAAATACACATTTAAGTGTTTATTTTATTACACTGTATCTATTTACATCTGTTGATTACAGTTACAATACATATCTTTAAAGGCTGTGAGTGTTATTCAGCACTTACACCGACCTGATTATATTATAATGGTTTTTAAGGTGGGGGTTGTTCATTATAACATTTGCTTGGTTTATTTAGTTTTCTTTCTGTCTGTTGATAGTTTATTAGATTAATGTAAATTGGATTAATATAGATTAATTGAGTGATAGAAAGAGCAATTCAAAATACTCTCTGTGGAGACCTTTATCTCTGTCAACAGATTGAAATAAGTATTTTATCCAGTGTATAGATTTCATTGCTAGAGCATTTTGCAAATTTGTGCTTATTTAAATTATTTATCATTTGTATATTTAATGTTTCAGAAAACTTGTTGCACAAAACAGTTGTCTTGCTGCGTGCACTGTGATTATTTAACTGGTGAAATATGATATCTGTAAATGTTTGCCCTGTTCCAGCTGTAGTGTCTTAATCAGAAACAAGTTTAGTTACTTATTGATTTTTTTGATATGCTTGTTAGATGTTCATTTATTTGATGTGAACCGGGAACTGACATCAATTATTCAGCCAGGATATTCCAAGGAATCTCAAAAATTCCTGTAATGCCAGTGAGATTTTTTTCCACGTTACATAAATGAGAACTTGCATGTGAAACAATGCAACATCATCTTCATGCAATAATATCATGCAACAATTATTTTATAGTAAATCTTAGTTTTTCTGTTTTTGGGCTGAAAAACATTCTTGCTCTTAATAAATTTTAAAAAGATGCATAAATCCAACACACTACTCAAACTTGCATAATAGTGAAATTATTTGCAACGTTTCGATTAGTCAGTTTTCCTCAGGCTTACAAAATATACAGAAGTATCAGCAAATGTAAAAACAACTCATTTAAGAGCTGTTAATAATGGCAAAGGCCACACCTGCGATTGAGAATCAAAATGAGAAATAATCGTAAAATAATCAAAGAAAACAAATATAATTCTAGACCCAAATCAAGTACCCAGTTTGAATAATTAAGAGATATTTATACATTTTATTTTGAATTTAATTGCAAGAAAAAAATGATGCATCTGTGAAATTCAGCGTTTTTATTTCTTGCATTTACTGTAAAAAAAAAAAAAAGCAAATTCACAACATGCTTGTCATTTTATAAACTTAAATTTGTCTTCTACAAAACTCACTGATTATTCATGTGTGCAGCAGCCTGTGTCAGTGCAGACTCCGCCTCCAGTGGATCCGGCTACACAGGGAACCAATCAGAGTTCTCCAGCACCCGCCCTCTCTCCAGATCAAGCACGGAAACCTGGACAGAACTTCAGATGTCTGTGGCAGGCATGCAAACGGTGAGAACGCATGTGATGTGCTTGGCTTTATAGATGCCTGTCTTGAGAAGGATGGTTCATGCTAACTTTAACGTGTTGTTTCAGGTGGTTTGACACGCCGTCACAGGTGTTTTACCATGCAGCTACCTATCATGGCAGTAAAGACGCGTACCCAGGGCAGTGCCAGTGGGAGGGCTGTGAACCGTTTCCTCGCCAGAGACTATCCTTCATCACGCACCTGCAGGCAAGATCCCATCTTTCTCTCTTTCTATTGATGCAGTCATAATGACATCTATCCCTGCTTGCTGTATATATGTGTGTGTTTGACTAATCAGTGTGTGTTTTGCAGGATAAGCACTGCTCGAGGGAAGCGCTCTTAGCCGCACTCAAACTGGAGGAGCAAACGCAAGGCAGCAACCCCAACACTTCCAAGTGTGTATGATTTCTTTAGCTCATGCTGGTTTAAGGTAGTAGATGATTGATGGAGATTGTGACGGTGTTGATGTGCAGGTCTCCTCCAGCGGCGGTCAGCAGTCCTCCACCTCCCAGACCACAGAAAGCGCTCGTCAACCACCCCAGTGCAGCTCTGATGGCTTTACGTAGGGGCTCGCGAAACCTGGTGTTCAGGGACTTCACAGTCAGTATTATTACATCATGCCAAATCAATGACATATGTGCTGGTGTTAGATGTGTAAAGCTTGAAACGTTGTCCCCCCCCCCCTTTTCAGGACGATAAAGAGGGACCAATGACCAAACACATTAGACTAACTGCTGCCTTAACGTTAAAGAGCATCGCCAAGTACTCTGATTGTGGGCGGAAGTAAGTAAAGTGTGTTTTTTTTTTTTCAGATTTGTGGCATAAAATCAATCATTTATGCCAAAAGGGAATATTTATTCTTTTTAGTACTGTCAAGAACATTTTTGGGGTCATATTTCAAGTGATAAAAATATTAAACTGTTTTTATTCTTCTAATATTAATAGTAATGTTATAGCCTATATTTACTGTAAAGTATTTAAATATCATTAAATATTTAGATAATTTCATCGTTTTTTTTTTTTTGTTTTTTTTAGTACAGTACAAAAATTCTACATTGCATTAATTTAAAACTAAAGAACTTTTTTTCTGTAAAGAAATGGATCCATTTATGTAAGATATTAATGTGAGCAATTTTTACCTGTCAAATTTAACAATGCAAATAATATCTTTATGTAATTATTGACATTTTTATATTTTTCAAACATTGTCAAGAACATTGTTGGGTCATATCTCAGTTTAAAATATAAAGAAAGGTATAAGAAATCAGATTTATTATTCCAATATCAAAATAGAAATATAATTTGATTATAATATTTATAAGAATTTTATTGGAGTACAGACTACAGTACAAAAGTTTCTGCCCTGCATTAATGAAAATCAGTATCATTTCTACAATTTCATTTTTTTTTTACAAATTAAAAAAAAAAAATCTATAAAATTGATGTTTCCGTAAGAATAATGTAGGAAATGTTTAATTTGATTAAGGTTATTATTAATTAGTAGTAGTAATTATTAATAGTGTTATTGTTGTTGTTAATGTAAGTAAATATTTTTTTTATTTTGGGGTGAAATGTGACTTTGGCATTTACCTGTTCCAGCATGAAAAAGACTAAATCAAGCTAGTAGACTTCATAAATGTAATCAGTGTCTGTTTTGTTGTGTGTTTGTGTTCAGATTGGTAAGGCGGCATGAAAATCATCTCTCTGTGCTGGCGCTGAGCACTATGGAGGTCTCCACTACGCTCGCGAAATGCCTTTACGAACTCACGCGCTCTCTGCAGGCCTGAGCTCAGCTCAACCCAAAAAACAACCTTCGGAAGGAGACGAGAAGCCCATTTCCCCATTCTGCTGCCACACAGGTCGCCAGCATCATTGGGTCGTCTCCCTAAACCCCCTCCCACACCCCTCTCTCTCTCTCCATTCCACCACCTCCCTTACAAACTGCCACGGGTCTTCCACCAGCCACTCAGAAACCAGCGCCCATTTCACTCTTCTAACCGCCTCTTCACGCCTGGCCCGACGAGCACATTTTTATAGTCCCAGAGGAGCGTGGGGGGGATTCTGTGGGCGGGGCAAGTGGACAACGGTGCGGGGCGGCAGAGGTGTGGCTAGATTTTGTTTTTTCTTTATAACTTGATAGCTTGGTTTTCTTACTTGAGCCGATTATATTTTCACTTATTTATTATTGAAATAAATACCAATACGAGTAAATGAGAAAAAAAAAAATTGTGTAAATATTTGTGAATAGATATCAAATTAAATCCCCCTCCTTCATGCCGCTGCTGCCCACTGTTATCAGAAGCATTACGTTAGTAGGTTCAGACTCACGTTTTTTATTTCAACCCCTGGTTACTCATTTGAGATGTGATTCTATACTCAGCAGTGGATGAATGTACTTAAACCCTGTAAATATTCTGCGAAGGTACTGATGCTGTAAAGTTTTGGGAGGGCTGGAGGAGGGCTACAGGTTTTTCTTTGTGGAACTGTGATTGTTTTTTTTGTTTTTCTCCCCTTTTTTGTACTATTATAACTTGTAGAACTCATTTTGCTGGCTGAAAGAGTATGAAATAATATATCATATGTCATTTTGTAGAAGAGACAAACATATTGAAGGTATTCCCCTCAACCTGTATTCACTGTAAGCGTCAAGAGTACGAGCCCGACCGCCCGTACTTGATTCTTTTTGTATTTGTAAATTGGTTTAAATACATGGAGTTTTATACAGGTTTTCTCCTGTGTTCTTTGCTTTCTGTGCAGGTATGATATTTTCCTCCAGATCTTTTTTCTATCTTAATATAGTGTGGGATTTTATTGTACTATTTTGCGTTTTTTTTTTTCTTTGATCCATTCTTACGACCACGCCACATTCCGGCTCCCGGACCCCAGGCTGTCCTCTCTGCTGTGTGTTGTGTAACATTTATTACTGCCTGTTGTGTTAGCATCCCAGCGGGGTCACGACCCCTTCCCCCCACCCCCTCACCATTTCTGCAGTGTCTGTAGGGTGTGCGATGATACATATATCTAACAGTCTGATATAGATTGGCTTCATTTACTTTGGTGACTGTTTATAGTTTTTAAATAAAAGACTGAACATTTTTGACATACTGTTGACATGCCTTTATTTCCTTGGGGACCCCCAGTCATCTGGATTGAAATGTTTCAGGTGTGTTTGATTAGGGTGGCTTGGTGACTTTTATTATGCATATAGAGAAATTGGTGTGCAGACTAGAGCTACACATATATATTTATAAGAATTTTATTGGAGTACAGACTAGAGATCCTTATTTTGTAACAAAACTAAGCTATTTCCTGTGAATGTGTGAGACTTCTGACTCTTATAAAGTGTTTATAATTAAAACAATAATATAAATGATTCTATCCTCCTTACCTCATTAATGTGACTGAAACTGCTAGATCTGTTGCTTTTTTGTTCTAAATCAAAGATTTGTTGAAAAACTATTTAATCTCAGCCTCACAAATGACTGACCTCCTTGAATTCTCCTTTTATTTATTTATATAGTCAATGATTAAATTTGAATAGCGCACTATAATAATAGGACTTTTATGGTAGAAACTGAAGTGCAGTTCTACTTCCGCTTCACTACAAGGCATAAGCGTCGATCTCAGCAGGAATAAAATTAAAGAAATGATGTACAGCCTATTTGCAGATACTCCCAAGGGATAATACCTACTGATTCTCTAATGCAGTTGCATGCATCGTTGTGTAATTAAGGCTTTTAAACGCGCTGCTGGAGAGTTATTTAATAGACTTGGATTTATTACAAAGGATGCTGATGGACCTAAGTGAGAATGAAAAGTTTAAAATAGGTGAGCATTTTTCATTTCAGAATTATGCTGGACTAAATTTACAAAAATGCATTATATACCAGCACTATTTTATAGAAGTAATCACTGTAAACCTGTACATTATTACTGTATTTTATACTAGCGACTGTACTGGAGAGCATCACTTAACCTTTTCTCCTTCTGTGTCTTGCTTTCAGAACCAGAAGCACCTGAAGACACCCTCTGATGAAACATCACCCTCACAATGAGTCTCTTCTCTGGGTTTGGCAAGTCTCTCCCTGTTCTTTGTGAAAAAGTGCCAGTTTGTTGTTGTAATCTATAGACTATATGAAGCTGACTCTGAATAAACATATAAAACTGCTCAATTTTCCTTGCATTGTAATGATCACATCATGTAGTCATTGCTTTAATTTATACTTATAATGCCATACGAGCATTACTTTACCGTTACACCTCTTATTTGTAATATAAAAACATTAATTTCCTGTAAAGCTGCTTTGAAACTGTTAATTATATGTATAGTTTATTATAAATGTATAAATAGATTTCTGTAAATAAGAGCATAACAAAAGTCAACATGCATCAAATATATGATTAAATGTGTAAAAATGTTTTAAATGTGAATATACTACAAATATATTTTTATATATTAATAACTGAGGATGCACAAAAACCTTAAGATTCATTTTCACTTAATCTTAAAATATCTTCCCTTATTTGGAATGCATTTCTAAGAATAAACTTAATATTTACCATGAGATTAGTAATATGAAAATGAGCATTTAGATGGGATTGCACTTGATTAGTTATTTCATATTTTATTTTTGTCATTGGATAGTTCAATAAAAAAAAATATATATTTTTTAAATAAATTCCGATCAATAGAAAATAATTTCTAGCCAGGAAATTGCCATAGTGTAATTCAGCCAGTTCACCACAGGAGGGCGTCCAGACTCCACAATTATTTTAAATTAACCAAAAATCTGGCAAATTACTTATTTCCATTAGTAGAAATATACTATATTTGTAATATACATGTGTGTATATATATTTTTTTATTTTATGTATTATTCATTTTTAGCAAATGAGAGGTATAACAATAATACTAGTATTATTACAATCTAAATAAAATGAAAATTATATAGTCTAAACAATGATTTCTGTCATATTTACCCTCAGATTATGAATCTAACAATACATGTCTTCTTAAAAAATGATGAGACGTTTTGTTGCTGCACAAGATAATAATTTATGAAATAATTTTCAATGTCAGCCTAATATTTTCTAAGAGTTAATTCACAGAATTCACCAAAGGAGGGCTATTTTCACTAATGTAAGTCACAAATGTAAAAGTATATTTCTGCTAAATATATGGGAGTTAATTTGACATGCTTTGCTGCTTCACAAGGTAATAAACAATTTATTACATTGTAAGTAAAATCACAATAATTTAATGCAAAATTTAAATTAATGTGTGTTTTAACACATCACAGGAGGGCATTCGGTTAAGTTCACATAACTTGCCTTTTTTTTTTTTTTTTTTTTTTTTTTTTACAAATGGGAGGTAGAGAGCAATAATACTATTAATATTAATGGCACATTATAGTTATAGCTGAAATAACAGTAATTTAATTCCCAAAATTCACCGCATTCACTAAATTTATATTACAGACATAATGTATTTCTACTAAACTCAGCAGAAACAGACAATTTGCCAGATGCTTTATTGGTGCACAGATTAAACAAAAAATAATTAAATGTGAATCAACTAAAAATAATTTCATGCAACGTTTTTTTTCTTCTGGAGTTCGTCACGTTTTGCTGCCTAACAACAAAATAAAAAACAATTCATCCTATACTAAATAAATGCAAAATAATTAAATGCTAGACGTGACAGTAATGTAATTCACACAGTTCACCACAGGAGGGCGCTCGGTCGCCTTCAGTTGACTTGCCTTTTTTTGCCTGCATGGCTCAAGTTATTAGGTGCGTTCGACTTCATGCAGCACTTAGCAGACCGATCGGCGGCTTACTTGAAGCAGTGCATGTCGGTTAGAAATTTAGTCCGACTTGAACCGGCGCCGACCACACGTCACTGTCACGTGTGGCATCAAAGTACCGCGACAGCGTTTCGAGAGCAGCCGGCTGACTCAGCCGGCGCAATTTCTCCAGAGCGACTGCGGGAGCGCTGATGACGACACAGCTGTTTCACGATTGGCCAAATTCACCACATGACAACAACGACGTGTATTTCGGGTTTATTCTGACAACTTCAGTCCCACTAATGGCTAATGCTCATATATGGACTTTCAAAAAAATAAAAATAAATTAACTTTTCATGTCAAATTCATCTCGTAAATCATGTTTATTAAAAGATTACAATTATTTTTACTGCAATCACTTTTTTGTTAATTCGTTTATATAGGTTTTGTGCATAGGTTTATTTTGGACCTTTTTCATACAGACCCTTTACAGTATTAAGCTGCATAACCTATTTAGATAATTTTTTTTATGGAATAAATCAAATGTCAATCTTACAGACTTTAATATAATGTGGTCATCATGGATTCTGATTGATACTAATTGTCTAGTTGCTGGGTTCATCCATCTTCACTTGCATGTGATTACTGGCAACAACTCTGGCTGGATGTCAACTTAATACAACATTCAGATCACTTTCATAAGCTGGTATAAATCATAATAGAAAGGCAAATGAATTGGGTTTATCCGTAGGCCTGTTCATGGTGTTCACGTCTGAATGTTCATGGTGTTTTGTCTTACTAAAATGTGCTTACCTAACTGGAGAAATAGTAAAATAAGTAAACAAATATGTAACATCCTAATTCTTTTATCTGTAATGAAAACCACATTTAGTACATACAATTATTATCTTCATAGATTATTTTTATTAAGTTGCAGTAGCAAAAACACGTAATGAATCATACTGCACAAGTCAAATTTTCAATATGTTCTGTTTATTTACTTAAAACTTGTTTCTGTCGTGATGACACCCTTTCAAAATATTACATACATCTTAAAGGTTTATTAAACATAAACCAACATAGTAATAAAAAAAGAGTCACTTCTAATGAAAATTAAGTATAATTGCATTGATTGGTTAGTATTAGAAATAACGAGTCACACTGGTGTTGGGTATGGTCCCATGTCCCTTTGGATATATAAAAACAATACTTATTACATTGAACCTTTACTCACTTTCGTTGCTCATTGTGCTCAATTTCATACAACAATAACGGCATTTCTATAGCTTCCAGTTCGTCTGCAATAAAGCAAGCAAACGCCACGTGATCTGCCATGACTGAGGTAGATGCAGCAAACTACGAGAGCCCCGAAGTGTCTGACTTGACGACTCCGTTTTCAACTCCGCCCCTGACTGCAAGCGGCTACTCTCGTTGACCACCGTCTGTAGCCGTGCTTCAAGTCGAACGCACCTATTGATATAAGAATAAATATGATCCCCACCCCCTGAACCCTAAACCCACCCCATCTCCACCCCTCAACCTACCCATCTCCACCCACTGATCCCTAAACCCACCCCATCTCCACCCCTCAACCTACCCATCTCCACCCACTGATCCCTAAACCCACCCCATCTCCACCCCTCAACCTACCCATCTCCACCCACTGATCCCTAAACCCACCCCATCTCCACCCCTCAACCTACCCATCTCCACCCACTGATCCCTAAACCCACCCCATCTCCACCCCTCAACCTACCCATCTCCACCCACTGATCCCTAAACCCACCCCATCTCCACCCCTCAACCTACCCATCTCCACCCACTGATCCTTAAACCCACCCCATCTCCACCCCCTGATCCCTAAACCCACCCCATCTCCACCCCCTGATCCCTAAACCCACCCCATCTCCACCCCTCAACCTACCCATCTCCACCCCCTGATCCCTAAACCCACCCCATCTCCACCCCCCTGATCCTTAAACCCACCCCATCTCCACCCCCCTGATCCCTAAACCCACCCCATCTCCACCCCCCTGATCCCTAAACCCACCCCATCTCCACCCCTCAACCTACCCATCTCCACCCCCTGATCCCTAAACCCACCCCATCTCCACCCCTCAACCTACCCATCTCCACCCACTGATCCCTAAACCCACCCCATCTCCACCCACTGATCCCTAAACCCACCCCATCTCCACCCCCTGATCCCTAAACCCACCCCATCTCCACCCCTCAACCTACCCATCTCCACCCACTGATCCCTAAACCCACCCCATCTCCACCCCCTGATCCCTAAACCCACCCCATCTCCACCCCTCAACCTACCCATCTCCACCCCCTGATCCCTAAACCCACCCCATCTCCACCCCCTGATCCTTAAACCCACCCCATCTCCACCCCCCTGATCCCTAAACCCACCCCATCTCCACCCCCCTGATCCCTAAACCCACCCCTCAACCTACCCATCTCCACCCCCTGATCCCTAAACCCACCCCATCTCCACCCCTCAACCTACCCATCTCCACCCACTGATCCCTAAACCCACCCCATCTCCACCCCCTGATCCCTAAACCCACCCCATCTCCACCCCTCAACCTACCCATCTCCACCCCCTGATCCCTAAACCCACCCATCACCACCCCCTGGTCCCTAAACCCACCCCATCTCCACCCCTCAACCTACCCATCTCCACCCCCTGATCCCTAAACCCACCCCATCTCCACCCCTCAACCTACCCATCTCCACCCCCTGATCCCTAAACCCACCCCATCTCCACCCACTGATCCCTAAACCCACCCCATCTCCACCCCCTGATCCCTAAACCCTCCCATCACCACCCCCTGGTCCCTAAACCCACCCCATCTCCACCCCTCAACCTACCCATCTCCACCCCCTGATCCCTAAACCCACCCCATCTCCACCCCCTGATCCCTAAACCCTCCCATCACCACCCCCTGGTCCCTAAACCCACCCCATCTCCACCCCTCAACCTACCCATCTCCACCCCCTAAATGTGGATCCAACCATGCCCCCTGGATCTTGTGGACTGCAACGAAACCTACTTGTGATTGTCCATATGCATCAGAACACGAGGCATGGATGCTTCGTTCACACATACTTCTGAATCACTTTCACAGGCGTCCTGATTTAACTGATTCAGTTCTCCGATACTGAAAGATCTCTGAGGGTTTTCGAGCATCACTTCGGGAAACTTCATGATTCAGATCCAGACTGACCATTAGCCACAATGTAGAGTTCAAGAGATCAAAATGATGCAATACGCATCAGAGGAGTTGCTACTCTTGAGTTGAACAATCATCTCAGGCAAACAAAAAGCTAGGTAGGTTGAGTTAACGAGCCCTTGTTAAGGTTAATTAGAGTGTTTGAGGTATCAGAGGTCTGATTCGACTCAGTAAAAGGACAAGATGAGATTCAGAGAGCTGGTTTATTTCATTGCTTCTGGGAGGGTAAACAGACAGTGATTGAACTGCATAAACAGAAGTACAGGACTTTAACCTGGATATGGCAACAAAATCATCTCAGCTCACCAGCAAACTACCCGTGTTCTTTCCACGTAAGATTGATTAATCGCACACACTCAAACACGCATTCGGCATCTGCAGGGAATAATAAAGCTAATGCACATGTACTCCAGATTGTTTCAATGCTTCTAAAGGGAAAAGTCTTTGTTCGACTACTGAGAGAGAGAGAGAGGACAGGTCCAGTCGTACCACTTTAATCATCTGCCTTAATTATTCATTATCTTTACTACTTTAAACTTAGAAGCAAAATGCAATTAGAGCGACACCATTACAGATCTTTGACCCCACCCCACCCCTACACACACACACACATACAGCCATGAAACACAATCCAATAAAGGGCATTTGCACTATATCAAATCCAAATTAAACAAAATATGTCATCTCTAGAAAAATCTTCATTCTCGTATGCAAGTGTTAAGAACGGCTCCAGTCAGTGACACCGGCAGCAGCCCGCGTTGGAGGAATTGCACTTGTGCAGTCAGCAGGTCAGCGACCCTCAGCTCTTCTCAGATTTGCTTTTGCGGATGCGTTTGTATTTGTCAACATATGCCTTCACCAGGTTGGCCACCTTGTCAGCGTTCACCTCGCCACTTTTGCTGTGACACACCTGAGAGGAGGAGAAAAACAATTACTGTGTGCATTTGTAAAGCTGTTTGCACAAAATTAAAAATTTGAGCAAAACATTATGCTGAAACAGAGGAAGAGGAATTACACTAAAATGAATATGAATAAGTTCAACTGTGATTTGAAAGTGGCAGAGACAATCAGTCAATACGGAGTATATAAAAATGTATATTATAAATGTAAAAAAAGTATAAATACAATTGAAAAATAAAAGCATATGACGAGTTAAGTAAACAATGTAAATATTACTACTAGTAAATTAAATTAGTAGTAAATTCTACTAGTTTCACTTCTGTTTCAGTTTTTATAACCATTTCTTACTATGTGTAAGCTGTTTTTAGCGTGTGTGTTTGGCTCAGTGTTATTTCTAAGATTACTGAAACTGCTGTCGTGATTTGTATTTATCCATTTTATTTTTAGTTCAATTATGTCTGTATAGGTCTTTTATTAAGTTTTAGTTTTATTTAATTTGAGTTATTTTAATACTTAAACTAAATGGAAATGAAATATACTGAATTTATAAATGTGTGTGTGGTTGTACATATGTAGTTGTTTTTTGGTGTTTGGCTCAGTGTTATGTTAGAATCATTATTATACACATACCTTTTGTTCTTTAATATTTTGAATTGTTTTAAGCTTTATTTTTTTGTTTTCATTTAAATGTTAAGTTTTGACATTTTGTATGCATTTGTCATTTTTATTTAATTTTGGATCTGTTTTTAGTTGTTTTAATACTACAATTGATTGCTTCTGTTGTCCTCATTTGTAAGTCGCTTTGGATAAAAGCATCTGCTAAATGACTTAATGTAAATATATCATACATATATATATATATGTGTGAACTTACTTTTTCCACAGCTTTCCGTACAATCTCTTTATATTCCTCCTTGCTGATTTCATTCTTCTGATAATATGGCTTAATTGCTGCTTTCACCTCATTGATGGCCCGCTCTTGGATCTGCAATTTCTTTTTGAAAAGGAAGATGCATTTTAGGAACCAATATCAACATTAGTGTGGAGTAGTGTGCTTAAATGTGCAACACTTACCTTCTCTTTCTTCGAGCTGTCAGCGTGGGCCTTGCTGTGAGAGGCGGGTTGGGTGGTGGTAAAGGATGGCTGGGCTGCACTGGGCATCCTAACAGGAGGCGGCAGCCCAGCAACTACTTTGGTTGGCATGGGTTTGAATGAACCTTTGCCTTGTACAGGAAAACTGGGCATCACCTGCTGTAAAGTATGCAAATGTTACAACCAAAATGGCACATATTTGAATTCAGTTAAAGGGTTAGTTCACCCAAAAATTTAAATTGTGTCATCAATTACTTACCCTCATATCGTTCCAAACCCATAAGACCTTCGTTTATCTTTGGAACACAACTTAAGATATTTTTGATGAAATCCGAGAGCTTTCTGACCCTCCATAGACAGCAAGGGTACTACCATTGTCAAAGCACAGAAACGTAGTAAGTGCATTGTTAAAAGTCTATGTGACATCCATGGTTCCACCGTAATTTTACGAAGCTACGAGAATCTGCACGAGCAGCATCACATGCATGCTTCGATAATGGCGGAGGACTGTCCCGGGGAGAGAAAAAAAAATTGAATAAAGTTGTTATTTTTGCTGTCTTTGCGCACAAAAATTATTCTCGTTGCTTTGTATAATTACGGTGGAACAACGGATGTCACATAGACTTTTAACAATGCACTAACTACGTTTCTGTGCTTTGACAATGGTAGTACCCTTGCTGTCTATGGAGGCACAGAAAGCTTGCGGATTTAATAAAATATATCTTAATTTGTGTTCGGAAGATGAACGAAGGTCTTACGGGGTCTTAATTAATGACAGAATTTTTGGGTGAACTAACCCTTTAAGTTAGGGATGGATGAATATTAAAGTTTTTTTTTTTTTTTTTTATAACAATCATTGTGCTAACCTGAGGCAGGTGGCTTTCAGATGGTACTGCTGTGAAGCCGCCCTGTTGCACAGGTGGAGGAGGTGGTGGAGGTGGAGGCAGTGCCTGCACAGCTATGGATGGGACCTGGATGAGCGGCCCAGTGGGGTGCAGCTGCACTGGCACTGGAGGGGGCAAGCTAAACTGGGGAGGAGGCTGCAGACCCACGGCTGGAGGTCTTGGCAGCAGAGGCCCCATGGGGTGATGGAGGACCCCCATCACACCCATCTGGTGGGGTATCAGGGGAGGGGGCATGGGTGGCACCACCTCTGTTGGCAGCGGTGCATTTGGCTCATTCTGGGAGGGATCTGGAATATGGAAAACAGACATGAATGTAGTGGAGATAAAGTTAAAGTGACCTGAACATGCTAAAGTGGGAATGCATAGTTGGCAAGAAATTCGCTTTAGATAAACTTGAGCGTCTTTGCACTGGAAACACAAATTAGTTGTTAAATCAAGTGTTATTTGGCTAGAGAAAACAGAGGGGGAAAAAATTCAACAACCCATAAAGTACTTTTGATGGAATTAAGTAAAATGGATTGAAATGGAATTTATAAAAAATAAAAACTATTTGGATTTATGGCCTTTATTTGGATAAAGACACACCTGCTTGTTTCGGGACTCCTGGTGCACCTTGATCCTCCTCTTGTCTGCTCCAGGTGTTGTTCCCACCTCCCCTGTCTCTGCGCGAGTAGTAGTTCTGCACATCAGCAGGGAGAGTTCGGCGTACGGCCCAGCTGGACGCCGATGACCACCCGGAACGATCTAGTGGCGTCTCGGCACCCTCTGACTCTTTTCTCTTCCCTACGGCTCTGTTGTCGTTGAAGCGATTATAAGAATCTGCATTGTTTGCTGTCCCTGAGAAAGAAGTACGTTGCCTCCAATTATCAGCTGGCTCACCCTGCTGGCCAGATGACCAGTGTGCGCCTCCTCTGCCGCGGCCAGCGTTCCAGCTGCCTCGAGACCAGGACTCTGCAGGCAGATCACCTGCATTTTCATCCCTTCGTGGCTCACGTCCTCTGGAATCATTGTCTGGCCAAAGCCTCTCCCTCTCTTGCACCCAATCCGGGTTCTCGCTCCTGCCTCGGTCGGGCGATGCCTCATTGAAGTTGCCGTTGTCAGACGAAACGGGCTCTCTTGATGAGAAATGCCCAGGTTTCTCCGCATTGTTCCTCCAGTTGGAATTGCGGAAACCTCGACCATCGCCCCTGCTCTGCCATCCATCCCCGCCCCAAGACTCTCTCTTGGGAGGAGAGTGGCCACCGTGATCAGCGCGTTCCTGGGACGGGCTCCGACGTCCAGGTCGGTTTCTGTTTCTGGAACGACTTCGTCGTCTGCGACTCCGCTCCCTACTACGACTCCGATTCCGCCGGTCATCCCGTGCCTCCTCTTGCTGCTCACGGTTTCGAGACGTAGATCGGGTCTTGTGGCTACGATCCCGTGATCGAGATCTTGACCTGCGAGACTCTTCACTCCTAGACTCCCTGTTGGGAGACCAGGTGGTCGTAGGCGAGTGAAAGCGAGATCTGCGGGATCGTCCCTCCCGCTCCCTCTTATCTGAGCCTTTTTCCTCCTTACAAGAGTCAAGTTTGGGCTTTGGATCGTCCATCTGAGGTGGGCTCGCAGTGGGATCCATCTCAGCTTCAGCAATGTGGGCTTCAATCTCAGATGCAGGAGAATCACACTCCATAGGAATGAGGTCAGTGTTATCCTGAGGACAACTTGTATAAGTGTCCTTTGATTCTGGCACGCCTTTCTCTTCTGGAACTGACGGTTCAGCGGCCTTGTCCTCTTTGAGAGGTGGAGGAGTACTGGATTCCTGCTCGTCCGAACAGTCTTCCGTGGTGTCAGGCTCTGGTTTCGGATCTACAATCTGGTCTGAAGCATCTGTAGGAGGTTCAGCTGTTGGTTCTGCTTGCAGAGATGATTCAGCATCCTGGGAATCAGACTGAGACTCTTCTAGTTCTGCACAGGAAGGAGATGGACAATCTTGCTCCTGTATTGGTGGAACATTCACAAATTCTACTTGGTCTTCTTCATTTGTCTCAACTTCTTGCTCGCTATCTTCTTGTGGTATCTGATCGTCTTCATCCCCATCCGTACTCTCAGTTACGAATTCTTCTACTTTTGCCGTTTCTTCATCTTCCTGGCTACTGGCATCAGGGGAAGCACATTCATCCTCAGCAGGACTCGTCTGATTCTCCACCTCCATCTTCTCCTCCGTATCGACTGGCTCTTGGTCACCATCGATCTGATCAGAACTTGCTTTCTGGTCTGGTTTTGATTCCACGGATTCTGTTTCCTCGGTGACTCCATCTTCATCATGATTTCGAACCTCAGTTTCCTGCTTCTCATCCTCAGGTCTCTCCACCTTCACCTTCTTTGGACGTCCTCTCGTCTTTGCTCCAGACCTCGGATTGCTCCCCTGCTGCCCTCTGCTTGTATTAGCATGAGTATTATTTATGGTTTGTGGTGTAGACGACATGGTATCTGAATCTGTTGGCTGTGACTGTGCGGCTGAGGAATCCTCTGCCTCAGAGCGACTGTGTCTAGAGGAGCGCCTGGTAGCAGCAGCATTTTCTGCTGGTTTCACTGAGGTCTTTGACCCAGAACCCCTGGTTCCCTTTTTTTCCTCACCTTTAGGGCAGGTGACGGCACAAACTATGCCATGAGGAACTGATAAACATAGGAAATAAAATAAATGTTAATAAAAAACTAAAAGAAATTAAAATAAAGTAACATAACCGGGAAGAAGTGAAACTAAAATGGGCACAACTTCACTTTAGTTTTCATTTGTAATACATACTTCATAAAACAATCTAACAAAAAAAGAAAACTAATTAGCCAAATATATATATTAAAAAAAAAAAAAGAACACAAAAGCTAATTAACCCAGACATCACTAAATGAAATTTGTTTTGGGTAACTTAAAATAGCACTAGGAAATTTTAGTTCAATTTTAAATTAGTTCAATTTCAAGTTTAATTTAATTTATTTATAGATAAAAACTTTATTATTATAATTTTGAATGTTTTAAAGGGATCCCCGGATATTAAGACATGTATAGCTTAATATAACGTAAATTGTCTCTTATTTAAATATGTAGTAGAAAACCCATGAAAATGTATGTTATTTAAAAAAATCGACATCGTTTTTGCACAGTACATTCTGCATCGATGACGCCAAATGGTTGCACTCGATGAGCTACTGGCGCTTATTACCACAACAACTCAGAACACACAGCTCAGAAAATCAAATACTGATACAATACCACATTGTGTGGCTTTTGGTTGTAATTTTCAGTCGAAGGGCAACAAGAGAAGCAATGTAAGACTTCACTGCTTTCCTAGCGATAAGAAGAGGAGAAAAGAATAGGAAGATGCCTGTGGACGAATAAAACTTCCTAAAGACCGGCTTCTTTTTTCTCTCCACTTTAGCCCTGATGCCTTTGAGTCTTTTAGTAGACCACAGCTACTTAAAGAGCTTACAAACGGCAGAGACAAGAAACGCTAGATGCTATCTGTTAGGATGAAAACACACTGACGTTAATCATGACTCGCAGCCGCTAGAGGAGTTTCTCAGCACTCATTTCCCTCAATATCCAGGGCGTTTAGACTCCTTGTGGGGAAAAATCCATGGTACAGCATTTGGTTTAAGCCTATTCTTATATCCATCGCCACCTGTAAGCTCTTTCAGTAGCTGTGGTCATCATATCAGTATTTTATTTTCCGAGTTGTGTCTTGGTAAAAATAGCAACAGATAGTGCTAATAGCTCACCGAGTGCAACCATTTTACATCATCAGAATAATGGGGACCCCATAGTCCACAATATGTATAAAACGATGCGATTTTTTAAAATAACAAATCTTTGATGGGTTTTCTACTATATATTTCAGTAAGAGACATCATTTACGTTACATTAAGCCATTCAAGTCTTAATACCCAGGGATCCCTTTAACAAAAAATACAATTTAATAGCATTAAACTTTAATAATACTTATCACATTAACTTTGGCAGCCCTTAAACTAAAATAAAAACTATATAAGCTGAAGCTAGAAAACTAAGAATAAAGCAAGCTAAAAATAAAACCTAATGAAAACAAAGGTGAAAAAAGTAAATAAAACGAAAGAGCAAATTTCAAATAACTTGAGAATTATGTATGTTCTTTAATATAAATGAAAGACCATTTGTTTTTGAGTGGACTTACCTGTGTGTTCAGAAAGCAGCAGATTCAGAGAGGCGGAGACAGCTGACAGAAGGAGGTGCGAGCGGAGTGATACCCTTTAAATTGATAAGTTCATAAGCCAAAATAAGGGACATGCACACAAAAGGAAATAGCAGCCACACTGTACATATACTACATTTCAAATTAACATTTTCAAAACAAAAGCTGACTGAAAACATGCTTCTCACCTGGGCACACCTGTAGAGAGGACAGGTACAGAGGGAGGAATCCACCTGCGTTTTCTCTCTATTCTCCTCCACTGGACGCCGTCTGGTCCCTCCTCAGAAACCTCAACAGATCCTGTCCTACAGTGCAAAACAGAAACCACTTAAACATGCATCCAAAAGACACTGTTCAGAAAAAGAAACAACAGTCGCATGGTGCTCTCCCATTAGGTCAGTGTGTACTTACAGTGTGCCAACCGTCGCTCCCTGCTGGCTGGGCAGTGATGAGTGAAAATGCTTAGTGAGCAGAAGAGAGTGGCATGAGTCTCCATTCACCTGCACAAATAAATACTGCTTAACACTTCCTGTGTCGTTCATGTGAGATAAATCCGACCAAACTCAAACACAATTACTTAAAGACTCACCTTTCTGTTTTTATCCACAGGTGCATCCAAATCACCTACTGGGGGGGGAATAAAAGACCTTTATTTCAATTTGGAGAGCTCTCGAGTCACTTTTTTATTCTGTTATACAGAGGCAATCAATTCATAAATAAATCTGTAAATTTGGTTATTACAGTTAAGATATATGGGGAAATATAAAACCAGAATGAATTAAAATAAGAAAAAATATTCAAAAAATAGTTATATAGTTAATGGTTTAAAAACACTTATTTTTTAACATCTGATGTTGAAATTTACATTGTTCATTAATGTTCAAGGTTGTTTATATTTTAGTGTCACATTTAGATACTATTACAGTTTTTATTAACATTTTGAATTAGTTTTTTTATTTCCAATTTCATTTTAATTTTAGTTAAAGTTTTAGTTTAAGGTTTTTTTTTTATATATTTATTTGTTATTTTTGTTTTAGTGATTTTAGTACATCAAGGTAAAGTAAATTAAAATGCTGCCTTGGCAACTAGCTGAAAAAAAAAACTGTAAAAAAATAAATAAAAATGTAATATTTAAATATTTTATTGTAGCTCACTAAACATGTATTTTCTTTCATGCTAAAAAAAAAAGCATGAAATTATTCATGTATTATGACCTAACAAATCCAAAGTATTTTCTGTTGTAATTAACAGAACTTTAATCTTGAATATTCTTTTATATTGAAATATCACACTTTCACTACCACAAACACCTCATGAACAAGACAAGAATTAGTATTGAAGCACATACATTTTCTGTGGCATTTCTGTTTGGCGGTGGCTCTTTTCTCTTGCGTTCTCTCCGCGTTTCCTGTCTCTCCCCTGTCAATGACACAATTACCTATTAAATAATCAGATAAACAGCATATGCAAACACAATCGCACTGCACTTACACAGAGACGCCACACATTCGTTGGCCATCCTGACTGCAGCACAGGTGCGGTTCTGACAGTCTGGGTGCCTTCACAGGAAGCTGAAACACAGAGGAGAAGCTCAGCTCAGTTTCATCAGGAATAAGTGCCTCTTACCAAGACGTACAGGACATCAGGAGGACGTCTGACCTTGATGCACTGCTGCGAGGAGCCCTGCAGGTAGATCACGCTGAAGGGTCTGCGGTCCACCGGGCAGGACTGAACCATCTGTAGCCCATCACACACAACATTACACATTACAACCTGAGCAGTGTGCAGATTATACAGACTGTTATATCTGACAGCACAGGAACACAGCGCTAGGGGACCCATCAAAATATACAGAGAAAAACAATATAACAGTTATAATGTAACTTAACAGAAGTTGAATAATTTTTCAAACAATACTTTGGCATATTTCCAGGAATAATTTTACACTGTATAAATAGGGTCTTTGTACAAGAAACTGATGCCATTTTAATTTTAGAACGATAGTTATTTTTGGGGTTCTAGGCATTTAAAAGACTGAGAACCACTGAGATAAGCAACCAAACGCTACACAATTTTCAGATCAATAATAAAGGAACACTATATTCACCGGTCAAACAACTATTGCACAAGTTGAGTTTGAACTTTGCAGGTTTTGTGCAGCTTTTTAAGAAACTGATTGTGATCAAAAACCACATGCACAAGCTTTCACAGATATTCTGGTTTACACATATAAATCACGACATTAATGCTTGTCCGAGATAAGTGGATTTTTCAAAGGGGCAAGAGAAAGATTTTTAGTACATTCACTGTAAACATCGACTGACTGACAGTAAGTGAAAATAGCTTCAAACAAAGCCACAGCAGAACTTTTGCCAACTCAGCATTTTTGAACAAATGGAGTGAGTCAAGGATTCAGTGACTCATTCCTTCACTTATGCTTCACTGAGTGACTTGCTGCCACCTACTGGTGGCTTGGTTTCATATTTTGTTGATACTGATTACATATTAATGATGTCTTATTATTCTAACTGAATGCAAATTTGAGTTTGAAGGCGATATTGCGTAGATAAATTTAAATCACAACTAGGCAGAAGTTGTGATTGTCATGCGTATCTTTCAGTGAAGCACGGTTCTGTGATCAGCAGTAAATCTCCATCTGAAGGTCAGAGGTCGCTCTCTATCAGAAACTCTAAATACACCCCGAAGAAGAAACCCAGGAAATGCCAATCGCTGCAGCTGAATAAACAGAAGATTTAAGTGCTTTCATTGATTCAACGTGACTAATAAACACACGACTACGACAATATATGGTTTATCCGAGTTCTTATTATTATAATAAAGTATATTTATAATGCAATGCCTTTATCACTGCTTAGAATACTATGATATATAATATGTTGCGTGCTTTATTCGGTGTAAGAAGCCACGTCATCTCACAGAAGGATTTATTTCAAACACTCAGCTGACATTATGAAGTGAGTTTGGAGTAAAAACATGTTATGAAATGTGGTATTATCACGTGCTTTCAGCATTTACTACACAGAGCCGTAGTTCACTGAGAAGCTACGCAAACAGCTGTCATTATCACAAACAATTTCTTCGATTTTCATGATCGCGCTATAATATCGTCTGTGATTTTTTTGCGTAACCTGTCAGTGAACTACGGCTCTGTGTAGTAAATGCTGCTCCATCGGAAAGCAGGTGATGGAGATTTACTACTAATCACAGAACCGGCTTTACTGACAAAATGCGCATGGAAATTTTGTCTTCGTTTGTATTGGGGTTGAATACTTAGGGACATTTTGCTCTGTTTTGTTTGGATTCAGGAAATGTAATAAATTATATTGCCTATCCTAGCTTGTCAGCAAACTACAGCTCTGTGTATTAAATGCTGCTCCATATGAAAGCACGTGAAGGTGATTAACTACTAATCACAGAACCCGTTTTACTGAGTAGATCGTTGCATTCGATTATTTGCACAGCTCAAAAATACATGTATATAGTTACTATATACATATATATATATATATACTGTATTGTTTGATTACTGTTGTCATCTTAAATGTTATGGTTTGATTTTTTTTTAAAATAAGTCTCTTCTGCTCATCAAGTCTGCATGTAGTTCTTCAAAAATATAGTAAAAACGGTCATATTGTGAAAAATTGTTACGGCTTCCAGCTTCTAATGTGCTGTTGAACTCTATATACGTGTATGCATAAGCGTTTTAAAGAAGTGGCAGCTGACCTGAGCCCAGCGGAGGATGCAGGCCGAGCAGTAGACGTGTCTGCAGCAGTCGGGTATGGCTCTATCCGTCCGTCTGGGTCGGTTCAGACATATCGGGCACCGCGGAGCCTCCTCATCCTCCAAACTCTCATCAGAGTTCTGCCCGCCTGAAGAACAAAAATCAAAGTTTTATTAAATACCTTTTACGGAATGATGCAATAAAATATAACATGCATCTCCCAGCTAAAATCATCAGCTCAGTCCTACATGCCTAGTTCAGTTTAGTGCATGTAAAGCAGCATGTCCAGATATGAATAAACCCCACTCACCCTTTCCTGGCCCCTCTTGCATCTCTGGCTCTGGGTAACAGCAGCTCCGAGCCCTGATTTACTGTTCCAGCACATTTAAAGAAGAAACATGTGTAATAAAGCACAACTCTGATATATAAAGATCATCATAATGACAGCGCAACTCAGTCACTGTGTCTTTATTTGCTTTGTTTATTTCCTCAGAACAGCTGAAGTTTGAGTTGCTCATTAGCAGCCTTGAGCGATAATAGAGGCCTTTACTGCGCTTTATACTCATTTAAGTTAGTCCTATATGAATAATGAGTGTGGGTAACACACATAGACACATATCGAGCAGTTTACATGCCGTGTTTATAAGTTCAGACTCTTGTTTATCAGTGTGACGCGGCTAGCTGTGTTAGCATCTGCTGTCATTAGCACACACTCACCTCCGCGCGCGTCCCTCCACGGGCTTCAGATCATATACTAGTACGCAGGACGCTCCTCAGCGCAAAAACACACACTTTTCGTGTACTTTCATGAGCATTTGGGCTCGTAGCTGCGATAAATTTGAAGGCGTCCGGCCACATGTGGGTCAGTAGCTGCAGTTCCGCCTCTTCACCGCTGGGTGGCGCTGCAACGGGGCATGATGGGAGACTCACCGCGTCATCACGTAGGGTTTAAGGTTCACAGAAGAAGAATTCGGTAGAGCGGCTGATGCTTCTTCCTGTGGATAAAACATTTAAAATAATCCACCAGAGGGACTTCCGCTTGCTCAGTACATAAAATAAACAAAACAAATGATAAAGCGGAAATATGAAACGTTATAATAATAATAATAATATAATATAAACCATTTCTTCACAACAAACTAATATTTTTATTAATTAATTTCTATACTATTTTTCTGATATATCATACTAAGTGTCAGAGCCAGAATAAATCCTTCCTTGAGTATTATTTTAAAGCTCAGGAAATGTTATGTTAATTGCAGCAATAGAGCTGATTGGTCCCTTAGACATAAATTATAATAAATCTGACCAATAAGAGAGCACGTCGCTGACGCATGGCTCCTCCTCTTTTATTTAAACTTTAAAAAAAAGTTTCCTTTTCACCGAAATAGTTTCTATCGTTGATTACTGTTCTCATAAATATTATTGTGTGTTTCTGTTTAAAGCGATTAAGTGATTACACTTTTAAAAAATTACAGTATAATGTATATAATCCAAGCGGCATGCTTCGGATGAACAATAACATGCAAGGATTATAAATAGTGTCCATCAGAGGACGACATTGTCCATAAACATTTATTCATTTTAATTTATGTGTGAAAAAATGATTAAATATGGTATAATATCAATATTCACTAAAATATTGATGTATGCTGTTCAGATGTAATACAAGTAATTAATAAAAATATTTAAATTAATACATTAAATGTCTAAATTTGAGCTTTTATTATGTGTAAAACAATGCGACTCATCCTGAAATATTTGACCTTGTGTGACCTTGCATGAAGCAAAGAAAATATGATGAATGTGTGCTTGACCAGTCTCGTGTGTAAACAATAGTTTTCTATCAAATAAAATCAATGACACGAGTATGGGTTATCATGAACCTTTAATAGACATTAATTACATGATATACATAGTGTTTCATTGAAACAAGAGCGTATCATTCGCAGGAATGGCCTCTTGTACATGAGGAGCGCTTCACCCCTCTCGAGTTTGAGTACAGCATTTTAGTAGTAATGTAAAAGGTGTGTGTGTGTGTGTGTCGGGGCGATCACAAGACGATAGGAACCTTGTGCTTAGTTTGACATTCACAGCCAGATGAAGAGGGGCCGATCAGGGGCCCCGACACACAGAGGAACATCTAAAGCTATTTTCATATTTCAAACATGTTGAGCAAAATTGAGAAAAAAAAATAAGAATGACAGCATATATACACTTCATTTAGTGGTATGTACACATATATACAATATATACATAAATATAGTAAAATAGATTAAATTACACTGATGTTTCTCCATAAATAACGGCTGGAGAGTAACAGGTTGGATGACACATGAGGTTTAACTGTTGGAAGCACAGTGAGGTGTGTGTGTGTGTGTGTGAGACGGTGGTCATGTGACCTCTCCATTCACCACACTCATAACGGCTGATTAGTGGACGACACACACTCCTCTGTCTATCAGTCTCTCGTTCAGGGAATAACTTCAAGCTGCCGATGGAAAACACTGAATGGTAAGTCAAGTTGAACACTAACAGTCTCATTTCCCCTCGGTAACAACGATCCGCCATTCGATTCTGCGGTTTACAAAGCAAAACAAATGACAATCATACTGTGAAGCTTTAAAGTCGACATGAAACGACAACCAGCAACTCGTTTACTTTATTAATGTGACGTATTTTCCAGAGTGAAACAGAATCATTATTCACCATTATTATTGCATTTTTCTTAATGTTTTAGCAGGCTGAATAACCTACGATAGTCTAAAACAATGATTAAATAGTTATTTGACTATTGGTAAACATCTTGATGTGATGTCAGATGAATAGTTATTTCAGATATTGTGCAATTGCAAAATGTTTATAATTAGACCAAGAGTAGTTTTGATTATAATGTTCAAAACATCTATTTTTATAAACGTTTAAAAAGCTTTTTTTGTTGGTTATGCGAACGTCAAGGGAACATTCGAATTAGAATTTTTCAAACATTATAGGAAAGTTACTTTTGAATGTTCTCTGAACATTCTAAAACAAGTAGCAACATTTAAAAAATGTTACAGTAACGTCCAACTTTGAACGAACGTTCTATTAATGTTACTAGAAGAACGTTTGTTTAAAATTCAGAAAGAATGTTGCATTTTAGTGTTTAAAAAATGCTAGATAAATGTCCAACTGAAGTGTTTATGAACAATGTATAAATAATGTTTTTACGCTAATATTTTGAGAGACCAGAGAACCTTGAACAAATGTTCTGTTAACGTTACTGGAAGGTTCTTATAACGTTACTAGAATAAGTGTGCTTGAGAAAACATTGCCAGGATGTTCTGCACACATTTGCTTCATCTCATGTTGACTTTAAAGCACCTATCGCTGTCGTCCAGGTTTAAATAAGTTACAGTAAATTCACTCAGCCGTTCCTGTGTGAAATCAACAACTACAAATCAGTTTGTTCATTAGTAGATCTACACGACAGGTAAAGGTGACTCAAGTAGTACAGTATAAATGGCATCGAAAACGAATGCGTTTAAAGCACAGCCAAAATTACAGTTTTTTCACATTTGCTGAAAAAGAGTAAGTGCTTTTCTACATACAAACACCGATATTTTTGGCAAACGTACAAACGAATCGAACACGCATCTGCAGGCGACGCTCCGCTCAGTGTTGATCGTGAAATCAGTTTTGGTTGTGAGTACGAAACGCCTAACCTGAATACGGAGAATAATGCACGTGTTCCTGTGCGACGCACCACTGAAAACTCAGCTGTACCGGAAGAACAACATAAAAGAAAAGCAAATCAACAAAAAAGAAGCACAACAATACGAGTGGATCACCATCTGTGTGGCCTAACAGCATACTGTACAAAGTTCAGGACATTCTCTCAGAATGGGATGTTTGTCTTTGCTCTGCGCTGAAAATAGAGCAGCTTCTTCTAGTTCTCAGTTGCAGCGTAAGCGAATCGGCTCCGCCCATCTGCCTGTCAATCAGTTGTAAGACACGCCCACTAGTGGCCGTCGGCATGCTCGTCTGAAGATCCTGCGTTGTGGATCCAGTCCGCGATGATCAAAGCCATGCTGCTGATCATCACCATGATTCCCATGATGAGGAACAAAGTGGCCTGAGAAGAAGGAGAGTGTGATGAGACATACGGAGTCGATCGCAGGTCAAGAACACACATGTTCGGTCAGATCGTGTCTTACCCCGATCTTCTGGATTGACTTCATGGACTCCTTCTTCACCAGTTTAATATAGAAGGCCGAGGGAAGGATGAAGATCAGCATAGCAGCAGCGGACGCACCTGCACAGAGACGAAAAAACATTTGAATTAAAAAAAATGAACTGAAATAAATTTGAAAAAATATTGTTAAAAATGTTTTTATTAAAAACTTAAATATAAATATAAAAAAAAAAAATGTAAGCTTATTTTATTTCAGTTTGTGGACAAGGTAACATTTCTAATTTATTACTACTAAAATAACTAAAACTAAAATAATAATTAATAAAACTATAAATACATTATTAAATGAAATCAAATCAAATATTTAAAACTTGAATCTAAAATAATAATTTTATTTCACTTTGTTGACAAGGCAACATTTCTCATTTTTGTTTACTAAAAAGTATATGACAAAAACACAACAAAATTACTTAAACTCAACTGAAAATAAAATAAAATCAGAAGATATAAAAATATAAACATTCAAAATATTAATAAAATCTATAATAGTATATTAATGATGCTAAACGTGTATAATGCAGTTCAGAGGTTACATATTAATGTTTTAAATTAAAATTGAGAATATTGAAATATGAAATTACTACAAAAAAAAACTAAGTATGAAATTACAATAATACTGCCACACATCACTTCCTGTGTCACACCCACCGATGAATCCGAAAATGTCTCTGATGGTGGGAACGAAGATGACGAGGATGTTGACGCAGACGAGCAGAGCGACGGTGATGCAGATGTGACGCGGCCAGCTGAAGTCTTTAGAGGCGCCTAGCAGCTGGTTGACTGAGGTGCGGATCTGAAACGTTAAAAAACAAACGTTTGGTCAACACTCCTGCAACGTTTACGTACGTTTCCAGGCCTGTAAATGTGCTGGAATACTCACTGGGAAGAGAACCACGGGCACCGTCAGAGTCACGGCGGTCAGGACGGCAAAACGCACGATCAGAAGCACCACGTCAAAGCTGTAGACCTTGGAGTAAGTGTGCAGCAGCTCAGGTTCAACGGCCTCTGCGGAATAAAAAACACAGTCTTTAGACTTACTATAGAATTTAAGTGCTATTTCAGTCCATTGAGATAATATCCCAGCTAATAAAACATTCGTCCAAGTTATCTGGTCTTTATAATGTTCTCAATACATTGTGTACGGAACTTTTTTTTCTCGTTCGCCTGACATTTTTTAAATGTTAAATGTCGTTTTAGAATGTTCAGAGAACATTTAAAAGTAACATGATCAAAATGATCAAATGGAATGTTCCCTTAACTTGTGCATAATCAAGGATAAACGTTCAGAGAACATTCAGAAATAACATTTTCATAACTTATTAGTAAATTAGCAAAATGTTCTTTTTGTTTTTTCAAGTAACAAACATGTTTTTAAGGTTTAGTTTTAGTTGGTGAAAAACACATTTTATTGTCCACAGATTCGCTGTAACTTTGTCCTGCACATCAAACAAACCATCCCACAAAAATGTTTATTTTCCCTTCGCTGAGTCTGACAAATCCCTGCGTTGCATAATTTTTTCCTGTCGTAACATTATGTAACGTAAAAACATCAAACATGATGTTCTATTCCTGCTGCGGCAAACAGCTGAACACCTCTGACTCTTTCCCAAAACTTGTGAAACCGTCCGGAGCCATGAAGAGATTCAACGCTGGCTTTCTGCCGGCTCAATCCGGTGCGCTCTAACAAACACACCTCCGTTTAAAACAAACACTGCCTCGCTGTATATTTCAACCTGGCATTGGACTATAACATGTGTCGTAACGTGTTTGGAAGACTTTCAGGCTCTGATGTGGTTGTGCGTCTGCATTTTGCTCACCGTTGAAGGTCAGATATCCGAACAGAGCAGCCAACAGATACATGATAAACATTCCCAGGAACGAGACATTTGCAACGTTCTGCATCTTTCTTCTGGAACGACTGCAGATAGAAAGTCAGAGAAAGAGTTAGTTAGTATAGCAAGGTTGAACTCACAAAATGCAACTTCTAGCGATGAAGCATTTTATATTAAAGCATTAAAGTCGCACTCACTCTTTGAGCTCCTCGTACATGGGCAGAATAGCCGGGTGGCACACAAACGCAAAGGTCAGAATGGGCACGGCATACACAGTCTAAGATAAAACAATAAAGTTAGACCACCACACACTCCTTTCTCTCGAATGTAAATATCCTAATGCAAATAACCATCTCGCACCTGTGAGTTGAAGATGAAGTACTTGGGTTTGCAGCACTCTTCATCTGTAGTGTTGACCTGTGGCCGAGAGACGTTCACTGTGATGTTAATGAAGTTCTCCGGTAACGGACAGGGGATCTGGAACTTCTTGTAGATCACCTGAAGAACAACAGCAGGAGGAATCGTCTCATCAGAATAACAATAGCAGCTGGAATGACACTCTAGATTTCATTTGCATATTTATTTCTATGTTAAACGAGCAATTTAAGGCGAATATGTCAGTACTCACCACAATAACGAAGAACACCATGCACAACAAGGAGAACCCACTAGTGTACCCCAGATAACCTGAAACACAAATCTTGAGGATCAGCACAAAAGTCATTCTATATTTCATTTTTCAAAAAATTTTATTATATTTATTTATAGATTTTTTTTTTTTTTTACAGACGATTTCATAATAATAATGTATTAATAATGATTGTATTTATTATTTTACTCATAACTTCCACAAACTCATTGTTTCTTATTTTATATATTTAAAAAAATGAATACTTTAATAGCAATAATAGTAATAAATAATTATAATAATAATATTTGCATTGAATATTTTATTAATAATTGTATTTATTTTTTATTAACATGAACGCTGTCACATTTCTTTGCTTTCTTTAATTTTATTACAGTCATTTGTATAACAATTTAATTTATTTATAATTTTATAATATTAGAATAACAAAAATAATTAGAAAAATGTTAATTGTAATACTACTTTTATGTAATAATCTATTATTTATTATGATTGAGCCTCATATATTACATAAATAATTTTTCTAAAACTGTATTACTTCTATTTTTATCATTTTATTTATTAATCTAAAAAATATTATAAAGAATATGAAGCATATATTACTGTATTTTATGCTTTTACAGAGAATGGGCTCAATTGTCTGTGTGCAAAATATAGTTTATTATTTTGGGGTATACTTTTATTATTTTGCCCTTCATTTGGGAACACTTACCCAGGTTTTTAAGCAGCGAGAGCGGCAGTATGATAGTTAAAGTGACGATCAGCACCAGATAATCTCCGTTAGTGTACCACGCACTGGAAAAAACACCACAGACATCGATATTAGCATGCTGAGGAAATAACACGCAGCTGTTCTGCAACATCCTGTTTTACAAACACAAAACTCTAGAGCGTGTTTCAGTTTTGTCATGTAGCTTTGTGTGCAGGGGCTCCATGTAGGGGCCTGAATCTTTGATGTCAGTGTTTGTTGCATTAGGTCACTGTCACAAAGCTCTCAATCGACGTCTTTGAACAGACGTTCAGACCCCCACTGAACGGACAGCTGTACAATGAAGCGCTCACACTGTTCTACACAGAGCTGGAAAACATTCCAGTACAACACAACAACATCGGCCTGTGCTGTCAGTCCTCGCACAGCTCCAGACATCATCTAAGAGCCGGACCGATGCACATACGTGATGGCAATCAATGAAATCTTACTTGTCGTTAATGTCCAAGAAGGCTTTAATGACGATGGGCAGCTCGTACTTCACAATGTAGAGGTAGCTTGCCATAGCTGGGATTGAAAGAGAGTTTGAAAACACTTTAGCGCCTTAAAACAAACCAAAGTATCACACATTCACAAGTAACAAGTTTAGGTTATAAAAACGTTGTGGAACATGGTTTTGAAATGTTTCTAAAATGTTGAAATGCCTGATTATAACGTTATTTAAGGCTGACAAAGCGTTTCTTACAATGCTCTATTAACTCTATTTTCGCTGAAAATAAAATGTTATTTAAATGTTTATTTTTAAAGTTCTAAAACATTAGAAAATCCAGTTTTCTTGTCGTAAATATAAAGTCATTTAAAGGTTACAAAAACGTTTCTTGCACCATTCTACTAACTTTATTTTCACAGGAAAAATAACATTATTTGAACGTTTATTTTTCATATTCTAAGAATGTTTTAATGTCCAGTTTTTCTGATGCAATTATAATGTTATCTAAAGGTTCAACATTCTACTAACTTTATTTTCACCTGAAATATAACATGATCTCTTATTTTTAATATTCTAAACTGTTTTAATGTCCAGTTTTCTTGATGCAATTACAGTGTTATTTAAAGGTTACAGGTTTGTTTCTTGCAGCATTTTACCAACTTCATTTTTACCCAAAATATAACATTATTTCAATGTTTATTTTTAATATTCTAAAATGTCAAAACACTGAGTTTTCTTGTCATGATTATAACATTATTTAAAGTTTACAAAAACGTTTCTTGCAACATTCTACTATTTTTTTCACCCAAAATATATCATTATTTGAACATTTATGTTTAATGTTTGAAGACCGTTAAAATGCAAATGTTTTCTTGTTTTGATTATATTGTTATTTAAAGGTTCTAAAAATTCTTTATCTTTATCAATTACATTTTTTTTAAATGTTTCTATATTCTAAAACTTCTAAAAATGTCTAGTTTTCATGTTGTGATTAAAGGTTACAAAAACATTTCTCAGAATGTTCAGCAACTACAAAAGTACTCTCAGCATTACGAGATTATTAATAAAGTTACAAGAACGTTCCATAAACATTCCTTTAAGAACACTTTGTCCTCACATTGATGAAAAACGTTCCCTGATTCACATTACTAGTCGTACCTCCAAAGTTTTGCATGGTGATAGAGCAGGACGCTGCCAGTTTGCCGGGAATCCCGAAGGCCTTGTACCCCAGCTGTTCGTACACCAGAGAACCTGGACGGAGGGGGCAGAGCATTAAAACTTATACTTATCACGGTTAAAAATAGAAACATAGTCACACAGAGAGAATCTAACCTCCTTCGTTGGCCGTTTTGAGCAGCAAATGGACTGAGTAGAGGGAGAAAATGGCCACGGCGACCAGCAGGATCCTGCAGAAATGAACAATACACAGTCTGAATTATTAAAATCGCTTTCAAACTCTCTCATGGGTTGCAGTGCTCTCTTTAACCACCAAACGTTAAAGTCAACATGAAGCATTTACATATGAAAAACTGCGCTTTCATTGGAGATTACGATGGACAAACTGTGCACAGAAAGTCCAGGAATATGCATTAAGAAAAACAGAAAGCTCTTGTTGACTTTCAGTGTTAGACAAGATGACCTCAAGCATTTTCTCGCCTGACAACTGGACATAATTGACTATCTGTAATGAGTCACGGTACGAACACGCACACAAACACACACGTGTTCATAATAGAGGGAGGTGACTATGGATTAGACGTGATTATATTCTCACACACTCATTCATTCCACTGTCTGGAGCTGGCTTGATCCCGTTATAACCTGCCTGACCTTCAGTAGATTTCCACTTCACATGCCTGGAGTTTACGGTCACATCTTTGCTATTTAACCCATTCCTCGACCGCACAGTAAAGGTTTTCTGACTCAAAGCAATGCACTGACTCAAATTCTGGTTTCAAATCATTAGGATTTTACTGTGCACACTGGAAATCCCGTTTCAGTTGCGTAAGAAGTCATACTTTGATGGACTCCTGGAGATTTGGCATCCGGACAGACTTGATTTTAAAAATGCAGCACTGCTCCACCTGCAAAACCTTTACATAACCGGCAGAAACTCCTCTATCACCAGATTAACACGTACGACTTTGTTTGTTAACACTAAGAAGAAGCACGACTTGCATTTACTTCCTTCACCAGAGACTGACTGCAGCAGATTTACACCGAACAGAATCTGGGGCATATTGCTGTACTCATTAACTCATCCTAATCAGGTAATTAGCAGTCGTGTAAATCGGGGACGCTTGTGTACATTGTGTTCATAGATTACAAAAGCCCTAAATTCACTGCTAACTCTTTTAAAACTGGAAAAGTTGGGTGGTATCAGCTCATGCAAATGTGCATGTAAAGTTTTTGGCAGCACGGATATATAAAGAAGCACCTCGATACTCACACAAACATGGCGATGCCAGTGTTGGCCATGGCATAGGCAAGTCCCAGGATTCCACTTCCCATGATGGCATTGCCCAAGTTAAACACCGACATACCAAACGACGCCGAACCAGAGCTCTGAAAAACAGGAACAATGAGATTTATACGTGTAAAACGGCTGATGAAACCTCTCACACCAGATCAACCACTTACATATTCAGCTTCATATTTCTTCTTCCCCAGTTGGTGGTCAGTGAGGAAGTTCTGGCTTTCCGCATCCACGTCGGTATATTGCATTCTGTAACCACACCATCAGTGCATTAGATCAACATAAGAGAAGATTTACTAACTAATAGTGACTCGTCTAGGTCAAATGAAGCAGGTTTTACCCGTTGAGGGGGGCTTTGGAGTCCTGATAACTTGTGTACTCGTTGCTGTTGGAACTGCAGCTGTCTATGTCTGGAGCGATGTTCAAACGACTCATCTTTGTATTTGCTTGGGCTTTGCTCATTCTGTAATGTAAAACAAGTTTATTAGTTTAATATAACCTAAAGAAAGAGTTGCAAGCATTCTACCTCCTTTACTGAAACATCTTGATTGTAGTCTAATTATAATTTGGGTGTTCTTGTCTCAAAACCAGAAATACCCAAACTGGTTATTTGACAGTCGATCGCGTGTCCCCAGAAATCTTTGAAGGACTGTCAATGTGCACACCATCGTTTTAAAAAGTGCATGTTCACACATTGCTCAGCAGAGCCGTGCATCAGCTCCACAAACAGGCATCGGGTCATGTGACCCAAAATATGACGTTATTTTTAATAGTCTAATAATGTTAAAATGTCCTTAAGGATAGGTTTGTCAAACTATTTTACTCAACGTTCCTCAAGCGAGAAACACGTCGCACTTTAAGTTTATTAGTTAAATATTACGTAAACGAAGATTTGAAAGCATTTTACCTCAAATTAATTATTATTATTAAATATTCTAAATGTTAAAATGACTAAATGGTTATTCTAGCATTGTTATAGGCCTCCTGCATTCTGTAAACACACCAGTGCATTAGATCTAGATCTAGAAGGGATGATTTAGTCACTACTAGTGACTCGTCTAGATCAAATGAAAGTGTTATCCATTGAGGGAGACTCTGGTGAGATAGTCCTGAGAGCTTCTGAACTCATTTCTGTTGTGACTGCTGCTGTCCATGTCTGGAGCGTATTCAAAACGACTCATCTTTTTATTTGCAGGGGCTTTGTTTATTCTGTAATGTAAAACAATTAAATAGTCTCCTTATTATGCAAGGATTTAGGTTTTGCATAACCATTATAGTGAAAAATTGGGTATTTTGGGGGGGACATACACACCTATGAGGCTTTAATTTGGTGTTTTGTGAAAGAGATATGACTGATAGGCTACTGTTTACCAACATTCACTCTTTTCTATGTAGCTGATAAACTGGTGAGTCTCTAAAGACCAACAACAGCATTGCAGAAACATCTTTACATAAGAGGAAACAATGGCGTTCATTGGAAAATATTTGAATGAGTTACTGGAAGTTCCTCAAGATTGAAACACTTTTGCATGTTAAGATGATTAGTTAAATATAGCCTAAACAAAGATTTGCACGCATTTGACCTTAACTATGCTATGCAAACATTTTTTTTTTCATAAAGCAGAAAATGTAAAGCAATCTCCATAATGGTTATTTGACAATCGATAGCGTCTCCAGAAATCTGTGAAGGTTTGTCGATGCGCGCTCCTGCGGTTTAGCAAACGCGCGGAGCCGCGCCTCAGCAAATCGGGGATCAGGTCACGTGACCCAGAGAGGGCTGAGTGGAAAATTACAAACCGGCACCGACAACAGACCTGCATCCGCCGCATCGTCATCAAGTATTAATACAGGCATCTCTTCAGTCTATATTTATATATTCGGAACAAAACTGAGCTGAACATAACCAATTAAGGTATTTATTCCTGTTGGGTGACTCGTTTAATGTATTTAATCAGATTCTGATGACCATTTTAGACCGTGACAAGGAAACTTACGTATTAAATGTCCGTTTCAAACCACGTGAACAATTGTATAACCTAAAATAATAATAATAACACTGATAAAATAAAAACATATGCATATGCTCAGTGTGTGAAGGATACGCCCCCGCTTTTATCAACAAGCACCGGAAAAAAATCAAACAACGCCAATAAAACCCGTTAAATCACCTCATTTAATATATCCAGCCTTTTCTAAAATATCAGTATTTCAGATCATTAGATGAGTGTGTTTGATTAACGAATGTATCCTTTTGAACGGATTTATGGAAATATGATGAAACACGAATGAGTCACGCCGAGACAAACCGACTCTAAATGAATCAAATAAAGCAATGAAATAAACGCCAAGAACAGTGCAACCAGCTTAAAACCAGGTCAGGGAATCATAACTGTTCTGAAACATTAAATAACGTCAAACCGGGATGAAATCTTACCTCAAGAATAATAAAAAAAAGACAAATCCGTTTCTTCAGCTGTTAATGGAAAAAATGAGCAAAGGCTCCCAAAACCAATAACGATTGATCCTTCAAAAATATACCGTGGTAGACAATAAATAAATATCCTACAATTATTAAATTATGTTAAACATAAATAGAAACACTGTAATACTAAAACCCTATAATCTGTAAGATTAATATTAATGTTAGAGATGTCCTCTGGGCGCGTCCGGTATCACAGTCGTGCTCTGATGCTGCTGAGGTTGGTTTATATTCGCATTGCATCAGCCGCGGACACTCGTGGGCGGAGCCTCTGACGCGACTGTATACAAACAGACCTGCCTTGACCCAGACGAGAGAGACTCTCCCAGCCTCATGAAGGCGTCCACAGCCTGCTTCCTGCTCACAAGAAATACAGATGAAACCTTTAATATCACAGCTGTGTCTCCCAAACAGCACTGAGAGCAAATGGAGACTGTTTCCTGAGCTAAAGACCAGAGTAATCTCGCATTACAGGTACATTAATCTCCAATGTCTCATCAGAAGTTCTCAAAAATAAAGGTTCCAAAGAACATTTCAGCGATCAGTTCTTAAAGTTCTTTTTTTTGCATCAATGGTTCCATGAAGAACATGTTTTCCATGTCACAAAAGGTTCTTTTCTGTCCACTGAAAGGTTCTTTGAGAAACAAAAATGGTTCTTCTATGCATCACTGTGAAAATTTCTAATTTTTTCACTTTATTTTTAAGATTTTAGGGATGTTAAAGGCTCTTCCCCTTAAAATTAACCATGGTTTTACTACAAATAAAACAAAAAAAATATGGTTAAGTCATGGTTTTACTACACAAACCATGGTAATGGTTATCAATACCCCCAAAAAACAACTAAGTTTACTTAAGATCAGCATCTAAACAATAACATATTCCTCTGTGGTAAATCTCGGTTTTGTGTCGAACAATTTGACTTCAGAAGAACCACAGATATAGACCACAACCCACCCTGTGCCCTATTTTAAGCGAGGAAATATTATAGAAGTTGCCTTATATTGCTCAGGAGAGGTAACAAAGTTCTCGGGTATGAATTAGCAATCACTTTTGTCTCAGAAGTTCCTCCTAAATAATGTAGATTGTGAGATTATTTGGAGGAAAACACTTTATTTGTGTCTGCTGAGATGTCAAAGACAATGACTTCTCCATGACAGTGAATAAGATCATGGGACCACATGACTATGAGAGAAGCTGTGAGGAACAAAAGGATGAATTTTACAAAAAGAGGAATTTCTGAGATGACGTTAGACACAAGTGACAGATTAAACGAGTCGGGAATGAGTGCGGCCCCACACTGGGAGAGCATGCTTGGTTTTGAGTCACAGCAGACAAGGGCAGCGAATCGAGTTTGTTGTTTCTTTCGCTCCCAGCATAACTTAAACGAATCACTCGCCTGACCACCTTCGCACAGAAGTTATTCGTCACCCCCCGATCGGCCAAATCCCCCAGTGGAAGTGGAGCAGGGCCGTACGGGACTCTGGTCTACGGTGCTTTACCCTCGGATTAAAGGCCACTGCAGCCTCTGAGCTGGAGTTCACAAAAGAACACGGATGCTGGAATGTCTGACCTATTGAAACAGGCCGTGGGGCCCCAGGCGACGCCCCGATTCCATAGGTAAGACTGGATCAACAAAAGCATTTTTCTGTCTCCACACTGTGTGAAAAACGGATGGAAGAAATCCCAGCTCTGCCTTTGAAAGTAGTAGCATCCATGGAGAAATGACACTCTTTAAATGGGGGAAACCATCAGATGCATTATCTGAAGATACAGATTTTCAGTTCATTCATTCAAATAACACCATTGGAATATTTCTGAAGGAATGGTTTCTGATTCTATAATGATCTTCTGTGCCATATTTTAGTGAATAAATGCTTTCACCCGCCAATCCATTGGAAACATATGGATTTCTGAAGGAATTGTTTCTTAAATATGGTCTCAAAATGTTCTGCAGTGCCATATTTTAGTGAATAAATGCATTCACCTACCAATTCAATGGAAATATCGTAATCACTAAAATAATTGTTTCTGAAGATATGCTTTAAAATAGTTTTTCAGGCCATATTTTATTGAAAAAAGCTTTTACCTTCCAATCCATTGGAAATATCTTGATTTCTGAAGGAATGGTTTCTGAAAATGTGCTCTCAAAATGTTCTTTAGTGCCATACTTTATTGAACAAATGCTTTCACCTACAAATTCATTGGAATTAGCTTGATTTCTGAAGGAATGGTTTCTGAAATGTAGTTTCATAATGTTCTTCTGTACCATATTTTAGTGAATAAATGCTTTCAACTGTCAATCCATTGGAAATATATTGATTTCTGAAGGAATTGTTTCATAAATATGGTCTCAAAATCTTAATTGAACAAATGCTTTTACCTTCCTAGATCATTAATAATGCAGAACAAAAGTATGTGAACCTTCTTTGGAAAACAAAACCTTTTGAAAAAATAAGTGTCGATGACATGAATTTTAAGTTTAAGGGGAAAATACCAATGTAAGAGAAATTGAATGTTACCAAAATGTTCTTTTGGATCTCATCTGTCCAAAGAATATTTTTCCAGTACAGTTTCAGAACATCCTGGAAAGTCTCCTGCAAACTTGAGATGGGCAACAATGTTTTGTTTCTGGAAACCAGTGCTTTTTTTCTGTGATAGCCCCCCATGAACACAGATTTGTCAGTGTTTTTCTTACGCTAGACTGGTGTTATCATGTGTTTGGATATCTTAATCTTTCGCTGTCATCCTATGGTTCTATGTCACTTGTTTGAGGTTTTTACAGTTTACCCTCACATCGATCTTTGTAGGGCGTCTTGTCCCAGAGAGAGGTGTACTGGTGCTGAATTTCTTCCTTTAGTAAACTATCTGCCTGAAAGTGGACTAAAGGAGGCCCAATTATATCTGCAAACCCTTACAGCCTTCTGAACTGGTTCACCTCTTCTTCTAAATACTTGGATCACAGTGAATTTAGCTGAAAAAAGCAGGTAACCGAAATGTTTAGTGTGTGAAAGGGCAAACTAAACCCATGGCTTTCTTCTGAGCTGCAGCTGGTCTTGACAGTAAATTAAACGTTGCTCTGTAAATACTCAAGGGAGCTTCTGTTTACTCAATCGTTTACACAGGTTCGTGGCTGATTTCTTTAATTAGACCGGTCCAAATTAACCTTTTTACAATCTTTTCAAATCATCAGTTAAATTAAAGAGTTTATTTCATTCTGTAAACGCTACACTTAAAAATAAAGGTTCTTTACGGGCACTGATGGTTCCTAAAATAATTTTTAACATCTATGGAATCTTTTCATTCCACAAAAGGTTCTTTAGATTTTTTAAATGTTCTTTACAGTAAGAATTTTTTTTCTTTTGAGAAAAGGGGAACAAAAAAAAGAACAAAAAAAAACATTTTTGGAACCTTTATTATTATTATTATTATTAAAATGACATTTATAACTCTTATTTTTAGTTCTTTTGTTGTTTAGGAATAATAGCAACTACTTCACTTCACCACAACTGGGTGAACCAGACTTTGGTACACCTAATAGGTATCATTGATATGTAAATGTCAGTGGGCAGATGTAAATTTCATAGCCAGATGTTCTTGCAGATAGTTACAATACAATAGGCCTTTAAGACTTAAAGCTACAGTATATTTTAGTAGTTATATATATATATAGGTGCAAAAGCCTCTAAGTTGGTCTGACTTTTTTAGTTTTTTTTTGTTTAAATGACCATTTCTTTCTGGCTACTATGTATAGTAAGTACTGGTACTTCTGAATGGGTTGAGGCTGGGATTTAACGCATGTGTGGAGAGCATTCACTCAGTATCGTTATCTCATTTTTGACCAAGATGGCTTTTAGAGGCTTTTGCATTGGAACTCTTCATATATATATATATATATATATAATTTCAGAAGTACCTCAATGATCTAAAATCAAGCCACTGTAAACAATAATGTTGTTTCCACTTTAAAAGTAAACATTCATACTGCCTTAAAATTAATAAAAAATCTAAATTAAGTTTAGTCAACTTGAAATGTGAAGGTGTAACCACTTGGAAAATCCGGGAAAGTTATTGTAAACTATAAAAAAGTGTTAACCTGCAATTGTTACCTTAAAAATCTGTTGATTTAACCCATAAAAAATAGTTTTGTTACATAATTTTAATATAATAACATTTTTACTGTAAGAAAAACAAGTTTATTTAGAGTTATTGTTTTTAGTTTTTTTTTTTTTTCAGTGTAACACCAAATTTTAAGTTGTAAAAGCTAATTGCAACAATCATATGTTATGTTGTGCTGTACAAGCCTAATTCCATTTTCAACATCTTCTTTACTAGTCTGCATGGCAAATGACTTGGAATATCTCCCAGGTAAACTTCAGAACCTGACTACATAGTTGAAATGAAAGGAAAATTAAAATGTAAAGGAAAACAGACAAGAAGAATGTCAGAGGATTTCTTGATGTTCGGATCGCGGGGGTCCGTGAGAGAGAAGACATCTCGCCTGTCTCCCGCAGAGCGGGGCAGAGGTCGGCTCATCTTCCCCCGGCTCCTGGCTCATTCTTATATAATCATTTTATCCCCTCGCATTAAACAAACAGCCGCCCACTGTCCGCACTCATGGGAACCTGCCGAGAGAGTCTGACACGGAGATCACGCTATGCACTTCAACTTCATAATGCCCACCTGCCATTGCTCATAACAGGCCCTGCTGAGGCCATTTGGGTACTTTATGAAATAAAATAAAATGTATGATGTGTGACTATGCTAATTGATGCAATACTGACACATAAAATCCTTGAGAAATTAAATAAAAAGTAGGGCATGGGGGCATTGTACCAGGAAGATGATGGCACACATGTCCTCTTTCTCATGGATTATCATCACTTGTGTCTGTGTTATCATGCTTGCAATGTGTTCAGCTGTGGCAGGAAGCTTCGGTGTGTTTATAACAGAGTTATCAGACCGGAAAACAAACGCTCTTGACACAGACAGTAAGTGAAACGCACATATGCTCATCTGCGTATGAAACCGTGCAGAGGAGCTCAATGCATTTGACACTGATTGCTCTAGATGTGTCTGCATGTGTGTTTCTGAACAACTGCAAGCCAAGTTCTACAGAGCAAGATGAGACTGATATATTTAGGTCATTAGGTTATAAGAGGTTAGCAGAGATACAGTTTAGCATGTGCGATGCTCACAATCGCATCATCAGCATCTGTGACAGTATACATTTCAATGTGTGAAGGTTTGAATCCCTATCGGACAGCGTGCTGGTTCAGGCTGGCTGATGCTGGTTTAACTGGTGGACTCAAATATACAGCAGAGTCATAGCAGCAACACCAAGGTAATGGGGTCGAGTCCCAGGGAATGCACGGACTGTGTATCTTGAATGCAATACAAGTCACTTTGGATAAAAGCGTCTGCTGAATGAAATGGTTTAGGCTAAGACGCTTGTGAGAGAGAGTATTTGGTGAAGGGATCGTTCAGATTGTGTATACAGTGATTCTAGTCAGGATTATAATCATCAATTGAATAATTTTTGTTAACTGAAATAAAGCAGAATCGATATCAAATTTAAATATTGGATTAACAATATTAAACCTTAAAAGTAATATTTAAAAAGAACAAAAACTATTCAAAGTGACAATTAAGCATATTACAAAATCACTACAATTAAAAATAAGAGCTCATTAAAAAATATACATGAGTATATTTATTATATATTATTTGATGTATGTATATGTAAATATTGGATGAAAAACATAAACTACATGAAAACTGAACTAAATTTAAGTCGAAGCACTGGAGATAAATAAAATAAAAATAAATAAATAAATTAGACCTAAATTGTAATATTTAAAAACAACAAAAACTTATCAAAATGACAAAAGGAAGTTTTTTTTTAATTAAAATTAAAACAGTAAATATTAAAGTAAATGCAATATATACATATATATACTGTATAACACTGGTGCTATTGAAGTACATCACCATCACCACGGCCAGGTTGTAACCACTATGAACCATGACATAAATCAAGGGAATTTTCCAGATGAACAGCAGAAATTAGGCGGTGTGAGCGGGGAGGAATAAGGGCATCTTTTGATATGAAGCTTTGGGCCTGTAATCTGCTTACAGATGAAAAAGCTCTGAATTCCTGGACCTGCAGGAGAAGCTGAGATGACCCTCTAAACGGCATCAAAACTTTCCACTAATATTGTAAAAGACAACCCGGATCCGAAGCACATGAACCTGCTGACTTCTAGCGAGAGGTGGGGGACCGGGATTACAGCGGGTCTCCTGGATAAACTGTTCTCACCGGCCCTGCACACTGCACATGAGACCCATAAAACCACAGAGAGCAGAGATGTCCTCTGCATGGATGGACAGGGATGGAGCGTGATTTAATCTCCATGCCAAGCATATTCCCTTAATTCCCACAGGAAATACAGTCTGAATGTCCTTAGAAAACTACAGCTCCGCAGTGTCTCATATACTTCTGTAGGTACGCTTCACAAAGGCGAATAACTCAGATAACAATGCTCTTACCGTTTCCTGCTGAAACATCAGGAAGGAAGTGATGCCCACAGACAGGAAGAACAACACATGCCAGAGCTCTGTGTCACTCTGTTGACATTACATCATATTATTGAAAAAACGAGATGGTCATTAATGTTGTGCAGGCCATTCCATTCTCGCTCTGTTCATCGAAACTGTTGAGTTTGTACAGTAAAGTGGAGCGAGAAGTTCATTCTGAGGAGACTGAACTGTTTCTGACTTTTCATTTGGTTTAGTTCAGTAAAAATCACTAATTAGATCAATTGTTAAACAGTACTGAAGGAGAACAAAGCTATTTATTTTCATGTCAAGACTCATTTATAGAGAGTGAAAAAAATATTAAAGAGAATATTGTATGTTGTTTCCAGCATAAAATATATTAGTCATTATTCACTATTGTACTAATATTTTCTGACACGTTAGAAAATAAGAAATATTTTTTTGATTAAGATAGAAATTATACAAGAAAACAAAAACAGTAATATTAGTACAAAATTGTCATTCATTCCTGGAAACCAAATTCTTATATTTTTCAAATATCTTGTATTTTTAACAGCAACTGTCAATATAACATATAGGGAGGTAATCCCTTCTATATAATTTTAGAATATAAGAGACATTTTTTCTTTTTTTACAATGACCAAGATAAGAATGATAAAACAAAAATATTAATATTAATATGGTTACAAAATTGTTACAATATATGCCATTAATCCTGGAAATGAAATTCTTAAATCTTGTAAATCAAATGTTTTGTATTCTCCTCATTTTTGACAGTGACTATATACAAAATAAAAAATAAATTTAAACTTAAATGTATTTGTATGGAACATTTCATAATAAACAGTGTTCCAAAACAGCTTTAACAAGTTATTGAACAAGCTAAAGGTGTCATTGGCAAGATAAAACTGCCTAAAAAGATGTAAACAGTAACACAAACCTGTTTTACATTTGGAAATGAGATGAGATGAGCACGAAGGACTAGAATATTAAGACATGAGGGTGAAAAACCATCCAAAACATCCTTATGAATGCATAACATTGTCCTAAAATTTTGACTTTGCATTGAACTCAACTATTTTCTTCAAAATATTTTCACTTTCGCCTGAGAGAAACATCTGAGAACACACTGTGTGCAGTTCAGTGTGATTTCTCAAAGTATAGCAACCATGTATTTTCCAATAGCTACTTTTATCAGAGACTGTTTCTGAGCCGTGTCATTTATCTCTGTGTTTGCGAGAGAAATCAGGAAGGTCACAACAAGACGGGCGTCATCGGCTAATAAACGTGGCATCCTACTGACCCAGGTGCTGCACACACAGATAAAAAAGGGCTGTGTTTCATTTTCATCCGAATCACATGACAGCGCAGCTCAGCCCATCCCATCCTTCCCTGTGCATTTGGGAAATTTCCATTCCCTGCTTTGCTTTTCTCAAGGTTACGTTCACAGCCATCCACCAAGCGTCATTCTGCCTCTTTATGTTTTTAAAATTCAATGATCACCCACGGTCCAAAAGCAGACACGATGTTACTATCCCATTACCTACGCAAATGTAAGAAAAGCACCACACTGGGTCACACTTAAGCCTATTATACAGGACTGTGGATTAACTGTCTCTCTCTTCCTGTTAAATGAGGCTAAAGACATGAATGCCTTGATCAGATGCTTACTGTGACATTAAGTGACGGCTTGATCAGGCAGGATTCATCTCGCCTGTATCTCACAATCACATTCTGGGAATCTGAGCACAGGCTGCTGGTTTAAAGGAACAGTTCACCTAAAAATGAACATCATGTCATCGTTTACTCAACCTCAAAACCAGAACTGCTCTTCTCCTTTCAGTGAACGAATAAACAAAAGAACAAATTAAGCTTTCACAGATAAAAAAAAAAATGTTTTCAGTAGCCTATTTCAAGTCTTCTGAAGATAATTCACATACTACCTTTGAGAAACAGAGCCAAATTTAATCTAAATTTCATGTGCGTTTTTGCTTATGAAATCCAGTGTGTTGATATTAGTCACAGATTAGTCAAATGGGTGTAATGTGTCTTGACAATGCTTGTTCAAACATGCAGAACTTGATTGATTGTCCATTTTGGAACTTGTCAGTCCTTTCATTGCAAGGAATGAGTAACATGAACATTCAGCTAACCTGCATCTCCTATGGTTTTCTTTAAAAAATAAATAAATAAAGTCAAAGGTACAGCATTTTTAATTTTTCAAAATTGAGCACTCAAGCAGAGGTTTGCACAGTGAAACACCACTCTTATTGTCTTCATAGAATTTAAGTCATTCGCTCATCTACGAATGTCTTTCTTGACTGAGTTTATGCTTTTTCATGCTTCATTTTTAGTGAGAGGCATGTGCAAAATGATGGTTTTTGTAGTGGCAAAATTCAGCAGAAGCTAAAAAATGTAGGTACGTTGCAAAACGAAGGTGAAACCGCTACGTGAACAACTCCTCGACGATGCAAAATGCATCCAATATACAAGAGAAAGCGTTGATTTGCCGTTTGCCACGTCCCAAAGATAAAAGTTTGTGACTATGACTATAAATGTGACATTGGGTGTTGATCTCATGCGTCACACTTGATCTAAATGATGGGCTGGTGGCCATCTTCAATGCATATGTGCTTGCATTCATAATATTTGTTTGCGTTTGTGGTAATTATGGAGGAACACAATGTACTTTTACACTGGGAAAATGAAAGACTATGGACGGACACGTCTGCAGGTGTTGGTTTCCACTAGAAAGACAACATACATCATACTTGATCGTTTAAAAGTACATTGTGCTGCTCCACGTTAAGCCCAAACACAGATAAATATTACACTGAGTACAGACGCATTTATTATGGCCAGTCTCAGAATGTCAAGAAAATTGGCAACAAAAAACAAATCACTCTAAAAAAGTAATTCAGGGAACCTTTTACCACAACTTAAATAAATGCATGCTTGCAAGTTTAATAAATTATAATTTTAAGATGCAACATTATTTTGTTAAGTTAAGCTGACATAAAATAATGCTGAGTATTACATGATACGGTGTGTAATTTAAACTCTAATTTCTGTGTCAGTTGAATTTCTTTAAAAATTAAGTTGTGGTAACTCAATGAAATTGTCTTGTTAACTTTGGAAATTGGGCAGTGGATTTATTGTTCCCAGCATGCTTTGCATAGGACTGGATAATGAGTTAAAATGAACTGTTATTTTTTAGTGAAGGGAAAGACCAGCTAGTATTTAATTCTGTTATGTTAGACATTTAAAAGAGTTTGAAGAGTTAAAAGAGTAATGTTGCAGTTTTTCTGTTTACCATTGTGCTGAAGAGACCACATCAATGTAAACACTACATTGATTCTATCAGCAATGACTGCTAACTTACAATTAACATTGTACACATTCATGTGGTTTGCAGGTAAACTGTGATGCGAGCACTGCCTCAAATGTTCAAAACACTTTCAGTATCCACTGACTCCACCATTTGCCACGTCATTGGCTTCTTTCCACTGTCAATAGGCAATTAATTTGAAAATCAAAGACAATAGTTTGCTGTTCTGGGACACTATGAACTATGACATTGTGTTGGTCGTCATACTTGATCTAAATGATGGACTGGTGGCCATCTTCAATGCATCTGTACTTGATTTAATACTTGTTTGAGTTTGGGGTTATTATTTAGGAACACAACATCCTTTTACAACGGGAACACGTAGGCAGATCCACTACCAGAAAGACAACGTGCAACATATTTGATCATTTAGTGTAAAAATACATTGTGTTCCTCCACGTTAACCACAAAAACAAATACATTTACACTTGCATTTATAACAGCCATCAGCCCAGGAATGCATGAAATTGATGGAAATTCCTACTGGAGATCAAAAGTACACTAAATCAAATTGTGACATGGACTAAAATCTGTAAATATTAAAGCTCAACTATTTAAATATGAAGTCTGTATGTTGTGCATAAGCAGTGTTTCACCAACTACACAAACTCAAAGACGCCTGTCGCTTCTCTGAGAGTCACTTCACATGCATACAAAAACTCAAAAGACTTCAAAGTATAACTGGAATAAATTATGACAGAAATATACTACTACTGTACAATAGAATGTGCTTAATAAATAATAACAATAATACTTATGCAATATTAAAATATTGTACTGTAAAATGATCTGATTACATTTTAAAAGATGAATTAAATTATAGGTTAAATACATTTTATGAATGTATTAGATTACCACTGTTTTTGATTTTTAAAAATGTTAAATTATTAGTTTCATTGATTTAATTGATCCTTTTTGATTATTCAGGTTTATTAAAACCATTAACATTCATGTTAAAATGTAAAAATTAAACAGTAAACATGGAATTTGTGAAGAAATAAAGCAGGTTTCACCTTATAACATGCTGTGTAGCGTTATTTATATGATAACATTAGACTTCAACTTAAGCTATACTTCTAGTTTGAATCATTTAAACATGCCTTTGTGGATTTTGCAACAAAAATAGACTCAAAAATCATGCTCTTACATGATAACATAGGCACCGGAACAAAATATGTGCTGCTTATGTATCTAGACTAGTGTGCAATGGGCCTTACAGAGTTGTGATTTACCTCTTTATGAGTATTTGTGACTATTTCAGAATGATGAAGTAATTTTACACTTGACTGTCAGAGGTTTGATTGATGTGTTTCATGCACGGGTGCCAAGTGAGGCTTTAACCCTCTAGCACAGGTGTGAGTTATTAACATGGTTACCTAAACGGAGTTTCCAAAAAGAGCTGAGAAACGCAGAGAAGTCACAGGTCACCGTCATGGGGAGTATTACTGTTGCTCATCACGCAGCGTTTGTGCTCCAGATGTGAATGAGTCCTCGAACCACGGGTCTTGCTGAGGAGAGGTGTGCTGTTACTTTACTAAGTGATCAGATGCACAATAAAATACATTAAATATTGCATTACACCAGGGTTTGCCAAATTGATCTTAATGTAAGAACTGCAGTAGGTTGTGAGTTGATAAAAGCTAATAATTAATCAAATCATAAAAATGTACAATAAAAATCATTTAAACCCTTGAACACTAAAAATATTAATATTTTGTTTATCTGCATGTCAATGTGACCATTAACAGACATCAGAGAACTGTAAACATGAGAATGTGTTATTAAATTATTTGAAATATTAACTTCCTCAGAGACATTTCAAGTATAGCCTATTTTTTTAAGGGGTTCAGCTGACAAAACGTTTGCAAATCCTTCCATTATATGAAGAACCATTAATAAACATGAAAACAACAATGACAGGCCAAAGTCTTGAATGTTTTTGTCCAGACTTCCATTATGAATAATTTACTGCCATTGTGTGAATAATATGGACTCTGCGTGATCCATAAAAAAAGTAACTAATCAGATTATGAGCATTTTTAAATGTAATATCTAATTACAAGATAATATCTAATCCAGATTACATGTAATCAGTTGCTACCCGTGAGTGAAATGAAGATTTACTGTTTTCTGAAAGCATGCTATAGATCTCATTTTGAATGATTTATCCATATGCATGTTTAATTTTTTTAAACAATTTCTATACCCAGTCCAAAACACTGACAAAACAAAACAGAAATATTAAATACCAAGAAATGAATGCTCTGCAGCAATGCTGACGCTCAAAGACAGACTGATGCATGTTAAAATGACATTCAGCTTCATTCAAAAGCTCCTGAATCAAGCTGACACAGCCTTCTGCTGCTCACGTGGCCTGCTGTTACTCTGATGCATTGTTTATGTGGGCTTGAAAGCATGTGTTACCCAGATCATAGTTAAACCTGAGGGTGTGTCTGAGAGAGAGAGAGAGAGAGAGAGAGAGAGAGAGAGAGAGAGCATGAGAGTGCAAGCTTTCCTCATGCATGAAGTTGCTGTGGAGTCAAATCACCTTAGTCATCATGATCAAAGCTGGATTTAGCTTATTTTATGTGGCGTCTCCTGATTCAATTAATCACAATTCATAATTGTTGATTGATTCTCTTTTGCTCCAGGACACAAGTTTCACATTGGTGACACAAAACAGTACCACTATCTTGAAAAACTAAATAAAATTGCCCTACAAGTTCAACATTGAAGTTTATTATTATCATCATCATTAACCACATAGACCAAACAACATGCACAATTATAAACATGATATTGGCCGAACAGTTTTGTTTTTAAAACATCTCCTGAATCTCCTCACTGTCAGTGTTTGTTTAATGTAGTCCAGGTCATTTTAGCTGGCTTGTGTACACATGTTCCACTGACGTGCCCTGTTATATGAGGAAACACATCCTTAAATGACCTCACTCTGGATGTTTAACTCTACATCGACAGCAGGTGGTTGCTAAGGTAATCTAACAGCATCTTTACATGGCCAAGTTAAGGCTGTTCTGTGCCTACTCCGAATTCAGTGTAAAGATGAAATGCTGTATAAAAACCAGACTAAATGTTGGCAAATTTACACTGCAAAGCTGGCACAGAGGTGCTTCTGAAGTGGCATTTAGGTGTCTTTAGACAGACAGTTGTGTTGTGGTTGCCAAGTCAAAAGAGCTCTAGATTTGGCTCGTATATGGGATTTTTTCACCATGGTGAAAATGGTGCAGATCAGTTAGTAAAGTACCAGCACACTCCTCTCAAAATGATTCATGTCTGGAGCACAAACACTGCAGGACATGTTATGTACCAAACCCTGAGTATGAGCAACACTAATTGAGCAAATGAGCTACTGCTATTTGATTCCACTTGAGAAAAACGTTGTCTAATAAAAATGCCAACAGACAGGTGTGGTTATATTTTTATCAAGTGCCACTTCAAGGCACCTGATGTTCTTTACAGGCCTCAGGGCTCTGTTTATGATCATTATTGCATGAATAAAGGTATTGAGTGAACATAATACAGGTGAAGGATATCTATTTCATGTCATAGTAGTGAGGGATTTCTCAGGGCTGTACCACAGTTTTTAAAGGATTTAGCAAAGAAAGCACTCTTAATTGCTACTTCCAGACACGAATCTGCCTTAAATGCAGTTTTCTTTCTTGTGTTGACATCACTTTGAAAGGACATTGGTTATGTCCATTGCTGATGCTTGTTTAGACACGTTCCTAGAGGAATGACCCTGAGATTTCCCTGTTTTCGCTCGAGAGAGTGTTTAATTGAATGTAATGCATGTGTGTGCATTATGAGTCAGCACAATCTCAAAACTTGTTTCTGTGGGCTCTATAATGCTGACGTACTGTTTTGATGCTGAGACATCAGAAATGCACAGAGAACTGCCGGTCAGTTCATATTTGTGCAGTTTTTGCTTTAACAGAGCATCTTTTCTCTGATGAAGTGTTGTCTTATTTCTCTGTACATCGACTGATGCTTTTGACTTTAATAAACATGATCATCTTTAGGATGGCCTTATAAGACATAAAGCGGATTACAAAACATTATTAGAACTTTCTTGCTCACATTCTCTACCATCTGGCTAATGCTTAGCTTTCATTTCCTCATGCCAACACACATACCAACAAACCAAAGCAGACACTACTTCACATTCTTAACTCAATATTCTGCATTTTTGCCTCAGATCTGACGGGTTTATTGTATAATGAGTGCTGAATGTGTTTATTGTGTGCCGTGTGCCTAGATTAACCCAGTCGAATTCTCAAATGAACATGAGGAAAGACTCTGAAATGTAGTTTCACATGAGGCTTGGGTTTTGTTTTAGCGTGTTTCTTCTGCAAGAAAATTGCCATGACTTGCTTGTTTGGTAAATCAATTGTAGGCCTATATTTATTCTATTATATATGCATGTAAAAAAATTGTGAAATTATAAAAAAAAATGTAGTTTTCCACAATTTCAATAGAAAATATACATGTATATTATTTACATAATTTATATATATTTTTTAATTTTCAATTAGTTTAATTTGTACTAAAAGAGCTAAAACAAAAACTATATATATATATATAACTATTAAAACAATAAAATTGATAAATACATAAAATATTGATACATTATAATTGTATTTCAAATATACTAAAATAACACAGATTTAATCTGATAATACTATTAAATGTTATGAATCAATTCTATTTTCACATTTGCTTGAAACATGAACACTGCATCAAATGTTCACACAGACTGAAATGAGCATCATCCTGAGAGTGTAATGCTGTAAAAGCATCTGTCAGTACAGCAGCAGCACAGAGACTCAGACACGCTGGTGACCGGCGGCCAGATGTGCTTGTATGGTGGTCTTATGTAAGCAGATGTTGACATGATTCATGCTGAGCCTGTGACCTGCAATCTGACTGAGAGCTCTCTCTCTCTCACACACACACACACACACACACACACACACACACACACACTGCATTAAACATGAGGTCTGGATCATGTGTGTGTGTTTGCAGCCTGTCAGATCATGTGTTGGTGTGTTTGAGGATCATGACACACTGGTGTTTTATTGCCCTGCAGTTTAAAGGTGTGTATCCATGAAATTACAACGGAAATGACTCATCATAATAAAAAATAAACAGGTTATATCATCTATTAAAAAAATCTAATATTGCATGTTTTAAAATATTCTTGTGCGGTTTCAAAATACACAAATATTTTAAATGAAATTATATATTTGAATAAAATTATATTTCTATAATATACATTGTCTTTATTATTTATTTATCTTTATAAATGATTTTCTTTTTAGAAAACAAAAATAATCATGTTGATGAAACTCAAAATCAAGAAACAAGACACTATTTAGCTTAAAGAAAATTAATCTTATTTTTAGGACGAAGACTTTAGCGCTAAATTGACTCTTTTAATCCAAAGTACGTAACTTACATTATAAATATTAATTTTAATGAAATAATTTTCACGATGTTATGTATTGTTGCAATTGTAAAAATGAATCTTTAAGTAAGATTGGTCACATTTCTGATCTCATTATCATAATTTAAATATCTCAGATATTTTCTTTCATATTCACATCACCATGGCAACTGAAGAATTTCTCCATCAGTGAAAACACAAAGGAGGACGTCGTTTCACATTTCTTTATTTTTCATGTTACATATGGAAACAGCTTCAGTGATACAAAAATCCCCCAGTGACGTGGCAGATACGTGGCTCGTGATTGGTCGAGCCACAGGAGGTTTTATACGATATGGTGGCAGTTTGTGAGCAGACAAGGTTTCACCTCGTTTCTCACGACTGTTCCTCTACAGTCAGAAAAATACTGGGATTCTGTGTTCATTTCACATTACCAAAATACATGTAAACTGTTACAGTTTGTACATTCAAAGACGTAATTCCTGCATGTTTTCCCTGAAGGGAGCGACAGGCATGAGGCTATGGATGTCTGCAGCGATCGGAGCATGTAAACACGTTTAAAGTCGACAAGAAAACACATTCACAACCCATTTTACTCGGAATCACGCATGAAAATATGACAACTGAGTGGATGTCAGAAATGAGAAAAAATAAAGTGATTTTTACATTTTGATAAATTCTGTAAACAGACATTGCTTTTCTTTGGAACGTGTATAAAGACAATGTTAATAAGCTTCTCCTGTTAACATTAGTCCAGTAACGTGAACTAACAATGAAAAATACTTCTAAAGAGTCTTTCAACTTTTACTAATACATTATCAATGCTAATACATGAACTTACAGTCGTATTTTTATTAACTACCCAAATGGCAAAAGAAAAAAGTGTGTGTGTGTGTATATATATATATATATATATATAACTAAATATGTTTTTAATTTGAAAAAATATACTTCTTTTAATATCACCGTTTACAACATATATGTGAGCCTGGACCACAAAACTAATCATAAGTGTCAATTTTTCAAAACTGAGATTAATGCATGATCTGAAAGCTGAATAATCTTTCCATTGATGTATGGTTTGTTAGGATCGGACAATATTTGTCTGAGATACAACTATTAGAAAATCTGGAATCTGAGGGAGCAAAAAAATCTAAATATTGAGAAAATCTCCTTTAAAGTTGTTCAAATGAAGTTCTTAGCAATGCATATTACTAATCAAAAATTAAGTTTTGATATATTTACAGTGGGACATTTACAAAATATATTCATGGAACATGATCTTTACTTAATATCCTAATGATTTTTGGCATACATTTTTTTTTTTTAATAATTTTGTATATACAATGTATTTTTGGCTATTGCTCAGCGACTTGAGACTGGTTTTGTGCTCCAGGGTCACATATTTAAAATACATTTTGGCCAGAAAAAAAATAAAAAAAATAAAATTGCCGTATGACTAACATTAACAAAAAAAAACAAAAAGCACTAATAAATGTATTGCTTATTGTTAGTTAATACATTATCTAACAGGACTTTAAGTGTTATTAAGAAAGCAAATAGGGTCTGTTTTAATGTCACGTTGACTTTAAAATACATAAATCGCACTTACGAACACGTCTGGTACGTAAACGGTGGAAGACAAATACTGCTCAAAATCTGATGTTTTCAAGCATTTTCTCGATGTCAAACGTGAGCAAACGCTGGTCTGCGAGTCTCTCTGTACCATTTCAGCTGCTAACTAATGAAGTAACACACAAAAGAAAGAAAAAAACCCACGCAACTCCATAATTCAGTTCATCGTAAAAACCGTCAAGGAGGCACAATAGAAATATAATGGCTTTTCTACAAATTTACAAAAGAAAACATGATGGCACCAACATCTAAAATATAATACTAAACTCTAGCATGTGTCCGTCCCTTCCAGCGTCCATCAGTGAGTAAAACAACAAATTAGACTATTTACAAACCATATACAACGTCCAAAAAGACCATGTTTGTGATTTAAAACATGCAAAAATATCATAACCATTTCATTTGAAATATTCACTTGCTTTATGAGTAAATAGATCACCAAAGGATCTTTAAATATCGTCCACTTTGGCTGGACCGGCGCATGCATAAACCTGTTTGAGAGACCGTCTGGCTTCTGTAAACCTCGATGTTACTTCTTCAGCGAGGCAGTGGAAGAAAAGAAAGAAGGCACGGATCTCGACAGTAAACGCTGATTTGAACAGACCGCGTTCTTCTAACGTAAAGCCAAGCCGAGTGGTCAGGCCAGGACATGTGTGCGATGACTAAACGGTGATTAATGAGTCAGAAACGGATGTTTCTGCCCGTTTGGTGTGGTTAAAAATCATCTGAATTGCTTTAGAAAGCTGAATGCAGTTGTCAAGACATCTTGCGATGAACTGAGCCACTCAAAATCCTCTTATCGAGTCGATGCTTATGGATCAGTTTGAGAGGAAAAAGCTGAGCTTTTGTGGACCAACTGTACTTCATTTTGGTACAAAAATACAATAATTGGACCTTTTTCCCCCTCTCATAGAGGAAATCTGATTCAAGTGATAGCATTAAACACAGAGTTCACTCAGAAATGGAAATCCAGCACCGTTTAGTTGCCTTCATTTTCTACGTTAAAGATCTTCCTCAGCATACGTGAGAAGGAAACAACTGAAATGGCATCTTTGAGTGAACTAATAACAACTAACTAACTAACTAACTATGACCAGCTAGTGAAGTCAAACAGGAAGAAAACATGATTGTTGGCATGTCTTGATTAAAATCCTCAAGTGCCTATTTGATGAACCCTTCTGCCCAACTCTCTCTCTTTCCATCTTTTGTAATGAGCGAGTCTCGTGAACACAGTGATCTGAGAGCTGGGATAACACACGGGAGAAGTTAAAACAAGAGCTCATAAACGAGAGCTTATGAGAGGAGAGAGAGGTAGAGGCACAGGGTTCGTCCGTGTCGAGAGATGATCTCTGGGATGAAACGGCTTCAGCAGCCGACCGGCGCCGCTTTAATGAGCACCTTTCGAGCCCGGCGGGTTGTGAATCCAGTCCATGACGATCAGAGACAAGCTGCCGATCATGAAGAAGATGCCGACCACCAGGAAAATAGTTGCCTGCAGATAAAATGTTATTAAATTAAGAATATATAATATAATAATTATGAAAAAATAAATAAATGAATAAATATATATATATATATATATATATAAAAAATTATAATTTAATTACAATAAAATAATGATGAAAAAAATATAATGGGAAAATAAATAAATAAATAATTTTAATTTAATTTAATTACAATAAAATTATTATGAAAAATATATATAATAATCACATAATATAATGTAATATAATATGATAATTGCTGGGTAGTAATTTATTATATGTAATCTGGATTAAATAATCAGATTCCAAAAATGAAATACCTGTAATTACATTATATTACAATTAAATTATATTTAAAATGCTTAAAATAATCAGATTACTGTTAAATTTAATGGATTACATATTATTCACACATTATTTTAAAAAGAAACTTGACATCCCCCTGAGATTTTAAGTTAATATTTAATATATATGATATTATAATAATACGAAATAATAAAATGAAATACTTGTATTTCGAAACTATAACATTTTAAAATGTTTATAATCAGATTACAGTTACTTTCTTTATAGATTACATTTTATTTACACATCCTTTTAATGTTTACTTGAAGTCTCCCTGAGATTTTAAATTAATATTTTAATTATTATCATTAATTATTAGCTTTCATTTTTACTTTAAATTTAAATTTTTAGGATTTAATTAATTAGCGTTTTATCAATTCACGAACCCCCTTGAAGTTGCCCCAGTTTAGGAAACCCTGTTGTTTAATGCACTTCATGTTGTTGATAATAAAGAATAAAATACATGTTCTCTCTTTGTATTTTTGTATTAATGAATGTAGTACATCATAATTCTATTCAAAACAATATGATAAATGAGTCAGGTCAAAAGTAATAAAAAAGTAGTCAGATTATATTACCTACAATGTGTAATGCAACAGATTACGTTACAAATTACAGTTTTCAATATTCAGTAAAGGACCACAATTTGAAAGTAATCTACCCAGCACTGAATAATAGAATAGAGTCTACACTTACAGATATTTTCTGAGGCGATCTGAAGGGTAAACTCTTGACCAGCCGCAGGTAAAACGCCGCCGGTAAGATGAAGATGAGCATGGTGGCTGCAGACGAACCTACAGGAGGAAGAAGAGGAATGAATGTGTGTGAGATCACGTTTATTTCTCCTCTCAAGAGCCACATCTACTATGAAGCGCTGTATGAAAGCACTGACCGATGAAGCCAAAGATGTCTCTGATGGTGGGGACAAAGATCACCAGGAGGTTGTTGAAGGCCAGTATGGCAGCGGCGATGAGGAAGTGTCGGATCCAGCTGAACTCTTTTCCTGCGAAACACAGCGTGATGACTGACGAACGGATCTGAAAACACAAATAAACACGCATAGAATTTAGAAAAAGACCACTATATCATTTACACTTTTTTAACAAAAGCACAGTTTATTTTACAATATTGTGAGTGAAATGAGAAATACAAAAACTATTTTTGTTTATATAGTGTTTGTATGCATATATAAATTTCCACTTTTCAATTTATATTAGTTTTAACAATAAATGTTAATAAATGTTCACACACACAGTGGTGTGAAAAAGTGTTGGCCCCCTTCCTGATTTTCTGTTTTATTGCACGTTTGTCACTTTAATGTTTCAGATCAAACTAATTTAAATATTAATAACACAAGTAAACACAACATGCAGGGTTTTTTTATGAAGGGAAAACAAAATCCTAACCCACATGGCCCTGTGTGAAAAAGTGCTTTTCAGTTTTGCCAGAAAACATCTTGATGATCCCCAAGACTTTTGGGAAAATACTCTGTGGACTGACGAGACAAAAGTTGAACTTTTTGGAAGGTGTGTGTCCCATTACATCTAAAAGTAACACAGCATTTCAGAAAAAGAAGCTCATACCAACAGTAAAATATGGTGGTGGTAGTGTGATGGTCTGGGGCTGTTTTGCTGCTTCAGGACCTGGAAGACTTGCTGTGATAAATGAACCGTGTATTCAGCTGTCTACCAAAAAATCCTGATGGACAATGTCCGGCCATCTGTTCGTGACCTCAAGCTGAAGCGAACTTGGGTTCTGCAGCAGGACAATGATCCAAAACACACCAGCAAATCCACCTCTGAATGGCTGAAGAACAACAAAATGAAGACTTTGGAGTGGCCTAGTCAAAGTCCTGACCTGAATCCTATTGAGATGCTGTGGCATGACCTTAAAAAGGCGGTTCATGCTCAAACCCTCCAATGTGGCTGAATTACAACAATTCTGCCAAGATGAGTGGGCCAAAACTCCTCCACAGCGCTGTAACAGACTCATTGCAAGTTATGGCAAACGCTTGATTGCAGTTGTTGCTGCTAAAGGTGGCCCAACCAGTTATTAGGTTTAGGGGCAAGCACTTTTTCACACAGAGCCATGTGGGTTTGGATTGTGTTTTCCCTTCATTTAAAAACTGCATGTTGTGTTTACTTGTGTTATCTTTGATTAATATTTAAATTTGTTTGATGATCTGAAACATTAAAGTAAAAATAAAATCACTTTACATCACACATTTGTTAAAAATAAAGTGTTATATATAAATAAATCTACATCGAAATCATAATTATAAAAAAAACTAGGAACTAGGAAATGTGGGTGGTTGTTGTTATAAACACGGTTCTCTGCAGGGATAATACACATCATTTTTTATATGCACTGTGTTCCAAAAATCTAAGACCACATTAAATATCTGTAATTGAAAGCCTTTGCACCATGAAGTGCTGAATCTGCATCAGAAATACAGCTCCAGTCTGTTCCAGAACAACCTTCCTGCGGCTTTACGGATGATTCGAAACAAATGAAAAACAAACAACTTCATATATGAACACAAATTTCTGTTTAGATTTAATCAAATGCCTTTGAGAACTAATATTATGTTATAAAGTTATTCTAGCACTGCAAACACACACACACACACACAGAAGTCTGAATGGAGCAGAACTGTACGACCCAGAGCAGGTGAATGAATTATCTGAGTGCAGGTCACAGGACCCGGACTGATCCGCTCAGAGCATGAGAACCAGCTCACACTGGGCCAAAGTTCACTCACACACACACACACACACACACACACACAGAGTGGGCGGAGCCAGAGACAGGATTACTAGTGTAAGTGTGAGGTAGAGTTGCATCAGCCAGCAGCAGCAGCAGGATAACCGTCTTACTGACAGCGTTTGACAGGGATCACTCGAGCAGAGATCGCTTTAAACCAGCCTGGACTTTCAACTTCTAAACATACACTTTCAGAGAACACAGATCAGATGTTCCTCAAATGATAGACAGAGCCTTTTTTAAGAGCCTGTGAAACCAACTGCTTTCAGTTCACGTTGAGCACATCTATACACTAGTAGCCTACTCTTGACAAATGGACTAAATAAACTTTCAAATTCAGTTTTCCACAATTTCACACGGCAAAGAAATATTTTCTCATGTAAGATTTTTGACTTGTTTTACAGCACAAATACATTTAGTTAAGCAGCAAATAATAAATGTTTGTAAAAATTAAAAAAAAAATGTAAAAAAACATGTAATTTAAATAACAAATTAGGAAATATATTATTTTTAATAAATATTCTTACAATTTATTAACAATAAATTGTTAAAATAATTAATTTAATATATAATTAATACAAATCTTATATTAAAATAATTATTTATACATTTTATATTATAAGATCACATTAAAAATTATAAATATTAAATTATATAATATTTTTTAAATCAAGAAATGGGAAAGTTTTATTTTTTAATTTGGGATGAATTTTTCAGAAAACAAGACTTGATATCTTATTTTGCTTCCCTAGAAAAAATATCTTGATTTAAGATCGTTCAGATATTGTACTTAAAAATAAGACTTTTCTTCATACATCAGTCAATCATATCTGTGAGTAAAAAACATCTATTTCCATTATAAACTGTAGTCCAGTAAAATATGGAGGTTCTTTTGCGTGTACTCATTTGAGTGCATTTTTATTTCATCAGAAGAGCTTTAGCAGACAAAGTTGATTAATCGATTTCTCGGACATGGTTTAAAAAGTACAGGTTGGTTCATCTGTAGCCTCTCAAAACTCCTCGGGTTCATAACACATCATTAGAGAAGTGCAGAGCAGACAGAGTCCATTAAAGAGCGATTGTGTTGCAGAAGCACCTCTTTAACAGAGAGACGCTGCTCTGTGACTCTAACATAAAGCCGAGCTTTCTAGCCTTCACCTGGGTGCCACATTTCAGTCCGGCCTCAAAGCATTCGCATCTGGAGCCCTGCGCCGACCGCAGACATTTTCCCAGTGACTCGTCTGAGGCTTACGGTCACGTCTCTCCTGTTTACCTCTAAACTTAACTAGTGACACACTTAAAAATAAAGGTGCTTAGAAGGTTCTTCACAGCGATGCCATAAAAGAACCATTTTTGGTTCCACAAAGAACCATCTCTTTCTTAATCTGAAGAACATTCTTTCGCCACAAAGAAGCTTTTATGAGTTTCTTCAGATGTCAAAGAACCATTTAGACAGAAAGCTTCTTCTGTGGCATCGTCAAGCACCTTTAGTTTTAAGATTTCATTATTTTTAACTCATTTCAGTTTGTTTAGATGGTTAATCTCAAGCAAACTGATAGAAATTAACACTTTCATTCAACAAGGATGCATTAAATTGATCAAAAGTGACGGCAAAGGCATTTATAATGTTACAGATTTCGGTTTCAAATAAATCCTGTTTTTTATACTTTTTATTCAAAGAATCTTAAAAATATGGTTTCCATAAACATATGAACTGTTTTCAACATTGATAATAATCAGAAATGTTTCTTGAGCAGCAAATTAGTATATAATTATGATTTCTGAATGATCATGTGACACTGAAGACTGGAGTAATGATGCTGAAAATACAGCTTTGATCAAAGGAATAAAATACATTTTAATAGATATATTCACAACAAAAACAGTCGTTTTAAATTAAATTATTATTTCTCATTTTTTACAGTATTTTTGATCAAATAAATGCAGCCTTGGTGAGCAGAAGACTTTCAAAACATTACAAATCTTACTAATCTGAACCTTTTGCGTATTAGTAAATGCTGCTGTTATTCAGTGCAGTTTTAAATGCAGTATTGTACAGTGTGTTGCTTGCTACAATAGTGTATATAGTAATATAATACAGTAGTATGTTGTGTTCATTTACACGTTGCATGAAAACAGACCGCTTTTTTACAAATACTGTAATCTAAGACATGTCTGTAAGATATTGTTGCCCTAAATAGCTTCAGTGTAATTATCTGCCTGTTGATTGTAGTGTAGATAACTACATTTTCAGCCTCGGTGTTGTTTAATTACTTGGAATAAGTAGCTTAACGTGCTAGTTTCAAAGAAACTGCTCCAAAAATAGTTGCTGAGATCACAAAGACAGAAGTAGAGAGATCAGTCATCAACCACAAACCCAGATGAAGACGAGCACCACTGCAGAGCAACAACACAAAGCGCTTTCAGAGAAACCCACGTGGTTCTGGTGGAGGAACAGCGCAGCCGCTTTCTCACTCAAATAAAGGCCCGTATAGAGCTGCAGTGTTAATCTCAGCCGCGTGTAAACTATCATACGTGATCATGTGACTGAAGCTCACCGACCCTCATAGGCTCTGATGTGACCTTTGACCCCGGGCTGCACTGACCTCACATGAATCACAGGGTCAGAGCACAAACTAACATAATAAATGTACAATAACTAGATAAGAAAGTTTGTCGAGACAAACTTTAAATTGGTTTGAGAAAGCCGGACCAGACAAAAATATATATTTAAAAAGTTAATTAAAAAAGGTACTAAAAATAATTAAACAATAACATTATATATAATTATATTATATTTTTATTTACATTTTATATTCTCTTTTTATATTTCATTTTTTAGAAAATACATATAGAATTTTTTATCTTTACACATAGAATTTATAATGACATTTTTAAAGTTTTTTTCCTGAATTATGTAATTGATTATACATTTTCATATATAAATATATTAATAAATACATATTATTAAAAATATGTTTTAATGTAATAATATATTTACAATCCAACCGTATTATTTAAATTATTTTAATATACATTATATATATATTTTTTTATCATTTTAATATTTTATTTTATTATTTACATATCAAGCAATAGTAAAAATTGTATCATAATTTAACAGAATGTATGTTAAAATGTATTTAAAAATTATATATGTATTTTTAATAATATTAAAATATTAATATATTGTTTTAATTTTTCTGAATAATTAATACATTAAAATAATAAGTAGATAATAACAAAAAGAGAATCTTTATACTTTCATATTTAAAAAAATACATAATAATTTGTAACAAAAATGTGTATGTTAAAAATGTTTATTAAAAAATTATTTTCCTTGAACCCATTTATAACTGCAGATTGTTGAAAGTGTAATAAATCCAACTGTCCATCTACAGATACGTTCATCAGGAGAAGCAAGAACGTGGCCTCATTGAATCAAGCATCTGATACAAGTGAAACCGGAGCTGAAGGGCCCCGGGGTCCTTTATAAGGGCACAGAAGCAGCGCACCTGTCGCTGCTCGTGTAGCAGATGCGCTGCTGATGAAGAGCCTTAATTCAGTTTTGGGAACGGCATGCATCGGATATCAATCCAAGATGTGTCCTGAGAAAACTGCAACAGTCCTGAATTCAGAACGGAGCTTTTAAGAGCGACCCACCCTGTCTCAGCCAATCAGAAACACCCTGGGCCTGTCAATCATATCACACATTTGCTAATATGACTATAAAGGGAGTTTTTGGGAAAAGGGAGCAAAAAACATGGCGGACAAAGATATTATGAAAAATGCTTTTAACTATTTTAATGTGTCTATGTTACACGTTACATGTACTTACTATAGTAATAACAGTAAATTATGCATAATTACATGCAACTAAACCCTAACCTTACAGTAATTACACACTGATAATTAATATTACTCAATATTAAAGTGAATTACACTGCAGCATGAACCAGGATTATATTAGTATTTTTATATACTATTATAGTTTTATTATTACCTTGAATTAGCTATTTTTACATTTCCAGTTTTCCTTTTTAGTAAATTCGATATACATTTTTCAAATAAAAAATTTAAATATTTATTTTTAGGTCCAATTTATTTTATTTCAGCTTTAATGCAGATTTACTGATTGATTTATTTCAGTAATTTTAATACTTTTTTATATTTTCAGTAGTCGATTGAATTCTTAGTGATTTTGTTGTGTTTTTGTCTTTTATATTTGTATTATTACTTTTAAATACTTCTGTTCATTTTAATTAAGTTTTTTTATATTTTCCATTTTTATTTTTATTTGTATAAATTTTGTTTCATTGTATTATTATGTTTGAATATTTACATTAAAATATTTAGATTTTAATACTTAGATTACATCTATTATATTATTATTATTAACATTTCCAGTTAGACATTTTAATGCTTAAATAGATTTTTGCTAGTTGCAACATTACATTTAATTTAATATATATTTTAATGATATTAATATTAGTTAATGATAAGAACCCTGAAAAGGACATCATAAAATAACCATGTTTATTATGCACACAAGTCCCCAATGACTTTCATTGTGCAGACAAGAAAAAAAAGATGAGTGAATAGCGCTAATTTTCAAATTTAAACTGATTATTCACACACAAATCCAGAATTCAGCAAGCCTGAATGACTTCATTAGTGCATGAGTCATATGATCTCAGTGATTCTACAGTTCGAAGGTGTTCCTCGCCTGGTTTAGCCTCATTCAGAAGGACAAACTCACTCGTATCGCCCCCCGTCTTGTTTCTGTTGGCAAGTGTTGTCTGCGAATCTGACTCAAGGTCTCCATTGGCCCTCAGACAAAACAAAAGAAATCTCGCCCACAAAGGCCGTGACATTTAATAGCAACTTGAAGGCCAAGAACTCCTTGGAAACACGAAATGTCACACCGCCCAAACTCTGTGACCCCTGAACAGGCTTCAGCTCAAGTGTGCTCTTTACACAACTGCCTGATGCAAAGCGGTTTGACTGGTCCAGATGAAGTGACTTGCGACAAACTAATTAAATAACACCAGCACATGTCAGTCTCCAGTGAAAAGCTGATCTGCCTCTGGGAGCTGCAGGAGTGGTGTGTTTCTAGCGCCTCCGGTGGACACATGCGGTAACTGCAGACAGCTCACTGCACTGCATCAGGTAATATTCCACTGGCTCTGATCGCCCCTCCCTCGTGTGTGTGTGTGTGTGTGTGTGTGTGTGAGAGAGAGGGGGGGGGGGGGGGGGGGGGGGGCTGAACAAAAGCAGCTCTCCATCGCCCTCTCCCTGTCATATGACATTCTTCATTTAACAAATCAGTGTTATTTTAGTGTCACTGATATACTATTGTAGTTTAACATTTTGAATTAGATTTTATTTTCTGTTTTCACTCATTTTAAGGTTTTAATTTTGTGTGTTTGTCATTTTTTATTTATTTATCTCCCTAAATGTCCCTAAATTATTTTTTTCTTATTTAATACATTAAGTTAGATTAAAAATGAGAAATGTTGCCTTAGCTGTTCAGTTACAGTTAAGTGTAAGTATTCATATAATTTCAGTTAACATTTATTTTATTTCAAGTAACGTTATGGTTTTAGTGTCACTGATATACTATAATTTGCTAATATTTTGAATTAGATTTTATTTTTCTAGTTTTTGCCATTTTTACAAGGTTTTGTGTTTTTTAAAAGTTTATATATTTTAATAATACGTTTTTTATACGTTGTTTAAATTTGTTTTATTTTAGTAGATAAAGTTAAATAAAAAATGAGAAATGTTGCATTAGAAACTAGCTGAAATAAAATAAGTTTAGGTGTTTTTATATTTTATTTCAGTTAACGTTCATTTTATTTTTTATGTATTTTTTGAATGGTTTTAGTTTCATTAATATTTATAGTTTTTATTAATATTTTGAATTATATTTAGTTTTTCTGTTTTCACTTAAATTTTATTAAAGTTTAAATAATTAGTTTTTTGTCATTATTAGTTTTTTTTAAAAATTAGTTTGTTATTTTAGTACATAAAGTTACACTAAACAAAAACAAGAAATGCTGTATTATCAACTAACTGCAGATTTATTTTTATTTTTTTCCCAGATAACATTTTTATTCAAGTAAAGAGTTGAAAGTACTAGCAGTTACCCGATATTTCAGTAGTTGTTGATATCTAATGATGAACAGGGTGACCGATGGCCAGTATGATGCTGATTAATATGGTGGCATTAATTAATGATAGCAAAAGAAACATGCACTAAAATTGTGGAAATGAACTAACCACTAAGAGAAGGCTGCCAAAACTAATAATCTCAATAGAGCAGCGCCCTCTGGTGGACATTTACAACCTCAATAAGAGGACATGAATACAATAACATAATGCATCAGACACGCTTCAAAGTGTATCAAAATGAAGGACAGCATGTTGTGTGTTTAGTTACTCACAGGGAACAGCACGATGGGAACGGTCAGCGTCACCGCCGTCAGCACAGCCAAACGCACCAGCAGAAGCATCGTGTCAAACTTGTAGACCTTTGTGAAGGTGTGAAGCAGCTCTGCCTCGACATGATCTGACACACAGACAGACAGAGAGTGTATAATGTGTGATGGAGGAGCGCTGAAGGTGTGTATGGGAAGAGTGTGTTTGCAACATACCATAAAACGTCAGATAGCCGAACAGAGCGGAGAACAGGTACATCACCAGCATGGCCAGGATGGACAGGTTTGATACCGTCTGCATCTTCCTCTGAGAGCGGCTGAGGAACACGAGGAAACAGCTTTAGAAAATATATGAGAACAACTGGGTAGGAAAACACTAAATAATTCAAAATGTCTAAATATTGGACAGATATGACAGATTGGACAACAGAGCACTGTAACTCTTTACACGTGTATTTTATTTTGATAATTATCTGGCTGCAATGTCGCAAAAATATGCGTCTTTATGCGCGTGAGGCGCCAGCGCGATATGGCCATACCAACGCTGGTTGGTTATACAGATGCAAGACATCATTCAAAACTGTCAAGCTATTGCAAAATAAAGAAAACTACTTTCTGCCGTCTCGTTTTCCTTAAGGAGAACGTTGGAAAGCGTCACAATGAACCGTAGGCCTAACTCAGCATATTTATTTTTCTTTTGTTTTGTTAATCTGTCAATGATTTACATTAAATATATTTAGTGTATAGGCATATATAGTCCTTTTTATGTAAGCCTATAGTTTTATCTCCGTTCACAGAAGCGCCGCAGGTGCGTAAGATCTGTTGAATCCATCTTACACTGTCGTCGGATAAACTCTAACGCCGGTGATCTGATGATTTGTGCTGTCCTGTCAGATTTTGCTACCTTCCATTAAAACAGATGGCAGCAGAATTCATTGGCATTGCGACTAGGGTTCACAGCTGAGCACGGGCGGGCGTTTCACTCGCTGGATGCGTCAGCATCACATTTGCATAGTCTGTACTACTTGAATTCCTGATTGGTTGACAGCAAATTTCAAATATTAAATGGAACGATAAAATAACGTTATTAACCGGTTAATGGCCATTTCAAATTTTCGATTCTATTCGGAACTATAAAATTTAATTTTGTTCCAGTGAAAATTGTTTGTTTCCATTCCTTGAACTGGTTCAGAGACCTGGTCTTTAATTTACTGTACATATGCAAAATAAAAATAAGAAAGCATCAAAGTTTTTCTCACTCTTTGAGTTCGCTGTAGATGGGCAGAACTTCAGGATGACAGACGAAGGCGAAGGCGAGGATGGGAACGGTGTATACGGTCTGAAACACACAAACACAGCCAACGCCATGAGGCTCTTTCCACACACAGCGACTCGTCTGATAGGCTCAGTCACATGTTTGTTTAATATGGTCTGCATCACCTGTGAGTTGAACACGAAGTATTTGGGTGTGCACATGTCCTGGTGGTCGTCGGGGTGAGGCGTGAACTGGACGGTGCTGTGGAGCGGGTCGTGCACCGTAGCGTGAGGATCCAGCTGAGCTTCAGAGATATACGCCAGCGCCGAGGCGTTCTGCAGCGCGTACAGACCCAGAGCCTCCGAGCCGTTCATGCTCATGTTTGACTCGTGCTGGTAGAAGAACGGCAGAGGACACGGCAGGATCGTCTTCTTATAGATCAGCTGAGAATGACACCAATGCACGAGAGAGAGAGTCATCAAACAATGCAATAAGAAATAGATCAACCAAAGAGAAAGTCCTGTCATCGTTTATATCAGCCTCAGGTCATTTTGTGGTCCAGAGAATAAAGGTTACACAAACAGGGTTATTATCGTTGACTAAAAGCAAAAAAAAACATTTTTGTTACTTGAAATAAAATAAACGTTAAATGAAATAAAATATAATACTTTTTTTTTTTCAATTTAGTTTCGTTTGACCTTCTTAAAATAAAAAGTAATAACTATTCAGACATTAAAAACATTTGTTATAAAAGGTTTGGAACAGTTATTATAGTTTACTAAAACTAAAAACATAATTTGTTGCTTGAAATAAAATATAAAAATTTTACTTAAAATTTAGTTTAGCTTGAAAAACTTACTTAGAAAAACTTCTACAATGAAAAAACCACAACAAAAATACTCCAATGTTAACTAAAATTAGTGATTGATGGTTTTCAACAGGGTTATTATAGTTAAAGCATAAAAAAGATCTTCATTACTAGAAATAAAATACAACATTTATTTTCATTTAGTTTAACTTGATATACTAAAATAACTAAAATAAAAATAAAATCCAACATATACATTTAAAAAACTACTAAAAATGGCAACTAAAATGAAAACGAAAATAAAAATGACAATAGAAATTCAATAGTGATGTTTAATAGTGAAGTCTGTTCTGCCATGCTTTGCACTAAAAAGTTCAATAAATATACAGTTGGGGAAAAAAACTAAAATAGTATCTCAATAATACTAAATGTAAAATGTAGAAACTAACTTGAATGCAATGTAAGTCGCTTTGGATAAAAGCGTCTGCTAAATGCATAAATGTAAATGAACACTGCTTTGGGACAGATTGAGGACGAGTGATTTTAATTTTTTACTGAACTATTCTTACTGACACAGACATGTTGTATAAACCTCATAAAACACAATGGCATGTAAAGCTGCTATGAAACATTCACAGTAAAGATAGATGAAGAGTAAACGTACCACTCCCAGGAAGAACACCATGCATGAGAGAGAGAAGCCGCTGGTGTACCCGAGATACCCTGATGAGACAAGAATCAGCGTTAGGGTGTGTTCACACTTGTAGTTCGGTTCGTTTGGTCCAGATCAAAAAGGAAAATGATACATTTGGTCCTGGTCCGCTTAGCATTCACATTGGCATTTTTGACAGCAAACCAAAAGATACCAAATCTAAAGGCGTAATGATACATTCACGTAGGCTATTCGTGACGGAACTTACCGAACACTCCAAACAATTGACCTATCGGTAAGCTCCGCCCCCCTTAGTTACTGTTGCTCCCTCGGACAAACAAAGGGAATTACTCACTGTCTTACAATGACAGCTGCAGGGTGAAAAACTTGTCCCACGATGTTTTTGCACAATTTTGGACACAGAAGGCCACCAAATGGGAATTAAATATTCCATGGAGGGATTTATAAAATATTTCAAAATAAATACGGTGGGTAACTCGAAAGCAAGGGTTTACGGATCCTTACGGATCATAGACCTTCGTTTATGTGTTTTTGCCCTACACTGTGCAAGACACGAGAACAGTCCGCTATTTAGGTTTGTACGTTAGCATGGACTCACTAACTTTAACTAGTTTTAGCCAGAGATACCTTGCTAAAGCACAAGATAGCATTACCGTTCTGCTTGAGCAGATGAGAATTGTAACTTAATGGGTGTATAACAACCAGAAAATTAACGTTTTTGTCTTCGTTTGTATTGGGGTTGAATACTTAGGGACATTTTGCTCTGTTTTGTTTGGATTCAGGAAATGTAATAAAATAAATTATATTGCCTATCCTCTCAGGATACCTGGAATCAGTGTTACAAGTACCCCAGGCACATCGTTTTTACATTTTTGGAGCTTAAACCCCATAAAACCGGTGCGAGCTTCGGATCTTCCAATGTTTCTCTAAACCGATCGGTTTGGTCAGCGCCGCTTTAAGTCGAACAAACTTAATGCCATCTGCTGGACTAAGCACGCTTCTTGTTGCATGTACATATAATTTTATTTTCACCACCTGCAAACTCACAAGGAGCTCATAAAAGGCACTTTACCTCATCGTTGCTATAGATAGAATAAATTGTACCAAACAATGATGTGGTGTGATCAAATATATGCACGCACTCATGCAGCAAACATTTCTGCAGTGTGAAAGCATTTAAAACTGTCAGAGAAAGAAGCAAAAACAATTACATGCACCGACAGCGAGAGACCGTGTAGTACTGCATTGATTCGCATGTCTTCGATGAGAAGAGGAAGGGTGGTTGTTGCTGGTTAATGTATGATCAGAATCAGAATGAGCTTTATTGCCAGGTATGTTTGCACATACGAGGTATTTGTTTTAGTGACAGTAGCTCCACAGTGCGACAGAATGATGACTGAAATCGCAAAATGGCCTTTGTTGCATGAATTGCATGTTTTCAAACAGCGCTGCACGAGCTCACAACGTATCTGCTTGTTAGCCAGGGTTCAAAGTCCAAAGAGCAAGGAAAATCTGCGCTGAAACTGCGTTACTCACCAGCTGCTCATTAACATCGTTATGCATTTTTTACATAAAATAAGACAATAATAATAATAATAATAATTACAACAGTTCTAGTAATACAATTATTATAACATTCACACAGAGTTCAAACTGGGATCTGTAGCCTAATATTTTCTGTTTTAAAAGAAATCTCTTCTGCTCAACAAGGCTGCATTTATTTGTACAGTAAAAAATACGTAACTGATTCAAGAAGGGGGTCTCAAAAATGGCCAAACAAATATTTTACTAACTTAAATTGTGCTTTTGTTGGTATAGTGTCTGCTAAAAGAGTCCAGTGTTAAGTATATAATTTTAAATTGTTGTTTTGTAAAGGATTTGTTCTTTGAAAAGCTAGACAGAACAGTGAAAAGCATATTTTGGCTATTCAATTTATGGGATGGTAAAAAAAAAAAAAAGAAGAAACTGCGAAAACATATGGGGAAAAAAATGCGAAAAACTGTTCGGTATTCGGCCCAGTGTTTTATTTTGTTCGGCTCTGGCCAAGAATTTTCATTTCAGTGCATCCCTATTAAACACACACTTCACAACATCACAAACACAAACTCCACCGCTCTCACACTCAGAGCAAAGTCTTACCGAGGTTTTTCAGCATAGATAGAGGCAGAATGATTCCGATGGACACAAACACCACCAGGTAATTCCCGTTCAGATACCATTCACTGCACAGAGAACCAGAACAGCACATTTCATCATGATGCAAAACCAGTCATAACTTAAGGGTCAATTTAGTTTAATCTGAATAAATAATCTTTCCATTGATGTATGGTTTGTTATGATAGGACAATATTTGGCTGAGATACAACTATTTGAAAATCTGGAATCTGAGGGTGCAAAAACATCAAAATACTGAGAAAATCACCTTTAAAGTTGTCCAAATGAAGTTCTTAGCAATGCATATTACTAATCAAAAATGAAGTTTTGATATATTTACAGTAGGAAACTTTCAAAATATCTTCATGGAACATGATCTTTACTTAATATCCTAATGATTTTTGGCATAAAAGAAAAATCTATAATTTTGACCCATACAATATATTGTTGGCTATTGCTACAAATATACCCCAGCGACTTAATATTTGTGACCCTGGAGCACAAAAGCAGTCTTAAGTCTTGTTTTCTGAGAAATGCATCAGAATTAAGCGAGTTAATGATTAAAACAAGACAAAATATCTGCCAATGGGGTTAGAAAAATATTGAAGCATAAATTCACTTAATTTTGATAAATTTTTCAGAAAACAAGTCATAATATGATATTTAAATTGAATATATTTCTTTAAAATGCATTATAAAGTATAAAAATTATACATATAAAAATAAACTTATTTTAGTCTATTTAAAATAAATATCAAATAATAAATATTAATTTAATTAACATAAAAAAATTGGATTCTTAAAAAGTAACCTGACCTTAAAAAAAAAAAACCACTTCATTTTGATACACTTTTCAGAAATCAAGACTTCAAGATGATTGATTTAAGGATATTTGGATATTTGTATTGGTAAACAATACTGAGGAATATATCAATTTTGCAATGTAGTTATAAGCAACACACAAATTATTAAACATTTAATTGAAAAGTGCAAATCATGTATCCCCAAACAACACATTTTAGTTTTTGTTAAATATACAAATAATAAAAAAAATATATATCTTAAATATATGTATCGTTATTTACACGTTTGATTGATGCTTCGATCCAAATTTCCATCATAAATCAGTTCTTATGCTTTTATCTACTGTTATGCAGACACAAACACATTAATCATCACTGAGTCTTACCCAGAGATCTCCTCCAGCCCCAGAAAAGCTCGAATCACCTCCGGCAGCTCGTATTTGACTATGAACAGGTAGCTGGACATGGCTGAAGACGAGCCAAACACATTAATATCACATCACTCACGCTAAAGACTCAAGCTATTTTAAATGCAGCATCATTACCTCCTATATTCTGCAGAGTTATTGATCCAAAAGCTGCCATTTTTCCCGGCCATCCAAACGCTTTTTCCCCGAGCGTCTCATAGATCAGCGAGCCTGTAGCCAGAGGATATTATAGCATCAAATGCAATTAATGTGCGTTTCATATATTAATGTGTGTTTATGATCTCTCGACAAGCTCACCTCCTTCTTTGGCCGTCACTAGTAACAGATGAACGGAGTACAGCGACAGGATAGCGACTCCAAGCAGCAGAATGCTGGAAAAACAGAAGGAAACATCAGAAACTCTTCCTGAAACGTAAAATTCGTAAAAAAAAAACGGTTATATTAATGTTACAACTAAACATTCTTAATGTTTATGGAAAATTCTTGTAACTTTAATAATATCTGATATGTTCTCATAACATTGAGAGAAAACGTTTTGAGATCAACATTCTCGGAATATTCGTGTGATGTTATTTATATTAGATGAACATTCTAAGAAACATTTTTTGTAACATTTTAAATAACGTTCTAATAAAAACTGAACATTAACATTTTAAAATATAAAAAAAAACATTAAAATAACATTTTGTTTTTGGGTAAAAATAAAGTTGTAAAAAACTTTCTTATAACCTTTAAATAATGTTATAATCACATGAAAACTGGACATTATTACGTTTGTAGAATATTGAAAATAAATGTTTAAATAATATTATATTTTGGGTAAAAATAAAGTGAGTAGAACGTTGTACGTAACGTACAATTACGACAAGAAAACTGGACATTTTAACATTCTTAGAAAATGTTAAATATTTGGTATTTATCATACAATCTCATTTATATGTTTTTATAAAAAAAAAATAGCGGTAGTTACTATTTTCCATTTTGGTGATTTGTATTAAAACCAGTTAGGGTCAGCTTTGAACCACAAAGATCATAACAATTATTGATTTTGATAGTAGTACAAGTCAGATTTCAATAATATTTCAACAACTGATGGTTTCCATTTCAGAAATCTGTTGACCTGATTTTGAGAGGATCGTTAGCATCAGCGTGTTAGCATTAGCGCTGTGTGTGTGGTCAATGCACAGACACATATGTGCAGTCTGCATTTAGAAAGCGCTTCAAAAATAAACCGCAGCTAATGTCACAGCATGTTACAGATGATATGAGGCGATGTCAGACATGCTGAAGAACATCTGACTCTCAGACGAGACTCGAAATATTGCGCAACAACAGTGGATGTTAAAGTCAAAGATATGCATTGATAACATTTCCAGCTTTTCTAAAGCAAGATTTAATTATCAGCAAATCTAGTCCACAATTCAGTTTATTTTAGCCAAGAACCACCAACTTGGACAGGAAGAGACCATCTGAATGACATATAAAGCGGCCCATAATGCACTGTCACGTCTAATTCACGCTCAGCTGCAGCGAGACACAAACTGAGCGACATAAAGATGGATCTCTAGAATCGGTTAATGATGGTTCGGTCACTTGACACTGGCCTCCCGCGGCTCACCGAACAGAAATAACCGTCTGACATGAGCACCAGAGAATGAATGAGCGATGCGAGGTTTAGCTCTGAATGCTCAGGTGACCGTTAGCACTGAAGGTGTGCGTCCACTGCTTCCTCCTGCTGGCCGTTCACTGCTGACTGCTGTCCGTCACACACACACACACACACACACACACACACACACACAGAGTCTGGTTTGCTATCCTTGTGGGGACTCTCCATAGGCGTAATGCTTTTTCTACTGTACAGACAGTGTTTTCTATTGTCCTACACCAACCCCTTACAGGAAACTTTCTGCATTTTTAGATAAAAAAAAAATTACATTCTGTGTGATTTATTAGCTTGTTTACCCGTGGGGACCTCAGATTAGGTCCCCACCATGACACAAGTCCCCATGAGTCTGTGTGTATTCACATTTAAGTCCCCACCAGGATATATAAACCTGAATACACACACACAGACGCGCACACACTCTCCCACACGCGCACAGACACAAACACACTCACACACACTCTCACTCACTCACTTTTGGTTCCTTGCCGTTGTCGCCTCTGGTTTGCTCAGTTGGGGACACTTAATTTCTAGTGATTATCGTCAATTTGATTTAGCAGATACTATTTAAACTAAACTGATCTAGACAATGACATCTCTGAACTCAATAATGAAATGCCTTTAACTGAAAATTGAGTGTTTAATCTTATTATTATACATTACTGACACTCTATCCTCCAATTTCATCCTGTTCAGTGCTTTGACACAATCTGTATTGTTAAAAGTGCTATATAAAGGTGACTTGACTCACAAACACACACACACACACTCTAACTCACACACACGCGCAGTCGCGCACACACTCTCACAAACACACACACGATCACACACACAGACACTCACACTTTAACCCCTCACTGAACATCAGACGTTGAGCTAAATATAGCCATATAGTTTACTAGTGATATGTGAGGTGTAGCGTGTCACACAAATCCTGCCGTCCCGACAGAGCGATCGCCAGCACATTCTTTGATAAGAACCTCTCCGGGGGTTTCTGGAAGTACCAGTTTGGCTACAAATAGGGCTGTAGGGCTGCAGTGTTTATTCTTTTTATTTTATTTTTATTTCAGTTTTGGGTAATTTAAAAATGTCTAAATTATATAAAAAAAATTGCTACGTCCTGACAGTAACAATAATTATCATACCATTAACTAATATATATATATATATATATATATATATATATATATATATATATATTTTTTTTTTTTATGTTTCAGGTTTTAATGCTTGCTGCAGACCAATTGTAAAAATAAATACTAAATTTACATTCAAATATATACACAGACACAGACATTTTATATAAACTGCTATTTATTTTTACAATCAGGCTAGAGCAAGCATCAAAATTTCTGAAATCAATATATATTATTTTATTTTTTTAAATATGTATTTTTTATTTACTGCTTTAAATTAAAACTTTTGAACTATTGTAGTATGCATAAATAAATAAATAAATACATTTTTAGGCCATAGCAAGTTTATTAAAACTTTTGAAATCATTATACATTTTTATTATTATATGCATTTAAAAAAAATTATGTATATATTAAGTATTATATTTATTTTATTACAGTAAATTACACTAAATATTTAGTGAAGAAAGTAGTAATGACACTATCCTAATACAACCAGTGCCTTTCACAACTAGGATTAGGATTGGCTGAAAATACTGGCACGTCATTTATATTCATGAGCCAAATTGATACATGCCCCTCCCACTTTCCACATCATTCTGAGCACAGATACTCACACAAACAGTATGATGCCAGTGTTGGCCATGGCGAAGGACAGTCCCAGAATACCACTGCCCATGATGGCGTTACTGAGGTTAAAGACGGACATCCCAAACGACGCGTGACCCGGGTGCTGCAACACAGAGACAGAGTTAACCAACAGCTCTAGAGAGAGTATGAATATGCTAATGAGCTTCAGAACAAGGATCTCACATATTCTTCTTCCTCATATTTCTTCTTCTTCATGATGCCATTGGTGAGAAACTTCTGACTCTCTGTGTCGTCCTCATCCAGAAGTGAGCTGCAATCGACGACACAAACACGTGATTTCAGACACCATGTTAAGATATTTCACAGGTTCTGTTTGTTTGCTGTTACATGATGAATCAATGCATAAATATGTCAGCATATGTTGTCATTTTCCATCAAACTATGTCACAATGTTCTAGATGTGGACATCGAACACACAAGTGACTCTGACCTGTTAATGGTGGCCTTCTCTGAATCGATGGGCGTGAAGCGTTCGTCCACACTGCTTTCATCGTCCGCCTCCATGCTCACTTTCTTCAGCTCCATACGCTCCATGTTTACAGCTAAGGATTTCGTCTTTGGGAAAACAACTGGAAGAAGTACCAGAGAAGTTCGGTTAGAGCTAGAATTAGGGCCAAAACCTTACGTCACGATATGAGCAATTTTATATAACGATATATATCACGATATAGTTATATTTGCTTTTAATAAGGTTTTTATGATAAAGTTTTTGATACCATAGAATTTTCATTATTCTTGTCACCACTGTCAGCATCACAGAAAAACTAATACAGGCTTATAAAAAGGAAAACAGAGAAAAACTCACTGCTAAAAAAAACAAAAAAAAAACTCAAGCTCATCCGATATACTGTTACACATGCTTTTCTTTCTCAGCTGTTTACATTCAATTAAGACTTAAATGACTGTGTTTATGAGGATACTTACAAAGATGGCATTTTGATACATGTGTGACCCAGGACTGCAAAACCAGTCATAGCGTACATTTTTTCTAAATTGAGATTTATACTGAAAGCTGAATAAATAAGCCGCTTTGAGGACGCCTTCAGCGTAACCGGCTCTGAATACAAGTGAAATCTGTCCAAAGGATGGGCGTGACGTCACGGCCGAGGTGATGTAATGACCAGCTGGAAGCATGTGCGGTGAAACCGGCGTCAGCTTTTTGTCATTCAGCAACTGCTACTCTGTGTGTGTCTGTCGATCTATGAGGTAAGTCGTATTTAGTGTTGTTTGTTTTACAGTCACTTGAAATAAGCTCCACAATGTCTTTAAGTGCAGGGAACTAGCACTTGGGCAAGAGCAGATCGCATTACAGGCTGTGTGTTCTTCACTGCTGGGGATGCACACAGTCCGTGTGTGGTCTGCTTGAGAGCAAAGCACACAGAATCAGCTCTTGAGGGAACTGACTGCCCGCTTTGTGAGCGTTTGTCACTGCGTATGCTTGCTCTCAGAGGGCTCTCTTTGAGGAGGGAGCTTTCACCAGCGTTCTTCGTGGTACCGGCCCTGCTTTCGCCAAAAAGGGCGGGGCGGCGGCTGCGCTCGTGGGGATCGCAGATGGATCAGGTGGAGGGAATGAAGACAGGCTATCTTCGTCCTTTCCATCAGATCCAACGCCCGCTCTCTGGGTTCGGAAGCCCGCACCGTGGTTTCTTCCCCCCAGAGAGAGAGGGCTTATTGTGAACGAGGATCTCGCGGTTCTGGTCCCGCCGCTGCTGAGGCATGGCGGTGAGTGAGATTGCGGGGATCTCACTTAGATCTGGCGGACGGGTTTGCCCTATCTCCACCGGCATTCCCCAGAGCTAGCGCTCTCGCTCGGGGCTGGAAGCCCGCGGTGCGGTTCTTTCCCCGCTTTGAGTGAAAAATTCATCCAATTTCTTTAGTTTGGAACTTTTTAAGTTTTCATCTTTTTGTTGTTGCAATATTAACAGTCTTTATTAGCTAAAGTCATATTACTTTTCATATAAGATACTTGTTTAGACAATATATAGTAGTTTACTACAGCACAACAACACAATAACAGTAATAAATTGGTCTTTCCGTGGGCTATTATGATTATAACTCTGTTTTTGCTTCTTGAAATGAAACTTTAACTGAAATAAAATACAACGTAAAATTCTATTTCAGCTAGTTCTCAATCTCAGTTGATAATAAAATTATACTAAAATAAACAAATCCTGAATACAGACATATCAAAAATAACAATCACCAAACCTTTAACTAAAAACAGAAAATACAGTAGTCAACATTTGAAGTGGACCAAAAAAGTTCAAAGTTGTCGAAAGACAAGAACACATTTTGGTTTTAAGTTTTGGAACAACTTTGATCCACTTCAAATGCTGAGTATTTTATATGAATAAAAACTATAACAGTTTTTTAATGATACTAAAACTCAGCTCAGATCTTTAACAGACTGCGGCAGTGATATTTTATAATTACAATCACACACATGTCACTATCGCTGGATTCAGCATTTATTCTCTGTTGAGTGCTGCTGCAGGACTCAGTGTTTTGCTCCAGCTCCACATAAAGGCTGCGTTTGTTCAGTGTTTGGGTTGAGGACTCTTGTATCTGTGTCTGATCCGCTCCATGACGCACTAGCTCTGGAATCAGCTGCGTTTAGCTGCGCCCTGGCACACACCTGTTACGAGCGCACACCGCACACTGGCCTCAGGTCAGCTATTTCCAGCCCATGCAAGGCACAACCCACCCTGAAAACCATTTCCTGAGCGTCCAGCAGGACGAAGAATATTACATAAGACTCCGATGAGCCAGTTAATAAGCCAAAACACCGCCAAACCATTCTTACACCCAATTACCCACAATGCTCCTCTTCACCGACACAAAGCCTTTATTGATAGGATTCATAAACGCGGCCAGAGAAACTGCTGAACTATAGACTCATGGAAATATTCCACAGGACTGGGAATAAACGCAGATGTGGGACATTTACTGGATTTACAGATGAGAACAGTTTTTACTGTGCATTCATACTACGGCTGGACTGTTAGACAGAGACACTTACTGCTTCTAGAGAACAACAGCAATAATGTAGAAACACACCAATGTTTCATTTAATAATAATAATTAATTTATCTGGCTGCTCATGATTGACAAGCAACGTTGCAAATCAATGCATAAATATAGAATGATTTCACAGCAATTAATCTAATCAAGTCAGACATTTGTGTTGTATAATCTTTGAGTTCTTTAATGGGAAACTAAATTCATTTCTAAATGAATAATCTGAAGCTGGTCTGTGTCCACCAAAGTCCAAATAACCGGATCGAATTACTGAAGCACTTCTAAAAACTGAACTTTCGAAGTTGTTAAAAAAAAAAGCAAAGATAATTCCCAACTAACAGGGAACATTCTCACAACATTTTTTAAAAGTTATATTTTGGGACAAATTGTTCTTGAAGTAATGTTTATGGAATGTTCTTATAACTTCATTAATATTTGATACGTTCTCAGAACGTTGAGAGAAAACACTCCCAAAACATCCTTATGATGTTATTGTACTTGATGAATGCTGTAAGTAATGTTTTTGTAACCTTTAAATAATTATAGCCACAACAAGAAAACTTGTTCTTAAAATATTTTAAAAATCAATGTTTAAATAACTATATTTTGAGTGAAAATAAAATTAGTAGAACACAGTAAGAAAGTTTTTGTAACCTTTAAAAAGTATTATAATCATGACATTATTATAAACTGGACATTTTAGAAATGTCAAAATACTCCAAAAACAATATTTTTGTTATTGTTGCTGCTGCAATATTAACAACCTTTATTAACTAAAATCATAGAAAACAACCGTTAGAATAATTTCAGATACAAGATACTTTTAGACAATTTATAGTATGGTTTACTACATCACAACAACTCTGAAAAATACATAATAATAGTAGTAAACTGGCCTTTCCGCAGGCTATTCTGATTATAATTTTTTTTTACAATTTATTTTTAATTAACTTTAACTGAAATAAAATACAATATACAATAAACAACCATTTTATTTCAGTTAGTAGAAAGCTTTTATGACCTATTTTATTTAACCTGAGTTGGAGTATGTTTTACAAGAAAATACTATTTCAGACTTCAAAATGTCATGCAATTCAGCGTACTTGCCATTTCTTGGCAATGAATTATGAAATGTTTTTTTTTCAGTGCACCATTTATTTGTACCAAGTTTTTCAATTACTGGATTATCAAAAATAGGCATTTTTGATGATAATTTTCTTTTAATGTGCAATTGAATGAAATGAAAACTAAAACTATTTATTACAACATTAATTAATATTCCTCAATTGCAGGTATAGCTTTAGATCTTATCCTTATATAACAGAGAATGCAGCATAGCATGATAGTAGATTCTGAACTAAGCATTTAAACACCTGTAACTTCAGCTGTAAAACATCAAGTTTAAGAACAAACTCCAGCCTTGTAAAATCAGTCTAACCAGCGGAGAGCAGATCAAGCTGATGCAACAAACCCAAACAGACCCTGTTAATGAAACACGACCACACCTTTAACTTCAGTACACATTGAGATTTGACAGTCTCATAACACACATGACTAATGCAGCTTGATTTGCAGCAGCTCTCAACACAAAACTCTTTTAGATTTACAACCGAAAGCAGAAGTAGAAAAACGGTAGACAAAATACCTCAATCGGTTGTCCTTGACAGCAAAGACATTAAACAGAGAACCACTGCATCTCAGAGATTTCTCCGGTAATCTCATGCATCTCTCCTATAGAGCTTCAGCAGCATTTTGGAGTAACAACAAAATAAACCATCTAAACCATTGGTCTCAAACTCAGTTCCTGGAGGGCCGCAGCTCTGCACAGTTTAGCTCCAACCAGCTCCAAATCACACCTGCTTGGAAGTTTCTAGTGATCCTGAAGAGCTTGATTAGCTGGATCAGGTGTGTTTGATTAGGGTTGGAGCTAAACTGTGCAGAGCTGTGGCCCTCCAGGAATTGAGTTTGAGACCAATGATCTAAACCAAACTATTCGGATGCAATTTGGGTGAAACCTGTGCTGACTGGCTTTAAATCGGTCCAAGTTAGTTGTGCTGTTGGCCTGAATGCCTCCAAGCAGCTGGAGCTGAGCTGAGTGTTTTACGACGAGAAACACTCGCTCTTCAAAGGGAATGTCTGTGTTTGTGCTTGAACCAGTATTCTTCAAGCTGCCGGCTGGATGCAGACCACACACACACACACACACACAAAAGCACCAACACCGAGCAACCAAATGCAAAACCCACAGATCTCTTCTAGCTTTAACCCAATTAAAATGTATTAATGGTGGTTTGGTTACTCACAATGAGAGCCGGTCAGATGCAGGACACTAGATGTGCTCACAGATCAAGGATGAGCTTCGTTTTTTAGTCCTGAAGGTGAGTGGAAGCTTTAAAGAGCGTTGGGAGGGCCCAACTCAGCCAATCAGGATGCTTCTATATCAACCACTCAGCTCGAAGCTCCACACCCTCTCCCCTCCACCTGCGTCACTGAGGACACACGGGCTTCCAGAAATTAGTTTGAGATAAGGCGGCGCATTGCGTCAACTTCTGTTTGCACTGGGGCAAGAATCTGGGGTTGCTCGGCCTCACGGACGCAAATATTGAAGTCCCGCTCTGGGACGCCAACCAGCAGCCGCCAATCTTCGTATGCGACTGAGGTGTGTGCAAACACACATGCAGACACACACTCCGGGGTCACTGATCAAAAACCCAGAGATGAACAGAAATTTAACTCAACTCCGATCAGAAATCCTATTGGCCGATATCAGCCAACAACCACGTCCGCTTGACATAAAAAGACATGCTACTTTCACAATTATTGGGATATTTTGTAAAATATTAAAGTAAAATACATGTTTTTATTATTATTATTATTATTATTATTAAGTAGTAACATCAAATACCTGCACTCCAGATCTCCAGATATCAATATCGGCCATTGAAATGCCACTTGAAATACTGGAAAAATTTACCAACAAATGAAATTATTGGTGAATTTTGTAAGATATTTAAGCAAAATATGTATTCAGTAATTTTTTTGAATTATGTAGTTATACATCAACATTATATCCAATATCATCACTCCAGACTTCTAGATATCAATATGATCAACCACTGAAAAATCCATCAACGCAGACTAAAATACTGACCTCAATACTACCGTCATATACTCCCAATTAATCTGGTAAATATTGCATAAAATACATGTTCAGCTAATCTTTTTGTATTACAGTATGTAGTTATAGATCTACATTATCTACCAGCTCTTCAGATCTGTAGATATTTAAATTTCAGCGCCAAATGAAATAGGCTACTGACCACCAATATACCAGTGAACTGCATTCCCAATTATTGGTGAAGTTTTTATAATAATTATGGTAATAACCATGCTTATTATGTCTACAGCATCAATATTTGTTTCAATACCAGCACTCCAGATCTCTAGAAAGCAATATCGGCCCTTGAAAAATCCATCAGCGCCAACTGAAATACTGGCCACCAATAGTGCTGTATTCCCAATTATTGGTGAATTTTGGTAAATACTCAAGTAAATGTTGTGTAAAATATGTGTTCAGAAAATGTTTTTGTATGTTATATAGTTATAAATCAACATTATATCCAATAACAACACTCCAAATCTTTAGATATCAATATTGACCAAAAAAATCCACCTGTCCCAATTGAAATACTGACCACCAATATAATTGTGTGCTACATTCCCAATAATTGGTTAATTCTTAATAATGTTATGGTAATATTTGTGTATAAAATATGTAGGGATGCACAATATTGGATTTTGCCGATATCCGATATTTTTCCATCTAATTTTGGCCGATACCGATATATTTCCTTTTGTTTGGAAACAACACCAAGTCAGTACAGAATATATAAGAAAAATATTTTTAATTTTGGTTAGTTTTTAACAAGAACTTATTTATTAGAATTAAATAAAAAATAATGAAGGTTTTTTGACAGTACATTGAAGCTTTGAAAATAACTATAAATAAACTGTCAATATATGCATGCATGCATGTATAAGATTTTAATTGCTGCATTTTCCCCCAGAAAGATGCAGTGTTAACCCTAAGATTTTATTTTAGGATTTAACATTTGTAGATGGTCTAAAACAAAAGAGTTGTGATGATTGGTTTAAAAAAATAAAACACATTACACATTAATGAATACATCAGTATATATAAAATTATTTAATCTACAAGTGTCATGTTTGTGATTTTTTTTTTCATTTACGCTAAAGCCGATTCCGATATCAGTCCGATAATATCGTGCATCCCTAAAAATGAGTTTAGCATCAACATTATATCCAATACCAGCACTCCAGATGTCTATCCATGTTGGCCATTAAAAAATCCATTAGTGCCAACTGAAATACTGGCCACCAATAGTGCTACATTGCCAATTATTGGTGAATTTTGGTAAATATGCAAGCTAATTTTGTATAAAATGTGTTCAGCCAATTTCTTGTATAATGTAGTTATCTACTAACATTAACAGCTGCTTTATCCAAAGTGGCAAACCAGCTAAACCACCCTGAAGCTGGGTTTGTGATAGTTTGCATCTTGGGAAGTACTCCACATCTTCCCAAACACATAATCCCAGTAAAACCAATCCAGCCATTCAAGATGAGGCATTTTACAAAAAAAAATGCTACCCACAAATAAAGACAAATTACAGACTTTTTCATTGCAAGTATGAGTCCAATAAATCAATCAGCTCCTACATCATGACTGCGTCTGAATGTCCTCACATGTTATTGACTGTAAAATGCTAGTCATAGTAAAAAGCCAATCTTACTGTCTTGATGCAGGTGCTCCAATCTCAAGGAGAAAGAGTCTTCCTGTGCCAAGAGGCCTTTCCTTATACGGAGACACTCAACACTCTCAACAACACGAGCCAATCAGCAGCTCCGGCTCAAGGGTCAAACACACAACGCTCCACAGAAACACAACACCTCTACCTCACACTCACAGAGAACTGTATGATAAATTAAATGACTAATTTGCTAAAAATACAGCTAAACATTCTAATTTTATAGAACCTTAAAATAAATCCAAATATCTCAAACAAACCAACAGTTCAGACAGACTTTAAAATAAGCACTCAACTAGTGTCCCAAAAAATAACCCATCATTTTGTTATTTAGACGCTATTTCTTATAAGGAGGAGAGCCAACAACAACAAATATGTACTCTAACCAGTATTTTCAAGCCTTTTTCTGGATGTGGACCAACAGTACACTCTTCAATCTCTTCATAATGGATTCTTTGCTAGATTTAACATTCATTTTTAAAGTGCAGCAAAGTTTTTTTTTAATTTCCATTTAAAATAAAATGAATATAGATTTATAGCACCATACTTTGTGTTATATTTCCTTAGCATTCAGTTTAAAAAAAAAACTAGTTAACACTGTTTCTAATTTTGAAATGTGAAAAGTTTGAAAATGTTAAAGTTTTCAAAATTTGAAAAAAAAAAATTATTTTCAAATTTGACATTTTTCTCTCCTCTGACCAATATAATCAATCTCTTGATATATTTTCTTCAAGACCTGAAATAGACTCATGGTATTATCGTGGCATCTAGGACAGGGTATTTTGGAGCAAAAGATCACCGTCTGCACTGTCGTCGATGTGGGAGTGGTTGCCATAGAAACAGAAGAATGATGAGAGAGATGCCACACTGGGAAGCAACATTCCACACATTCCCGAGACCAGCAACCCAAAAACTGGACAAATCGTCCCAAACAACACACGATTTACATTCGTGTGACATTCAGATCTCAACCTGCACGCTCTCAGTGCTATTATTTCTCTGAGCGCTCGTAGCAGGACTCATGTTCTCCTTCAGCTCTAAGATTATCCAGCCCGACCCTCCGTACGGCTCTAGATTACATTACACAAATATATCAAGAAGCAGGAAGACAGACACCAGGAACCTCCACCATCTCATAACGCAGCTTCACCTTTGCTCCATAAAATCTGAAATCAGACTCTTATACTTCTTTATATTTGTTTATATCATTTCATAATTATATATATATATATATATATATATATATATATATATATATATATATATATATATATATATATTTATTTATTGGCGCTGTTGGCCATGATAACATCTAAGTTTAGTTTCGATGCAAGTGTTACAAATATAAATTTGTTAATGCATCACATGCAAATGGATTGAGTATCAAAAACCACTGAGTAACTTTTGATGGATTTGATAAATTCTTGAAAAATCCAATAGGAAATGTTTAAAATAATGTTTTTGACTTTAAAATGATGAAAAATCTAGTTGGCTTAGAAGTTAAGCCATCGTTAAGACTGAACTCAGAATCAGATGAAAAAGCATTATGTTCCTAGATTCAGGCATTGTTAACAGAAATGTTAATGCAATTTGAGCTGATGGTGGCACTACACAGTTTGAAATAAAAACCCCAAATTTGGCATAAGGGTAGCTGAAATGCTGCTCGATCAACGTGCCAAATTTCACAACTTTTAATCGTAAAATCTTTGGGCTTCCACAGATTTACCGCCAGCAGAAATGGTAGAAACAAATAAGAAAATATGCTGCTACACACCGCTACAAAAACTGCTTGACTGAATTAAAAAATGGATTGCAAATACAAAAGCCTGACAAAGAGTTTCTGATGTTTATTTTTTGGTTGTCGTGTCCTTGGTTTCATCTCTCTGTCCAACATCTTATCAGTCTATTGATTTGCTCATTGCAGAACACATAATGGACTGACCTGAGCTGCTTGCATTGAATATAACAAAAGATGAGGATGAACGACGACAAAGCCATATCTATAGACGTGAAGATGGACTATTTTCACACGAGGCACTCAGAAACCACCCAGACAACACTAGTGTCGTGCTAAAAACCAATAAGTAACCATATATCAACGTTCTGGCATTCAGCCATTCAGAACACTGTAGCATTGCGGTGGGTTTTCCATGGGCACTCATGTTCTTAAAAAAAATCTAGTTTCATAAAGATACCTCCTGATAATTCTGATCATAATCATAAACATCATGTCCAATTTGAAGCTGCTGATGAAGGCGATACTGGAAAAGTGACATTCTGCTCTGGCTCAGGAACATTGTGGCTTCATCTGTGTTTGTTCTTTGAGGTTATTTCAGTCTTTGAGTTTGCGCCAAAATTACAGTTGGGTCCAAGAATCAGTTCTTTTTCTGAAGCGCTTTCATTATTGGGAAAAAAACTGAACCCAATGATTCTCATGATATTAAACCATTCATTCTTTGAATTGCCATCAAAAACAACTACACTGTGATATACACAGTTATTGTGAGAAAAATGACCATATTTTCTGGAATAAAGGTTGCTTTTCTATCATCTAAAACAGAGGTGGGGATCGTTTATCCTGGAGGGCCACTCTCCTGCAGAGTTTAGCTCCAACCCTGAAAAACCCTGGAAAAAATATAGCTGCAAGCAACGATTCCGGGGCCAAGCCCACGAATGGGCTGTAGCGTGGCGCAGAGCGGGAAGAGCATAAGAAGCTGAAATAGAACGTACATGGAAAAAATCAATAGGTTCAGAAGCACACAAGTTCAAAATTGAACAGAAGTTGGGATGAGAACGAACAAACACACGTTTCTGATTCAAGACGAACATGCCCGGAAGATCCAACGTCTGGAACAAAAGCAATGTTTGCACTGCTTCTGGCCACAGGACCTCTCACTGTCTGGGCTTGAGCCAACCGGGATTCGAACCCTCGACCTGTAAGGTTCAGGGCCAGTGGCATAGCAGAGTGCACCACTCAGCCGCTGAATGCTAAGATTACTAGTATAAGTCAACAAATTTAAAAATGGCGGACACGTGGTTCAGCCAATCCTGGCAAAATTGATCTGATTTGGCATTACCCAAGGAATCCAAACACACCAAGATCATAATTTTCTGACTAACTGTTCAAAAGTTATAAGCGAAAATGTGAATGTTTGGTATCTCACGACGCATAGGTGGCGTTGTTCCCAACTTTGGCATGGACCCCCAGACCATGGTGTTGATGAAGCATACCAAGTTTCGATTGATCAAAGTTTGGCCAACATACAGCCTCTGAACCAATTTTGGGTCGACTTCGTTAAGTTCACAACATCATAACTTTTGAACAAAGATGAATAAAAAAAAAATCTGTTCAGTTATTTCTGTGCGGCTCAGTCCAAAGATCATCCTGTGCTTTTACTGTACTTTTCAAAATTTACTGTAATGGGTGGAGTCTTAATGTAAGCTATTGAATGTGATCAGCACGAAGAGAGTAATCAATTGTACTAATCATTTTCCTATGTTCCGTTCATAGGGCTGCCATAGACTCCCATGGGAAGAAAATAATAATAATAATAATAATAATAAAGCATACGATTACAATAGGGGCTACAGCCCACTCTGGGCTTGGCCAGATACCGAACTGCATCCTGAAGACCTTGATTAGCTGGTTCAGGTGTGTTTGATTAGGGTTGGAGCTAAACTCTGCAGGGACACCGGCCCTCCAGGATCAACGTTCCCCACCCCTGATCTAAAATGTGCTGCGACTTCTATTCCAAAGCAACATATATATATTGCAATTTACATCAAGCACACAAAATATTAAGACCCATGCAGAATGACAGAAGTTTATGAGCCCAAGTTTATTTGAGCGGCACATTTCACACACAGCTAGCTTCAGTTTCACTTTAAATAAAATGAAGCTACATTTCTGAATGTAAAAATAATGCAGCTAATCGGGAATGTTCTCAAAGTGATGAACAAATGTTCTTTCAGTAACATTCATAGAACATTTGCTCAAAGTTTTGATAACTTTGATAATTTTTTAGAACTTTGATAATGTTCTCAAAGTGTTAGCATAAAAACATTATCTATACATCATTCATGGAATATTGATTTTCTGAAACGTTTTAGTTGGAAGTTCACATTTTAAATGTTGCTACTTGCTTTAAAATGTTCTCTTAACATCAATAATTTTTTTTAAATATTTTTTTAAATATTCAAATACTCAGAGAACATCAGAATAGCATTTAATGTAACGCTAACAAAATGTTCTATTTTGTTAAGGAGGGAAAATGTGACTTATACACAGTCAAATCATTTTGAACAATAAGATTTTTAATGTTTTTTTTTTTTTTTTAAGAATTCTCTTCTGCTCATTAAACCTGCATTTATTTGTAGAAAGTACAGCAAAAGCAGTAATATTGTGAAATATTTTTACTATTTGAATACATTTTAAAATGTAATTGATTGCTGTGATCAAAGCTGAATTGTCAGCATCATTGCAGTCTTCAGTGTCACATGATCTTCAGAAATCATTCTAATATACTGATTTACTGATCAAGAAACATGTATTATTATTATTATTATTATTATTATCGATACTTAAAACTGTTGAGCATATGAATAGATAAATCCAAAGATCAGCATTTATCTGAAATAAAAAGCTGTTGTAACATTATTCACGATACCATTTAAAAGCTTGGAGTCAGTATAATTTTATTTTATTTTTTTGGGGGGAAAAGAAATTATAGAAATTAATACTTTTATTTAGCAAGGATTATTTAAGATGATCTAAAGTGACGATGAAGACATTTATCATTTTACAAAAGATTTCTATTTCAGATAAATCCTGTTCTTTTGAACTTTCTATTCATCAAAGAAACCTGAAAAAAGCTGTTTTCAACATAATAAAAATAAATGCTTTTTAGAGCAGCAAATCAGAATATTAGAATGATTTTTGATATTCTGAACAACAGAGTGTGACGGCAATCATTCATCTCTGGCTGAAACCTGGCAAGCAGGTTATTACAGTTCAGAATCATGACATTGCAGAGGCACTGTTTAAATTGTGTAAGTGAACAAGGGAAAGTTTACTTTTATCAGTTTTACTATGCTGGGCTTCAAACAACCTGGAGCGAACGAACAAGAAGTTAGACATGAATATGGAGGACAGCCGCGGCGCCATGATGTGTTAGAATAAACATAATATGTCATAAACATTAAATTCAAGGCATTAATGTTTGCCTACAGAACCACCACTGGCTCTGCATCCCTTTACCTAAATTCATTACTTCAGTGCCTCTAGAAGCTTGCGTTCTTCAAGTGAACGACGCATTATTGCACCATCCCAAAGACACTTTCAAGGACTTTTTCATGAACTGTTCCCATCTGGTGCAACGACCTGCCCAACTCAATCCGAGCAGCCGAATCCTTACCCATCTTCAAGAAACGGCTAAAAACTCATCTGTTCCATCTTTACTTGACCCTCTAACTCTAGCACTCTCTATTATAATTCTATTTTATATATATGTCTTTTTATTTAAAACAAAAATAATAATAATAATTATCTGTACTGCGTTAGGCTAACCATGATTGTAATAGCACTTAGTTGCACGTGCTGCTCTTTTGTTGGTTTTGATTGTTCTTATGTCCTCATTTGTAAGTCGCTTAGGATAAAAGCGTCTGCTAAATGATTTAATAAATAAATAAGAATAATAGTGAGCTTGATCATACAGTTGTTGCCATCTAGAACATCCAAAAAAGCAATTATGCCAACACGCAAACACTTCTCTGTTAGTCATGCCGGTTCATAATGTTCTGTTCTTTTAAATGATGTTTTGATGGACATAAATAAATGTCGTCTTCACATTGAAAGACAGTCAAAAGAACACAATGAACCTACTAACATACGTAACTGAAAATCTTTATAGCTCAGACTCTAAATTAATAAGAGCTAAAAGCATGCATGCAATACCAATAATTAATGGTAGTTCTCATGAATTATTAAAGCTCCATCCAGTGTAGTGTGTGTGTGTGTGAGAGAGAGAAAATGAGTTGAGCATTGGTGGGCGGTTCACACATTATAGAATGTTCTGGATTAGCATACACAATACAACTGCAGCACATGGAGTCACTCATTCTCATTCTCATGCATTGCTACTTTGCCAGTTTAGTGTTTAAATGTAGTTTGGAATGACTAAAACTTCTCCGAAATACTCAATGAATAGTTGGATTTTCTTCCTGTTTTGAAAAGGCTCTGCTAAATGCATAAAGAATATGAGTGTCTGCTAAATGCATAAAGAATAAGAGTGTCTGCTAAATGGAAATGGAACAGGAATAATATTTCCCTCTGAAAACAATGGTAAAGTTCACGTGCTCTCTGTATAAAGCTCGTTTGTTAGTATACACAAACTACGACATGCATCACCTTTCTTCCAGCCTCAGACCTCGTAAAATGATACAAATGTTGTTAAACACTTGATGCGAGAGTAAATGCGCATTGTGAGTGTTTAAAGCCCTTAAAGCTGCAGGTTTGGTCGACTGATGCACGAGCGCTGGCGCGCGCCAAACACAAACGCTTTGTTTGCGTGAAACCGACACAATACTGTTCACCAAAATATTACAAATGCACGTTTCAAAAGCCGTTTTTAATACATATATCGTTCAAATGCGCACGATAATGTTTCAAACATGTTGCTTTCAGGTTTGTACGCGCGTGCATGATAAAGTAACTCAGTTTGTGATTTGCGAAAAAAATACATGCAAAAGTTACTACGTTTTGTCGTTTAGCAGCCTTGAAATAATTAATATGTTTAAATTGCATTTATATATATAGTTTAAAGCAATCATTCTGTGATTATAATAGCAATTCAGAGCGGTTTAGAGATGCTTTCAAATGTATCATTTGTATCTCGCGCCAGCGCCACACTGTGATGCTGCAGAGGCGCAACATCAATGTTTCACTTCCATTCTGGTAATAAATGTGTGTCTGTGTGTGTTTGAACCCACCTGGATCCTCCAAGGAATCAGCGCAAAGCTCGCAGGATGCAGAGAAACTGGCGTCGCTCCTCGAGATCAAACCCGTTTGACTAGGGAGGAGCGCGTGGAAATTTCCACCATGTGATGATGGCAGACCCTCCACGAGCATCAAATTACAGCAACAACACTCTCACACACACACACACACACACACACGGTAATGTCGTGGGTCTCTTCCAGAGAAGGTCATCATGAGGGGCTTCGTGAGTGAGTGCGTGGTCCACAAGGGTGTTTGGGCAGTTTGTGTTCTTGCTTTTATTTTATTTTATTTTATTTAGGGTGTTTTTGTTTTGTCACAGCTTTTGTTAACAATGACTTCATTTTATAACTTTTCTTTATTGGATTTATCTTAAATTGCTTCAATTTATTTTATTTGACCTCACTTGTTATTTTACTTTGATTTATTTTTTTACACAGCCTTTTTATTTCTTAATTATTTTATTTCATACAACTATAATGTTGTTTTTTTATTTTTATTACCTTCATTGGAAAAAAAGCATAGAAACAATATTTACTCAGAAATTGCTAGAAAATTTCACAAATAATTACAATGTTTTTTTTTTACAGTATTGGAATGCTTTAGCAATATTTTTTCCAACATAAAAATGTAATTCCAATAAGTAAGAAATTAAAAAATTCATTGATTGCTACTTTATTAGTTTTTTTTTTGGACTCCTGCACTATTATTATTATTATCTCTGATCACAACTTATCTGATTATAAATTCTAACTAAATTCTGTTCTGTTCTTTCATCGACCAGCTGTAGATCAGCATCAGGCCAGAACTAACTGATCCAATTTATCAATCTCAACATCAATGTGTCATATTCATAAATCACAAGGTTTTTGTAATCTTTTTTGAATTGCTGAGTGATAATCATGTTTAGTTTGTTAACAGAAGGACATTTGCCAAATGGATTCAGATGACTTTGCGTTTTCTGATCTCTCTGCCAGTTTGACTCATGTGAATACGTGTGTGTGTCCTTGAGCGAAATCAAACACACTCCTCCTGACTGAAGTGCATGCAAAGCTTCTGCACCCGAAGTGAGATGGAATGCAAAACTTGCACAATTCAAATCATGCTAATTAATAGATTTGGAAATGCAGTGTGAGGTTGAGTGCATTGTGGGATGCAGTATGCACATTTTGGCAAATCAACATCAAGCACGTTTTCGATGCAAGAATACATACTGAATAAATAGCAGTACATTAGTATGCTGTTCCAAACGTATGCAGACGTGTGTTTCCGTATCTGTTGAGATGAGCGTAAGGTCAGCGGACAGTGACTTCAGGTATTTTTGGATGGATGTTACATTAGTGAGTGACCCACATAGCAGAAATAGATCTTTGTTCGGCGTTAAGCACTGACACTGACATTGAGTGTTCACCATCTATGGTATGATCCCAAATCACCAAAATGTGTTCTGAGAACATTTTGTTAACGTTCCCATTAAGTTCTTTAAAATGAATGTTCTCTGAACTTCCAAAATGTCCAGTTTTTTAAATTTATGCATTTAGCAGACACTTTTATCCAAAGCAACTTACATTGCATTCAAGTTACAGTTTTTACATTTTATCAGCTCTTGCTTTCCCTGGGAATCGAACCCATGACCTTGGCGTTGCTAGCGCCATGCTCTACTATTTGAGCTACATGAAGGTTTTTTAAATGAATTTTTTCTTGGTTTTGCAAAGAACATTCCATTTGATCAGTTTAAAAACATTATTGGAATGTTACATTTAAATGTTCTCTGAACGTTCTGAAACAAGTAGCAACATTTAAAAAAAAATCCAATGTTTTGAAGACCAGATAACTAGATAAAGTTCAGATATACTAATTCAATATACTAATTGCATATTTAAAATCAACATTTGACCTGCTTCTTGGATGAATTTGGACGAAGAACAAAAGTTCTTCCAGTAACATTAATGGAACATTTGTTCAAAGTATCTGGTCTTTAATAATGTTCTCAAAATGTTAGCACAAAAACATTATTTATACATCATTCATGGAATGTTTGTTTTCTAAAACGGTTTAGATTAAAGTTCGTCTAAATGTTACTGCTTGGTTCAGAATGTTTAGAAAACATTCAAAAGTAACATGTTTACAAAATGATAAAATGGAATGTTCTCGTAACATTCGCATAACCAAGAAAAATGTTTATAAAACATATAAGAATCTGGATCTTGTGAACGTTCAGAGAACCTTCATAAATAATGTTTTCAAACTTAAGGGGAAGATTAGTCTTCTTTTTTGCAGCTATGAGTTGTCTTAAACATTAAGTATAGTTCCAGTGCTCCCTGAAAAGACATCTCTCTAGGGAGGCAGCACTCTTGACCTTACTCTCTCTAGAAGGGATTTACATTTAATGCTGGATATAATGACACAATATCATCATCAGTCTCAGCTGTAATGAATTCTCCCGGAGCCTGTTTGAGGTACGTTCTGTTCTTACGCTGCCGTGGAGCCATCAATCAGGCGGCTGACAGGCATTATATGAGTGTACGAGTGTGAGTGTGAACGTGTTGATCTCACCACACAGGTATGCGCTCGCCAGCCGTCTCAACACACTGGATTCTGCCGTTTTCTTCAGTTCTTACAGAAAATGGGGTCAGAGTTTTGTGCTCATTTTGTAATGCCTCTCTTATATAATGAGATCAACCTTCAACTCCTCACATTGTTTACTAAAACAAACAGCAGACAAATGATTTACCCTTTAGATGCTTGCATATGTCAGGCTGAGAGCAGCAGGATTGGAGTAAAACATTCAGTGCTGTTGATCGAAAAGCTTTTTATTGTTATATAATAGCCTTGAACAAACATCCTTTCAGTAATGTTAATAGAACACTCAAAGTTCAATGTTATCTGGTCTTTAATAACGTTCTCAAAATGTTAGCACAAAAATTGTTTATGGAAAGTTTTTCTAAAACATTTTAGTTGGACGTTCACATTCAAAAGTAACAGTCCCAAAGTGTTTGAAAAATAATAAAATGGAATGTTCTGTTAACGTTCATATAAATGAGTAAATGTTTTGAATGTAACATTCAGAAATGGAATATATTTAATTTGCTGGAATGGTGCAAGTCATTGATTTTATTTAACATACATAAGGACAGTTGATTGATTTAATAATATCTTTATCTTCATCTTCCAGGAGGAAAACTGTTATAAATGCACCATATATATTTTTTGTGTTGGTCTGGTTTTTGTGCTCATCGCCCAGACATGTTGAGTTGCGGTGCTCATGTTTGAACTGGTCTTTGATTTGTTTTGATCTCATTCCTACTTTCTCTTCTCTTCCAAATAATTTTCTATCAAAATATGTTAGAAAATGACTCATCACAGCCATATCAGTTGTGCAAACACACTTCAGCAACATGCACTTCATAGGTTTGATTGAAGAAAAGGGCTCAAATCAAGCTGTCCATAAATATTAATCTGATCTGTCGTTGTTGTTTAAGAGATTAATTGTGGTTAATTATTTTTAAGGCATGACACTACACTCTTAAAAATAAAGGTGCTTTAAAGGTTTTTCACAGCGATGCCATAGAAGAACCATTTTTGGTTCCACAAAGAACCATCTCTTTCTTACCTTTTTAAAATCTGAAGAACCTTCTTTCGCCACAAAGAACCTTTTGTGAAACAGAAAGGTTCTTCAGATGTTAAAGGTTCTTTATGGAACCATTTAGACAAAAAAGTTCTATGGCATCGTGAAGCACCTTTATTTGTAAGAGTGTACGGGTGAATAGGGTCAAAGTTTTAACTAAAAGTAATCACTTGATTAATTGCAATGCATTAAGGATTTTTTATGCATTACACGTTTTCTGAAATGTTGTGTCTAAATATGCAAATGAGACATTATACAATTAAATATGCATTGTTCTTGCAAAAAAAATTCTCATACAAATGTGGAAAGCAGATTCTGTCCCTACTTTTAAGATGTGGGCAAGGGAACTGGGAAATATGTTACATTTGGAAGAACTTAGATTTATATTAAAAGATAAGTTATCCACTTTCATCAAGATCTGGAAACCAATAAGACTGTTCTTACAGGCAGACTGAATATATTGGATTCATCCCTTTTAATCAAACTGTCTGAATATATACTATTTGGATAGCTGTTGTTGCCGTCCATTAGGGTAAAGGGTTGTATATTTACACTGTTGCTCATTTACAACATTCCTGATTGTAAAGCACACTTTGCCATGGTGCAGACACAAAGAGGATACAGGAATATGCAGACGAACTCAAATAACAGTCTTTAATGACTCCAAACAAGGCAGGGCAAGACAAGGTAGCCGGGGAGTAACGAGTAGAGCAGACGAGGGGAGGTGGGCGCTCTGGAGGCCTCTCAGGACACACACGGACAGGCTTACAGGACGCGGAACAGACAGATCGGAGGCCATGGCGGTGCAGGGAGCTCAGGAGGCCATGGCAGGTGTACTTGTGGCCGTGGCCTCATTCCCCTCAGCCCGGCCACTACAGCCGGAACCCTTCTACCCCCCACCCCCAAAATAAAATCCATGGGGCAGCTACGAGGTATTAGGAGCCCTCCGAGGCTAGATGAACAGCCCACAGGAACAGGAAGCAATCCTGGGCTAGGCTTGGAAGCTGAGGCTACTTCTGGGCATGACAAAGAGTCAGGGGCCCTCCGAGGGTCCCTCAGCAAGCGCCTCCACTTCAGCGACGAGTCTCCGTGGACAAGACCGACATGACAAGGTGATTAAAATGTTCCTGTGGGCACAACAAGACTTAAAAACCATGACTCCGGGGACATGGCACGGCACTCCTAGCTGTGATGTGGACTGGATCCATGGGACCTGGGCTGGAGTCAGCGGCGGGCTTGGGTGAGCTGTGAACGGTGGCGGACTTGAGGGACTCGCGGCGATCCCGCTGAACTCCCACGCTGTGATGTCGCGGGCTAGTGCGGAAGGACGAGCGGCGACTTCCATGCCGCCGGGGACAAAACAAACAGGAACAAAATAAAACAAGGTGAAGGGGCGCCACTTACTGTTATGGCCTGGGGCCTGTTCCATAAAAGACGCTAAGAAAAGCGGGGATTAAAGTCCAAAACCTGACTTGAAATAACCTAACAAATCAATCGGGACTAAAGCGGTTCCATAAACGACAATTCAAGTTCACGCAATCTGACTAATGCTATCCAGGTTCAGTGAGTCAGGATAATGTGACGTACACGCTTATTCTGAAGCAGCCCTTAATGTCGATCATGGATCAAATCGATCCACCATAGCAAACAGCGAATATTTGTGCTGTTTCACGCATTTGAAACATTGTGTTTTCCTCAGTGCATAACTGATACGTCACAGGTATATTTTTTACATCTGTAAATGTCAGAAAGCCATGCAAATATATCCATTTAGCTGTCAGGAGTGGGCGGGGCTTATGCGACAGAACGAGCGCTGCGGCGCGCATGCGCGCTACACAGACAGAACAGAATAGAATAGCGCAAGAATTCTGAATAAAATATACATTCTGCTAAAATATTTGTTGTTGGACATTAAATGTGACACATAGAATTTTAATTTCCTACATATAAGTGTATTTTTATGATAGCAGCAACTGTTAATCCCTAGCTCAAATGAGTTAAATGTATGTTCCTCTTATCAGTTAAAATGTAATCTGATTTCTATTATAAATTTACATTTTTAATTCAGTGATTTTAACTTTTGATTGTGTTTTTATGCTTTAAAGAGCCATTTTAGATTGTAATGTTTTAATGTTCTAATAACCATAAAAGGTACAGCTGTCATTTTCAGAGAGAAAGGCTGCATGGCTAGAAACTTCTGATCAACTGAATGCACAAGTAGCAACTATGTTAAAATGTCCTTCGCCTACATTTTGGGCACAATACATTAAATACAGTTGGTTGTAGCCTATTTTTTATTTATTTGATTATTTAAGGTGTATTTTCTGTATACTTTTATTTTTGGACCGATAATAAATTAAACTGACTGTATGTGAGAGAGTCAGTGGTAATATCGATGCGTTCCTATTGGTCAGAGTTAGAGGAGCTCAGCTTAGCCTGACAGTTAGCCTGCTCCGGACCAGAGGCCTGTTCCATAAAACAAGTTTACAAAAATAAGCCAGGTTTATTTCAGTAATTCTGACTTATTTTCACTTGATTTGGTTTCTGAAAGCAAAATTACCATAGCTCAAACTCAGTCACTGTGGCAACTTATGCTGGCAAACTAACCTGGTCCGGAGCAGGCTAACTGTCAGGCTAAGCTGAGCTCCTCTAACTCTGACCAATAGGAACGCATCCATATTACCACTGACTCTCTCACATACAGTCAGTTTAATTTATTATCGGTCCAAAAATAAAAGTATACAGAAAATACACCTTAAATAATAATCAAATAAATAAAAAATAGGCTACAACCAACTGTATTTAATGTATTGTGCCCAAAATGTAGGCGAAGGACATTTTAACTCATTTACTTTACTTTTACTTTACTTTTGTCATTTAGCAGACGCTTTTGTCCAAAGCGACTTACAAATAAGAAAAAGTAACTAAAACTAAAAAGTTACAACTCTATAAATACTATCTACCCACATATTTAAGAAAATAAAGAAATTAAATAAAATTAACACATGCATATAACAACAACATAATAAATTAAACTGACTGTATGTGAGAGAGTCAGTGGTAATATCGATGCGTTCCTATTGGTCAGAGTTAGAGGAGCTCAGAGATTAACAGTTGCTGCTATCATAAAAATACATTTATATGTAGTAAAATTCTATGTGTCACATTTAATGTCCAACAACAAATATTTTAGCAGAATGTATATTTTATTCAGAATTCTTGCGCTATTCTATTCTGTTCTGTCTGTGTAGCGCGCATGCGCGCCGCAGCGCTCGTTCTCTCGCATAAGCCCCGCCCACTCCTGACAGCTAAATGGATATATTTGCATGGCTTTCTGACATTTACAGATGTAAAAAATATACCTGTGACGTATCAGTTATGCACTGAGGAAAACACAATGTTTCAAATGCGTTAAACAGCACAAATATTCGCTGTTTGCTATGGTGGACCGATTTGATCCATGATCGACATTAAGGGCTGCTTCAGAATAAGCGTGTACGTCACATTATCCTGACTCACTGAACCTGGATAGCATTAGTCAGATTGCGTGAACTTGAATTGTCGTTTATGAAACCGCTTTAGTCCCGATTGATTTGTTAGGTTATTTCAAATCAGGTTTTGGACTTTAATCCCCGCTTTTCTTAGCGTCTTTTATGGAACAGCCCTCAGGGCTGCCCAACCTTTTTCCTGGAGATCTACCATCCTGCAGACGTCAGTTCCAGCCCTGCTCCAACACAGCTGTCTGTAATTATCAAGTGCTGCCTAAGAGACTAATTAACCGGTTCAGGTGTGTTTGATCAGGATTGGAGCTGAACTTTGCAGGATGGTAGATCTCCCGGAAAAGGGTTGGGCAGCCCTGTTCTACACCCTTTTTTTTTTTTTTTTGGAGGGGGATATGTTTTAATATAAAGCTTTAATATTCTTGGCTCCACAGTTGTGTACAGTGTTACAGCTAAAGGTGTTTGATGTTGTATTTTCCTGTATAGTACCTGTTTTTGTGACACTGTGTGTGTGTATTGTTTCAAGAAAATTAAAATAAAGAGATTTTTTTTTTTTAAAAATGCATTGTTTTGCATATACACTCTTAAAAATAAAGTTTCCAAAAGGGTGTTTTCACAGCAATGCCATAGAAGAACCAGTTTTGCTTCCCCAAAGAACCTTTCAGTGAAAAAGTTCTTAAAAGAACCATTTTTTTTCTTAGTGTGAAGAACATTTTGTGGAATGAAAAGGTTCCATGGATGGTAAAGGTTCTTTGTGGAACCATTGATGCCAATAAAGAAGCTTTATTTTTAAGAGTGTATTTCAGAATAGAAATCTGAACCCTGGATGAAGGCACATTCATGGACGGATGAAGCGCTGTATCTGCGCTGAACGTGTTTTCATCAGGTCCAGAGGTGATGCTCCAGCTGTAAGGTTTGCAGCTGCATGTATTTTCCTGCTCCTTGTTTCATTAGGACACTGGAGCAGAATAACAAGTGTGTAGAGACATCTGCCCTGTCCCAGTCACGGGAGGGTGTTGACACAGATGTTCTGTAGCACAACATAAAGACAATCACAGATCCTGGAGCAAAACACACAGACGGACCACGTCCTCTTCACCTGAGGAAGCTATATTGAGAATATCATTTATTAGCAAATCTCTGCTAAATCCACTAACAAAAATTATATTTTCGAATTTGTAAATAAAACAATGTATGAGAGTATGTTTTACAAGAAAATACTATTACAAAAACTATTTCATAGTTCATTCAAGGTGTTACTTGCTGTTTCTTTTGTAATTATTTGTTAAATTTGTTAAAGCAAAATCCCTACATATTTTTTTCAGTGTCCCTGATATCAGCTATTTAACTAAAACTGTTATAAATTGTTTTAATTCAAATTAACTTAAAAAAAAATAGTTGGAGGCAAATAGGCAAAACTACAACTGAAAATAAAATTAATAAAAACTATAGAAATATAAAATAATGAATTAAAAAGGACAAAAACAAAATTAATAAAACTTTAAGTAAAATTAAAATTTAAACAGAAAATGTAACAATAAAAACTAATTTAAAATATTATTAAAAACTATAGCATCTAAAATAATAGCAATAACTATTTTGATATAGGCTATATTATTATAAATATAACCCACTTTCTATCAAACTTGTCAATAATTCATACGGAAACAGTAAAGGAGAAATGCTGATGATGAAATAATGTATGTCATGTAAATGGCTGTGAAAAAAATGGACTGAAGTTCCCATGCATCAGGACTTGTTTGTCTAGTTGTGAAATATCTCTCAAATAGCGTGTTTGTGCACATTTTCATGTATAATGAGACCGCATATGTTTTTGAGTTTGCAATGAAAATACATTCCAATTTTAATCAGATAATTAGATTGTTTTTAATTACCAGCAGCAGGAATCAGTGTAATGCAGGTCCTGAATCAGATATTTGGGTATTTATGGATCATCTTTTTGTCTCATGTAATTGTCAGATTCTTCTGCTCCACTGATGTCTTTATAGTCGTTACGTAACTGCTTATGTAACATGTTTAGGGCGTTTGTGGGTGTCTTCTGAGGGTTTTGGTCTGATGGCCACAGACGGATGCTCCTCGCTTGCCGTTAACAAAGCCTCATTAACTGCCTGTGTGATGGAGCGCCACTCTCACACTGGCATGTGAAGCTCATTAGAGTCATCAAGAGCACAGATAAAGCAGAAGTCCACAAGTCCAGAACATCAACTCAACTCTGGACACACTTCCAGAAAGCTGCAAAAAAATCAAAGATTATTGGAGTATGTTTTACAAGAGAGTACTATTTCAGTCTGTCTGCTTCAAAAAGTCATGTTTAATTCAATGTTACTTGCCATTTCTTTGTATTTGTGAAATTAACCAGCAATTTATACATAAGCCATGGAATGGTTTCCTGAAACGTTTTAGTTGGACGTTCAAATATTTTAAATGTTTCGGAATGTTCAGAGAACATTCAAAAGTAACGTTTCCATAACATTTGTAAAATGATCAAATGGAATGTTTCCTTAACATTTGCATAACCAAGAAACAACTGTTTTACAGTTTCTCAATTGTTTACACGCAATTTTGAAAACCAGGCTCATTTTTTCAAAATATAATCACAATTATCCAAACACCACACTCAATTTGCATAATTCCTACATTGTTTGCAAAATGACACACTTCAGTCAAAACACATATTTGTGAAAATGCTATTAGTTTTCATTTAACAAACACGGTCCTCAATGATCAGACACTATTGCAGCCAGTTTCACACTGCGGTGATAAATAAAAAACACTTTTGTAAAAAAACTAATTTTAGGAAATAGCATGTGCTAGATGTTTGGCCAGATATTGTTATGTAAGGGATAATTTAGATGAAAAAATAGTGACAAACCCACAACATTCTTCATGATTAGTTTGAGATATAGGGAGAATGTACACAAATAGGCCTACTATAAACTTACCAAGCACTGCACAACACTTATGCTGCAGACTGAATATTTCAAGTATTTCAATACTTACAGTATTTCTTACCATAATCAGTTACAGTAATCAACCAACAATGAAACAAATAAAATTACTGCATGAAGTACATACACTGACTCTGAAGAAAAACTACTGTAAAAGCAACAAGAATACTGTAACTTTTCATCATCTCTCCGTCTGGCTGGATCAGGCCATAAGATTTCATCCACATCACAGGCTATGTCTTCATTGGCAAGGTACTGTTGGAAGAATCGCCTCGTGTGATGAATCCACCCCTGCACAGAAGCTGCTTCGATATGATCACAGGCCTGCTCCATGGCCTGAATGAGGGGCAAACGGTCATATGGCCTCAGGTCATATACCGTCCACCACCATGCTGAAAAAAAAACCTCTTCTATTGGATTCAGGAAGGGGGGGGGGGTATGGGGGAAGGAAAGACTTCAAATTCAGGGTGCTCATGGAACCAATAATGGACCAGAGCAGCCCGATGGAATGAGACATTGTCCCAAACGACAATGTACCGCATCTGGTCTACTTGGTTTAATGCTGTGACAATCTCGTGCAATCGGTCAAGAAATTAAAGTATTAGATTTGCATTATAGGGTCCCAGATTTGCATGGTGGTGGAGGACCCCGTTTTGTGTAATAGCAGCGCAAAGGGTGATGTTACCCCCTCGCTACCCTGGCACATTGGTGATTGCCCTGTGTCCAATTACATTTCTCCCTCTTCTTGTTTTCGCAAGGTTAAATCCAGCCTCATCCACATATAAATTCATGTTGAATTTCTGCAGCATCCATTTGCAAGACTCTGAAACACAGTAAAAGACAATAAGATGCTATTCAAGATCTATTGCACAGTATTTTTTGTGCCAGAACATTATGAGCAGTGCACAATACCACACCATAGTAAGATGAACAATACATACCTCCACATACTCATTGCGCAGATGTTTCACTCTCTCTGAATTTCTGTCAAATGGTACCCGATACAGTTGCTTCATGTATATTTGATTTTTCTTGAGGATTCGACCTAATGTTGACAGAGAGACTCGTTGGATGTTATTGAAAATATCATCATTGATGACATTGGCTTGGATTTCTCACAGCCTGATACGATTATTGGTCAAAACCATGTTCACAATGGTGACCACTTGTGCACGAGTGAACATGGGCCCCTTCCACCTTGGTGTCCTCGACCAAAAAAAACAAAAAAACACATGCAGCCTACTATCAAATGTCACAGTAAACAATATTGATAAGTACAGACAGCTTCAGATTCAATGTACTGTGTGGTTAGCTACAATAAACAATCAAATAACATTAAGTTTTGGGTAAGAAATAAACCTAGTAGAATGTTTTAAGAAACATTTTTGGAACCTTTCAATAATGTTCTAATCACAACAAAACTGGACATTTGAACATTTTAGAAACATTGTTCCCACAACGTCTTAATAAGCTAAATTTGTTGGCTGGGTTGATATCAGTGAATGGTTTGAATGAGAGATCTTTGCTGCTGGATGTTTGGATGACTGAATGTCCAGTAATAATTACACCGGACAGTAAAAACAGCCGTCCCATCAGGCCCTGCACAGCGGGAATGTTGCTGTTCACATTCCATACTGTCCTGCAAACACACACACACAAACACACACACATACACACACACTCACACACACACACACACACACACACACACACACACACACACACACACACACACACACACACTGATTCAATCATGCATTACATCCAAAACAGAGCCCACCTGACAGTGTGATGGGCACAAATGAGGACATGAATGCACTCATGAAAGCACACTGCAGAGCTGGAACTGATCATGTGATCCCCAAACAACAGACACTGAAGTGGCACTTAAAAATGTCTGAATGTCAATGATGCTAAATATCAAAGAGCGTGCCATATACTGCAAAGAAAACATAAACATTGCCCTTTACTCAACAAATGCATTTTAAATACACTGAGAAGCTCTGATTAGAAACTTCCTCAATGTGGCTTCTGGTCGCCAAACATTATATATTATATGCAGTACAGCATGCCACTGTGTAACTGTTCATATCATTGCAAAATGTAAACTACATTGTCGCCCAGCTCTGATCTGCTAAATGCAACTAAAAGGCATGAAGATAATAATATAAACATTAAAATCATGATTGTGAAATGCACAAATACACTTGACTTGTCTTGAACTGACTATGGCTTAAAAAGAAGGGCAAAGCTTTTTTAAAGTTATTCTCATAACGCTGAAACGTTTTTAACCTTACATTATAATCACTGCAAGAAAACTTGATATTTTAAAATGTGAGAATATTAAACATTCCAAAACAATGTTCCCACAACGTTTTTATAACCTAAATGTGTGATGGTGCTATAGCAACCTATAGAGGCCTTGGGTTCGATTTCCAGGGAATGTAACTGCCCATATACATTAAATGTGATGTAATTTGCTTTGCATGAAAGAATCTGCAAAATGCATGACTGAATATTTAAGTAGCTAACGGCTGATAATGAAAGCAGCCTAAGAGGTGGAAAACATATTTTGTTTTGATGAAAGTTTATGAAGACAAACATGTAATTTAGAATAACTGTTGAATCAATCACACAGCATGTATTGGGTCAGTTTTAATGTCATGTTGAGATCCACAAACCTCTGTAAATGAAGTGATGGGAATTTAAGCACGGCAGGATCTGAAGCAGTGGACGGGCTCGAGTGATTCACATGGAGGCCGTCATGTGCCAGTCATTTTCCATGCGGCTCCTGATGCACAAACACTCATTTGCTGTTGTTTGTGTTCCCTGTATTTTTCCACAGAGCAGCGGAGACTTCATGCACCGTCCACCCACAGTGGTTTCAAAAAAACAACTTTCTGGCACTCAGGCCAAGAAATTCACAGCTTTATTTCCAGCGTATCAATCCACACCACTCTGAATCAACAGTAGCGAGAAACAGAGCCCGAGGCAACCCCACAGATCAGATGTGCAGCTTCTCGTCTGATGGGATTCAAACTCATGCAATAGTTTGATGAGCACAATTCTTTCTTCTTTTTTTATGCATTTTCTATTAAAATATGCAGTTAATGAGACACTTGACAAAAATCTACTGTAAAAAAATTCTAACTACTGTATAGTTTGAAAGTTCAGTTAGTGCCTTATTTTGAATAGTTAGAGTAATGGAAATACAGTATGATTTATTAATCATATAATTTTTACAGTGTGTTTAGAGCAAAACACATCTCCTAATTGTCTAGCCATAAGACACTTAGTCTATATTTGTTGCTTTCTGTCAGAGTTGCTCTGTCAAAACTATTTTTATACTAATTATGTTTATGCATCTAAAAAATGTGCAATGCAAGCATCATGATGTTCCCAAAGGTTTCATTTGCCTCGTTTTATCACGTGCTTCCTGTTCACAGTCAGATTGTGTTTGTTTGTGGAGGCAGGAGGCAGGTTTCATTCAGATGATCTGTATAAATAATCTCATGTATGTCCACGTAGCGGTCAGATGGATGAGCAGCTGTGTTTTTCTCAGCGTAACCTCGTCCACCTTCATGTCTTCTCTCATGTTCTTGTGGTTGATGGAGAATGAAAGGTTCAGAAAATGCCATAGACCCCCCGTGTGCCACTATTTTGGGGCTATTTTGCAAGCAATACGTGTACACAGGTGCTGCTCAGAAAATATATATGTATTGAAGAGCTTTTTTTCTGGACTGCTAATCAAAGTACTTAAAGTACATTAAAGGCAGTTTCAACAGTTGTTGAGTGGTGATGACCAAAAATATCATTTTCTCTCACATTCACTCTTTCCCCTACTCATATGTTAAAGATCCAAAACCATCACTGTTAGAACTTTGTTACAAATAACAGATGAGAGCAAGTGTAGGTTAATGACAGCTGAGGTGAACAGGAAAAATCACTCTATACTGCCATCTAGTAGAGATTTGACATTTGAAATATCCTGGGGCTGTCTGTTCTTTACATTGGCACCGACTGTGGATCCAAAAAGTATGTTTCACCTGTTCACACTTGAACATAATATGTCATTCATTTATTAAAGTGTACATACTTATTTTAACATAATCAGTAAAACTTAAGTCAACCAGCTCTACACTCTTAAAAATACAGAGCGATGCCATAGAAGAACCATTCAGTCAAAGCTGAAGAACCTTCTTTCGCCACAAATAACACAGAAAGATTCTTCAGATGTTAAAGGTTCTTTATGGAACCATTTAGACAGAAAGGTTCTTCTATGGCATCGTGAAGCACCTTTATTCTTAAGAGTGTACCAAGATTTAACTGGAGACCAGCATGTTTTGCTAACGTTCCCATTAAGTTACAAAAATAATATTTCTAAATGTTCTCTGAAGTCCATAGACCTAATGAATGTTTGTTAAGGGAACATTCCATTTTAGAATTTAGCAACAAATGGGAATGTTATTTTTAAACGTTCTCTGAATATTCTGAAACAAGCATAACTAGCTAAATTAAAAAACAAAAAAATGTTCCATGATAAATCACGTTTTTTTTGCTAACATTTTGAGAACCTTATTAAAAACCAGATTGCTTTGAACTAATTCTCTATTAACTCTAATGGAATAACTTTTTTTCTCAATTTTGTTGAGAGGGTTAGTTCTGAGTTAGCTGGGAGACCAGTAACCAGCCAAAGCAGTTGTATTTAAAGTAAGTCACCAGAACAGGTCAGATTTTATTTTATAATGTTCATTGAAGGTACGTGTGACATCTGTCACATCTAGCTTGCTTTATATCTGTGTGTGTGTGAGACAGACAGAACGACACTAAATCAGGGATTTTATTTGACTTTGGCAACACTTTTTTTTAATTAATTTTTTTCGTTTATTTAGATACGGACAGTACAATAAACATTCCAGTCAAAGACTGCAAAAAATGCACTGCACATAGAGATTATAGCAGGTGCTAATTTGCATCTCATGTCCCTAGAAAGGCTTCTCTAAAAAACAAACAAACAAAAAAAATTAATGTAACAAACTCTTCATATAAAACCCTCAACAGAATACAAAACAAACACATGCACCTAGTTTTACAGATTCTTCCAATCTTAATAATTAACTAGTACAGAACCAAATATAAATTTAAATATATTAGTTTGAGCCAACGCTTAACCTTCAGTGTAAAAGACTTTATATCATGTATCACTTTAAATTCATTTGGCAACATATTCCAAAGTTGAGATCCCTTTACAGAGAAAGCTCTTTGCCCGTGTGATGTTCTGCAAAACCCAATCCTGCAGTTTCCAACCTCTGGTCCTGGTTCGGCCTGTGCCATCATGTCTCAAATTACGTAAAACAGAAGGTGCCTTATTACGCAAACATTTAAAAATCAATTTCACATATGATAAATTGTTAAAATTCGTCAAATTAAGCATGCCATTTCTTTAAAATGATGCCACTGATTTTGCCCATTATTTTTAATGCCTGATTATATACAGCATCTCAATTTTTCTAATTAAAGAATCACTAGTTTGAGACCAAACTGTAATACAATATGAGATACGAGAAAAAATCATTGAATGCAAGAACAGATGAGCTGCCTCAGTTTCAATATAATGCCCAATGAGTTTAAATTCATTTGAACAATTTTTGAAAGTCCTTTTATATGTTTGTCAAATTTAAGTTGTGAACCTTAACTATACTCCTAAAAAACAAACTTCATTTACTTCCTCTATTTCTTCGTTAAATACCCTCATTTTTACTTTTCTTTCTATTAGAAAAACACATAAAAACAGTTTTCTTAACATTTAATAGATTATTATCCTGGAGCCATTTGGATATCTTTTCCATTTGCTCATTTAATAGTGCAATAACCTTAGCTGATGATTTAGCAGATGTATGATTAACATAAAGCTGGACAACTAGATGGCAAATCATTTATAAACAAAGCATTGGACCTAAAATTGGACCCATTTTGTTTCTCATAAACACTCAGTTATTACACACTGCTCCCTTTGCTTTAAATAAGAAATAAACCATTCAATTGATTGTTTACTAAAATTAAATGTGCTTAATTTAGATAGCAAAATAGCATGGTTAATTGTGACAAAGGCTTTTTAAAATCAATAAACACAGCACATGCCCCTGATCCAAAGATGATCGAGCCTTTTCTAGAAAATACCAAACGAGCCGTTTCTGTGGAATGCTGTGGTCTAAAACCAAATTGATGTTGATGGAGGAGATTATTACTTTCTAAATCATTTATTAGTTGTTCAGCCACTGCTTTCTCTAAAAACGTAGACATAACCGGTAAAGTTGATATTGGATGATAGTTTGAAATCATGTTGAGATCTCCTGATTTATAAAATGATGTAGCTACAGCCTTTTTCTAAATTTCTGGAAAAGTACATACCCTAATTGATAAATTTACCAAATGGGTTAACGGAGGTATCATCAAGGAGCTATATTTTTAATAAAATTCATATCTAAATTAAAAATATCCTTTGCCGTTGAATTTGGCTATTTTATTTTCATCAATCTGAAGTTAATGAATTGAATGCCTCCACCCTATTTTCTAATGCGGGTAATTTAAAACTAATTCAGCTACTGGTTGAATAAAATATGTATATGTAACTTTATCATTTATTACTTTACTGTTTAAATATAACTCTTTAACTACATGTTGATTTTGAGTCTTATTTATTTGTTTCCATAAAACTGTACTTTGTCCTCTAGCACTCTCTATTAGTTGTGTATAATATGATAATTTTGACTTCCATATAATACATAAATTCAGTCTCATGCCGTCCCAAACCTGTATGCTTTTCTTGTATTCCAGGTTTTCTGCAGGTGAAGAAGGTCTTAAATCATTGTTTAGTTCATTTCCTTGCTGTTAAAACCAAATTATGATCGGATAGACATGTCAGTAGATTATACGTTTTTTACAGTTCTACTATTCTTCTAGTTGTTTTTTAAATTTATTGTTGATAATTGAATTTAGTCAGGATTTCCTTTAATTTTTGTCTTCCATTTTTATAGGCCCAATTATTAAAATCCCCATAAAATATTGTTTCGACTGAACTATCAAATATGTGATGGTGGATGATATTAAATAGCATACATCACGTTTATGGCTAGATATTTAAGTTATCTCAATTTCAGTGCACTTACAAGTTTCTCTAATATACTCCACCACCCTTACTAAACAATCTGTCTTTCCTAAAACATTTATAACCAGGAATATTTATCATATTTGTAGGGATGTTGTCATGTTTCACTTAATCCAATATAATCTAAATTTGACCAATAATACAACGAGACGTGAGAAAGTTGGAAAGAAAATTAACTTTATCATAAAATTAATCAATTCTCCCACTTTAACGATTTATTTAATATCTGAAATTTGATTAGTGCCATTACTCCAGTGTAATCTTGTTCAGAGAGAATAAACGGTGCTGCCACATGTGTGACTTTTCACAGCGCATTTAAAAGATGGACCAATCACAGTCGTTTATGGTGAGTGGATTTATTTATTTATTTTTTGTTGATTTTATAGAGATTTCAGAGGGGGATTTACATTTGTATGAAATTAAATACCAATCGATTTTATTTTTATTTTTAAAAAATAATATTATATATATTGTCAGGTAATAAATCACTTTTTTTCATTGACTGGGTGAATTAAAATATATTTTTTGTTTCTGATTTATTCAGTGCTCAGGCAGATCTTTTCCTGATTTTGTGTCTTTAAAATCTCACTAAGAGATTATAATAAAGTGATTAAAAGTATCCCTGTCAGTTTAAAATCTTTGTTTAAAGCACATTTATGTTATGGCTGTGCATGTAAACAACCATTTTCCTACACTTGAGTTTATGTATTAGATAAAAAATGCAATAAGGTCTTTATCAGAAATGCCCTATCTTCGAGGATGCCCCTCTAAAGCAAGGATTTAATAATTTATGGACTTCTCCTCACAGATTTTTTATTCCAAGTACAATTAAAGAACTCATGTTTTCATAAAATCTCTTTTTACTTCTTTTAAGAATGTGTCCAAACCTTTGAATTCAAAGGCTTCTAAAACATTTAATATTCTTGAATCTGAAAGGTATCTGTAATTTATTTTTATTTTTTTCTGTGATGATATATCATGCTGATTTATGTTGCCCTTATATCTACATGTGATGTTGTTCGTTTCCCCTTATTATTTTTCAAGTATTGTAATGTTTTTGATTTGCAATAAAAAAAAAAGAATTTTTCTGAGCCGTCACGCGCCCCCTTGAGGAAGGATCGTCATTTGACGCGTAACCGTGTGCGCATGCGCCTGCTGCGGGTTTTGCGCTCGGGGACGCACGCGACGCGGCAGCAGCGGAGGAATCCATAGCAACGGCGGATAAACATGAGTTACTACAGCAGGTAAGACACCGATGGAAACACAATTATTAAAAATGATCCAAAAGCGACGTCCGTTTGGGGAGCACTGCGTGCTCGTGCGTGTGTGCTTACATTCGTGTCTTTCGTAACTTTGCTGTGTTTTTTCGGTGGGTCTTGTTGCGTTTCACGCGTGCTGTAACATCAGCCCAAGCTAAAAACACAAAACAACACACGCAGACTCTGAACAAACACACAAATCCCCATCAAACAGCTGAATTATGACCAGAAATGAGGTGAAAATGAAGCAGGAGAGTGCGTGTAACGGTGGAGCAGCGGTTAGCTGGAGGATAATAGAGGAAAAATCGCTGTATGATCGACATTACAGTGCTAAATCAATAAATATGATGATCAGCTGCTCAACTGTAAATCACAGCTTATCTTTATAATTGGAAAAATCTTTGATCAATCAGTGCAACAGGCTGTAATTCATTAACAATCACTCAGATGAGCGACTACTAATGCTACTCACGCTTCTGATGTGGTCACGTGATGCAATTTGCACCTAATTATTATATGGATATTACTATATCAGTTTACACAGAGTTTATACTCGCATCTTTAAGGTTTCTGGCATTGTTTTCATAACAATTAAGCCCCCTTTCTAATTGTTGCAATGTCAAAATAATTGTTTATTATTTTAATTGTGAAGTATGTATGCACTAATCAGGTATTTGTTGCAATTGCTTTACATCTTCACTGATGTAATAATAATAATAATAATAATATGTAGTGTGTCCAAATTTTACATCATAATTTAGAATCATTAGAATTTGAGGGGAAAATTGCTTAAATGTTATACAAATAATTTCACATCACAAATTTGTTTGGGTTTGGATAACCATATAGTAAACAACGTGATATTGATGTTAGCAAAGTATTAATATAGTGAATTATTATTAAAGGTGTTAATTTAAATATTTTCACTTATAACATAAATGCAAACTACTCACCTTATTTTCTTTTGATTATATAGATGAAAATACAAATTCACATGTTTATGAATTTCTATAAATAAAAATGAAATATGTTAGCATGAACTGATATATCTATTTATTTTAATTTATTTAATTGTAAGTTATTTTAATTGCATTTTTAAAATGTGTTAGTAATATATTGATTATATACTCAAGATTCAAGATTTTTATTTGTCACATACACAATTATACAGGGTATAACCAGCAGTGAAATGTAGGTAAAAAAAATAAAAATACTTATTATTTTGAAGATGATTTATTTTTTCTAAGAGTGCCTTAATTTTGTTCTATTAGACAAATTCAATGCACTGCCAAAAATACTTTTCTTTTTATATTTTCTAGATTGTGAAATTTACTAGCAATTTTTAAATGAAAGTTGTTTTTTATTTACTGTTCTGCTGTTAATGCTGCTCATATGGAGTGATTAATTAGACAGTCTCTCGTTATAATCGTTTAGCAGAGTGCTGTTGATGAATCTGACCGCTGTGAGGATGCGATGCAGCTGGGATCTCTGGCTGTCCTTGACTCTGTCCTGAGTCGAGAGTGTTGGCAGGACTAAGATCATGTTCAACATCTGCTCTCAGTTTCTTTGTGTAAGTTTTGTCCTCCAGACATGACCGGCTCTTTCCTATCAGAACCGCACTCCTTCCCTCCCACGATGCCTGAGCTGGAATTCAGTGTGTGATGCTCAAGGACAGGAAGTGGTTTGGATTTATCTGCAGCTTTTGTTTAACTTTCAGCCGCCTTCTGAGAAGAGTTGACGCAGTTTTCTTAAAGTCACATCTCTGATAATGATGAACCAGCTTCTATTTTGGTTTCTGCCTTGTGGTTGACTCCTAATTTCATCTCTCGGTTTGGATGGATGGGATTCTGGATTGTTTCTTGTGTCGTGCTGTGATCTGATGAGGTTGTTTTATCTGATCTGGTCCTCTTGTTTGCTATTTTCTTGTGTCCTTTGAGTTCCTGAGCAGTAGAGTGCAACAGTAGCTTTTTAAATGTTTGCATTTTCTTGCTTTGAGATAAGCCACAAAATTGATTCAAAGCAAAAACTATTCTAGAGATAAAGGTAAAATATTTTTTAGAGGTAATGAACTGCTCATCTGCATATTATATAATCAGAAATGACAGTACGATATGAAACTATAACTTATAGATTGTAAGCACAAAAATGAAAAGCATTCAAAGATATAAGCTGTTTGAGAGTGTAGGGAGACTGAATTTATTACATCATTTGCATTGCTTCATTGGAGTGGGCGGTCATTGCACAACGTTTCTGCTGTGATTCCTGTTTCTACGGTTACTATGACTTCTGTAATTGGTGGATTTGCTTCAAGATTAAGGGAATAGTTGATCCAAAAATGGAAATTTGCTAAAAATGTAGATGAGTTTGTTTCTTCATCAGATTTGGAGAAATGTAGCATTGCATCAGTGTCTCAGCAATGGATGCTCTGCAGTGAATGGGTGCCGTCAGAATGAGAGTCCAAACAGCTGATAAAAACATCACAATAATCCACACCACTCCAGTCCATCAGTTAATCTTGTGAATCTTTAGTCTTGTGAAGCCAAATGAAATTTTATGACATCAAATAACATTTTTAACTTTAAACTGTCGCTTCTGGCTAAAATATGAATCCATAATTCATAACAACGCTTCCTCCAGTGTAAAAAAAAAGTCTGTCTCCTGCTGTCCTCTCATATCAAAATCCAGCCCACATATTTGTTTAGAGCTATTTTGGCTTGTAAACGGTACTTAATCTGTGCAGACTTCTCTCCTGATTCAGACCAGACCACTTTTTCACTGGAAGAAGCGTTATTATGGATTATGGACTCGTATATTAGCCAGAAACAACAGTTTGAAATTAAATGACAGATTTGTTTCTTACAAACACGCAGCTTTTGTCTTCTTGAGAGGTTAACTGATGGACTGGAGTGGTGTGGATTATTGTGATGTTTTTATCATTTTTTTTTTTTTTATCATTCTGACGGCACCCATTCACTGTATATTGTCACTTACTCAAAGCTCATGTTGGATCTGTCTTGAAAGCTTTAATTTTGGGGATAATTGGTAAAATAAATGGCTTTTACTTCTGTTGTGGTCTTTTATAACCAACAGCACTGAGACGCAGAATGCATTGCGCTTGCTGTGGGTTTGCATGCATGTTGCCTTGTTTATTTGTCTATTTGCATGTGTGTCTCCTAGATCTCTTTTGATGAGTGCAGCTGGCCTGGATTCATATATCGCAGCGTGCATTTTCAAGGAGTTCATTCACAAAGCCAGAAAATGGTCCATCCACTCGCAGACCTGATGAATAAGTCTGAGAGTGTCATTATGGCGCAATTACGGTCTGTTCGGTAGCCATTAGATGAACATGGAAGTACAGCACAGCCTGAGATTGGCATCATTATCAGAGCCGTGAGAGGAACTGACACGCTGCAGATGAGACGATGGCAGTTTGCGTTTACATTCATAATAATTTACATAACAGACGTTTGCTTGCCAAAGCGACTTACACAGCAGTCTGGGTTTTAGAGCATATTTTCACTACTTGTTCATAGCATTAAAGTAACAAATTTTCTTCTTTTTAAAATAAGAGTTTCAGAACTTCCTCCTCAGTCCAAAAAAACATTGATTGAAATTAAACAGCAGAAGCATCTTGTTTGCACTAACACGGCGACATTTACATGTCAATGATGTCTACATGATAATCAGACACTTCCATCCAGACACAATGAGATTAAAAAGGAAGTAAAATGGAGACCATTATTTTGTCTGATAGTTTTATGACAATTATGTACAATTTGATGCATAAAGTGGACATACAGATTTTATTTTATAAAATTAATATTTCAGAGAGAGGGTGCAAAATGATTGTTTAAGAGTTGAATATTTTTTCTATTCACCTCAATGTTTTTCTCAAAACAGTGTTCACATCTCTAAACAATTAGTTTGTTGTTCAAACCAAATTTGAAATTCTTATTAAAGCAAATTGCACATTTTGGCCCATTTGTGCAAAAGGGCAAGTACATCTTTCTACAATTTGCACAATTCTGAAGCATAAATTCTAGTTTTTCTTAAAAAATTTATTTTATGAAACTGTTTCAACAAACTTTAAGTTCAATTGTCAGATGTTTTATGGGACATCACAACTTTATGGCATGTCTGCAAAATGTAGTAACAAATGTTCAAAATGTTTTGATGTTTGTTTCAGCATGGCAGTCAATTCTGGAAATGTTTGTTGTATAACAATATCTATTTTGTTCTTCTCTTTTGTTTGCTGCTAATGATATGCTTAGTCTATAATTATATAAGTTGTCTGGCCGTTTCAACTTTTTAGATCCGGATTTCAACAGTAGGTAAAAGTTTACTGGGAAAAGCAGTAACAGATTTTGATCATTTGCATTTGATGGCTCCCATGATGAAAAAATGTGAAATTTTGCACTCAGTTTTGATGCCATGTGCATTTATGTAAATTGTAGACAAATGTACTTTTGTGCCAAAACACATGCAATTTGCTTAAATGCATTAGAAATATCAAGCTAGCTGGAAAAATAAACAAATTATTCAGAAATCTCAGTGTATTGTTTTGTGAAACAAAATTCTTATTTGAGCCAAAGCGAGGTAAACCGAGAAAAACTGTAGATATTTTAGGTGAGTTTACTATGCATACATGCAATAAAGATGTGATGTCCCATAAAACAGCCAACTCGATTGAGGAAAACAATAAAACCCACATTAGAGTTAAATAGTTGTAAATGCTATATCGCAAATGTCAAATATGCATTTCTGCAGTCGTGTGTGTAGTTTTCGGCTGGTGGGTTTCACGTGGAGAAGAGTTCACACTTCAGAGTGACACCAAACGCTCAGCAGCGTCACGCTTTTCAAAGGGCATCTGTGGGATGTTGTTGCCATAGTAACAGCAGCTGCCTTGAGGGCTCACCTGCGGCTGTCATGCGTGTGTTCCCTCATGACCTGAACAGGTAGAGACGCCCAAATCCCAGACACACACACAAACACACTCTCGACATGGAGACGGTGAAGAGCTCTTCGCAGCCCGCTTACAGCCGCTGGTCATACAGGTACGAGAGACAGAACACACACACGAGAGACAGAACAGAGGTTTAGTGTTGAAAGTTTGTGTTTCGTATAAAGGAGTGTGTGGTTTGGACTCACATGAGAACCGTCGCTCTGTTGTGTGTTTGCACTCATTAAGTTCACAGTGTTTTAGTTCTTGAATGACGCTGCTGTTGTTTCCAAATATGGATATTGATTCCTCTATAATGAAAGCATGTTAAGTAAATGAGTATAGATGGATGGATGGATGGATGGATAGATATATAGAATGGATGGATGGATTTAATTCATTTGAGCTTTCTAATTTGTTTGAATTGCGTGGTGAAAAATTTTCAGCACATACTTTTATTTTTGGTGTTAAATATTGGAGGAGAGGACAGAGAGAGTTTCAGTTGTTAAATTTAGTTTTGGCTAAAAGAAAAATGGCAATATGCATGAAATTGAACAGAATCAGGAATGTAATCTTGTATCAACTTTTAATGCCATTGTAAAGTCAAGACTGTTGACTGATTTAATTTTTTATAAAGCTGTGTCCTGTACTGAAATGTCTGTGAATGGAGCGGTGCTGTGCTCTGTTGTAGATAATGAACTTTATTTTACTCAATTCATGTAAGAAGTAGGTGTGTTTTTATTGTTTTCTTTCTTTCTTTCTTTCTTTCTTTCTTTCTTTCTTTCTTTCTTTCTTTCTTTCTTTCTTTCTTTCTTTCTTTCTTTCTTACTGGAGAGCATCTGTTAGTGTTTGTGTTTGTGTGTGTGTGGGGTGTTACCTCAAGTTGTCATGTTGACCCTGGTAGCCATGGCGACACAGGTGTCACATCAGACAGCTTGTGTGTCACCTTACCTCCGTAAGCATGAAACATTCATTCAGGTGTGTGTTCGTTCGTCATCTTCATCACTGACTCTTCCTCTCATGTGTTTCTTTCCTCTTGCTCCGTCTGTCATCGCCATGGAAACAAAGAGCCTCCAGTTCTTCCAGCTTCGCATCCGCCGCCATGACCAGGTACAACAAACTCACTACTGTATGCGGTGATGCTTTAAACAAAACAATAAAACAAGCTTTATACTTATTCTTTTAATGGAGATCTGAAATGTTTTTTTCCGGTCTCTGTGGTGTGAGTGTTTGTGTGTGTGTGTGTGTGTGTGTGTGTGTGTGTGTGTGTGTATTTTTTGACACAGTCATGTATAGATGTGTGTATGTGAGGATGTTTGCGAGAAATTGATTTTCTTTCGTTTGGATGACTATCGGTCTACCTAGCAACGCAATGACTGACAGATGACTGATGGTGGTTAAAACACTCACACTGCAGCATTCAGTCTCTAGTCTCAACATGTCAAAAGATCTGTTTTAGATTCAGATTCAGCCGCTGGTGAATATAATGAACTTATATCTACTGAATGGGATGGTATAAGTGTGTGTTTGTGTGTGTTTATGGGTTTTTAATGTTGTTTGTTGTGTTTCAGTACGCTGGAGGACGACAGTCTGAACCTCAGACAGCAGAAACTGGAGAAACAGGTGAGACACATTTACACAAGACATAACACAACATAAAAACACATCAAAACAATAGCATGCTAATACACAATAGTACACAATAACATGCATCAAAATACAATAAAACACAAAAACACATTTCAGAACAACAATACACAAGAATATGCATTAAAACAATAAAACACAATACACAGTGACACATTTGAAAACACAGTAATACACAATAACATGCATCTAAACACAAAAAGACATCAAAACACAATAAAACAATAATACCAATAATGTCAAAACACAAAAAATACAATACACAATATCACATTTCAAAACAAAACAATACACAATAATATGAATTACAAGTCAAGTCAAGTCAGCTTTATTGTCAATTCTTCCACATGTACAGCACATACATACAGAGAATTGAAATTGCATTACTCTCAGACCCTTGGTGCATACAGTTAACATTAAACACGTTCAGATACAGATAATACAGTTTAAACATATGTACATACAACTATACAAATATACAAATGAGGATATTGTAGAAAAAAATAAGAATTAGATCGATAAAGTGGCATAAGGCGCATGGCAGATAGAGTGCAAAACCAGTTAAATAGAAACAACACTGTGTAGATATATTTGTAGTGCAAAAGAGCTTATCAGTCTGAGGACATTGTAGAAAATAAAAACAAGAGAGATAGATAAAGTGCATAAGGCACAAGGCAGAATAGATGGAGTGCAAACCAGTTGAATGTACAAAAACAAAACTGTGCAGATTTGTTTTGTTTTGTTATGAGTGTAGTGCAAGAAGAGCTTATCAGTCTGTTAAAGTGACAAGTCGAAGTGACTGTTCGGATAGATTTTTGTCAGACTATCCGAAGAGGTAATTTGCAGTCAATGTTGGATGTGATCAGCCAATGCTGCACAAGTGACAGGTGCCGGTCACAGTTTGTTGGTCGGTGGGGGGGGGGGGGGGGGGGTGTCACAGAGTCAGAGTTCCTAGTGTGTTGCTGTGTTAAATGGGGGTGAAAGAGGGGAGGGGGGGGCAAGGACGGGAGGGAGTTCAGCTTCCTGACAGCCTGATGTATGAAGCTGTCCTTCAGTTCAGTGCTGGTCCTCGCCTGGAGACTCCGCAGTCTCCTCCCTGATGGCAGCAGACTGAAGAAGCTGTGTGTCGGGTGGGTGGGATCTCCTGCAATGCGGAGGGCTTTGCGGGTGAGATGGGTGCTGTAGATGTCCTGGAGGGAGGGGAGAGAGACACCAACGATCTTCTCAGCTGCTCTCACTATGCGTTGAAGTGACTTGCGGCAGGATGCGTTGCAAGCGCCATACCACACAGTGATGCAGCTAGTTAGGATGCTCTCGATGGTGCCTCTGTAGAAGGTGCACATGATGGGGGCCGGGGCTCTGGCTCTTCTGAGTTTGCGGAGGAAGTAGAGACGCTGCTGTGCTTTCTTGGCCAGTGCTACAGTGTTGTTAGTCCAGGAGAGGTCCTCAGTGATGTGCACACCCAGGAACTTGGTGCTGCTCACTCTCTCCACAGTCGCACCGTTGATGGTCAGAGGGGCATGCTGAGTGTGTACTCTCCTGAAGTCAACAACAATCAATTATAACACAATAATGCACAATAACACGTCAAAAATACAATAATACACATAACACAAAAAAAAAAATAAAAAATACAATACAATACACCATAACACAGAAAATGCACAATAATATGCATGAAAACACAATCAAACATAACATTTCATACTTGTCAAAACACAATAACATGCCTCAAAAACACAATAATACACAATAACACATGCCAAAGAACAATAATATACATCAAAATACAATAAAACTTAAAATACATATTTCAGAAAACAACAATACACAATAATATGCATTAAACAGTGAAAAGCAATACACAGTAACTCGTGAAAACAGAATAATATACAATAACATGCATCGAAGCACAAAAACACATCAAACCACAATAAAACAATAATACGCAATAATGTGTCAAATCACAAAAAATACAATACACAATAACACATTTCAAAACATAAAAATACACAATAATATGCATAAAAACACAATACAACATAACATGCTTCAAAACACAAAGTACAAAACCCACATCAAACCATAGTAATACACAATAACAAGTATCAAAACAAAATAATACACGGTAACACATCAAAGCATTATAAAACACACAATAAAACAAAATACAGTGTTTCCCCTGCCATTATCTTAGGAGGGCGGCTCGCCCTCCCAACGGCACCCCCCGCCCCCCTTGAAGGATAAGTTCATTTTATTTAATTTAATTTTCTCTATAGCGCCAGATCACAACAGAAGTCAATTAAAGTTACCTTTCCAATAGAGCAGGTCTATACACACAAGTGAGCCCACTCCCACTAGTATTTGTAAATATTAAGATGCAAAACATCATATTTAAATATGACTTCTGCGTGTATGAATGAATGAATGAATGATGCATTTATATAGCGCTTTATTGTGTATTGCTGTACACCCAAAGAGCTTTACAATCATGTGGGGGGTCTCTCCTCAACCACCACCAGTGTGCAGCATCCACTTGGATGATGCGACGGCAGCCACAGGACAACGGCGCCAGTGCGCTCACCACACACCAGCTACAGGTGGAGAGGAGAGAGTGATAGAGCCAATCAAGTGTATAGGGATTATTAGGAGGCCATGATAGACAAGGGTTAGTAGAGGGAATTTGGCCAGGACACCGGGGTTACACCCCTACTCTTCACGAGAAGTGCCATGGGATTTTTAATGACCACAGAGAGTCAGGACCTCGGTTTAACGTCTCATCCGAAAGAAGGTGCTTTTTGACAGTATAGTGTCCCCGTCACTATACTGGGGTGTTAGGACCCACACAGACCACAGGGTGAGCACCCCCTGCTGGCCTCACTAACACCTCCAACAGCAACCTAGTTTTCACCGGAGGTCTCCCATCCAGGTACTGACCAGCTCAACCCTGCTTAGCTTCAGTGGGCAACCGGTCTTGGGCTACAGGGTGATATGGCTGTGGCATATACACTTTACACACACTGCTGCGTGCACACAATCCCACAAAAGACTCAGCAATATATGTATGTTTACATGCTCATGCACTACAAATCATCCTGCACTGTTCCCCAACCAGCTGCTTGACTGTTTCTCTTTGCACATTTACAGTATTTATGTGAAGCATTCGTATAGTTTGTATTTTTTATCTTTTATTTTTTTTAGTTTGTATAGGGTAAATATTTATATATAGTATACTTATAGTTAAAATCTGTCAGTAGGTTAGTTTTGTTTAGGTTTATAGTGTATAGGTTTATAGTGTTGTTTATAGGTTTAAAGTGTTTTTTTTACTTCATTGTTGTATGTCTGTATTTATGTAGCACCGTGGTCCTGCGAGGCACGACATTTCGTTCCACTGTATGTCCCCACATGTAGCGGAACGACAATAAAGCTCAACTTGAACTTGAACTTAATGTATGTAATGTATGGAGTACTACAGAAGCACGAGTGACGTCTGCCGCCTCACTAAATGAGGACATAAATACATGAACAACATCTCCAGAACTGCTCTGAGAGTCACTTCATGAGCATATACATACAGAAATGTAAAGGTATTCACGGCAACCCGTCAAAATAAAAGTTTGGGTTTCAATTGTAGACATTGTGGCAGAAAGATATTCAGTAGACTGTACGTATTAGCCTACTAAAATGATTAAAACCTTATTTTTAAGGAATAATCATAAAATATGTCTTTAATGTTTTAATTGTAATATTAAATCCCCTTTATTTTCCCAAAAAAATGAGATTTGTTTAACTTTCATTAATGAAAAGATAAATTAAATGAATGTTTTTATGCTGGGAAAAAACTGAACACCCGCCCCCCAAAGCCATAAACCTAGGGGAAACACTGAAATAATACACAAAAACACGTATCAAAACAAATAATAGCTACATGGTAACACATCAAAGCATCAAAAACACAATAAAATGCAATAACACACAATAATACACAGTATGGATTTTACTTTGCATTCTGATGCAATTGATTGCTTCCTGTGTTTCCGCCCCTCAGCGTGAGCTTATCGGCACCATTTGACTTTAAGTGAAACTCTCATTGTGTTAGCAGCCCTCATTTCTCTTCCTGTCTGTCGTCTACTGTCATTTCATCCAACTTCTCTCTATCTCTCTCTCACACACACACACACTGTTCGGTTCTGCTGTTGAAAGGATGATTCTAGCGAGTATGCGTCAACTTCTTCATCTTTCTGTGAGTGCTTTGTTTCTGGGAAGGATTGTGTGTGTTTTCTGCTCATCCTCCTGATCCTTGACTGTTATCGTTAACTTCCTGTGCCGTACAGAGCTCTTGCTGATTTTATCTCAGCTCTAGTAGATTATCTTTGTATAACAATAGCGGTCACATGCTTGGATACTCCTACTTACTTTCATATGTTTTTCACATTTTATAATCATTAAAACTATGAATACTATTAATGTACTGTTATTTATTAATAATTTGAATTAGCTTTTTTGTAATATTGTCAGTTTTCATTTTAATGTTACTTTTTTTTTGCATTTCGATTTGAATAATTTTGCTTTCAGTTTCAGTAATTTTAGTACTTCAAACTGAACTTTATGGGACGGTTTCCTGGATAGTGATTAGATTAAGCCAGGACTAGGCCTTTGTTAAATTAGGACATTCAAGTAGTTTTTACAAAAAAGCATTACTTGTGTGCTTTTTAAGACCAAACAATGGCACTGATGCATTTTAAGATATGTTAGAGTTAGATGCCATATCAGTTAGATGCCAGAACATTATTTCAAGTTTTCATTCAAGTTTTATAAGTTAAATTTTTCTATGTAATATTTTATTTCAGCTTCATTTCAACTGCCATAAATAACTTTTAGTAGTTTTATTTTTTTTATATTTTATTTTATATTTTAATAGTTTTAGTTGACAATAAAAACACTGAATATAAGCAACATTTTAAGTTTATGTTCATGTTTTTATAAGTTTTATGTAATATTTACATTAAATTTTTTTCAGCTTCATTTCAATTAACGACAAATCATTTTTAATAGTTAAAGTTTAGAATAACAATACTGGAATAGAAACAACATTTCAAGTTTCATACGTTTTTATATTTAATATTTATATATATTATTTTTTATATTATTTTATTTAAATTACCCAAAAATTTAACAATAGTAACACTGGAATAAAAAGTTCCCATTAATTTTTTAAAGTTAACATTTTTTTAACATTATATCTAATATATATATTTATTTTAACAATATTTTTTAACAATATCTATATTTTAATTTCATCTTCATTTAAATGACTGAAAATGATTTATTAGTAGTTTTAGTTAACAAGAACAACACTGGAAAAGAAACACAACAGCAGAATGAGGATTCCTGTACAGTAAGTCGCTCCATGTGTCTCATGATCTGGTTGCATATTCTCTTAAAAGCCACATTAACAGACAACACCCTCGTTTTACACTTGCTCTAGTGGTTTGACCCTCTACTAAATGCACTGTATGCATCTAGTAAGTGATGCATAATGAATGATCTGAGTGTGTTAGTGGTGTTATTGTGTCTGCAGAGGGCGCTGCTGGAGCAGAAGCAGCGGCGGAAGCGTCAGGAGCCGCTGATGGTCCAGCCGAACTCAGAGGGACGTCCGCGCCGCTCTCGGCCGCGCCGCAGTGAAGAACAAGCCCTGCTCGTGGAGCCGCACCTCAGCACTGCCAGTGACATCATCCTAGACGGTGAGGCTTTAAACGGACAGTTCACCCAAAAATGAAGATTTGCTGTAGGGCTGGACGATTTTTCAGATTTTAGCGATTCATTCAAATTTGATCTTTTGCCACAATTTTGTTTTTTAGAAATCGAGGAATCAGGATTTTGAATCGAAATATTACCAAACGTTAGAATTAGACACTTTGACAATATGCCAATGATGATAGTAAAGAGAAAAGATCGATCCAAGTGCATGTCGGTGCACGGGATTAACCTCTCACGTGTGACGCGCTCATATCACGCAGAATGCGCTTATGTGTTGACAAAGATACGATACGGGCAGTGGAATAGGAAAAACATGCTAGAAGTTGGGAGTGAACTTCTTTCAACTCGAGCACCGCGTTTTTAGGATGCATGATGTGTGCAATAGTCAAACGCGTCCATGTTTACATAGAAAATACAATGGAAAAGCAGCTCAATCGAATAAAAAAATCTGTGAAGAACTACTAGTGTATGTCTGATATTTCATGTTTGGATCATGGCTACAGGCTGAAAGCTGCTGTTGTTTTTAAAGAACATTTATAGTTAATAATAGTCTACTGGTGTTATACCTTCAGTCATTTTGAATTTGAATTACCTTGACTTTTGAGATTTTTTTTTTTTTTTTTTCAAATAATTTTCAACATGCCTATAAGACAAGTTTGTACAAGATGTAGTTGTAGTTCATGCATCTTTTCTGCAAAAATATTTAACAAGTATTTTGTTTAACATTTACGTCATGTTGACAACTTCATGTTTGCTGCGCTTGGAATAGAATTTTGGGTTAATAAAGAAGTTACTTGAGTCAAGTTGTAGTTACATTTTCAAATTGACTAGTTTAAAATCGTAAAAAATCGGGAATCGGTCAAACGTTTTGAAAAATCGGGATTTAATTTTTTGCCATATCGCCCAGGGCTAATTTAGGCCACCCGAGATGGAGGTGACTTTTTTTCTTCAGTAGAACAGTAAAGAAGATTTTTAGCTGATACCCTGGTCCTTGGTGATTCATAAAATGTAAGTCATTGGCTACCGGCGCTTTGAGAGTCATAAAAAGCAACACAAAATTGATCTCTGTTGCTCCTGATGAATATTAAGGTCTTATGAAGCTAAACGAACGGTCTGTGCAAGAAACTGAACATTATTTACAGCATCATTACCTGTAATCCAGAGCTTCCTGAGTAATGTCTGGTTTACAAATGAATCATTCTTTTGAACCGATTCTTTTTAGTGAACTAGTTGAAGCAGTTAATCAAATCAGAATCGTCTTAATTAGTTCACAGCTCAAGCAGCACAGATCTACTCAATTAAAACTTATTTTCAGACGCCTGACAGTCACTCCGACTTGAAATGAGCCAAAATAGTGGCGTATCTGATCCTATGATGAATGAACTCATTCAGCGCTCCAATGAAATGAACATTTTTATGGTTTAACATAAAAGGTGAGCTGATGAAGACTAGTTTATTCACTTTATGTGCCTTAGACATGTAAAACATCCACTTTTCAAATCATTATTGGGTGCTTTAATAATATAATTGCATATATTGCATGATCAAACTAGTGAATTGAACCAGTTGATTAAAACGAATCAAGCAGTGAAACAAGCAGTTCACAGAAAAGAATCATACTTCCCATTTGCCCTGAGGCTCTGGTTTACAGGTAATAATGTTGTAAATGATGTTCAGTGTCTTGCACATGATCGCTTTGCTTCATACGACCTTAATATATCATCAGGAGCCACAGGGATCAATTTTGTGTTGCCTGTATTTGCTTTTTTTGACTCTCAAAGTGCCGGTACCCATTGACTTGCATTGTATGATTCACCAAGGAGCACAGTTTCTACTAAAAATCGTCTTTATTGTTCTACTGAAGAAAAAAAGTCAGCTACATCTTGGATGGCCTAAAGGTGAGTAAATTAACAGCAATTTTTTTTATTTCTAGGTGAACTATGCCTTTAAATCATGACACGCCTCACTATGCTTTTTATTATTCATCCCACTGTTTTGCTTCAGTGTCGTTTGTGTAATAGTTTTACCTTCTCTTATCTGTTTCTCAGGACTCATATCTGCTGTTCGTCCTTCACTCTTTCTGAGAAGGTTTTTCGTTCATTTGCAGTCAGACTTTTTTAGTTTCCTCTATCAAACAAAAATGATCACTCCGCCTGCTGAATAGATCTAGAATTGAATATTGTGCTTTGATTGGCATTCAGTATCTCGCCCTGCGGCTGTATGTGTGTTTTGTGTGTGAATGATTGAATGTGTGTGTGTTTGTCCGTCAGGCATCGATGGCCCTGCGGCTCTGCTGGGTTCAGAAGCTCCAGATCTGGGCAGTAAGATCCAGGTTCTGTCGGTCAGTCCGCCGCAGCAGCCCTCGCCGCCCGCCGCAGAAGAGCCGGAGACAGACGCCGACACCGACACACTGCTGGAGCCCAAAACTGACATACACACACTACTGCAGAGACGCGGTAATACACACACATGCAGGGGAGCGCTGTTTATAATGCACCTTTTTTCTGTGGTAGCGGTAACTTAAAGTAAAACCATAAAAACATTTTCATTACTTGAAATAAAAAAAATAAAAGAACTAAAATAAAACTAAAAAAGTAATGAATAATTATAAATGAGATTAAAATAAATAAATACTTAAAAATTATATTAAAATACATAAAAACTATTAAAATAAATAAATAATACTTGAAAAGGGGTCTATAAAAAATTCAATTAAAATAAATACATAAACAAAAGGAAAGGCAATTTGACATTTTTAGATATATATATTTTTTTCATTTGCATAGACTTCAGGAAATTCTTTCAAGTTCTGTGATTTTTCTTTCTTTTCTGGGGACTATAAAACTAACGTTAACTGAAACTAAAACCATAAAAACATTAATGTTTAAAAATGTTACTTGAAAGAAACTGAAAAAATAAATAAATAATTGATTAAAATAAATGAATAATAAAAAAGATGAAAAGAGACTATATTTGATTTAAAATAAATAAATTAATAACTAAATAATAATTTGATTCAAATACATAAATAATAAAAATATAAAAGTATAAAAAAAATAATTTCAGCTAGTTGCCAAGACAACATTTCTAATGTTTGTTAAAATCTGAAACTTCATAAACTACAATAAAAAAAATATTCTTATTTTAATAATAATAAAAATGCTTAATAATAAAATAATAATAATAAAAAAATTAAAACGTACAACAAATTAACCAAAACTTTAATGAAAATTAAAGTGAAACCAGAAACCAGAATAATTAAACCTAATTAAAAATTAACAAAACCTATAATATTATATTGATGATACTAAAACAACACTGCTAGAGACTTTTCATATCACGATAATTGCTAAAGCTTTTATTATGGAAGTTACTGAAACTTACATGTTGTCCTCTTAATAAGATGTTTAAGAACTTTGTTATATAACAAAAAGGACTTTGGACACTTATATGCTGAACAGTACACAAAGTATAAATTTAACTGTGTAAAAAGATCAAAACTATAAAGAACAATAATAGAGTTCAGTACTATAAATCATATTACTGAATGTCTACTGGGGGCATTTTTAAAAATGTCAAGAACAGCACACACAGTCTAGTGTGTGTGTGTGTGTGTGTGTGTGTGTGTGTGTGTGTCTCTCAGGAGATTGCGTGTAAATGGCAGTCCTGGTCTCGGTGCAGCAGCTGTTGTTTCTCATCTCCAGCTCTTTAAACTCTGTTTCTCTCAGGACTGTCTGGCAGCATGAACTACGACGAGGCCAGTGAGGAAGATGATGATGAAGCTGAAGAGCGAAGCCGATCACTGTCACCGAACACAGAGAGCACTCGTCCTGCGTCGGCCTCCAGCACCAAATCCACCACGGTCAGACAGACACAACAACCTCCTCCACACAAACACAGAGCCACAGTTTGAGGAAAATGGACTCTATGCACACTGACTGTCTGTGCATTTCTGCTGAAGTCTCCGTGCTCCACGAGCATTGGTATAAACTGTTGCAAACTCTCTCTATCTTATCATATAACTGTTGATTCATAAATAATTACATTACAATATACTATAGTATATTAGATATATTGTTATATAACTATAGTAAACATAACATTATTGTATATTAAACCATAAACATTTCAGAAATTAGTTTCAGAAGCTTTAAATAAAAAATAAATAAATACCATTTTGTTAAAAAAAAACAACAACAAAAATAAAATAAATAAATAAATAATGGGAATATATACTAAAATAAATGTATTTAATTTTTTTTATTAAGATATAAATATTACAGTTAAAATAAATAATTAAATGATACAAATAGATTAAAAAAAGTAATGAAAAAGATTAAAATAAATATAAAAAATATAAATATAAAAAATATTTTTAAAAGATATATAAATAAATAAATAAATACATAATGGGAAAATAGATAAAGAAACAAATAAATAATAATAACAAAAAATTTAAACGTAACTATTACAATAAATAAAAAAAATGCTTAAAATAATAAATAAATAATGGAAAAATATTAAAATAAATGAATAAAATATTAGATTAAAATATAAATAAAGATGTAATACAAATAAATTAATAATAAAAAAAATAAAAAAAATAACCACATGTAACTAGTACAATTTAATACAAAAATAAATCAAATAATGTCAATTTAAACTAATTTTAAATAAAACAAATAAATAATCCTGAATGGAGAAGTGATTGTGCATAGAGTCCATTAAACTCAGGATATTAAACTGGGATACGGGAAAGTGTTTCATTCAGTTTGTGAACTTTCCTCATTTGAGAATAATAATGATCTATTTTCATCATTGATTCATGTCTGTTTGAGGACTAATTGTGTGAGTTTTGTCTCTGTCCCATCAGGAGTGTCTCCCGGTGGGTTCTCCGTCAGCTGAGGGCTCCTCCGTTGAGGTGGATAATCTGGAGGAGTTTGTTCTCCGTCCGGCTCCGCGGGGGGTCACCGTCAAGTGCCGCATCTCGCGGGATAAGAAGGGCATGGACCGCGGACTCTATCCTACGTACTTCATGCACCTGGAGAGAGAAGACGGCAAGAAGGTCTGGTCTGATCTGATCCTTCACAATCACTTCTGCTCACTTTAGTGCTCTCTCGCTCATCTCTATCTCTGTCTCTCTCTCAGGTGTTCTTATTGGCCGGACGCAAGAGGAAAAAGAGCAAAACATCCAACTATCTGATCTCTGTAGACGCCACAGATCTGTCCCGTGAGGGCGAGAGCTTCATAGGAAAGCTGAGGTGCCTCTCTGGTGTTTTTTTTTAATCCGGTATTAACTCATCTCGTCTCAGGAAATTCAGTCACAAGTGACCTTCAAATGATCGGATCATATTTGACACTGTGAACTTACGATCGATGGGATGTTTCCGGTTCAATATGAAATCAAGACAGCATTTGTGACATCCAGTCAGTTACCACAGAAAACAATTTCCCACCTTTTTTAAAAGCACAATTGTACTTACTGTATTTACAATAGAAGCACATATAATAAATTAATAAATAAATGAAATGATTATAAATGAATCAAAATGTAAAAATTTGATTAAAATATATAAAAATAAAATAAAATACATAAATAATAAATAAATTTACATCATAAAAATATAGTAAAATAAATTATGAAAATAAATAAATGAATAATGAAAATTAATAAATAATACTAAAATAAATAAATCTATTAAAAAACAAGAAATTGTATTAAAATGAATAAACATTAAAAGTTATATTTAAATAAATAAAACTAAAATGTATATAAATAAATAACAATTAGATTAAAAAAGATAAATAATAAAAGCTAATAAATAAATAAATACAACATTCATAAAATGTATTAAATAAATAGTAACAAATAGATTAAAATAAATGAATAAATGTAATAAAATATTAAACTGAATTCATAATAAAGAATGGAAAAAAATATAAATATAAATAATACAGCCAACTGTACAGTATTATAGTAAGTAGAAAGAAAGCATAAATATTTTCTAAATAATATTTTACATATTTCCAATATGAATGTTTCACAATATAAATTGGGGCTTTATACATGAAAATATATAGCAGCCTTTTGAATTTTAGGATAGTGTCTAAAAGATTGAAAACTCTTAAGTTAGTTAATAAAGATTTTTTACTGAATAATTAATGTGCTGTATTAAAAACACAAGCTTTTAGCCTTTGCTGCCCCACTCCGTGACTGAAATCACATGTGGCTTTTTTTGGAGTGTGTGTGAGTTGATGTTCTGCCGTTCGTCAGATCATGAGTTGATGATGTTCACTGTTCACCGCAGGTCTAATCTGATGGGAACCAAGTTTACTGTGTACGATAACGGCACGAACCCCTCGAAAACCCCCGGAGCGCTGCTGGAGGAAACCGACACTCGACAGGAGCTCGCTGCCATCTGCTACGTCAGTGTGTCTCTGTTTCTCTCTGTTTCTGAGTGCTTTTGCCCACTTCTTATTGTGTGTGTGTGTGTGTGTGTGTGTTTAGGAGACCAATGTTCTGGGCTTCAAAGGGCCGCGGAAGATGACCGTGATCATTCCCGGCATGAACATGAACTTCGAGCGGGTTCCGGTTCGGCCCGCGTGCGTGAGTGTCTCCTCTGGCAGCTGTCAGTCAGATCATCACTGTGAGCGCAGCAGCTGATGTGTGTGTGTGTGTGTGTGTGTGTGTGTGTGTGTGTGTGTGTGTGTGTGTGTGTATTTCAGGAGCAGGAGTCTCTTCTGAGTAAATGGCAGAATCACTCGCTGGAGAATCTGATCGAGCTGCACAATAAAGCGCCGGTGTGGAACGATGACACGCAGTCCTACGTGCTCAACTTCCACGGCAGAGTCACGCAGGCCTCCGTCAAGAACTTCCAGATCGTCCACGACAACGACCGTAAGTCACCTCAGATCCGTCACACGTCCACCAGTCTGAGGTATATGTGTGTGTGTGTATATATATATATATATATATATATATATATATATATATATATATATATATATATATATATATATATATAAAACTTTAGATATTTATTCTGGATATATTCGTGGACATCTTGTTCAGACACATGGCATCATGGATTCTATCAAATACCAACAGATTAAAAAAATCAATAAGTGACTGACTCTGTTAGAAATCTTATAATGGGCCATGTTTGGATCTTCCAACCGGATAATAATCCAAACACAAACCTCAAAAACAACACAAAAATGGGTCACTGAGCACAAAACCAAGCTTCTGCTGGCCATTCCAGTCCTCTGACCTGAACCCTGTAGAAAATGAGTGAGGTGAACTGAAGAGAAGAAGCACCGTCATGGAGCTGGGAATCTCAGTTTGAGATTCACAGCTCTGATCTCGTCAGGTGTTCTCTAACCTCATCAGGCATTATAGGAGAAAGTTTAGAGCTGTTAAACTGGCAAATGGAGGTTTCAAAAAGTATTGAATAAAAGGGTGCCGTTAATTGTGGCCAATGTATATTAGAGAAAAACATTTATTTCATGATGATATTAACCCCATTTTAAATTTTTATCCAATGAAAGGTTAGATTTTTGTGAAAAGGATTAACAATGCAGATTAATTTTCACAGCCTTCTTTGATCATATTTACCAAGGGTTAGAGCCCTGCACGGGCCTCAAATTTAGAGACGCTCAGGCCCTAGCTCGGGTTTTGCAGCAAACAGATTTTTTATCTGTTGGTATTTGATAGAATCCATGATGCCATGTGTCTAAACAAGATGTCCAGGACCTCCAGCAGAAATATAAACCCACAACATAAAAAATACAGCAGTATATTTCATTGTACACATGGGGTACTTTTTATCCCTGTGTTCACCTAACCCATCTTGAGTGTTTGCTGCTAAAAAGCACATTTTTTAGTTTCATCTGACCATAGAAGCCAGTCTCATTTGAAGTGCCAGTCCTGTCTGATAACTGAATATGCTGGAGTTTGTTTTTGGATGAGCTTGGAGAATTTTTCTTGAAACCCTCCCAAACAACGTGTAGTGATGTAGGTGCTGTTTGACAAATTTGTTTTAAAGGTTTTCTGACCCCGAGACTCAACTATTTTCTGCAATTCTCCAGCTGTGGTCCTTGGAGAGTCTTTAGCCTCTCAAACTCTCCTTCTCACCGTGCATCAGGACGATATATATACATGTCCTCTTCCTGGCAGTTTCGTAACATTTTATATTGATTAGAAATTCTTAATTATTTCCCTGATGGTGGAAATGGGGATTTTCACTGCTCTAGCTCTTTTCTTAAAGCCACTTCACTAATTTGTGACACTCAATTATCTTTTGCTGCGCATCAGAAATATTACTTGGTTTTTCTCATTGTGATGGATGATTAAGGGAATTTGGGAATTTGCTTTGTTTTCTCTCTTATTTATATTTCTGTGAAACAGGAAGCCATAGCTGGATAATTTCATGTTCATAATCACCCTGGAGTGCTCAAAATTGTGAATATGAATGGTAATATACTTCAGAGATATTTTACTCTTAAGAATTTCTAGGGGTGTAAATAATTGTGTCCAACGTGTGTTTGAGAAAAACATTTATTTCATGATGCTATTTCCCCCCATTTTAAATTCTTATTATCCAATGAAAGGTTAGATTTTTCTGAATTTTTTTAATAAAAGATCAAAAGGATTAATAATGCAGATTCATTTTCACAGCCTTCTTTGATCGAATTTACCCAGGGTGCCGATATTTTTGGCCTTATATATATTATTTATTTATTTTTATTTTTTTTTAGGTAAAGAATTAGTCATTTGGAAGTTTTCATTTTTATTTTTAAATATGTATACAGTTTGTATTAGTTATTTATTAAGTTTTAGTTATTGGAGTACATCAAGATGAAATGAAAATGTTGCCGTTTTATATTGTCTGTTTTCATTTTCAGTTTAGTTGAAGTATTTGTAATTTTAAAGTTGTTTTAATCATTTTTATTATATTATTTTATTGTCTATATATTTGTTTATTAATTTTTATTTCGGTTTTAATTTTAGTATAGTACATCACATTAAAGGGGGCATAACACACACAGTTTCACCCAATCTCATGTTAATCTTGAGTACCTATAGAGTAGTACTGCATCCTTCATATCAAGGCTTGAAAAGGCCTATAGTTTTATCATATTTATAAAAGAAAGATACAGCTTTACGATTCTCTCCGAAAAGCCGAGCTCCTGGAGGCGCGCCGATCGCCAACAAAACAGAGACAGTTGATGCCGTTTCACTTACCGTCTGCAGTTCTGAATCATGACCGGGATCTTTTATAGCTGGGACTGCTCCATCTTTCAGTATCAAACGATGTGCAAATCCAGCGTCGAACTTGGCCTCGTTTATAAAATGTTCGTCAACAAACACACTTGAGAAACTCCGTTGCTGCCCTGAAAAAACAAACTGCATCCACTGTACATGTAAACGCTGGGTTCTTCGGGAAGCTGAACAAGGTTATCATTCCCTCACAACCACAAACACACTTCTCTAGAGACATTCTTCCCGAGCGAGTCCGTGCAGCGCTGCCGGATGAAGCGCGTTGATGGGAGATCCGGGAGAAATGCCCATATAAGGAGTTCCACCCTTGTTTACGTCAGCAGGAGCCATGATCGAAAAAAGTTCTCTGAAACTTGTATGAACCTGGAAGCAAGATTTTTGATACAGAAATACTGTTATACCTTTAACTTGCTACCAAATTACAATTCAAAAGAGGAAGAAGTTTAAATAGTTTTTTTTAAGCACTTAGGTATCAAAGTACAATTAAAAAGAAACAGAAGAAATCTACTATATATAGTGTGGGATGATTGTCTTCTTGTACATTTGTTTTTAATAATGAATCAAATCCAAATCATACCATATATAGCTCTATTCATATAATGGACTTTACATTTAAGGTTTGTCTTTGTTTTTTCTGTTGTTGTGATTGTGTGTTGGTGTGTTTTCAGCTGACTACATCGTGATGCAGTTTGGCCGAGTGGCGGAGGACATCTTCACTCTGGACTTTAACTACCCCATGTGTGCTCTGCAGGCCTTTGCTATCGGCCTGTCCAGCTTCGATAGCAAACTGGCCTGCGAGTGACCATGTGACTCACCCCTACACACACACACACACACACACCGCTCGTCACTCAGGACACTAAAGCACAGTCGTCCTCAGGAAGAGGATTTGTGCTATATCACAATAATTAGAAACAAAAGGACCAAATTAATCATTTTGTAAAGGAAACACATTGAATCATTTAACCTTTTAGTACCTGGAATAACTGACAAGATGATCCTGCAACTTTTTTTTTTCTTAAAAGAGAAGATTCGCCGGATTTATGCTTTAATGGACCAATAGAAAAGAGACTGAGGAATATTGTGAAATGAGAGAGATTTTATTTAGGCTTTTTATGATGTTTTCTGTGATGTTCTTTAAGTGTCTGATGGATTTGAAGAGTGTGTTGTTATTAAGGAGAATCTCACTCAAACTGTTAAGAACATTTTCTGCTCAGAATTTTATTGAAGCTTGTTCCTGCCATGGGATAAAAAAATAAAAAAGGTCACTGTGACTCACAATTCTGACTTTTTTAAACAGGTGTGATATTATATTTGACAATTTGGACATTTCTTCTCAAAATTTTGAGTTTATAACTCACAATTCAGCATTAATGTCTCACAAAAGTTTATATCATGCAATTTTGTATTTATATTGTGCAATTCTGTGCTTATATCTCACATTCTGTTTATATCTCGCTATTCTGCGTTTATATCACAATATCTGTTTATATCACACAATTCTGATTATTTTGCACAATTCTGAGTTTACACAATTACAGCACAATTACTTTTTTTTTATCCCAAGGAAACAAGCTTCCAAAGACTTCACCACTGAAATTAAAAGAAAAACTGATATTGTGCATTAAGAAAATTAAACAAAAAAAATCATGTAATAGAGCAATTGGGAATTACAGTTATTTATCCAGATGCATTATGGTAGTGAAAGTTTTCATATCTAAAAATGTGCTTCATTTTTTTTTTTTTTGTTATCAAGGTGATATGTGTCCTAGATGTATCTTAATGAGATTTACATTTTTTTTTTTTTTTTTTTTTTGGATGATGTTGATGTATTTTTTGCATTCTGCATGTTCAAATATGACATTTTTAACACCTGTTTTTAAACGTGGTCCGTTATTTGTCTTTTCACTAGTCTTTGCTCACCGAAAGTCGCTGAGGAAACACATTGCATGTTAATAAATGAGGAGAAGCGCTGGACTCTTTGTTAACTTTAAAAACTGACGCACACTTCCTGTTCTTACCGCTTACTGCTGCATGGATGGTGAACATTGCCTTAACACGTTGCTGTAGTGTAAATAGCGTCTGAATGCTGGGTCACAGAAGAGTGCAACTACTATTCATTGAGCAACTACAGGAAAAGGGAAGCTCAAGCACATTTGTTCCTGTTTAGTGTGTTTCCTATTGATATGATTGATGTGTGTGTTGATATTCATCATATGTTGTGTATCTGTCAGCCAAGAGTATACTATATATATATATATATATATTAAAAAAGCAAAACATTTTTGTTTTTATTTTAAACCAATAACCTGTTTGCACAAACTGTATTTTATGACACTGTTGGTAGAAATACAGTAATTAAAATTCATAAATATGAAAAAACAAATGCATTACTGTGGATCCTGATCATGTGACACATGGGCTTGAAACTACAGAAGGCCTATAGCTTGTATTGACAAACTTACTTTTCTAGTTAAATACAAAAGCGTTTTTCTAAATTTTCATGTCTATATGATCTTAACTTTCATAAACACAGTACAACCAGTGGAGTGTATTAAATAATTTAATAAGATAAATGTCAATTTATTTTTGGGAAGATGTTATATTTTGCGCAGTACAGTAGCGATTGCGCATGCGTACTGCGCAGCAGCGGCGCGCGGCGTTACTTGATAGGAGTCTGGCGCGCTTTTTGAGGTGAGTCTCTTGTAACGTTACCTTTGCCATATTTTTAATGCTTCACCCTATACACTCAAACATTACATGATAAAATAATAATAATAGGTTTATATACAGTGTGCCCTAAAAGTATTCAGACACTCACTGCATTTGATTATTATCTTGGCACATGCACAAAACACAATGTATATATATATATAAAAAAGTCTAATTAGTTGTGGGTTACAATTTTTGATTTTCTGATGAGTAAATTTTAAGTGGTGTGACCACATCTCCAGTGCAAAAATATGGGAACACCCTCTCTGGAAATCCATTCGTGTAGGTGCACAAACTTTTGTTTCTGAGGGGATCCATGAATCTTAGCTCTCCTTCATCAAAGTCCAACTGCAGTCTGATGATTTTTGGCCTCTCATTGTATTTAATATCGCTGACAGGATTATTTCCTTGCTTGTATGTAGAATTCATGTAATGAAAACACCAAAAATGTCTCTTCGGATACCATTTGTAATGTTTTTTACGGTTCACCGTTTCCCCCACCACTCCCAGCGTCCAGTTGCTGTTCTCTCCCACCTCTACGTCCCAGCAGTGCACACCTGAGCTAAAGCCCTGTGAGGCCAGCACTCCCACATACATTCTCTCTGGGTTATCAAACACGTCCATTTTCTTTTCTACATACTGAACACTGGTGCAATGCTCTGACACCTGCAGTGTACTAGATGCTGTGTCTGGGTCCAGAGTCACAGGAGCTGAAACACAGATGACCGTAAACTACAGAGCCTTTCACCAGTCTACCTTACTTTGGCTAAAAGTCACATTTATTATCAGTAATTGCTGGGATCAGTTCATATAAATGATGCTGAATAGAAGATTCCAGAATCACATATCATTTGTTAATAATATCAAATGACATACACCGCTATATATAAACTCCTTATATAGGTTTTCAACTTTTAACATGTCATGAAAATAGCCAACCAACCAATCATCAGTCAATATCAGTGTACTACTACCAATGAAAAACATTTGTGTAAATGAATTACGTACACAATCTAAGCAGGGATTGTTACTTACGCTGTTGCACAAGGTTCTGCATTCTGGCCCCGGTGGTGAAGATCACTGTTTGAATGGGATAGTGCTGATATTCCTGTAGCTCAGGGGTTGTGTTTGGTACTGATGGGTGCTGGAGTCTGTAGATAAACAGTAAGATATTTGGTGTTCACAGGGTAAAATGGGGTTGCAGCTGTAACCAAATGCTAATTGGGAAGGACTCACCTTTTTAATGTATTACTGTAATTCTGAAAGAAATAAAAAGCAATTAGTTCTCAGTCATGTGGATATGCAAACATCGTGAACATTGATTATCAGACTCGTTTGCACCAGATTACAGCTCTCTGATTGACTTATGTCCATGGCGTTGCGTGTATCGTTGAGTATTTGATCTGCACCTGGAGAAATGTGATGTTTTCAGCTTCTATATCCTGCCAGACGGCTGCCATATTCTCAGACAGATCTGATATCTGTGTGGACAGCTCCTCCATTCTGGTCTTGAGTTTGTCATCTTGAAGTTTCATTTCTTTATGCAAGGATCTGATGTGTTTCTCCTCCTCATCTCTGAGAAACTGATGGAGCTTCTCAAATTCCTCCTTTATCTGGTTTTCATCCATACTGGTGCGTTCCTGAAATGGTTCAAGCCTTTCTGTTAACAGTGTAAAAGTTCACTATTGATAACAACACTAATAGTGCATTCAAGTCATGTTCCTAATTTGTAATTATGAACTTCCCAGGAGGACTAGAACATGCCATAACCTCTACCTTAATGAGCTCAACCTGTTTCACACAGCTTTCTTGGGCTTTCTTGAGGTCAGCGAGTGTCGCCTGAAGTCTGTCCATTTGAGTCTTGAGATCCTCCTAGAATCACATAATAAACTCTTAATAATGAGCTTAAAGATACCAGAAGTCAGTCAGATCAGATTCCAATCTCCTCGTACCTTTAAATTCCCAGCAGCCTCGTCGAGAGGAGAACACTTGTGATTTTCATGCTTCTTTGATGTGTAACAGACCACACAGATGGGCTGCTGGTCCACAAAGCAGAAGAGTTTGAACTTTTCTTTATGTTCTGGACAAACATCTCCTGAAACAGCAGTGGGTTTTCTCTTCTTGAAGGACTCACAGAGCGCTTTGAACGCCAGGCTCATGATGGGCTCATCTTGTGAGCATTCCTTGCGACAGACCGGACACTGCGGCACATCCTGAGTTCTCCAGAAACGCTGGAGACATTCCTCACACAAACTGTGGCCACATTTCAGAGTGACCGGATCAGTGAAGATATCACAACAGATGAGGCATGTCAAGTCCTCTTCCAGAAAGGACAAAGCGTCTGCCATGACTGAAGTCAGTTCTCAGCCAATAAAAGATTCAGCTGCTTTACTTATAAAACTCAGTACTTTCACTTACTTACTGGAGGTATGGTTAAACCTGCTTTACCTTTCCCCACAACACCCAACCCTTTCATTTCTTTTAGTTATCTTTCATTTACGTAGAAGATTTAGCAACTCCTCCCTCAAGGATGTCATATCACAAAGAAGAATGAGGAGATGATCTCATAGTGTGGCTGCACCTGCTCAGCATGAAACCTTACTTAAACCTGCTCCGAATGAAACCTTATTTTACATTTAGGGATTAGCAACTAGTTTTTTTGTAACTGACTTGTTTACTTAATGTGGTTGCCAGTGTTTGGTTGAATGCACATTCTCTTAATCAATTTTTTTTAACCAATAAACTTATAATATCATAAATAAGTTTAATATTGGAATGCACCAGTTTTTTTAAAAAAAGTTTTCATCTCTTAACTGTTATTTTTAATGTCACCAGGGTAGCAGTGACCACAGAGTAGGTGGAAAATATCTTAAATTGTCACTAGATGGTAGGTGTCACTGGTAGGTTTGTCAGTAGGGCTGTCGCGATGACCGCAATATCGCAATACGCTATTCATAGCTTTCAGTCATGTGACCGGCTCGAAGACTTGGAGGGTAAGACATCCATAGAACCAGTTTCACAGCTGCAAATATTTAGATCACCTGCCAAAATAATAATAATAATAATAAAAAAGTATGAGAACAATGCAAGTTTCATTTCTTTTAGTTAACTTTCGTTTCCGTAGAAGATTTAACAACTCCTCCCTCAAGGATGTCAGTAGTGATAGGCGGCGGCATATGACAAAATGATTAATGGCTTTGACCTTTGTGACCTCATAATAATATTAATAATTTCCATATGTGACCTTTGATCTCATAACGAGTTTCAGATGCGGAAATCGGTCGAGCGTGAAACTCCGAGTCATCCGGGGATGAGGCATGTCGATCCGGTAGGAGGAAAAAACATAAATGAGTTGTCAAGTAATGTTTTTGAAGATTTTATGGAGCAAAACATCCTGATACTTCCTGAAACTTCCTCATCATCTGCGGCGCGCGCGCGTGGTGTCCGGTTGCGCGTTCCGAGGAGCGCGCTGTCTCTTTCCTCCTCTCTCTGTCTCTGTATAGGAGAGCTGTGAGAAAAAACATTAATGAACAAGCAATATTAAGAAAGTGTCTGTTATCTGTGTCCTGTCCTGTTACTGTCATTCTGTTGCACTGTGGAGCTTCTGTCACTAAAACTAATTCCTCGTATGTGTAAAAATACCTGGCAATAAAGCTCAATCTGATTCTGATTCTAAACCTGCCCATGACAGCAAACTTTCTACATTTTATTTTATTTTATTGATTTATTTTTATATATATTTTCATGAACATCATTTAGCATAATTCAAAAAGCTGTTATGCTCAGGTCAAACAATTGAAGTATTATATGCATTTGGTTTGTGGGGACACTCCATGACATAATGATTTATTTATTTATTTTTTACTGTACAAACTGTACGCCTACCATTACACAAGAATGTCTGCCTATACATCCATTTTTGATAAAATATTGATTGTAAGCTATCATAATTATGAAAACTCAAGAAATTTCATCATAAATCACAAAACACAAGCATGTATATCCATTGTGCGAACATATTATCGTAACTCCGTTTGTACAGAATACACTATAATCAGACTTTAAGTGATGTTTTATTAACAAATTTCGGGAGGAGCACGCGCGGATAATTAACACGGCCAATTCACCATCAGCAATCACTCAGTCTATCCCATCAGCCGAGAGAGAACTTCTATAAATAGACCAAGCCATCTTACCTTCATTCTCTCTACAGTTTTCAGCATTCGGTTTTGCTCCTTTGCTATCATATCACAGACGCATCTTTTTCTGGAGAATGAAAAACCTGGACCGGAGATTTTCGTATCACATTGCAATCTGCAAGCTCTAGGCTCACTCCCCTTCCGTCAGTCACCATCGCCGAGCACCAGGCTTCATCGCAGCAGGTGCTCTGCTAGACCAGCCACACGCTCTCCACAATGCCGAGGTTTAACCTCGCCTCAACCGACATCCTCGTCTCATTCGGCCATTCCAATATATCCTCCAATCGGAGTCTGTATTTAAGCCCGAAGCAAACGCTGATTTATTCTGACGAATCATTCTCGCAGAGGGCAAACAAAGCGGATACGTGCGATCCGTTCGTTACACTGCAAATCAGCCAACCTCACTCCTTAATCCACTCCAGGCGCAAAGGCGGCCAAAAGATCGAGCAAAGCCACGATCTTGCCTCACTCTCCACCATCATCGTCCCGTACAAGACCCGGCTCTCCTAGAACATTGGGTCGCAGTGGCAGGCCTCAAACGAGCAAAACCTCACTCGGCTCTTCTTTTCTCCGCAGTTCAGCGCGAGGCTGCCTCCGGTAGCGGCGCAGGCCACGTTGCAAACAAACTTTTGTGTGAAGGCAAGTCTTTTGTTGCTAAAAAATCGTCAAACAATGTGATAACATTATGGACGTGATGTCATTTCAGTAACCATGACGCAACTGCGCAGATCACGTAAGGAAATGATTCATTTTCTGTATTAATTTTCACCAGCACTTTACATGCATTTTAAATTGCACATTACTCCGATAGACGGATAAGGTGTAAAAGATTGTCTGAACTTAATTCTAAGGAAATCATTGTGCCTAAATGAACAATTACAGGTGCAAACTAACAGCTAAGGTGTATCATAAAGAACCATTCATGCCATTATTGAACAATGCAACCCACCTTGCATGTGTCGTGCATACGACTAGGCACCTCTCTTCAAGTCTCTACCAACCGATGTACGGCCTGCCTGGCCAGCTGCTCCAATACTTTCTTCTTCTCATGTGGTTAAGAGGAAAAACGTACTTTCATCATTTTAAAACTTTTTAAAAGTTGTTAAAAGCCGCCATATTTTCTCCTGCTACATCTAACCCCTCTTTCTTTTGCACAGGCTCTCCAGCTATTTTTCTCCGAATATCACAAGCCTCCACGGCCTACAGCTGCAGAAGCTGAAACGAGCACAAAGTTGCTCATGCTGGCAACACATGCCCTCACATCTCAGTCCTTTTCTCCCGTTACTCCAAATCCTTTTCCTTTTCAGTGGTCTCCAGCTCCCACAGCACACGCTAGCTTGAGTCTGCCTCCACAGGCCGCGCAGGCTTTTCAGGACGTCAAAAAAAAAAAAAAAAAAAAAAAAAAAAAATTGACACGCTGTCAGAGGCTATCTGCTGGATCCTCTCCAACAATTACGAAATCCCATACCTCATCCACCTTTTAGACGATTTTTTGTTCATCTCGCCTCCCGGCTCCATCCCAGCCGCACACCTCTCAACAGTCCAGGAAGTCTTTTCCAAACTCGGGATTCCGCTCGCCCAGGACAAAACCACGGGCCCAACCACTTCCATCGAATTTTTAGGCATCAAACTAGACTCGAAAAAATTCCAGGCTTCCCTGCCCAAAGAGAAAATCGATAGAACGATCCTGGTCGCCTCCGCCCTCTTAGACAACCCAAACTGTTCCAAGCGCGAGCTGTTGTCTATCCTCGGTCACCTAAACTTTGCAATGCGCATCATCCCGCAGGGCCGCCCCTTCATTTCTCACCTACTATCCCTCGCGTCCTCCGTGCACGCGCTGGAGGATCACCTATCCCTATCCAGCTCGTGTTGCAACGAGCTCAGGCTATGGATAAACTTCCTCAAACAATGGAACGGCTTATCCTTCTTCTATAACAGCATGGTTTCCCACCCCGACGACATCCAACTATTTACGGATGCCGCCCCCTCCTGCGGTTTCGGGGGATTCTACAGAGGCCGCTGGTTTGCATCCACGTGGCCCCCCCAGCTGTCAGATTTACCGCTGTCCCTGTCATCCTCAGCATTGTTTGAGTTATATCCTCTTGTCGCCGCAGCGGTTCTATGGGGGAAAGAATGGTCCACCGCAAGCATCGTAGTGCATTGCGATAACGAAGCGGTCGTGCATTGCATAAATAAAGGCCGGTCTCATTCCCCTGCATTAATGCCCTTTCTAAGACGTCTCATCTGGATCTCGACATGCGGCCAGTTCATTCTAAATGCAAAACATGTCCCCGGGTCCAAAAATCAAATAGCTGACTCTCTCTCTCGGTTTGCTTTTCAGAAATTCAGGCTGCTGGTGCCAGATGCCGACAAACTCCCAACGCCAGTACCTCCATATTCAGAGCTGATATTCCCGTAAATCACCCTCTAAGAACCCTCCTAGATGCCTCCCTCAGTTCCATCCTCCATGCCGTCTCCCCCAGGACCCTCCAATCGTACTTAACTGCTTGGAATAGTTTCAAAAGTTTCCACCGCACCTACAACCTGCCTTTCCCCGATTTTTCCCTACTCACCATCACCTCGTTCATCTCCCATCTCAACATCACCAAAAACCTCCAGGCCAGCTCCATCAAAGGCTACCTCAGCGGAATCCATTTCTTCCACAAGCTCATGCTCGGCTCACCCTCCCCAGGAATAACCAGCCCGCAGACATCCATGCTCATTAAGGGCATCCAAAGAGCCCAACCCACCCGCCCAGACGCTAGACAGCCAATAACACTAGAAACCTTAACTAAATGCATTTCCACCCTCCGCAGAGGCTACCACTCCACGCACACCGCCCGCACGCTCGGCGCCATGTTCATCTTGGCCTTCTTCGGTTTTCTCAGATGCTCGGAACTCACCATCACATCCAACTTCAATCCAAAAATCCATCCAACCCTTTCAGACCTATCAGCACCAGACACCGAAGCAATCTCCTATCTCATCAAGCAAAGCAAGACAGACCAAGCGAGAAGAGGCCACGTCATTTATATCTTCAATCTCCAGTCACCAATCCAACCATACCAAACCCTCTTAGCTTACCTACAGTACAGGAGCCCGCAGGCCAAACTCCCATCCGACCCGCTTTTCGTCGACGACTCAAATCGCCCTGCCACACGCTTCTGGTTCCAAAAACACCTCAAGTCCGTCCTACTACTATCCGGCATCCCAGCAGATCACTACTCCAGCCACTCCTTTCGCATAGGCGCAGCTACCACAGCCGCCAAAAAAGGCCTCTCCCAGCCTCAGATCCAGACACTCGGCCGTTGGACATCAGAGGCATTCAAGACCTACATTCGGTCAGAACGCTTCCTCATCAGAGAAGCGCAACAAACCCTCATCAGCTGATCCCCTTATCCACCCATAGCTGCTCACCTCCACTCCAAACCATCCCAGCAGCACCCCGCTCCCACAGGAGCCTTCGCGTATTCCCGCTCCGCCGCAGTAACCGCTCCCGCAGAAGCCTCCTTCCCTTTCCACATACCGCAGCAGTGGCCGCTTCCGCAGAAGCCACTTTCTGTCCCAAAATGCTGCAGCAGTGCCCCGCTCATCCGATACCACCGCAGCAGTGCCCGCTTCCGCAGAAGCCACATTCTCTTTTCAGACGCCGCAGCAGCGCCCTGCTCATTCGATACCGCCGCAGCAGTGCCCACTTCCGCAGAAGCCACATTCCTTTTCAGACGCCACAGCAGTGCCTGCTTCCGCAGAAGCCACACTCTTTTTCCGATGCCGCAGCAGTGCCCGCGTCCGCAGACGCCATATTCTTCCAAAGGCCGCAGCAGTGCCCCACTCGTCCGATACTGCTGCAGCAGTGCCCGCTTCCGCAGAAGCCGCATTCCCTTTCAGACGCCGCAGCAGTGCCTGCTTCCGCAGAAGCCACATTCTCTTCAAATGCAGCAAGGAGCGCCCTATTCATTCGATACCGCCACAGCAGTGCCCGTTTCAGCAGAAGACACATTCCCTTTCAGATGCCACAGCAGTGCCCGCTTTCGCAGAAGCCACATTCCCTTTTCAGATGCCGCAGCAGTGCCGGCTTCCGCAGAAGCCACATTCCTTTTCAGAGGCCACAGCAGTGCCCGCTTCCGCAGAAGCCACATTCTCTTTTCAAATGCCGCAGCAGTGCCCGCTTCCGCAGAAGCCACATCCTCTTTCAAATACTACAAGTAGCGCCCTATTCATTCGATACCGCCACAGCAGTGCCCGTTTCAGCAAAAGACACATTCCCTTTCAGATGCCACAGCAGTGCCCGCTTCCGCAGAAGCCACATTCCCTTTTCAGACGCCGCAGCAGTGCCCGCTTCCGCAGAAGCCACATTCTCTTCCAGTTGCATTTTCCTTTCAGATGCCACAGCAGCGCCCGCTTCCGCAAAAGCCACATTCCCTTCCAGATGCCACAGCAGTGCCCGCTTCCGCAGAAGCCGCATTCCTTTTCAGACGCCGCAGCAATGCCCGTTTCCGCAGAAGCCACATTCCCTTTCAGTTGCATTCTCTTTCCAGATGCGGCAGCAGAGCCGCTTCCTCAGAAGCCACATTCTCTTTCAGATGCCACCGCAACATTTCCACTCCAAGCGACGTCCAGCGCCTCTCCATCCTGAAGCCTTGCAAATTTTGGGGGTTATCAACGCCCCACTCCGGCTGCTGTCCCGCGCTAATCGCATCTTGGGGGGAGCGCTCTGGGTCCGGGCTAAATGCCGAGCTCGGACCCCTCTCCCCGGACAGGAGGAGTGCCCCGGGTTCGGGAGTAATTCACAGAGCTCGGAGCCCTCTCCCCGGACAGCACGCCAAATACGCATAAAC